>NC_069363.1:18750000-19375000 GCF_021730395.1 Mercenaria mercenaria
TTCCATTGAAAGTAAATGGAGATTTTAAATGAGTATGTAATAATTGTGCATAATTCACGATACAAATCTAATAATCTATAATTATTGCAGCGCCGGGAACCATGTATGACGCCCTGCACTGCAAATTTCTACACGAATACGACGTGGGAAGACGTCCAGCACTACGTACAATATTCCGTACGAATGTGGTGTTGGAAAACGACCTGCACTGCAATATTCGCCAATAATGCAACAATTCAAACGGTATTATCTTTAAAACTCTAGGCGACACAATTTTATATATATTTTTTTCTGTTTTCATTATAACAAATTGAATGAACAGAAAGATCTGATGAAATATAGGCCTATATAAGAAAAACAATATTAAGACATATCTCTCGGGTAGTGAAAGTGGTATATACAAACAGTTTATAGTCTAATGAACTCACTTATGTTTGCTTTCCGGATCAACATGGAAACCCTCGAAGCCAATGACGACGTCCGATGTTTCCTCAATCGTTGAGAGCTGTTCTGCTGTGTGCCAAACCTCACATCCTTCAGTTGGTGGCCGTACATTTGTTGGTGAACTAGGGTGTCTTCCGATTACTTGGTTTTGTTCGTGCGCGGTTTCCATGGCAAGTCCACTGTCTGCAATACACTGTTTGATCGAAGCCTCTTCCACTGACTTTCTATTCCGAGTAATTTCCGGCAGTGGTTGCTCGCCAATCGCCTTGAGCTGTAACATTGGTGGTCTTTGATCGAGCTTCGCCATACCTGTATGTGAACTATAAACAAATATCACTGTTATATACCCATTGTTTCAGAATATAACATTATTGGACCCGGGCTACATGTTCACAAAACACATTCCAGTCTCAGTTGAATTTGAAAATTGAAATGGTAATACGAAATTCTACTAGAACTTCGAGAGGAAATGCAAATTGCAACTTACCGCCAATACTGAATACTTAGTTGAAAATAGTCATTAACTTAGCAGTGACAAATAAAGTTTCAATATCAAACTGAGCTAAAGACTGAAATGTTTTGTGAAGATGGGCCCTGGCAGATAACAATCCGAGTTGATTAATCATTAGTCTGCTGGTCGATTAATCATAATTGAAATCAGATATACATCACTTTTAAGGTCATTAAGCGACTCCAGTGCCTTTGTATGAGTAATATCCAAGCATTAACATCTTGTTATCACCCATTCGCGTGTATTTGTATGTATTATGCTATGCTCCCAGAAATTCGGATTAATATCTGGCGCATATGTGAAAGCTCTATGACATAAAACTTTCGACTGGATTTCGATTCTGTTTTGATGTATATGTGAGACGGTCTTTATTTCGGTCTTCAGTGTTTCCGACTTTGAACATACAGTCCATTGCTTGTCAATTTTTTTTTCGAACTTTCGTACAAAAAAAAATAATGTCGAAGATAAAATTTTAAGTTGATGATCACGTCATAAACCACTTTATTTGATTCCTCGACGCTGTGATTAATTAGCACTATATTAAATAAGAACTAGTAATCCTTTATAAACAGACTATCTCGTTTGTTTGATTCTTCCAAACCATTCATATGAGCCGCACCATGAGAAAAACCAACATAGTGGGCTTTGCGACCAGCATGGATCCTGACCAGCCTGCGCATCCGCGCAGTCTGGTCAGGATCCATGCTGTTCGCTTTCAAAGTCTATTGCAATTAGAGAAACCGTTAGCGAACAGCATGGATCCTGACCAGGCTGGTCTGGATCTATGCTGGTCGCAAAGCAACTATGTTGGTTTTCTCATGGTGCGGCTCATACTCTTTAAAGGTATATTAGATCCAAATCCAATAACTTCATTTAAACACAAAATTAACAAGTTTATGTGTATTAACAGTTTAAAATAGTACACACTGTATACATATATAGATAAACACAGTTACCACTACAAAAACTGGCTGTTTTTTTAATAAATAACATCAACTGTTATTGCATGATATTTTATTATGAATGTAACTTTATATACAAACTTAATTTATATATTTAGTAAAGCTAAATACATATGATGAGGATTTATACATTTGAAGTAAATATCTAAAGATTAAATAATTTAGTGAGAGCTGGCCATTGGATGTCTTTAAGCGGTCAAATTGATGGCAAAAATAGCTCGGTAACAAACACATCGTTAAAATGTCTTTTCTCAATTAACTTACACATTAATTAGTTCGTTTTTTTTTCTTCTTTCCAATCAACAAATGAATTGACAGATAGTCTAGCTGATATGCGTCAAGAATAAGTTCGCTAAGAAACTTTCAATTGCCATGTTGACATTGTGAAGTTCTTCGATTATTTCCACTGATGACACGACTTTTATCTAGGTTGATGGAGAAAGACTAGGGAGTGTCAGGGAGTCAAAGCAGCAAACTATACATTAAATTTTACAACAGATTCAAACATTCCGTATATTGCAAGAAGTAATTTATGCTATTTGAAATATATCTAACAGTTAAAAACGCTATAATCGAAAGCATACGGAGTCCCTCACTTTTATGAATATTACATTTTTTTTTTCATTTCAACCAAGGGTGAGCTTAAATCTACGGATCGCGGGGTCGTAAAATCGATTCCCGGACGAGGCGTATGTTCTTCGTGACGATTTGATAACAGACCTAGTGCCATTAAACCGCTGATTCATGTGGGGAAGTTGGAAGAATCCGTATTTACCAAAAAACATGAATGTAATGTCTAAAACAAAAGTGTCGGATGTCACATTGTATCATTTTGCACAAGTACGGGATTTTTTAAAACACGAAACATTATTTCGTAAAAGAAAAAAAAATAAAGTAACATCCGACACTGTCATCAAAGTTTAGACGTTACACTCTTTCTTAAAAACGGAACAAAATTTCGAAATATTTTGTTTTAACAAAATATGTCATTTTTACGAAATATGAAATCTCTTAATTACAAAATATAACTTCGCATTTACGAAATAAAGGTATCGGATCTTACTTAAGGGGCTCCGTAATATATATAACGTTACAAGACAGATTTTTTTCTATAGATACTGTAGAGATAATCTACGAAGAAAAATGTCTTACCTTGCATCAACCCTCATGCAGACAAAGCATACAGTGTATATTTCTTTTCTTTTGCTACAACGAGTATTTTTTTTTTTTTTATTTACAGAATACTCCAATCACTGAGAAATAAGTAAAAACAGCATGTCACTTGTTCGTGTGATAAACAATACTGTCCACAGAATCATATAACCACCTGTTCCAGAAAACGTATATAGCTTGTTACCATAGTAACAATGACACTACGATATTTTAATTTCTGCGGTATAATACACTGTTGGATCATATTGATCAACAGTAGAACTCAAAGAATAACAAAAACAAGTAAATACAGAGCGTGAACTTATAATTATTGTGTCATTCCAACCATATCTGATTTTAAAATCTTGTATAACGTCAATTTTCTTCGATCCCAGAAGTTTTATTCTTAGCACATTTTGTCTAGTTCCGAGAGCGAGACCATTTTATACTTTTATGAAATATAGATTAAAATTTATACCGATTAAAACTGATCCGCTGTATCATTCACAAAATATGTGTATAACACTATATAAAGTATCTGAAGATATTAAAATCTTAACGCAGACTTGAAACGCAAAGTGATTCTACATAACAAACAGGCATCATTTTATTGTCAGTTAAAACAGCAGTAACCGTGTATATCGACAGATTCACAATGGCGTAAAAGCGGGTTCAAAATGTATGAGGGTTGGGTTTGAGTTGTATGGGAGACAAACCTGTGAATATTTTCCCCGATTTCTCTGTGGATTAACAACCAAAACAACCCTTTCAGACTGATATAATAAACTTATTACTGATAACTTATCATTTATATTTATGTTCTTTTACCTGTATCTTAATCTTGGAAAATAATGATTTTGGCGTGGGGTGGGGTGGGGTTGTCTCACTCTCAAGTTAAAACCCAACATCTTTTGACGGGTACAGAATTTCAGACAACCAGCTCAAATTCTGCAAAAAAAATGTCTAAAGACGGATGTAATATTAAATATTGATCCAGTTGAAAATTGGCCCCATTGATCAAAATTTAATGTTGAAATGCTTGCGGGGTCAATTCTCAACGTTAAAAAAGGACCTTTAATTTGATCAAAATGTTGGAATGTTGACGGTGTCTATTCTCAACGTTGGAAAAGGATCCATGGGGTCTATTTTCAACGTGGTCAGTATTTAATGTTACACGGGCACCAGAGATACACTACATCAGTATCTGGCTTAAGGACACTTACACAACATCCTGTTCACTGGTGTTCCTCCAATGCATGATGTACTTAAAATAAATTTCAAACGCCCCTTCACACGAAATCAATATAGCTTCATTTACACTATTTACACGTAGGGTGAAAAAACTATTTTATTTTTTCGAGCTTCATTGATAAGTGAACAGACAACAGACCTACATTACTGAGAGAATCTCTTACAAAACATGCTGATTTTGACCGATGATTACGTCAAACTCATTTGTCTAAAGATAATGATGTAAACACAGCAAAAACTGACCATTCAGTCTAAAAGCATGTCCGCTTAACATAACAATCCATTGATTAACTGCTGCAGTAAACATCTATAGAAGTACACATGAACTGAGCATAGGAAAAACACGTCACGTGCTTTACCTATAAGCACCGTTTCCATGACAATTGTCTGTCACAGAAAAGACTGTCAGGCAAAAAAAGGCGACGGCAAAACAATTAACATACGACTTCATTGGTATTTATCACAGAACTGTACTAATATTGTTTGCTCTTTCGAGAAAGTTAAAAAACAAGGAAAGTTCTATTGTTCTTTTGTGAATTAATATGTGAAATATGTTACGTACTAGTTTCCGGCAGTTTTAGGGGCTATATCAAATATCGGTATTTATTATCATATCACCTACGTTTCAGGGCAATCTATTTCTCATCAGTTTGATTCAAAATGTATCCACGAGATGCGAGGCGTGAATACTGTAAAGCATAAATCACATCAAATGGGAATATGAATGCCTCGATGCTAACAAAAGCAAAAGATGTTAATAAACACACATACACTCCCAATGAGGGCCTGTCGGGCGGGTAGCTTTGATCTGACCTTATACATCCCCGACACCACACACAAAACGATAAAGGGGCGAGAGCTTTATCTCCCCTTAGGATAACATTCCATGAAGTTCGACTGCTATATGCACAAACGTTCTCTAGTTACTATTTATGAACAGGACACGGACGCTCTCACAATAAAATGTTGTTAATTTTGCATTAGGTGTCTAAGTTTGCAAAGGACATGCTGTCTTGTTATTGTGAATCCAATTGTGTATACAAAAGATATAGATAGGACAATACAAAAATGGACATTACCCTATGTGACCTAAACTATGAGCTAGATCTGGAGAACCGAGTCTTGCATAACAACTATCGTCTAGCTATTGTGAATGCTTGTGCAAAGCCATTTGAATATCCATCCATGTATACAAATTATACACCAAACAAGAAAAGATGTGACATTGACCTCAATATATGGAAAGAAGAATTGCAGGTAAATGGTGAAAATTATAGACTGGACAAAAAAGGACTTAAAATCTTTGATCTCCAAGAGTTACTATGGCCTTTGACCTAGGGATCTATACATGGTCTACATACAAGTGGTTCATGACAAGATCTGGCTGCCCTTAAAAGGGGTTAGGTGGAACCATTTGAACAAATTTGAGAGAGGTCTGTACAAGGATGCTAGAAAACAATAGGTGAAAATCCATCAAGCCTTTCACGAAAAAAAATGTTAAAAGTTTTTTTCTATTTTAAGCTTTGACAGCAACATACAGACCATGTTTGGTGAAGATATATCAAGTTGTTCAAAAGCTGTTCAAAGACATTTTCCCACTTTTTTTCTATTTATAACTCCTGTGATGCATCAAGCAGAACCAACTGAAGAAATGACAACAGATAATGGACTAACCATCTACACTCTCGGTCAAAATGGACGACGTCCATAGGACACCAATGTCCTAACTTTCCGTCACTATCCAGTTGTGTTACTTGCTTGGGTTAGGGGTGCGAGTCATCAGCAGAGGTGTATGGACACACACTAAAAACACCATAAGAACAAGAGGGCCATGACGGCCCTGTATCGCTCACCTGAGTGCCATTGCTCAAGATGATATGATAAAGTTTTGACGTAGAGCACATAGGCATACACATTAAATATCACCAGGTTAAACATTTTCTTGTAACAGTCCCTTTTGACCTAGTCAGGGCAAATTTCCATACCAAGTTTGAGGGTCCTACGCTCAAATGCTGCACTTTTGTACTAACATGATTATTCCTTACCTGGAAGACTGAAATAACATTTAAAACCAATCTCATTAGATGCTGCTGAGATATATTCATTTACATAAAATAAAGGGAGGTAATTTGTCATAAATTCAGTCAAAAGTTATCTACCCTGATTGTCCGAGTCCATCTGATGGCACAAATGACATTTCAAATCAGTATCTTCATTGGTTACCGAGATACACCCATTTTAATTTGAAACAAAGGGAGGTAATCCGACATAAAATCAGTCCATAGCTATCTACCCTGATTGCCTCAGTCCATCTAAAGACAATAATGAAATTTCAAACGAGTTCTGTAAATAATTACCAAGTTAAATCCATTTTTATTAAAATCAGGGGAGGTAATCATGCATTGGTGTATGCATGTAGAAGATACAGAGTACAAGCCTATACAACAATATATTAGTAAAGTATTCATATCGATAAATGTTCAATCAAGAGTTATCTAATTTGACTATTTCTTACCATGGAAGATATAAATAATGTTTCAAACCAATCTCATTAGAGGCTGCTAAGGTGTATTCATTTAGATAAAAAATAGAGGGAGGTAATTTTTCATAAATTCTGTCAATATGTTTCTTCACTGATTGTCCAAGTCCATCTGTTGACATAAATGAAATTTCAGATCAGTATCTTCATTAGTTACGGAGATATACCCATTTTAATTTGAAATAAAGGGAGGTAATTTGATATAAAATCGGTCCATACCTATCTACCGATTGTCTCAGTCCAACTATGACAATAATGAAATTTCAAATAAGTCCTATAAGTACTTACTGATATAAATCCATTTTGATTACAATCAGGGGAGGAAATTAGATATAAAATAACCCTGGAACCTATGATTGGATCTGACAGAATCGTCATGGAATCCAAGATTTATTGTTGTTGAAAATATTTTGGAAGTTTGTATCAAATCAAACCATAAATGAAGTCTTTATATGGCTGCAAAAGCCAAAATAGCAAATTTTGGACCTTTAAGGGGCCATAGCTCTGAAACACCATGATGGAATCTCGCCAGTTCAAGAAAGGATCTTGTGGTGATACAAGTTGTGTGCAAGTTTGGTTAAAATCAAATCATAAATGAAGCTGCTATTGTGTAGGCAAGGTCAAAATAGCTAATTTTGGCCCTTTCAGGGGCCATAACTCTGGAATCCATTAAGGGATCTGGCCGGTTCAAGAAAGAACCAAGATCTTATGGTGACACAAGTTTTGTGCAAGATTGATGAAATTCAAATCATAAATGAAGCTGCTATTGTGCAGACAAGGTCAAAATAGCTAATTCTGGCCCTTTAAGGGGCCTAACTCTGGAACTCATAATGGAATCTGGCCAGTTCAAGAAAGGAGCTAAGATCTTATGGTGATACAAGTTGTGTGCAAGTTTGGTTAAAATAAAATCATAAATGAAACCAATATCATGCAGACAAGAAATTGTTGACGCACGGGTGGACTGACGACGGGTGATCACAAAAGCTCATCTTGTCACTATGTGACAGGTGAGCTTAAAACAGGATAAAAAGACACTGAAAGAGTAATTCATTTTTGAATGAGATGTGGAGGTGGGGGAAAATCCCAAATAAAATCCCACATGCTCAACTTCACATGCTGTACAACATTCCTACACAGTTTAAGTCTGGTCTCTAAGGCAATTCTTTTTGAGATACTTACTACACAACCTGTTAGGTCCATAATGTATATTTTTGACCAAGGCAAGGGCCAGAACTCTGGTCTGGCTAGGTGAAATCCTAAATAAACCTCCATGTGCACAAATCCACATGCTGAGTAATATTCATGTAATGTTTCATAATTTTAAGTCAAATACTTTTTGAGATACATGGAACACAATTTTTGTTTTATCCTTTACATATATATTTTTGAGTAAGTCAAAGGCAGTAACTCAATTCTGGCTGAGTGAAATCCCAAACAAACCCCCAGGTGGACAACTTCACCTACTGAACAATTACCCTATGATGTTTCATGAATCTAAGTCAGTTACTTTCTGAGATACATCCCCACAAACTTTCAGGCTTTTTTTTTTTTGAATATTTTTGACTGTAAAGGGCCATAAATCTTGTCTTACTTTGTTAAATTACAAAAACTTCACAGGTTGAATAACAATTCTATGAAGTTTAATGTCTCTGAGTCAAATACTTTTTTTTGCAATGTGCATGACAAATTCGGGATAAATCTAAGTGCCCCTCTCACACACCCACCACGAAAAGAAAAGTCTTAAATGGGAAGAAGGCACGAAAAGTGTTTTTAAACACTACATACAGTTTCTTGAAAAATGCTTATTCATATCTGAGCAATATAAGATTAGCTTAGTTCAATCCAAATGCGTATTTCCTAGAAATAAATAAAGTAAACAGAAATTGTAAGTATGTTATCTTTAATATGTTAAAATCTAGACTAGTCAGCTGAAACAAACATAACAGTGATTGGATATTCCTTTAAATTATAACTGTTTAAATAAACTGACATAGCTGAATATGACATAAGTGACATATTTTTTATCATTAATAATCAATTGCATCATTAACACATGTAATGTGTATACAATTTCAAGAACACTTCCACGACCTTACAGACAAACACACACGTAACATAAAGCATCATGTTTATGCATATTATGCAAAATAAAAAGTTCTGACTTCATATATTAAACATAAACAATTTTAGCGTACATTCATATTACATTTAAGCTTTATAAATGAACTAGTATAGATGTGAGTCAGTAAGACACATGTACCCTAACTTACTGTTGCTCTACGTCATAATTCCATGTCGACAATGTAAAACAGAACAAGTCTGACCTTGACATTTCAGCTAGAGATCAGGTGTTGTGCATGTAAACTCAATATTGGGAATATTTGTGCTATGTACTGCTTTACTCCCTAGTTGGACGGCAGAGTTATGGACCGGACATGAAGATATTGAAAACCTTCGATTTCCTAATATCTTCATCAAATGGCTCTTTGCATCTAATGTCTGTTTGCTTGTCATATATGGGCTTCAAAGCAAGTATTCCAATTGCTAAAGAAGACTGCAAGACTACATTATTTGCCAAAGGGCCAAATAGGGTACCGGCATGGACTGACCCTTTTGCCAGTATTATACAGCTTATACACTTCTCCAGTAAAACAAGAAATCATCAGTTAAACCATGGATTGCTTACCAAAGTATGATTACTGAACTTTAAGAGCACAAAAGCAGAATTCATCAACCGGGTACATACATTGTATTAGTAGTGAAGCTTCCCAAAATGTTTCTTAATACTCTAGGAAGAGGTTGTTCAGAAAACACAAGCACAAGATATGTGCAAATTCTCTTAGGAGTGAAGCTTCCTAAGTATGAAGTTTCGCTAACTATCAGCCAAAGGTTGTTGAGAACAAGAGGGCCATAATGGCCCTTTATCGCTCACCTGTTAAAATTGCACTTGAGGACAAGAAGGTCCTCAGTAGAATATCAAAGTCCAAAGGACAGGAACCACAAAGAGAAGAAATTTAACCAAAAAGAAAAAAATATTCTTACAAGGTATAGATATGTCAAAATACACCTAAAAATTGGAGGTACCATCCATGTTGTACCACAGAAAAGTGGTCTCGGTTTTTCCCTACTGCCAATAATAAACAAGAGGACCATGATGGTCCTGAATCGCTCACCTCTTCCCACATGACCCAGTTTTGAGTATGACGTCGTTTTTTCTATTATTTGACATAGTGACCTAGTTTTTGAGCTCATGTGACCCAGTTTTGAACTTGACCTAGATATTATCAAGATAAAAATTCAGACCAATTTTCATGAAGATCCATTGAAAAATATGGTCTCAAGAGAGGTCACAAGGTTTTTCTATTATGTGACCTATTGACCTAGTTTTCGAAGGTACGTGACCCTGTTTTGAACTTTATCTAGATATCATCAAGGTGAACATTCTCACTAATTTTCATGAAGATCTCATGAAAAATATGGCCTCTAGAGAGGTCACAAGGTTTTTCTATTTTTATACCTACTGGCCTAGTTTTTGACCGCACGTGACCCAGTTTCGAAACTGACATAGATATCATCAAGATGAACATTCAGATCAATTTTCATGAAGATCCATTGAAAAATATGACCTCTAGAGAGGTCAAAAGATTTTAATAATTTTAGACCTACTGACCTAGTTTTTGACCGCAGTTGACCCAGATTCAAACTTGACCTAGATATCATCAAGATGAACATTCAGACTAACTTTCATACAGATCCCATGAAAAGTATGGCCTCTAGAGAGGTCACAAGGTTTTTTATTATTTGACCTACTGACCTAGTTTTTTATGGCACATGACCCAGTTTCAAACTTGACCTAGATATCATCAAGGTGAACATTCTGACCAATTTTTATGGAGATCCATTCACAAGTATGGCCTCTAGAGAGGTCACAAGGTTTTTCTATTTTTAGACCTACTGACCTAGTTTTTGACCGCACATGACCCTGTTTCGAATTTGACCTAGAATCATAAAGATAAAACATTCAGCCCAAACTTTCAACAGACCCATGAAAAATAGGCCTCTAGGAGGTCAAAAGGGGTTTTTCATTTTTTGACCTACGACCATTTTTGATGGCACGGACCCACTTTCAACTTGACCTAGAATCATAAAGGTGAACATTCTGACCAATTTTTCATGAAGATCTTGGAAAAAATGGCCTCTAGAGAGGTCACAAGGTTTTTTCCCTTTTTTTTAACCCTATTGACCTATTTTTTGACCGCAACGTGACCCATTTAAAACTTGACCAGATATCATCAAGATGAACATTCAGACAACTTTCATACAATCCCTGAAAAATATGGCCCTTTAGAGAGGTCACAAGGTTTTTCTATTATTTGACCTACGCCTAGTTTTTGAGGGCACTGACCCATTTTCGAATTGGCCAGAAACATCAAGGTGAACTTCTGACCAATTTTCATAAGATTTTGTGAAATAATGGCCTCTAGAGAGGCACAAGTTTTTTCTATTTTAGACCATGACCTAGTTTTGAAGGACGGACCCAGTTTCGAACTCGACCAGTATCATCAAGGAAATTTTTTGACCAATTTTCATAAAGACTTGTAAAAAAAGGGCCCTCTAGAGGGGTCACAATTTTTTTTCTATTTTAGCCCAACACCTAGTTTTGAGGGCCGTACCCATTTCAAATTTAACCTAGATACCATCAAGATGAACTTCGACCAACTTTCATAAAGACCCCCAAAAAAAAGTGACCCTGAGTGGTCAAAAGCAAAATTTTACGGACGGACGGACGACGCACCACCACGGACGGACGAGGGAAAACCGCGCGACACAAAACCCACCGTCACTTTGTGACGGTGACTAAAAGTTACAAAAAATAAGCTATTTATAAACGAAAAGGGGAAATAATAAAAAAAATAAATATTGTAAGTGAACAAAAGAGGATTGCCAAAAAAACTGTTGACATAATAAATTTTTGATCAGATCTTTATTAGTTAGGAACATACCCATTTTTTAATTTTAAAAAAAAAGGAGGTAATTACATAAAACCTCCATAATTTTTTTACCTTATTGTCTCTGCCAACTAAAAACAAAAATGAAATTTCAAAAAATCCTAAAGGACTTCTGATAAAATCCATTTTTATTTCAATCAGGGGAGGGAATCAAAAATAAAAAACTCTGGAAACCCACGAGGACGATTTTTTTTATGGGAAACCCCAAAATTTTTTTGTTGAAGATATTTTTGGGAATTTGACAAAAAAAACCTAAAAGAATCTCATATGGCTGCAAAAGCCAAAAAAGCCAAATTTTGGCTTTTTAAGGGCCATAACTCTGAACCCATGAAAGGGAACTGGCATTGAAGAAAGGGAACAAGATCTTGTGGGGATTAATTGTGTGCAAGTTTTTTTTAAAATCAAATCAAAATGAAGCTCATTTTGCAACAAGGGCAAATAGCTAAAATTTTGGCCCTTTCAGGGGCCCAAAATCTGAACCCATTTTGGGGTCTGGCCAGATCAAGAAGGAAACCCAAAATCTTATGGTGGGCACAATTTTGTGCAATTTTGATTAAATTCAAATCAAAATGAAGCTGCTCTTGTCAGACAAAAATCAAAAAAGCTAATTATGGCCCTTTTGGGCCATCACTCTGGAACCCAAATGGAATCTCCCATTTTAAGAAAGGACCAAGACTTTAAGGTGATACAAGTTGTGTGCAAGTTTGGGTTTAAAATTTAAACATAATAAGCTGCATTGTGAAGACAAGTCAAAAAGCAATTCTGGCCCTTTAAGGGGCCATAACCGGAACCCATAAAGGGAAACTCGCCAGTTTTTAAAAAAAGGAACCAAGATCTCGTGGGATACAAGTTTGTGCCCGTTTGGGAAAAATCAAATCAAATGAAGCTGCTATTGTGCAACAAGTCAAAATAGCTAATTTTGGGCCCCTTTCAGGGGCCTAACTCTGGAACCCATAATAGGTCTGGGCCTTCAAGAAGGAACCGGACCTTATGGGGTTCAAGGTGTGCAGTTTTGGGTTAAAAAAAAACAAAAAAGAAACCCCTATCGTCAGACAAGAATTGTTTACGGACCATGGACGGACGACGAACAAGATGATCCAAAAGCCACCTTGTCAATGTGACAGGGAGCTAAAAAAAGCAAAAGGATGGGAATGTATAATTTATATTAAAAATGAAAGGGCAATAACTCAGTAAAAATCAGCCAACAAGAGGATGAACAACAAAAATGCGCAACTCCTCCTGGAAGTGAAGTTTCCTATGAAATTTTGTTGAATTCCAGTCAGTGGTTGCTGAGAAATACCCTGGAGAAGAAATGGTGCTATATCATACCAGTGTTGAATAATCAGAGGTCAATTACTCAGTGAACAACAGCTGTCCGTAAGACAGCCAAGCTCGACAATTCGAAAAGGGACATAATTTGACCAAAATGCATATCAGAGTTATGGGACTTGATGCTATCAACTAGTTTTATAACCCCGAAGAAACATGTTAAGTTTCAATTCCATATCTGCATTGGTTTTGGAGATAGTAACTTGCATGTAAAACTTTAACCAGAATTTTTTAAGTCCAAAAGGGGGCATAATTTCCTCAAAATACATGTTAGAGTTATGAAACTTGACCCAGTGAGGTTGGTAATTGACCTAGAAAAAGAATAAATAAGTTTCAAAGCTATATGCCTTTTGGTAATAGCTGTATGTTCTTGCATGCAAAACTTTAACCAGGATTTTCTAAGTCCAAAAGGGGCATAATTTGCCCAAAATACATGTCAGAGTTATGGCACTTGATTCTATCAAATAGTTTTATAACCCCAAAGACACATGTGAAGTTTCAATTCCATATCTGCATTAGTTTTGGAGATAGTAGGTCAGAGTTATGGGACTTGATGCTATCAACTAGTTTTATAACCCCGAAGACACATGTGAAGTTTCAATTCAATATCTGCATTAGTTTTGGAGATAGTAACTTGCATGTAAAACTTTAACCAGAATTTTCTAAGTCCAAAAGGGGGCATAATTTCCTCAAAATACATGTTAGAGTTATGGAACTTGACCTAGTGAGGTTGGTAATTGACCTAGAAAAAGAATAAATAAGTTTCAAAGCTATATTATGCCTTTAAATGATAGCTGTATGCAAAAACTTAACCAAGGTGTGACCCCGACGCCGACGCCAGGGTGAGTAGAATAGCTAGACTATTCTTTGAATAGTCGAGCTAAAAATCAATTGACAACAACATGAATATGCACATTTCCTCCTAGGAATGAAGCTTCCTATGAAGTTTTCCTGAATTCCAGCCAATGGTTGTTGAGGAATACTCTGGACAAGAAATTGTGCTATATTAAACTAATGGTGAAAGGGCAAACACATAGTGAAAAATCTTCCAACTGGAACATGAAGAAAATATGTGCATTTCCTCTTAGGAGTGAAGATTCCTATGAAGTTTCGTTCAATTCCAGCGAATGGTTGCTAAAAAATACTCAGGACAACAAACAGACAAAGTGGCAACATACATGTAATATGCTTCCCCTTTTTGAAAGCATAATAATTAGACCTGAAGTCTGTATCCTTGTACATATCATAGATCACATGAAAGCCAAGCTATGAATCTCCCTGTACATGTAGTGTTCAACCTGGAGTTCAAAAGCAATCATTCCAGCTAAGCATAAACAATCCCTCCAACAATGAAATAATATGGTATTGTCTGTGTAAAAATAATATGGTATTGTCTGTGTTATGCAATTTTTGTGATACTCACAAGACCTGTCACTCACACAAGCCCTGGATGAGGAATATTCTGGTACAAAACTCACTTTCTGCTTTAAATATTAAATTCCTGCTTTAAAATTTACTAATTGCAAGATTTTTATGCCATTTGGCATGTTTCAGTGCCTTCTATAATTTCATAATATTAAACTGGTATGCACATTTTTGCATCTATCACAATGTAGTTTGTATTTCATTATTATAGCAAGAGGTTTCATTTTTAAGCAGAACACAAATGATTGACAGCAATAAGCTTGCTTCCTTCATGAACTTGTTGAGGTACAACTATACAGCACTACCGGAACTTGAAGCTAATGTCCGTCCAACACGTTTCACAAGAGGTCTATCATATACCCAATGCTCACCTTCTTCATGGAAATGCTGAAAAAAAAATATATATGTAATATATATATATCATATACTGATGAGGCAAGGTGTGACTAAATGTATATACTGGTCATAATACCTAAGTGTCAGAATTAATTACAAGTTGATGTCAATAAAAGACAGTGGCATCTTGTAAACAAAACTATACAGTGGCGGCTAACTACATATTCCTTCTCTTTGTACCTAATTGCAACATCATCAAGTAAAATACACCCAATTCATCAAATATCAGTAGTTTGTTTCATGCAACTACTGAATTTCCTTTCAACAATCTTGTTTTTAAAAGATTTGACAGTCAATATGTACTTGCTCTTTATCTCTTTCAGTAGATAAATCAGTACTCTCAAATTAAACACCCGAATGCAGACATGGGGTAATCATAATCACTGATTTAATTAAATCAGCAATTAGCAATATTTCATCTCATCAGGTGTAATCAGTAATCAGATTCTTTTAAGTAATCTAAATGAGCCGTGCCATGAGAAAACCAACATAGTGCGTTTGCGACCAGCATGGATCCAGACCAGCCTGCGCATCCGCGCAGTCTGGTCAGGCTCCATGCTGTTCGCTTTTAAAGCCTATTGGAATTGGAGAAACTGTTAGCGAACAGCATGGATCCTGACCAGACTGCGCGGATGCGCAGGCTGGTCTGGATCCATGCTGGTCGCAAACCCACTATGTTGGTTTTCTCATGGCACGGCTCAAATTAGATTAATCAATGATAAATTTGGCAGTAATCAGTCTGATTACAAATCTGATTATAATATAAAATTCACCGACAGCAATTATCATATCAGGTTTGTTTTTCTTTCTAATTAGGCACAGGTGCAATATGACAGCTTAGCACATCCCGAGGCTAAATGGATCACTCAGTCAACTCTTCTCATCCAATTAGTGTAATTCTCAATTTGTTCTGGTAAATTCTTGATGATAATTCATTTTAGTAAAATGTTAATTATCTCTGTAAAAACTGGCAATTTTTTGTACATTTTTTATATAATAATCTAGGACTAAACACAATCATCCGGTTTTATCCTGTTATGATATGATAAAATCAGTAACTATTTTCTTTAAGCGGTGTATCTAAATGAGGTATGGTCACTTTCACTAGTTTGACAATTTCCATTACTATAATAGTGTTTGCCTCTCTGCCTTCTGTGTTTAGTTTTTTCCAATTACCAGAAAAAATTTAGTTTAACCTTTAGCCAGCTGGAGGCAAGTGATTCTGCCTCTGCGACCAGTGCAGACCAAGACCAGCCTGCTGGCGGCAAGTGATTCTGCCTCTGCGACCAGTGCAGACCAAGACCAGCCTGCACTGTTTCAGTCAGTAAATTTTCATTGAACACCCCTTTGAATAATAAATGGTACTGCCCAAATTGAATGATGGACCAGTCCATTTTAGAAAGGTTAATTGTCTTGTTATGAATGGGATTATTACATTTACTTAGAACAGCTTGTCTGATTTTTCAGTGATTATGCATCTTAACTTCTATATATCATTGCAAAACGTACACTTACTTAAATTAATCTGCTTTTTAAATGTATATGACCAATTGAAGTTCAATGTTTGTCCATGTTCTTTGACAATGTTTTGACAGAGCAATCTGACTAAAGTGCTTGATCTTCTAAACGAAGATCTGAGAACGACCCATTCACATTCGTCTTCTGTATATTTTGGATTTCCATTATTGCTATTTTTATGTTACCCAATCAGACGACTTGTTCGATTGTCAAAGAGTAAGAAAAATATGCAGTTATTCCAGGACTCGAACCCGGGACCCCTCACTTACAAAGCAAGTGGCCTACCGACTGAGCTAACCGGCTATTTGATACATTACGACATAAGAATTGTAAATATCAAAAGTCAATGCTACAGGTAGATTTGCAAGATGTTGTAAGCTAGGCTCTGATTAGCTAGTGAAAGGGCCGTCAGAACGAGGCAATGAATAGGTCGTTTTCAGATCCTATGCGTAGCGTAATAGGAGATGTACTTTAGTCAGATTGTTGACAGAGTTGGGTGACACGGCCATCATATGTATTAATTATAAGTCAATATTCAAAATTCATTCATGAAATTAGTAATCACAAAATTTAATGTGATCATGATTACTGATGTCAAGTAGTCAGTAATTCAATTAAGAGCTTTGTGAAATATTGTAATCAGTAATATAATTTAATCAGACTAATTATCAATTAATCAATTAAAACTGCCAAGTAATCAACCAATGTCAGCCTGAATGCATTAAAGTCCCAATGCTATTGTTTGAAGGTTTTTAATTAAAAAAAACAACAACTGTACAGCAGCAGTTAATAACACTCCAACAATTAACAAAGCAACCTGCCTGTTGATTTTTATGACCAGAAATGAAGTATTCAAATGCTCCCTCCTACGCCAATTTTCTGAATGTCTTGCATAGACCGCAACACTGACGGCTGTATCAGGAGAATTAGTAATACTGACATTTTTTGCATGTATGTGCTGAAGGTTTGTAACGTATGTGTTATGATTTCTTATATCAAAAGTGAAAAAGAGCAAGAATAAACTAATACACAAGTCAGTATTATGATAATGTAATTATAATTCATGTTTCTGCCTTATAATAAGTATACTTCAGCAGTTAAAGAATAAGAACAAGCAAAAACATTTAGATTTGTACGTTATTTATCTTTACTACTATTATAATCATTCAGAGTAAAAGTATTATGCCATAGATTATACTACACACAACTGATGAAAAAGACAATAAGATAGTTGAAGTATATGCTTATTCAGGCTTTCCAGCCAAATTATTTTACCTAACTATTAGAAGCTATTGGCATGCACAGGATATGGTACCATCCAAGTCATATATTTCATCTGACATTGCTTTCTGTTTAAGATATGATAGCAGAGTAATTCCATTTTATTATGTCTTACTTTTTAAACTTGATTCTTCATTCTAAAAGCAATGTTTATCAAATAAGGTACTCTTCTTTACTGTCAATTTCGACTATTTCAAGGGCAATAACTCCACAGCAACAAAAACTATCTGGCTTACAAGAGCTGTCACTAATAGTGACAAATGTCCCTTCATCGATGGCAGAGTTATGGACCGGACAAGAAACAGATCATGTTAACCTTTAACCTCCAAGTGTGAACTTGACTTTAGAGCTAAGGGTCTGGGTCTTGCACATGACATGTCGTCTCATTATGGGGAACATTTATGCCAAGTTATTTAAAAATCCCTAGATGTATGGTAGAGTTATGAACTGGACACGAAACAGACCCTGTTAACCTTTGACTTCTAAGTCTGACCTTGACCGGACTATCTCTAAAAGAGGCCATGCAAAACCATTCTAGAGGTCAATACAAGGATACTACAGAATAAGTATGGTGAATATGGTTCCTGAGAAAAATTGTTCAACTGTTTTTTTCTATTTCTAACTCTAGTAGCCCCTAAAAGCAGCTAAACAGAACCATTTACAAAACAAGAGGGCCATGAAGGCCCTGTATCGCTCACCTGACCTATTGACCTAAAGATCATCAAAATTAACATTCTGACAAAGTTTCATTAAGATATGGTCATAAATGTTTCTCTAAAGTGTTAACTAGCTTTTCCTCTGATTTCACCCGGTGACCTAGTTTTTGACCCCACATGACCCAGATTCGAAATTGACCTAAAGATCATCAAGCTTAACATTCTGACTAAGTTTCATGAAGATAAAGTTATAAATGTGGCCTCTAGAGTGTTAACAAGCTTTTCCTTTGATTTGACCTAGTAACCTAGTTTTTGACCTCACCTGACCCAGATTAAAACTTGACTTATAGATCATCAAGATTAACATTCTGACCAAGTTTCATTAAGGTATGGTCATACATGTGGCCTCTACAGTTTTAACTAGCTTTTCCTTTGATTTGACCTGGTGACCTAGTTTTTTATCCTACATGACACAGATTCAAACTGGACCTTGAGACCATCAAGATAAACATTCTTACCAAGATTCATAAGATACAGTCATAAATGTGGCCTCTACAGTGTTGATTAGGCCAAAACTGTGCCCTCTAGAGTGTCAACAAGCTTTTCCTTTGATTTGACCTGGTGACCTAGTTTCTGACCCCAGATGACCCAAAATTGAACTTGTTCAAGATTTAATTGTGAGTAACATTCTGAACAAGTTTCATTAAAATTGGGCTAAAATTGTGACCTCTAGAGTGTTAACAAACCTTTCCTTTGATTTGACCTGGTGACCTAGTTTTTGACCCCAGATGACCCAATATCAAAATCCTCCAAGATTTAATTGAGAATAACATTCTGACCAAGTTTCAATAAGATTAGGTCAAAATTGTGACCTCTAGAGTGTTAACAAGCTTTTCCTTTGATTTGACCTGGTGACCTAGTTTTTGATCCCAGATGATCTAATATCAAACTCGTCCAAGATTTTATTGAGGGTAACATTCTGACCAAGTTTCATTAAGACTGCGCCAAAATTGTGACCTCTAGAGTGTTAACAGTCAAATTGTTGACGACGGACGGATGACGGACGGCGGACACAGGGCGATCACAAAATCTCACCTTTGAGCACTTTGTGTTCAGGTGAGCTTAAAACTAAGAAGTCTCTAAAAGGATGCTACAGACCAAGTTCTATTATACCAGATTAATATAGTGTCTTTTTCATGCCAAACACTTTAAGAGGGACTTTTCATACAAATACAGTCACACAGGGCACCAAAGTCATCCTCTGCAAGTACAGTCACTGTGTGATCTGAAGGGACAGATACAGTAAGCCCCGAGAAGACAGATAGAGAAATCTTTCAGATTTGGGGAAGTCTGGCTAAGTTAGCCAAACTCTTTGCAAACAGTCTTGTCCTTTAACATGCCCAGTGTGTAGGACCGAAACAGACATAGCCATCTTTCCTGAGAAGAACCTGTACTGGCTTCTTAGTTAGTTGAGAGACGCACAAAAGCATCACAGTACCTGAAACAAGAATTAGAACCTCGGACCTCTGGACGGGCAGTCAAGCATGTTATCTTTTTTTTGTGAAGATCCATCAAATGGTTCATGAGAAGCAGTTGTTTAATTTTTCTTTTTTTTTTGTTTAGCTCTGTCAGCCCATAAAAGGAATCAAGAAAAAATGTTTGAAACAATCAGAGAGGACCTTGCCAGGGTGCTGCAGACCAAGTTTGGTGTAACTCAAACTCATATCCTCTTCTTCCATATTCCTTTGCACTTCTTACTTAGCTATCCAGGCAGACATTATGATGGAAGAAGACTACATACATACCTTAGTTTCCACTTTGAGACCCTTTTCCTTACGTTCCTTAGCCTCCTCACGTTGACGCTGTTCAAGCTTTTGTTTATATTCTGTGGCTTTTTCCACATTACCCAATGTGAGGTTAGAAGTGACATCTTGCCATAACCTGTAAAAGTTGATATATTAATTGACTTTCAAAATTACAATACTACAGTATGAAACAACATCCATCAGAGCAGCATACTCAACTATTCAGAAACTTATACGGAGATATTATTATTATAAGGTATAAGTATGAGTAATGTATTGGCATTCATTACTTGAATCTGAAACATCTGCATGTGACAAAGTCATTACACAGCCTGACCCACAGGCTTCCACGTATTGAGTGTCAAGCAGCCACCACTACTAAATTAAAACAAGAGCCTTTTTTCAAACACATATGCCTCCCATGACAGCCTGAAGCAAGTGGGTATGTAATTTTGCATGCAATGACCTTTGATCATATAACCTAATAACACCTGAGGTCATCAACTGACTACAGGCAACAATCTTAAAATACTGACAATTAAAGTCTTGTTCAATTACTGAGCGGACTGTTTCAATTCTAGAGGTCACTGTGACCTTGACCTTATGCCTATTGACCCATAAAACAAAAGGAGTCATCTACTGACCATGGGAAATCAGCCTAAAAGTTTCTATTGACCATGGGAAATCAGCCAGAAAGTTTGAAGGTCAAGGCTGTTTTTAGTTACTTAACATCTGCCAATGATTCATGACATGAAGTAGTAATAAATATAACAAGAGCTGTCACAAGACAGCACACAAGAGAGCATGTTTGACTACTTAAGTGTGAAGTTCTAACATAGTCTCTGCAATAGTCAATACATTGTACATTGTGTATTGTACTCTATGTAAAACTTTGACAAAAATTTGTAAGTTAAAAAGGCGGCATAACACTTAAAATATGAGTACAGTTACCAATCTTGTCACACTAATATATATTTTCACTACAAGCAAGTACAGCAAGCTCCGACTGAATATCTTAAGAAATAGGACTTTATTAGACTGAGGACTTTACTGGCCCTTAAAAAACTTTTACAAAAAATTATAAGTTAACAAGGGGTGTAAGTCTGGAAAAACTCAGACAGAATTACATATATTGTCGCACTAAGGTATATTGTCACTATGAGCAAGTACAGCAAACTTAGATTAAATATCTAAAGTAAAAAGAAGATATTGGTCTTCATAATGAATTTTCAACCAACCAACATGAATGCCAAAGCCATGGCAAGTGAAACAGTCCTCCTTATTCTTCCAATAGTCAAACTAAAATGTTGACAATAGTTACTGTTGCATTCACCTATACATAATAACTCACCCTGAACCCTTTCATTTAGATAAAATTACACACTTTACCTCCTTGATTCAAATTCATCCTGACTATCCCTTGGTTTAACTTGTTTCTTGAGAATTGGAAGTTTCTTTGTGTCAACAAATGCCTCATTCATCTATAACATTAATAAAAAGAAAAATTACATATGAGCTGTGACATGAGAAAACCAACATAGTGGCTTTCCGACCAGCATAGATCCAGAACAGCCTACGCATCCACGCAGTCTGGTCAGGATCCATGCTGTTCGCTAACAGTTTCTCTAACTGCAATAGGCTTTAAAAGTGAACAGCACGGATCCTGACCAGACTGCGCAGATGCTGGTCACGAAGCCACTATGTTGGTTTTCTCATGGCGCATGTAGTTACAATAGGACCTAGGACGTTCAAAAACAATGTTATTTTCAATTTTACTTAAACTAAAGATATATAATGATAATAATAGGAGTAGAAGTGTATGTAATAAAAAGATTACTAGTTTTGCATCAAGAAATATACATTCTTATTTTTCTAAATAAAACAGAGTCCATCTTTTAAACACTAAAACATAAAGTCAGATGTCTACTGATATTGATATTCATTCAGACACTTTAACCATTCAACTACTTTTATCTTTAACTCACATCGAGATTCGAATTGCTCAATATCAAATATAATGTATCCAATATGGATATATATTGGAAAGTCACACGGTACTAATGCAAATCACTGATTGAATGAGAAAAATAGGCATAGAATACTAACATACATTATACAGTATAAGGCTAACAACCCCTGGCTGCCATTTTATAAAACCATTGAAACTTTTCTAGAATATATTTGATGTATTTGAATATAATCTATGTTGAACCTACCCCTGTTGCATATTTGGCCCAAACAGTACCATTCCATTCACCTTCCAGAACACAAAATGGTTTCTTCTCATTAGGGGCATATATATTACCAGCAATTCGGTGTTTTTTACCACCATAAAAAGGCTTGGTTAAAAAGTCTACTGTAGCATTATATCCTGTTTTGGCACATGAGACAGTAATATTTCCACCTAGCTCAACCCAGGGCACTGTTAAAATTGACCTGAAAACATAACAATTTAATCTACTAATTTACAATTCAATGAATTTTCTTCTGTTCTGAAATACATATTCTAATATGACTAGCAATGCTTCAATCATCACAACAATATTATGTTGACATCATGTTGATGTGATATTTAGCACCATGTTTGCATCTAGAAATAATGCTTTCAAATTTGATCAAATATTTTACTTAATAGCAATTTGTAAAATGAAACATCACATTGCACAACTGTCTTGATTAATTTACGCACATACTAAGTTGGTTATTCACTTTGTAGAATAATTCACCATCATTTTCGCTGAAATTGATCTCTTCTGCAAAACTTATTACCATTCCCGGTCCTGGCGTCTATAAACAAGAGCACCGCCTTGCGGGTGCTGACGCTCATCTGATTTTTTTTGTATAATAGAAATATTGTCCTACCCATGATTTTCTAAGTCTAAAAAGGGCCATCACTCTTGCAAAAAGCAGGATAGAGTTATGTTTCTTGATGTACAGTGTCCACTTATGATGGTGAAAAACTGTTGCAAGTTTTAAAGCAATAGCTTTGATAGTTTATGAGAAAAGTTGACTTAAACATAATATTCAACCAAGAAAATGATTTTTCTAAGTCCAAAAGGGGCAATAATTATTGCAAAAAGCAAGATGGAGTTATGTTGCTTGCTGTACAGGGTCAGCTTATGATGGTGAACAAGAGTTGCAAGTTTTAAAGCAATAGCTTTGATAGTTTAAGAGAAAAAGTTGACCTAAACATAAAACTTAACCAAGAAATCTGATATTTTCTAAGTCCAAAAGGGGAAATAAATCTTGCAAAAAGCAGGATGGAGTTATGTTTCTTGCTGTACAGGGTCAGCTTATGATGGTGAACAAGTGTTGCAAGTTTTAAAGGAATAGCTTTGATAGTTTAGGATAAAAGCTGACCTAAACATAAAACTTAACCAAGAAAACTGATTTTCTAAGTCCAAAAGGGGCAATAATTCTTGCAAAAAGCAAGATGGAGTTATGTTTCTTGATGTACAGGGTCTGCTTATGATGGTGAACAAGTATTCCAAGTTTCAAAGCAAAAGCTTTGATAGTTTAGGAGAAAAGTTGACCTAAACATAAAACTTAACCAAGAAATCTGATATTTTTCTAAGTACAAAAGGGGCCATAAATCTTGCAAAAAGCAAGATGGAGTTATGTTTCTTGCTATACAGGTCAGCTTATGATGGTGAACAAGTATTCCAAGTTTCAAAGCAATAGCTTTGATAGTTTAGGAGAAAAGCTGACCTAAACATAAAACTTAACCAGGCAACGCCGACGCAGACGCCGACGCCGACGCCGACGCCGACAACCGCTCAAGTGATGACAATAACTCATCATTTTTTTTCAAAAAATCAGATGAGCTAAAAAAGGAGCTTGATGACCTACCATTTGGTGCCATGCATGCGCGAAGAAACAGTTCTATCATTCTGATCTAAATTTTACAACAAAAGACATATTAGAATCGAAATAATTTATAGCAAAACCGTGTTTTAACACTATTTATACACCCTGGCCATTATATGTTGGGCGTAATAATTTCACAAGGGCACAACGTATAACAGCCCATCTTGCAAAAATAGTGTTAAAACACGACTTTGCTATAAATTAATTCTTTAGTAAAATACAAGTGTATGAAGGTCTTCATCCCCCATATACTTTATACATGACTGTGTTTCATTTCACTTACAGTATGCATCAGTGCATGCAGCCTCCACACACTATATACACGAATATTTATTTCATACTCAAATACAAAACCACCATTAATTTCTTACAATAATTATGTGACACATTTTGCATCCCATCACACGCATTTCTTATGAATATGAGTTATATATTTCTGTTGTTAGGACAGGATGAAACAAATAGAACACACTAAAGTTAGTTGACTATTACACTTTAAAACAGTAACTGACTCACCTTCCATATCCATTAGGAAATGTAATGATATATTCTTCATCCCAATCTAATAAAGATATCACAGCTTGACCTATCATATGTACACCTATAGAAAGTCCCAGAAACTTTGACTTTGTCCATATATAACCATCTAGTGTTATACGTTTGTTTGCATGTTCTGCGTAGAATGCTGATACTGTAAAAGATGTAAACACAGTCATTTCTTGATTTATTGATTGGTTTCTGCATACTGTACATCTACACAACCTGCGCAAGATAATCTACCATATACTATATCATTACTGTCTGCTGACTTTTACACACCATTATGTTTGTTTATACTGTACAATGTTTGTATATACTGTTCTGACAAATATTGCAATCAGACAATATAACAAGACTGAACAAGGGCTCAGCCTAATGGGGCATAGTACTCCCAATTGCAAGCTGAATGGGACAGGGCAGTAAAAATGGGCATTAAAACAGCAATTACTATAGAGATGTGTGTGTGTTTGGGAAGCGGGGAGATGGGGAAGTGGAGAGAAGAGGCATCTAAAAAATATTCAGAAACTGCAGCAGGTAAAAATATGTGTGTTAGTGGGGAGGTGGGTTGGGAAGCAAGATATGGGTGAGGGGTACTGAAATGCAATATCATGAACTGAACTGGAAGTAAACAAACAACAAGAGGACCATGATGGTCCTGAATCGCTCACCTCTTCCCACATGACCAAGTTTTGAGTATGACGTCGTTTTTTCTATTATTTGACATAGTGACCTAGTTTTTGAGCTCATGTGACCCAGTTTTGAACTTGACCTAGATATTATCAAGATAAAAATTCTGACCAATTTTCATGAAGATCCATTGAAAAATATGGTCTCTAGAGAGGTCACAAGGTTTTTCTATTATTTGACCTATTGACCTAGTTTTCGAAGGTACGTGACCCTGTTTTGAATTTTAACTAGATATCATCAAGGTGAACATTCTCACTAATTTTCATGAAGATCTCATGAAAAATATGGCCTCTAGAGAGGTCACAAGGTTTTTTTATTTTTATACCTACTGGCCTAGTTTTTGACCGCACATGACCCAGTTTCGAAACTGACCTAGATATCATCAAGATGAACATTCAGATCAATTTTCATGAAGATCCATTGAAAAATATGGCCTCTAGAGAGGTCAAAAGATTTTTCTAATTTTAGACCTACTGACCTAGTTTTTGACCGCAGTTGACCCAGTTTCAAACTTGACCTAGATATCATCAAGATGAACATTCAGACCAACTTTCATACAGATCCAATGAAAAGTATGGCCTCTAGAGAGGTCACAAGGTTTTTTTATTATTTGACCTACTGACCTAGTTTTTGACGGCACGTGACCCAGTTTCAAACTTGACCTAGATATCATCAAGGTGAACATTCTTACCAATTTTCATGAAGATCCATTCAAGGGTATGGCCTCTAGAGAGGTCACAAGGTTTTTCTATTTTTAGACCTACTGACCTAGTTTTTGACCGCACATGACTCTGTTTCGAACTTGACCTAGATATCATCAAGATAAGCATTCAGACCAACTTTCATACAGATCCCATGAAAAATATGGCCTCTAGAGAGGTCACAAGGTTTTTCTATTATTTGACCTACTGACCTAGTTTTTAAAGGCACGTGACCCACTTTCGAACTTGACCTAGATATCATCAAGGTGAACATTCTGACCAATTTTCATGAAGATCTCATGAAATATTTGGCCTCTAGAGAGGTCACAAGGTTTTTCTATTATTTGACCTACTGACCTAGTTTTTGACCGCACGTGACCCAGTTTCGAACTTGACCTAGATATCATCAAGATGAACATTCAGACTAACTTTCATACAGATCCCATGAAAAATATGGCCTTTAGAGAGGTCACAAGGTTTTTCTATTATTTGACCTACTGACCTAGTTTTGAAGGCACGTGCCCCAGTTTCGAACTTGACCTAGATATCATCAAGATGAACATTCAGACCAACTTTAAATACAGATCCCATGAAAAATATGGCCTTTAGAGAGGTCACAAGGTTTTTCTATTATTTGACCTACTGACCTAGTTTTTGACGGCACGTGACCCAGTTTCGAACTTGACCTAGATATCATCAAGGTGAACATTCTGACCAATTTTCATGAAGATCTTTGAAATATATGGCCTCTAGAGAGGTCACAAGGTTTTTCTATTTTTAGACCTACTGACCTAGTTTTTGATGGCACGTGACCCAGTTTCCAACTTGACCTAGATATCATCAAGGTGAACATTCTGACCAATTTTCATGAAGATCTTGTGAAATATATGGCCTCTAGAGAGGTCACAAGGTTTTTCTATTTTTAGACCTACTGACCTAGTTTTTGACGGCACGTGACCCAGTTTCGAACTTGACCTAGATATCATCAAGATGAACATTCTGACCAACTTTCATAAAGATCCCATGAAAAATGTGACCTCTAGAGTGGTCACAAGCAAAAGTTTACGGACGCACGGACGCACGCACGCACGCACGCACGCACGCACGGACGACGGACGCTGCGCGATCACAAAAGCTCACCTTGTCACTTTGTGACAGGTGAGCTAAAAACCATCAGGGTGACCTTTGACCTGTGTACTACTGACCCAAAAATCGATAGGGATCTTCCTTGAGTGGTCCTTTGTCCCTGTGTAGTTTAAAAGCAAAAACAGTTGTAAATTATAATGTAAAATCTGGAAACCACTTTCAGTCTAAAGATTTACTAAGCAGATTATGGTAGACATACTAGGTATATGATAAAACTTACTAGGTGGACAATGGCAGATTTACTTGGTGGAGGACTATAGAGTCACAAAATGGATGTTGTTAATCTTACCTGGTGGATGAGAAACTTACAAATTGATGGTGGCAAGCTTACTTGGAAGATGAGAATCTTACATTTAGAGAATTTAGATTTACTAGATGGATGACATGCTTACTAGGTGGATGGTGTCAGAGTTACTTTGCTGTTGATGGAACATGATGTGGATGATCACAGGCTTACTATGTGGATGATTGTGTAAAAGGTGGATGTAATAAACTTACTAGGAGGATGGTGTGAGACTTGCTCTGCTATAAAGCTGAGGTTATTGCTGCTTGCCCAAGGTATTGGTCCGTCCTCAACCAACTCCTGTAATAAAATATTTACTGTATTACACTGTTACAGTGGGTTTATTCATCTTAAGATTTCACACAAACATTAATCTAATAATCATACTGAAATGTAATCCTTTACAAAATAAATTTCTAAATTCAAAAAGGTAAAAGCAGAAAATGCCAAAATTCTAATTCTTAGAGCAATGGAAATACATGCGATGCTTTCCTTATTGACAAAGCATGCAGCATGCAAGTATCTACTTATTATACATGTTTTCAGTTATTGGCATAGGAAACTGTAAGTTGCCAATCATTAACAATGTAAGTAAGGGTGGAGAATATCTTCTATGTATATACCCAATGTACAGTCTATTTACTACACACACGATGAATATCCCAATGTAAAGTCTATTTACTACACACGCGATGAATATCCCAATGTACCGTCTATTTACTACATACATGATGAATATCCCAATGTACCATCTATTTACTACACACACGATGAATATCCCAATGTACAGTCTATTTACTACACACATGATGAATATATCCCAATGTACTGTCTATTTACTACATACACGATGAATATCCCAATGTACAGTCTATTTACTACACACATGATGAATATATCCCAATGTACTGTCTATTTACTACACACATGATGAATATATCCCAATGTACCGTCTATTTACTACACACACGATGAATATCTCAATGTACCATCTATTTACTACACACATGATGAATATATCCCAATGTACAGTCTATTTACTACACACATGATGAATATCCCAATGTACAGTCTATTTACTACACACATGATGAATATCCCAATGTACCATCTATTTACTACACACATGATGAATATATCCCAATGTACAGTCTATTTACTACACACACGATGAATATATCCCAATGTACCGTCTATTTACTACACACACAATGAATATCTCAATGTACCATCTATTTACTACACACATGATGAATATATCCCAATGTACAGTCTATTTACTACACACATGATGAATATCCCAATGTACAGTCTATTTACTACACACACGATGTACAGTCTATTTACTACACACACGATGAATATCCCAATGTACCATCTATTTACTACACACATGATGAATATATCCCAATGTACCGTCTATTTACTACACACACGATGAATATATCCCAATGTACAGTCTATTTACTATACACACGATAAATATATCCCAATGTACAGTCTATTTACTACACACACCATGAATATATCCTAATGTACAGTCTATTTACTACACACATGATGAATATCCTAATGTACCGTCTATTTACTACACACACCATGAATATATCCTAATGTACAGTCTATTTATTACACACACGATGAATATATCCCAATGTACTGTCTATTTACTACACACACGATGAATATATCCCAATGTACAGTCTATTTACTACACACACGATGAATATCCCAATGTACCGTCTATTTACTACACACACGATGAATATATCCCAATGTACCATCTATTTACTACACACATGATGAATATATCCTAATGTACAGTCTATTTACTACACACATGATGAATATATCCCAATGTACAGTCTATTTACTACACACATGACGAATATCCTAATGTACAGTCTATTTACTACACACATGATGAATATATCCCAATGTACAGTCTATTTACTACACACATGATGAATATCCCAATGTACAGTCTATTTACTACAAACATGATGAATATCCCAATGTACAGTCTATTAACTACACACATGATGAATATCCCAATGTACAGTCTATTTACTACACACACGATGAATAACCCAATGCACAGTCTATTTACTACACACACATGAAGAATATATCCCAATGTACAGTCTATTTACTACACACATGAAAAATATATCCCAATGTACCGTCTATTTACTACACACATGATGAATATATCCCAATGTACAGTCTATTTACTACACACATGATGAATATATCCCAATGTACAGTCTATTTACTACACACATGATGAATATATCCCAATGTAAAATATATCCCAATGTACAGTCTATTTACTACACACATGATGAATATATCCCAATGTACCGTCTATTTACTACACACATGATGAATATATCCCAATGTACAGTCTATTTACTACACACATGATGAATATATCCCAATGTACAGTCTATTTACTACACACACGATGAATATATCCCAATGTACAGTCTATTTACTACACACATGATGAATATATCCCAATGTACTGTCTATTTACTACACACATGATGAACATACCCCAATGTACAGTCTATTTACTACACACATGATGAATATCCCAATGTACAGTCTATTTACATTGGCAATCATGTCTCACAGTTAGAAGTTTGTTAAAAGCAAACCTCTGTTTTCTCATATCCCGGCACATTCCAGTAACATCTGAATGTTTCTCCTAGAATAGGATTATATGGTTTTTTGGCTATCTCAGAGTTTCTACTGGCATGAAATGCTGACATATACCATCTGACAAGCTGTACCATACGCTCCTGTGGAGTTGGTAAATCCACAGTCCTGCAATATACAAATGCAGTTTAAAGTAAGTTTAAAATAAAACTAGAGCTGCTTTTGAGAAAAGCGCATGTCTCCCACGACTGCCTAATCATCTGAATAGTTATGTATCTGAGTCAACCATGCACCAAAACCTGTATCACTGGCATCTGTGTACAGAGCGATTTTCGGTAATTCAAGGGTCATAATTCTGAAGTGCCTGGGCTGATATGGCTAGTTATCGAACTTGGCCAAGGACTTATTGGCAAACACATTTTGTTCAAGTTTGGTGAAGATCGGATGAGAAATGTTCGAGAGTGTGGACAAGATTTGTGACAGACAGACACACACACACACAGGAGTAAATCAATGTCTCCGACCACAGTGGTGTGGGAGACATAATGAATTCTAACTACCATGTGAACAACTCAAGTGCATCCTGTCAATGACGTGTTACGAACAGATATCGAAATCACCCCTCAAAACATGATTTTTTTTTTATTTTAATAAAATAGTGTCTTTCTAAATGACTGTATAACACCATTTGATAAGTAAATTAAATCTCTTCAGTATGCAATATAAAGTCAGATTACTGGCGATGCTGTGACAAAGTATCAAATATATTTTATTATTTAATCCCCTCACAGTAGTAATGAAAGCTTCTTTATTGTCTGATTAATCTTTTCTAGTGCAAGATCACTGCGGGGTGGGGGGTTACTGCTCTGAAAGATTAACTTACTATGGAACTATTTTAGTCAAGAATGACTATGTTTTCATTTGCAGGGAGTAATTTGCTTTTTGGAGTAGCCAGTACAAGAAATTAAATGTACAGCACAACCTGTCCCGAGTGACAATGTCGAGAGGACTAAAACATGTTTGTTGTGCACAGCTTGTTGAACTGGAAATGTTAATTTATCAAGAATTATATGTGATGGGAAAGAAAATATATATCATTGTAGAGAAGTTTTTTCTCCTTGGAGGTGTTGTTAACAGAAGCTATACTCAGGTCTAAATTAAAATTAAGTTTGTTTGACCTTTACCGACCCAGTATTTTTACAGTGGGTAGGTAGGTAGGTAGGTAAATAATTTTATCATATTTCAGTTTTTTTAAATGTTTGTTGTCTCAGTAATAAAGTCTATTTATTAATACCTATTGCTTGTAGATAATCTCTGAAGATGCTCTGTTAAATGTATGCTTGCAATATATAAACCCCTAGCCCTATTCATGCACACACAATATGGGCACAGACTTAATTTGCACATAAGGCAAAGTTCACCAAGTCTTTGAGTATCTTTCATGTCTACACTTTTTCTTTACATATATATCAAAAGTGTTTTCATGACTGTTTTCACTACATCTGCGCTTAAATGTACAAGCCCCATGTGGTTCTGGACGATCTGTGTATGAAAAAATTGGAACAACTCCCTTACCCTTGCATGATCGTAAGAGGCGACTAATAGGGTCTTAACACTTGGTTTTGCAGTAACTCTGTGATTCCAGCAGGTATGCAAATTTGATTCCATACCTCATGTTTTTTATTTCGATATAAATGAGATGTGGAACCAAAATTTGTAGTCCTGTTTGGCACCATATAACCTATACTGTGTTGGTGCAGCGTAAAACCCAAATAAATAAATCAATTAAAAGTACAAAACAATATAGTCGCGAAAATATGCGATATTTGGCATCTAAACACACTATTGAATTACAGCTTATTTTCAACAAGTGTTTGATGCTTAATTCAATAGATAATAACTTTTTATGAGTTTTAGAAGCAAGCAAAGTAATGATTTTTTAGCTTCAAGCTACTTGCACGTATTGGTCATGTTACTAAGAACAGAAACAAGATTGGGTTTTCCGACATCAGACATTTATTATGCCATTGTCCTGGCAAAAGAAGTATAAGATTTTTATAGCTCTTTGTTCTGGCATAACAAAATTAAAATATTTAAACTATCTAGCCTGTAATATTTCAACACATTTACGCTCTTGTCAATTTCTTAAAATTCGAAAACTAAGATTTTCTCACTTCGAACAAATGCATTTCAAAACGATATCTGATTAAAGACATTCTGAAATCAACAATTAAGTCAGTTTATAATATATTTTCACAGATAATTAAATTTCCCACCACTCGCCTGTCAATTGTTGCAATACTGTCACTGTTATGAAAGGAGTATTATGTACAAGCAAATTTCAAATATAATTTAACTAATATTCTCATGTACACTATGTTTCCTTTGTAATCAATCATATTTGTTCTTTTAAATTTCCTTTTCACAGCAGACATATTTTTTTTCACTGTATTTTTGTAATCTCCACCATCTAGTTGCTCTCCATAATGACTGCATCGATAGTATCAATAATCAAAGTATAGCCCCTACCGTATTTTCCGAAAGTGTTAGGACTAGTTATTTTCACTTTCTCAAGACTTATTTCCCGAAAAATGATTATTTTGTAAAGTGTCCCAAAAATATGGACACAATAATCATAATCCACCCAATGTTGAAAGCGAAATAAAAAGCGTAAACGATTATCAGTAATTATTCTGTTGATAAACTTAGTCATTGTCCTTGTTTTCATCATCAATTAACACCCCCTTCAAAGAGCTAAAAGAAGTGTGTCGGTATCATGGCATCTGAAGTGGAGATCAAAGCGGTATAGTTGCCTGAGATTGTCATGGAATTACGTCATGTTTTCGCGCCATATGACACATCACTGTTTGATAGTACCGCCTCGGTTCTTTAAATTAATCAATAAAAAAGTTTCTTCTTTAATTTGTTAAAGCGAATTCAATATCCTGTATAAATTGACAGGTAAATGTGTCGAACGATAATTGTGGATATCCTACCTCTGTGAGCTATTCTGCCGAACTAACATAAATCTGTTTGCCAAAAATCGTTTTACGCCATGTATTTAAATTGCTGACGCTTTTTCATTATTTAGGATTTTTTTATTCTGTTTTTTTTTTGTACTTTCTGGTCAAAAGTCTGAACTTTATGCCCATAGAATTTATCATTTATTTATCCTTATAAATAAATAAATAATTAAGATCACACTGTTTGAAATTTTACAAAGAACTAAATTTAAGTTTGACCGTTTTTATAGAATTTTGCCTACATTCCTGTCGATATCTTATCAAAATCGTTATAGAATTCAAACTATATTACTTCTTAAGCGGTGCTAAAAATATTGATGGATAATAACAAAAAATGAATGCACTACGCGCGTTTTTTGTGTATGTGTAAACAAAAGTAATGTTGAGTGAGGGAAATTAGATATTACGATAGGTCGCACATGCTCGTGGAATGGAAAATTACAGGCATGACGTTTTGGTATACTTTACGTTTCGCGGGTAAATTAGAGACTAGATTTGTAAAATTATGTCCTTTTGTCAGATTGCCTTCCAGTTATAAGCGGTTTGATTCTCGTCTGCATCCTATGGCCTTAGGCAACGTTATCGGCAAAGTTGACACGTTTTCGGAATACACGAGATAATAAACAGTCCGCTTTATCGATTTTCTACTAGCTAACCGCGGGTTACTTTCTTATTTGCCATAATTATTCATGCATTTGTTAAATAAAGTAATCGCCAGTTTCAAGCACCAAAATCAGTTTTTCCCTCTGATAAGAAAATACAAATAATTTTTTTCTCTGGAATGCAATAAAATTATTTGAGTCGGGGCAATTTTATCGGGTCGGTAGGTAAAGGTCAAACAAACTTAATTTTATTTTAAGCCTCATATACTGCAGTAGAACAGACTCTAGGTCTATATTGTGATAGAACACTCTTAGTCAGAAATATAAAAGGGTGTATAAACATAAATGTGTCCTCCATTCTCATTCACCGGGGTCATTTTGCAGAATGAGGAAATGAAGGCATGACAAGAGCACTGTGAGTTTAACTGGCATACTTTGATGATCATGATGATGTTAATCACATTTATTATAATTCTTATTATCATTACTACTGCCCCATTCCACCCCGTGATGATGATGACAACACTGAGGAACCTGTCTGTTTATCGTTATAACCATTTTAACTTGTAATCATCAATTATAAGTATTTTTTATTATATTTGATATGTGAAGCCCTTTAAAATTAATTTCTCCTCAAAATGTTATTCATGCATCATACAAAATATACATTACCATATTAATCTATTACTGACTTGCATACACTTATTGTGTGCCAAATGGTTTCACACTGCACAGCATTGCATCAAGGTTTTTTACACAATTTGGTATTACACAATGCAGTTTCAATATGCATAAGATGGCATATGAACTGATCCTTTCATTTTACACAGCATATATTCATGTTGCATTGAAGACCTTCACATCTGGATTGCATGACATCATGTTTTATCAGGCAATTTAACATTACAGCCTACTACAACAAGACTTTTAATGGGCTGTTGCATGTGTCGATCAAGGACAAACATTTTTGTACTTAACGAAATCAAAATACACTACACTGAATGTCAATTTAGAGGCCTAGATTGCTTGTTAATGGATGGATTATTTACTAAGTTTTGATGTAACCTCAGCCCATGAAATACTCTATGTTTTCAGGCTCCTTAAACTTTAAACTGATTAACTTTTTTCCCCATTTTTTCAATGAAAACCCTAACCATTACCAGGATTCATTCCTTACATGAAACAACCCTCACTGGCACATAAACTTACTTACTTCAAGAACAGGTCAGCATGTGCAAAAAACTCAGCATACATCTCCAGCAATGATTTCCTCTCCAAAATGAAAGTAGGAAGAACAACTTTTGTGAGGTCCATACCAAGACGTACTTGTGACAACAAGTGTGTTATTATGCTACCATGTTTCTCTAAGGAGCCCACTGAAATCAATACAATACTGACACTAAGTCTGGGTTCCAAACAGAGTTATAAACTTTTTTACAATTTCTTACATTTCAAAAACAATGCTTTATCATTAAACTAGACTGAAACATTGATTAATTTACTATAAACAAACAGACTAGAAACCAATTCCAGACATGACAACATATTGGGGTATAATTGCTGTTAGTTTTGTTTCATTATCACCCCACAATTTTAGCTCGAGACTGAAAATCAGCTTCTTTTAGCGAATCAATGATGTGCAATGCTTGAATTTGAACATACACCAGCTGTACAAATTATACTGGAAATATATCCAGGTGTAAAGCTGTAAAAAAATGATACAACCGTAGGCATAGTTTTCAGAGAAAACTTTTCAATACATTTAATTTAGACCTTTTTGAGATAAAATCAGTTCATATTATTGATTTGTTTTATAATTCTTTTTTTCACACCTTTATTTGCAATGATAAAATATATAATCAGACGAATGTACAAAAAAGAACAATATCTCTATTTTTACCATAGTTAAATACTTGTAATCTATTTCAAATGTATAACTGAAGCTGACATAATGGTGCATACTGTAATGAACAATGTATTGTTCTACTTTCTAGAGTAAGCAAGCTGCTGAAAACAGCTAAAGGCAATTTCCTTAAAAGTGCAAAATATACTAAACAAGATCTATCAATTAGACAGTGCGCTCGACTATTCCACAGGTTCTAAGTAAAACAAGGGCCATACCTTGGCAAGACTTGTGTAACTGAGTTATTTTATTACAATTTATAACAAATTATAACAACCTGCATGTACAACATTAACCAAATTTTCTAAGTCAAAAAAGAAGCCATAATTTGAATTAAATTCAGCCAAGAGTTATCAAACCTTGTTATTTCTGTAGGTCTGAGGACTGGAAAGCATTGTATGAAGATTTAATGTAACACATGTAGTCTATACTGAGATACTGCTTGATAGCTACATACAAAATTTCAACCAAATTTTCTGAGTAAAAAAGGGCCACAATTTGAATTAAATTCAACCAACTTGAATACTTCAGTAAGTACAGTGAATGGGAAGCATTGTAAGAAGTTTAGATCAAATCAATATAGTTGTTACTGAGACACAGTTTGGTGGTTGGAAGAAAACTTTAACCAAAGTTTCTAAGTCGTAAAAGGGTCCTAATTAAAATCAAATTCAACAAAACATTATTTAACATGATTAATTTTAATAGTTTTATGACTGGAAAGCATCATGTGAAGCTTCAATCCAATACATACACCAGTAGTTGTTACCAAAATACAGCTTGATAGTCAGTTGCAAGCTAAACTTTGACAGAATTTTCTAAGTTGAAAGGGCCATAATTTGAATTAAATTCAACCAAGAGTTATCGAACTTGGTTACTTCAGTAGGTTTGATGACTAGGAAGACTTTTGTAAAGTTTCAATCCAAAACATGCAATGGTTACTGAGGTTTGTTTGATCTGCACTAAAAACTTTTACCAAGGATGCCAGCAGAGACACCTGGGTGAGCAGAATAGCTCTCACTATTCTTTGGGGACAGGGTTTGTGGTAGGGATCCTTCTTGAATGGTGCTTTGCCAACAGTAAAGTTTGAAAGATGTACCTATCAAACTTGCTGACTCTGAGTCCAGAAAGTGAGATGTTGATATATGGACAGACAGACAATGCCATAGCATGATATGTCCTGCTTTTTCAAAAACGCTATATAAAATGGACGGGTTTATAGTTTGGAGATTTTAGTACCTGTTATAGTACCAAATATTGATGAAACACTGAAATTGATGATACTGTGTTTTTTCGAAATATCAAGTCAATGGTAACAGATTTTAATGAAACATCCAAGTCAACGATACCACTTAGTGATGAACAATCGAGTCAATGATTCAATGTTTTGATGAAATATCAATTCAATGACACCACATTTTAAGAAACATCAATTCCATGCTACCACATTTGATGCAAGAACAATTTGTGTGAAACTATTTAAAAATCAGGCTAGCAGTTTCATAAAGTTTCCACTATATTCATATAGGGAAAAGTGACCATGCTCTCTGGCTCCCATGTTTTTTGAGGAATCACAATTATTTGACCAATCTTGGTAATGGATCATATAAGGACCATTTGTGTGAAATTATTTAAAAATCAGGCAAGCAGTTTCATGCAAGAAGATTTTTAAAGTTTCCACTATATACATATAGGGAAAATAGACCACACCTTCTGGCAGTTGTGTTTTTTGAGGAATCGGAATAATTTGAACAATCTTGGTAGATGATCACACAAAGATCATTTGTGTGAATTTATTTCAAAAACAGACCAGAAGTTTCATAGAAGAAGATTTTTGAAGTTTCCAGTATATACATATGGGGAAAAGAGATCAAGCCCCCTGGGGGCTATGGTTTTTGACAAATCGTAATAATTTTGAACATTCTTGGCAGTGGGTTATATAAGGGCCATTTGTGTAAAATTATTTCAAAATTGGGCTAGCAGTTTCATACAAGAAGATTTTTAAAGTTTCCACTATATACATATAGGGAAAAGTGACCACACCACTTAATAATAATTTGAATAACCTTCACAGAGAGTTTAAAAGGAGATGTTGCTAGATTTTTTATTTTTAGCTCTGGCAGCCCCTATGTGCAACCTAGCAGAACAGTTTGAACAACTTTGAAAGAGGACCGCCCAAGGAACATCCAGGCCAAGTTTCATCAACTCCCACCTAATGGTTTCAGAGGAGATGTTGTTTGAAGAAAAGTGCGGATGGAAGGACGGATGAATGACGGACAGATGGATGGATGCTGGACGGTGAGCAATCACAATAGAAACTTAAGTCACTTACATCCTTCCTCTTCTGATACATCATACAGTTCTGAAATAATGAAATAACCCTTTCAAACTAAAGCTACAATGTCATAATGTATATTACATAATCCAAGTTTTTTGGTACATAATGTATATGACATAATCCAAGTTTTTTGGTACATAATGTATATGACATAATCAAAGTTTTTTGGTACATAATGTATATGACATAATCCAAGTTTTTTGGTACATAATGTATATGACATAATCAAAGTTTTTTGGTACATAATGTATATGACATAATCCAAGTTTTTTGGTACATAATGTATATGACATAATCTAAGTTTTTTGGTGTGAATCTGAATTTGACATTTAACTTGTGTGTCAATATCACTTACAAAATACAGTTCAGTTTTTCTAACCTTTCAGTGTAACTTGACACAATACTGATGAAAATCTAACTTATCATATTTCAGAAGCATATAATTATATACAACAATAATCCTCATTTTCTATAAAACACAAAAACTGGACCAAAAGGTTTACAAATGGAGAAGCACTGAAAACCAGTATTACTGTGGCTCTAAGCTATACACTAAATTTTAAATTTTGGTAGTTTTGGCAGAATTATCATTTATTTTCACTACTTTTGTGGTTATGGGAGTAATACATACCCTGTACAAAATGTCATTTATTACTAGGGATGGCAACAAATAGCATTTTTGGTATTTGAATATTCGGTAAACATTCCGAACGAATATTCGAATATTTGGTCATCAACTGATCAAGAAAACAACTCAAAATCTGATATGTTTATAATATCAGCGACTTGCATAAATTCTACTTTCGTTTACACCGAAAATAATTCAGACATTGACGAATTAACACTGACTTATCCTTTTCGTCACTTGTTCATCTTTTGTGAAATTTAATTTATGAATTGTATTTCTTACAGGAATGTAACCCCTACGTAAGTAAGGTTCTGTCCATGTAAAATTATATGTCGCTGACTTCTCTTATCGTATGATCACATGAAATACTTTCAAATGGCAGAAGGCATATGTAGCATTTTGACAATAGATAAACGTAATAACATGAACAGTATTTTCAATCAAATATTAAAGGTGTTTTAGACTGTGAGCGGGTCTGATGAGGGCAATATGAATGAACATTTGGCTTAAGCACACTTACTGAAAACAAGGCAATTTGTTTCGATTTGTAACCAGTAAAAGTTTTCAAAAGCAATTAGTGTTATTAAGCACATGGTACACTGTCATCACCATGAGGACGTTCAATCTAGGAATGCTAATATACATGACACATCCTACAATGCCGGAAGCCATTTTCGCGCATATTTATAATGAAAGCAGGTTTTGGCAAAATCAATAAACAAATATTTTGGTTCATTCAGTTAGATTTTATCTTTTGGTTCTTTCAGTTAGATTTTATCTATTTGTCAGGATTTTTTTCCCCTGAATATTCAAATAGCAAAATAGTATTCAAATATTCATGTGATGAACAAATACTCGAATATTCGTTGCCATCCTTATTATCCATTCCCCTAAAATAGCATTTAAATTAAGTAACAGTCTAATGACTTTTACAGGTTTTCTCTCTTATTTACGTTGTTGTCACTGATCTATTTGAAAAACTGAATGATGATACGTGGTGAAATATATGAACTACAAGAGCTGTCACTAATGGTGACAAATGCCCCCGCAGCGCCTTGCCCTTTGACCTGGTGACCTTGACCTTTGACCCCAAAGTCAGTAGGGTCGTGTACTTAATAAGTACTATCAGCATGTGAAGTTTGAAGGTCCTGGGTGCAGTGGTTCGCAAGTAAAGTGCCTTCATGCAAAAAGTTAACATTGGCCCCTGTGACCTTGATCTTTGACCTGGTGACCCCAAGGTCAGTAGGGGTCGTGTACTTAATAAGTACTATAAGCATGTGAAGTTTGAAGGTCCTGGGTGCAGTGGTTCGCGAGTAAAGTGCCTTCATGCAAAAAGTTAACATTGTGATGAACAAACGGATGCAAAAACTTAACATTGGCCCCTGTGACCTTGACCTTTGACCTGGTGGCCCCAAAGTCAGTAGGGGTCGTGTACTCAATAAGTACTATCAGTATGTGAAGATTGAAGGTCCTGGGTGCAGTGGTTCGTGAGTAAAATGCCTTCATGCAAAAAGTTAACGTTGTGACGAACGAACGGATGGACAGTTGGAAACTAATATGCCTCCCTTCAGGGGCATAATAAAAATGTACCATCAACATAATCATCTTGAGGGTCCGGTAACTGTTGTACTGTTTTTATATCTGCACTCTCTGATGGCTGGGAGCCATCATCCACTCTATCAGAACCTTCTATTGCAGTATCCTCTGGTAGCTGTTCCAAATGTTTTAACTTAGCTTTTTTACTGAAAACACGAAAAAAAATACACTGATTTTAGCATAAATTATGCTGGTATAAATATAAGATCTGTCAAGAGGAGACAGCATGCTTGACTATTTTCATGCTGGATAGTGAGACACATCATCTCATTATGGTGATATATTTCTCTTTTGAAAGATTACTTATTCAGGACTATTTCTGGATGTTTTAAACATTTCGTCCCTGTTGAAAGATTACTTACTCAGAACTATTTCTGGATATCTTAAGCATTTTTTCACTTACTCAGGACTATTTCTGGATGTTTTAGGCCTTTCTTCCCTGCTGAAAGACTACTAAATACTCAGGACTATTTCTGGATGTTTTAAGCATTTTTTCACTTACTCAGGACTATTTCTGGATGTTTTAGGTATTTCCTCCCTGTTGAAAGATTACTTATTCACGACTATTTCTGGATGTTTAAACATTTCGTCCCTGTTGAAAGATTACTTACTCAGAACTATTTCTGGATATCTTAAGGATTTTTTCACTTACTCAGGACTATTTCTGGATGTTTTAAACATTTCGTCCCTGTTGAAAGATTACTTACTCAGGACTATTTCTGGATGTTTTAAGCATTTTTTCACTTACTCAGGACTATTTCTGGATGTTTTAGGTATTTTCTCCCTGTTGTAAGATTACTTATTCAGGACTATTTCTGGATGTTTTAAGCATTTCTTCCCTGTTAAAAGATTACTAAATACTCAGGACTACTTCTGGATGTTTTAGGCATTTCCTCCCTGTTGAAAGATTACTTATTCAGGACTATTTCTGAAATTCTGGATGTTTTAAGCATTTCTTCCCTGTTAAAAGATTACTAAATACTCAGGACTATTTCTGGATGTTTTAGGCATTTCCTCCCTGTTGTGATTACTTACTTAGGACTATTTCTCTGTTGAAAGATTACTTACTCAGTACTATTTCTCTGTTAAAAGATTACTTATTCAGGACTATTTCTGAATGTTTTAAGCATAAATTTTCTTCTCTGTTGAAAGACTACTTACTCAGGACTATTTCTGGGTGTTCTCTGTGCTTCCTCTTCTGCATCAAAGAAATCTTCATCTTCACTACTTGAGTAGGAAGTAGCAGGTACGGAACGCTCTGGCTCCCGTAAATCCAGCTCATTTTCTTCAATACAAAGTAAGGTGTAATTCTCACACATCAAAATAGCTCTATACTTGTGTGAGTCATAGGTAATAATAGTGTTACTTAGAAATCTATTCCCATTGATAAATATAATATGCTCTCAGTAATAGGTAGTACCTTAGACCATGTTTATAACAACACCATATTTTTAACAACAACAGCAAACCAGATGCACTATCACTCATCTAACCAAAGAAAGACTTTAACAAAATGCAGTAATGAGAGAATTTCTGTCAGGGAGCATTTTTGTGGATTTGCTAAAGAAAGGTGATCTGATGACATTTAATTCTATAATCATATTCAAATCTATCAACTGTCCTAAAAGAATTATCTTTCATCAAACTCACTCTCCAAAATACCAGATAATTTTTATTTGGTACTCTACTATCACTAAGTGATATTATCCCTAGATACAAGTTTCATGTCACCAATGCGTTTTTGTTTTCATTGGTGTAGAGTCACACTGACACAATTCAAGTCATATAGCCACTTTTCCAGCTTTTGAAGATGGAAGAAGACCCCAGATAGCCTCCTGGCATTGTTTCAGGCATGGGCAGGTACTAGAGCAGAATCAGCCACCTTCCATATGCTAACCGAATGGCTTTTTAACAGGGAAGAATTCTAAATCCCAAGTAAGTTTCGAAACCACATCAATGAGGAGCAAGTAATGCTTGGTCAGTGATTATAACCATTCAGCCATGGAGGACCCCTCACCATTAACAGTAAGATATACACCTAGTAGGGTGATGTCACCACTTGATACAATGTTGATGTCACATTGAGGGTAAGATACATACCTGGTGGGGAGATGCCACCACTTGACACAAGGTTAATGTCACCATTGAGAGAAAGATACATACCCGGTGGGGTGATGCCACCACTTGACACAAGGTTCATGTCACCATTGAGAACTGCTGATTCACTGAGATCTGGTGTTGTACTTCTACTTGTAGATCCTTAACGCACAAAATAAAACACAAAAACAGTCTCTTATACAATTCTCATATGATCTAAGAAGTGGCCCTTTCATAAAGCCTGCCAGTACATCCTACAGAAAATTAAGTCTCATGTTTTTAAACACATGTCATGGTACATTGCCTTTTTACATAGTTGAAAATTACCCTTGCACAGGTTATAATTAAATTACTGTCTAGTTTGTGTTTTCATTCAGTATGCTAAATGCTGGGTTGTTTTAACAAAAAGCAGACAAAATTATCAATGTCAGCTATAATGCAAACTAGATTTAATCCCCAGCTTCAGAAAATACCTTGGTAAGGCACTTACATCTAGCAGGTGGTGTTCTTTGGAGTCCACCTTCAGTACAACAGAATGATGTCACTGTCTGCAAGCTCAATTTAAAGTCTTGCATAATAATTTATCAATGATTTCAGGAAGTAATACACAACAAAGCATACCAACAGGTTGAGCACCACTGCTGTAATAATCAAAATCTGCCCCCTGGGTTAATACTGGCTCATGCATGGTACCATTCAGCAAGGGTTCCTTTAATGTCTCCTGAAACATAACATGATCTCCATTCAAGTTCAGTCTCTAGACTAAAGCCAACCAGACTTTCCAGTGCACTAAGAAATGCCTGAAAACTGAATAAATTCCTTATCTTTACACACTTAAGTAATAATGGGAATTTAAAAATTATATACATTATTTTATCCATTTTCACTAAAGAGACTATTAAAGTGTATAAAACAGTCAAAATATTTACATTAAAAAATAATTTTTAAATAAGCTAAATGGAGCTGTAAACTATACTAGTGCTGCTACACAGACCTGTAATCTTATAGTTGTACTGCTTGATAAAAGAAACTGTAAACTGCAATGTAAACATGTCTCCTACCACTAAACACACAGACACTGTAAAATACTTCAAACCAAGGGCCATAACTCTAAGGAATATCAATGAACTATAACATTCCAATGATATACACAACCAGGCTTGACAATGATCACTCATGACAATATGCAAAACTACGCTTCACACTGATCACTCTTGAGGTTTGCTGAAATTCAGCCTGATGGCATATGGAAAGTATACTCTGAAAATCAATGAACCAGAACATGTTGATGACACGCAAAACTACACTGGGTACTGATAACATCTGTAATGTCTGGAGGAAACTTGTCCAATGGTGTTAGACTACAACTGTGTCCATTGGTCAAGGATACCCCAACATACTGCGCCATCCCCTAAATAGCAAAGTTTTTTATTAAGAAAGGGCCATAATTCTAGACAAAAGGGCCATGATGGCCCTATATCGCTCACCTGTTATCACTGCACTTAAGGACAAGTCTTCAAGGTCAAAAGATCATAATAGAAATCAATCAAAAGAATTATGAGAAAATATAGTTGAAATTTTCTTTAAGTAACTTTAAAAACAAGATTTGAAAACTTATTGTAGAGGTCCACTAGGCAATGCTACATGTCAAATATCTAAGCTCTTCTGGTTTATTTTTAGAAAATTTTGAAGATTTTTCTATGTACAATCAAGTAACCCCATCGGGCAGGGTCAATTTGACCCCAGGGGTCATGATTTGAATAAACTTTGTAAAAGTCTAATAGGCAATGCTACATGTCAAATATCTAAGATCTAGGCCTTCTGGTTTATTTTTAGAATTTTTTAAAAAGATTTTCCTATGTAAAATCAAGTGACCCATAGGGCGGAGTCAATTTTGACCCCGGGGGACCAGGTTTAAACAAATTTTGTAGAGGTCTACTAGGCAATGCCACATGTCAAATATCTAGTCTCTAGGCCTTCTAGTTTATTTTTAAAAATTTTTGAAGATTTTCCTATGTAAAATCAAGTGACCCCTGGGGCGGGGTCAATTTTGACCCAGGGGGTCATGATATGAACAAATTTTGTAGAGGTCCACTAGGTAATGCTACATGTGAAATATCTAATCTCTAGGCCTTCTGGTTTATTTTTAGAAAACTTTTGAAGATTTTCCTATGTAAAGTCAAGTGACCCCTATGGCAGGGTCAATTTTGACCCCCGGGTCATAATTTGAACAACTTTACTAAAGGTCCACTAGGCAATGCTACATGTCAAATATCTAAGCTCTAGGACTTCTGGTTTTTGAGAAGAAGATTTTTTAAATATTTTCCTATGTAAAATCAAGTGACCCCTGGGGCGGGGTCAATTTTGACCCCGGGGGCCATGATTTTAACAAATTTTGTAAAGGTCCACTAGGCAATGCTACATGTGAAATATCTAAGCTCTAGGCCTTCTGGTTTATTTTTAAAAAAATTTTGAAGATTTTCCTATGTAAATCAAGTGACCCCTGGGGCGGGGTCAATTTAGACCCAGGGCTCATGATTTGAACAATTTTAGTAGAGGTCCACTAGGCAATGCTACATGTCAAATATCTAAGCTCTAAGGCTTCTGGTTTTTGAGAAGAAGATTTTTTAAGATTTTCTTATGTAAAATCAAGTGACCCCTGGGGCGGGGTCAATTTTGACCCCAGGGTCATGATTTGAACAAACTTGGTAGAGGTCCACTAGGCAATGCTTCACACCAAATATCTAAGCTCTAGGGCTTCTGGTTTTTGAGAAGAAGATTTTTAAAGTTTTTCCTTTCGTTGCCATGGCAACCAGTGTTCTGCATGGAATTCAATTCTTTGAACAATTTTGAAAGGGGGCCATCCAAGGAACATCCCTGTGAAGTTTCATCAAAATTGGCCTGTTGGTTTAGGAGGAGATGTTGTTTAAAGGAAAGTGTGGATGGACGGACGGACGCTGGACGGTGAGCAATCACAATACCTCACCCTGAGAACTTTGTGCTCAGGTGAGCTAAAAATATAGCTATAGGAAAAAGTCCTTTATTTATGGTCATATTCTCATCAAGGTCCTTCATCTGTAAAACTTGCAAACATATCCTTTCAATAGTGTTTGTGGAGTTGGACACACATGATTTTTCTATATATTCTATGTAGCAAAACTATTAAAGGGACATAACTGCAGTTAAAATAGTCACAGCAAAAGTTCATTGCTTTAAGGTCATCTGCACATCAAGCCTGTACATCTGTGAAAGTTTGAAGCAAATCAGGCTAACAGTGTGGGAGGAGTTGGACACACAAGATTTCAGTACAGACGTATGAACAGACAGCAGCAACACTATATGCCCCGCACATAAATGTGGGAGCATAAAAAGTAGCCACCATATCATAAATCTGACCCAAAAAAATGGCCATAACTCTGCTGAAAATCACTGAACCAGAATATGCCCAAGAAATGCACAACTTAAAGCTAAGCAATGATCTCTCAAAAATTATGAAGCCTGGTGTAATTCCTCCTGGTGGTACAAGAGAAGTTGCGCGGATATGGTAAAATACGACAAATCAAGGGCCATAACTCTACTGAAAATCGGTAAACGATAACATGCTGATAGTATGCACAATTACGCTTGGCACTTATCACTCCTGTAAGGATTGATGGAAGTCCGCCAAACGATACAAGAGAAGTAGCCATAATTTCATGGAATTCAACAAATCAAGGGCCATAACTCCACTAAAAATCAATGAACTGGAACATGTCTATGATAGGCACAACTAGGCTTGGCAATGATTACTTTTGTGAAGTTTGGTGTAAATCCGTGTTTCAGAGGAGTTTCACAGACAAATTTTGTGGCATACAGACAGACAGCACAAAATCACCACTTTGTGAAGGGATAAATATACTAGAGCTCCTAAACAGACCAGTATACCCTATTAATGTTGCTAGACAAAACAATAACAAGACAGAAAGATAAAATGCAAAACTGCAGCATTATAACATAAAAAACACTTACTTTAGATATCTGCAGCATCACAATGGAATGTTTTATTGCCTCAATCATGGCATTAGCAGTAACTTTGATCACATTATATTTCTCCTTCTCTGCAAGATCTTCACATGCTTCTATACGTTTCTCTAGACTTTCCACCTGGTTAATGAGAAGTTGTAGGTAGGCATCTGTTTCTGCTAGCTTATGGTCAAAATCTGCCGCACTAGGAACACCAGACTGCTGACTCTGAATGAACAATATTTACTTATTTAAATTCATGGTACATGTATTACAGGCTGTCCAAATATCGGCAATATTTCTAATACCAGTAGCAGATGAAAAGAAAAATTACAACTACTGAAAATTGCTACAAAAAAAAGACTTTCAGTCATCATTCTTTGCACAAGATTACTTTAACTTTAGGTTTTTTAGCAATTTATCTTTCAATGAAATGCATGTTACAGTTATGTATGTAGCTCTTACTTGTACCTTACTTGTACCAACTTATACTTACTCCATTCTACTGGATAGAGTAGTTGCAATGTAACCAGTGTAAAAAGGAAACATACAAAATATTTTGTTGGTGCAAACATTGCACATGCATCAGGTCTCTGTGAAGTTCCTTCTGTTTCAATTCTTGAAATAATTTAGTCTTGTTTCTTCTTACAAAAGTTTCTTTACATTAATCATTACAGACCAGCCCAATTAATACTAAAGTGACAGCATTGCTTGGCATTCATTTTGCTAGATCTTCAAATTAAAAATACTTTATAAGGCATAAATATTACAGTACTATACTACAGTCAATTTTTTTCATTTGCATGAAATTCCATAGTTTTGGCAAATACAGCTATTTCGTTGGATTCAAATTTATTTTATTTGAGTATAAAATGAATAGGAATTTTACTGCTTCACACAACTTGATTTTTTTTATTGACTCAACCATGAAATACATGAAAATGAGTCCCCGATAGAAAATAATGACTTCACAATATCTACAGTGCATTACCCTGAATGAGGAATGTCTAGTGTGTCTAACTATGGTGTTTTCCAAAGCTTCAATCCATTGTTCTCTTTCTTCTGCATCACGAGCTGTTATAAAAAAATACTTATTCAAGTTTAACTTTATGTTTATATTCACATCTTCTAAGTTATATCTGAGAAAGTATACAAATTATCTACTAATATCGTGAACTTTTAATAATAATAAAAAAAACAAGACAAATGTTAACAAACTGAGAACATTTCAACTGAAAAAATATTTTTCTTACGTTTGAGGTATGTAATTCTAAACAAAAACAACTTAGCATTGTGCAAAAACATTTATTTGAAAGTGATGACAGGTTTACTTTAAAGTCTGGCAACATAAACACGTGACCCCATGATGTCATGTTACGGTAGTTGGGCGTTTTGTTTTCAGACCCCGCGTTATACTGTGATTTTGACCTTTGACTTAATGACCTCCTGACCAATAAAGTTATAAAGTTTGATGACCTTAGGCATAAGCATTCTCCAGTTACTGATCAAATCAAGGTCACTGTGACCATGACCTCTAACACATTGATCCCTAAAGTATTTGGTGCCATGTAGGTACAACACATCATCATAATATAAAATTTAATTGCTGTAATCCCCAGCATTTTCTGGTTGATCAGAAACTGTTTTCTGTCTCAAGGTCACTCTGATCTTGACCTCTGACATACTGATTCTGAAGACTTTTCCAACTTGTGATGGTGGAGGAAGTGCCCAGGTACCCCTCTACTGGCATTCCTTCAGGCACAAGCAGGCACATGGGTAGAACCAACAACCTTTTGTAATTAAAGTGAGGAGTAAGTGATTCAAAGTCAGCAACCTTAACCACTCAGCCGGAGAGGCCCCAATTCTAGTTCTTTGTATTTGAAAAGTATAAATGAAAGACTCTCGAGTGAGCTTTGCTATAATTACGGTAAAACTTTGCCAAAAACTGCTAAGAAATTTCAGATATTGATCTTACCTTGAAAGTGAAATGTTTTATGATCTACAGTGATTGTGAAGGTACTGTCATCTTCATCATCTATACCAATTACTGCACCCTGAAATTATCCTCAAAATATTCATAACAAATCTGACATAAAACAAAAACTGAATCATCACTGAGGAGATTCGTACCAATGGTAAACATGTTCTCTAGATTTTCAAGTTAACTAGTCATGAAGAATGTTGCTGCGACAAAATTTAGAGAGACTATATTGAGATTCAGCTGTAATTGTAGAGGAAGACCTGATGTGCACGTTCTTACATTATTTCAGGGACATAGGTAGGTAGAGGCTCTACTGTAGAGTCACCAACCTTCGGCAAACAAGCTGGATCGTTTCATCATATGAAAGAATGCTAAACCCACTACGGTTTTCAAATTAACAGCAGTGATATTACAAAATCCTGAAAAAACAGCTATTACCACAATAAAAATATAAACTGAAAGAAAATTACCTTCAAACGTACACATCCTCTTCTTGATCCTCTTTTCATCTTGTCTTTAGACTGAAATGGCAATATTTAAGTGATAATTTGGGATGTAAACATTTTCCCTTTAATACAATTATCCTGTATCTAAAATAAGGGTAATCTCCTAGCCTAACCATTGCATTTAGTGCTCCTACTGGACCATTGTATTGCCTAAACTGCAGACAATTTTATAACCAGAGTATAAGTATGGTCAGTCACTTCCTTGAAAGATAAAAAATGTTCTATATTTTAAATTCAAATAGTTTTACTTTTTCCAGACACACTGCTACATTATTTTTCAACAATAATTTAAACTCCACAACCTGAAACGTTAGGTCTCAGTCTACTCAACCAACTTAAAATATTATGTTCTAGTTTTGATTTTCTTCTTTTACAGATACATTATTGTCATGCATGAAGACTCAGAACCTAAAGCTACAGGACCTCTGCCAAGAAATTCCTGACTGTTTGTAGCTAAAGGTGAAAATCCTTCAATCTCTAAGCTGCAATATCTACATGTATACACTATTTGAAGAAGGGTCGGATTAATTGGTTTGACAATAGGATAAAAGCAAGTGTGTTCAGTGTTATGGGTCTAAACTAAATCAAGAGATTGATTCAGTACTGTCAACATAATATGGGAATATGTTCCACTCAACAACAGTTCTTCCTGGTAAAGAAGAATGAATACTTGTAATAATCTACTATAGCTTGGTAAGTTTTTGGTGCACAGTAAAATGTCTGGCAATCGTTTCCAAAAAAACTAACACTCTTGTGGAGAAGTTGTCTATCAAGTAACCACTGCACATGGGGGAAATTACAAACATACCCTTTATATTAATTACTACAAATATTAATTATAATGACAAATGCTCAATTTTGACACTTGCCATGAAAAATACTTGACATGGTAGGTGTCTTGAATTACAGTTAACTCGTCCCCTAATCAACGTGTCCCCCAGTCAACTTCATGATTTTAAGTTGGTTATTTCATTAATTCTCCAATTCAGCTCTTCCAATTTTTTTCTTATAAGTTATTTTTTTATCACGTTTGTTAGACAATGATAAGAATAATTACAATTTTGCAAAATATATGTTTTGTTTTGTTTTTGTTGGGTTTAACATCACACTGACATTTATACATGTAGGTCATATGGTGACTTTCCAGCTTTTGATAGTGGAGAAAGACCCAAGGTGCCCTTCCAGGCATTATTTGATCATGTGTGGGTGCCTGGGTAGAACCACCGACCTTCCATAAGTCAGCTTGATGGCTATCCCACATGAAGAATTCTATGCCCCAAGCAACGCTCAAACCCACATTGATGAAAGGCAAGTGATATGAAGTCATCAACCTAATCCACTTGGCCACAAGGCCCCTTGTAAAATATGAGGGGCAGAAAATATCCAGACTTTTCATGCTCCTGTCTTGCCATGTGCAGCTACCTACACATATTATACATGAATGAAAGTTACATTTTATCGCCTATAAATCGGTCAGTTTTTTTTAAGGAGTTTCTTTTAAAGCTGGGTTTCATGGTTTAGGTAGGGCAGGACAAGCATGCGGGACAAGCCTAGGACAGGGAGGCATGAGCAAGGTAAGTGCTAGGTTAGTGCAGAAACAGTTGACAGAAGACCAAAAGGCATACAGGGTGACCATAGAAAAAGCTCATTTGTGTTTTAACCATGATGAAAATAAGCTTTTGAACTGTATTGTCACTGGGGATGAAATGGGGGTCCATTATGCTGAACCTGAAATAAAAGCTCAGTCAAAGCAGTGGAAGTTTAAGCTGTCTCTCTCTGCTGGCAAGGTTATGCTTGTTGCTTTCTGGGATTCACATGGAATATTACTAATTCATTTCATGCCAAAAGGTCAACCTGTGACTGCTAGATTATATTCAGAAGTAATTTTGAAAAAAAACTCAATGAAAAAATGAAAAAGTTGCCTCCCAGACTAGCCCAGAAAACTGTCCTTTTGCATTACAATGCCCCCTCTCATACTGCCTCATCTACAATAGAACTTATCAACTCCTTCAAGTGGCAATTTTTGTCCCACCCTACCGTTACGTACAGCCAACTGTTGGTCAACCACAGGAACCTGAACTGGACTTTTCAACATTCTTCAGGTCCATCTTTATCGTTGAGTGATCACGTTATCAACTCTATGGAATGAACTACACTGTCGTCCTGACAAATTGAACACATCTGTTCCATAGAGTTGATACCCCGGTGGCTAAACCAGGAGTATATAAAAGTGACTCAAGATACAGTGACTACTTGTCTATAAGAACGGACCTACAGAATGTTGCATCACCATCACTGCCATATATATACTCCTGGTTTACCCCCAGGGGCTAAAGCAGGAGTATATAAAAGTGACTGAGAAGAAAAAAATTTCAAAATAATTTAGGCGTCACAATATCAGCTCTCAGTAACGAAAATTGTTTTTATGGAGGCAGTGGCTATAGAACCGGAACAGGTTCCCTAGACAGCGAACTTAATCGTCCGGAACTGGTTCTCTAACCAAAGTACTGTGACAGTGCAACGGCTAGGGAACCTGAATTTTATTTTTATGCATAAAGCTGCATAAATTCACTAAGTATCATGCATGTTATTATCTTAATTTATTTTACTATTTCAGCAAGCCATGCCCTTGCATTTACCTGCGTTTTACTGTGTCTCCTAAAAGTGTACTCGCGGCATATTGTCCACTATATTGGAACGATATAAACTAGTACGAATTAATTCAGAAGTTGTTTTTCGGCATCGGAGAAAGCTGAAAAAAACTTGAAATTTAAACTTAAAAGCTACAATACAATAAATGAAACAACTAAAATAAACTAAGTGATTTCTGTTAATGTTTTTTTTTTAATTTGCTTATCACAAGCAAAGTTTCATCCAATAAAAAAGTGATGCATGTAAAGTGCCGAGGTGTTACAAACCAGTATTTAATGTGATCAAAAATCTGCTGGAAGATTTAATGGCAATTAAATTAATTTGTAAATCTGTAAACATCAAATGACGCATATCAGGGTTCAAATTTAGACAAGCATACAAGCTAAATGCTAGTGGAATTTTAAAATAGCTAGTGGGTTTGAAATGTACTAGCTAATTTCAGCTAGTTAATAATATAACAAGCAAATGTCTTCAGAGCTTTAATAAACTTTATAATTGTTTTGAAGGTACACATTTTTCTTCATGAAAGGAATGTTATCATTTATGTTTATGATATTTTATTGTTCAACAAAAATGGCACAAGCTATTTTAAGCTAATAGAAAACATGTTTGTTTGTGACTGGCTACTAACAGAGATCAATCATTAAGTTTTGGCCAGTAAAATATTAATAGAGTAATTAAATATTGGTAACTTTAGCCAGTAGCTTTTCATTTTAGCTAGTGATCAAAAAGGGCACTAGCTAGTTTCAGCTAGTACAAATTATTGTTAAATTTGACCCCTGCATATACAAAACAATACAATTTTACAGTTAATTTAAACATAGTACAAGTAGTTTTTACGCATTCATTCATACTAGTTTACATCATTCCAATATGCCGTGAGTACAAGTTGGAGACACAGTAAACACACATTATTATTATACCAGATTTATATAGCGCCCTTTTCATGATCAATTTCACGTTCAAAGGCGCTTTACATAGTTCAAATGCAGCCACACAGGGCGCATAATTCATCCTCTACTAGTACAGACACAGAGCGATCTGGCCAGAGTGACAGAGTGAGACAAAGCCCCCACGACAGAGAGATCAGAAATCAGATACAGGCTTGTCCGGCTAACTTAGCCTAGCTCGTTGCGAATAGACAGCCTGGTTCTTTAACGTGCCCAGTGTATAGCACTGATACACGCAAGGATTGCCTGGGTTCCTGACCAGTACACCTCTAGTCGGGTGGGAAACACTGAAAAACGTTTCTGAAAATTCCCGAGTAGCTGCCGGGGATCGAACCCCCGACCTCAGGATTGGAAGGCCAGTGTGCAAACCACTGAGCTATCCGTCCACGCTATCCATAAATGCAAGGGCACGGTAAAATTGATTAGGATAATAATACGCATGATACCTACCAAAGAAACAAAGTGAATTCCGGCAGCTTTATGCATAGAAATAAAATTCTGGTTCTCTAGCCTATACACATTAATTCGGCTAGAGAAGCCTTTCTGGATGAATAAGTTTGCTGTCTAGGGAACCGGTTCTCTAGCCACTGCCTTTTATGAATGTGTGTAACTAAAACTGTCATCAGAAGGTGACAATGCCATTCAGTCCAAAGAAATAGTCCCCACAGGCTCTAATCCAGTAGATTGCCCATGATTCTTGGGGGATTCATTTCAGCTCAGAGATCCGTAACTGTATATAAACATCTCTGAAGCTGAATTGTCAAAATTTATACTGTGCCCATGGGTGAAGATATTAGTGTCAGTATATTTCTTATCTGCTTTCAATTTTCCAATGACATTGTAGACATTTTAAAGAGCATACGGTGTAATATGAAAGTAAACCAGCACTGTCATCCAAGACAAACCAGCGGTATTGCCAGCCCTTCACTACATTTGTCCATTTACTCAGCGGACCTTCCATCGCTGCCATGTTTGCGGAAGTGAAACCTCCTCTTGTCAAAACACCAATCAAATTTCTCGTTACAAACTTTGTCCAATGAAATAGGAGCGCAGTTTTTGAAATTGTCAACATTGGATTAGCAGGTGCGAGCAGTCCGTAATTGAAAGAGAATTTGAGTGAAAACAAAATCATGTGTGAGAAGTTTTAAACAATGCTATAATTTGTTTTATAAATATGGATGATCAACTTACTTCAGGGCCTTACAGAGCTACGTTGTTGGTAAGATTTCAATTTCCAGTTTTTTTAAATATGAAATTAGGCGCTGCCTATCTGACGGGAAAACCTAGTGATAGTGATACGGATTCTTTCTTTTTTTCTGCATTAAATTTTTCTTTCTGATATTTTCTGTTTGGCTTTCAGTTTTGACAGTAAGCCTGATGGTTTAGCTATTGTTATAAAAATAAGAAGGGGAAATGTTTTAAACAGTTTTGTTTAAATGTATCAAGACTCTAGACAGACAATGGAAAATAGTGTTCATGAGTTAAAGATAAAAGTGATATTTTGGTGCACAGAATCTAGTCCCAGAATGCACCAATAGTTGTACTGATGATAAAATAGAGAAAAGTGGAAACTTCACATGTCGCTCAACACGACAAAAACGAAACTGTTGCATAAACCCGGACAGATAACGGGCATTTTTGACCTGTCACTTTTTTATTTCTGCAAATTGTTATCATTTATTGGTATCAAAATAATGCTTTTGCTGAAAACTTTACATAATTCAAATTTATATCTAGTAAGCAAATTTTAACTCTCACGAAGTGAGCGCCGGAAAGGGGTATGTAAAATGGGGGCTGTACGAACATTGATAAATTCGAACACTTTGTCATTTACAAAATTTTCCTCATAGTATTATATATGGTGCAACAGTCATTCAAAAGTGACCCAATATCAGGCCTTTATGTGTTGTCAGTGAGCATGCATAAAACACACTATTCCTCAGTATTTTTGGATAAATATTTTATTATATACAGATAAATGCAAGTCATTTATTTATACATAATATTACCAATTTTGCTTCTGTTTACAACGATCATGCCTTTGCTATCAATTTGTTTCTCTAATATAAATTTCTGAATCCGGAAATGCACATATTCTTTTCAGTTCATTTGTTACAAACAAATAGTTTCTAAAATGACAAACAATCCAAAAAATAAAACACAACAATTTACACATTATGCTGGTAACATCACATGCAATATCATCTTGTTTTGATATTCTTTGTAGTATAGATACCGGAACTTACATAATCCTGCTATCCTAAACACAGACTATTTTAATTCTTTTAAATTTCCATTATTGTCAAATGACACTCTTTTAGGACAAATTGTGTTCCACTAATACAGCTATGGTAAAACTCGTGTATGTGAGAGTGACAAACAACCATTTACTTGTGAAATTCTTATTTCAAATTCATTGTAAAAAGTTTTTGACCAGAATTTTATATATAACACAAACACTCTTGGTCGAAATTCAATTTAATTTACCTAACTGCTAACAGTCTGGGACCTTTTTTTGAATATGATTAAGGTTAATTTCTTTAATAGCTTGATAGTGATCGTAGTGAGCCTCTCAAGTTTATAGCCCACATTTTTTTCCAAGTGTAATCTTACTAAAACTCTAGTCAATGAATTGACTTTTAGAAAGTAGTTCCAGTAACTGAAAAAAGTGTAATAAATATAAAGAAAAAAATTTAAATTGGGCCTAAGCTTAAAAAAAAAAAAAAATTCAAACACCTTACGAGATTCGAACTCAGACCTCGCCCATGGAAATTATGCATGCTAACCACTGGACCACAATGACTTATGACATAAATGTGTGATAAAATTATGTATATAAATAAATTTTGTTAGGACAGCGTGTCTATATTCGTTTTACATTGACATTTTTGAAATTATTGGCTTTTCTACATTCAAAGAAATAAATAAACAATGGTTTTGTTATTCAAACAGTGCAGTAATGTAGCTTACATCATATTCATAATTCATTATTGGAAACAAAAAGCGGGCCGCTTGAATCATCCATAAACTCGTTTCATGAAAAAACCCGAATAACACCGATTTCTATAGATACCGCGAATTTTCAACTGGATAGAATAATTTGTTTTAATAATGCGGCGCCCGATCGTTTATAAGAAATTTTATTTTATCAAAAGTCGTCCTGAAAATTATTTATTGCGCAAGCACGGCAGCAGGTCCGGTAGAAATTATGGGAGAACAACAACAACAAAACCGGTGAAGGTATAGAACATATTCCCAAGTTGAACGGTATATAGGTTTACTTTGACATATATACACGTACACATTATCTATAGACGGAAAAACCTTCGGTTTTCCCGTATAAATTATCTGATAATTTTTGTTCAGGCTTCAGCACGACGCCGGGAGTGCAGTGTAATAGGGAGGAACCACTGTTAGGCTTTATTATGCATTCATTTAGCAGGACAAATTACTTCAGTCTTCAATTCGAGAGTCTGTAAATAAAATGCTTTCAGGACTGAGGGCAGAAAATCTCTACAGGCTAGGCGTAATGTTACTGGCCCATTTCTATATTTTTTTTTTTTTTTTACATAGAATCTACATTCCATTCCAATGAGCCAATTAATTTCACTTCACTCGAGGGATACACTGTGTGCGCAAGAAAATAATTCTCTCAGCTTTAAGGAGTACGCCAGCCACATGTGCTGCAAGTTAAAACTGACAAACTTAGATCTAATTTGTTATGATTTTCTATTGTGACCTGTTCCAAATGATAAGTTAGCAATTTTTTCTTGTGGTATGTTTCTTCCTTTACTGGTATTTACCAAAAATCTCCAAATGTTTATCTGAATATAATATTATCACAAAAATAATAATGTGATTTGCAGCTTAGCCTATCTCACAAAACTCAAGACCGGAGCATATTTGTGTACGCTGGGCAGTGCTGGGAAGACAAACAAATGCCTAGCTGGTTGCAAGAGGCAAAACAGCATACGCCTCAAAAGTGAAATGCATTAGCCCCGTGATCTAATAAACATGCATGGAGAATTGAAATTAGCTGATCCCATTTAGTAACCAGCAAAGTTTACTCTTAGTGACAAATAATAAAGCCTTTATGAAAACCAAGAAGGGTTACAGTGAACAGATTTTTAGCTCAGGTGAGCGTGAAGTGCTCAAGGTGAGCTTTTGTGATTGCCCTATATACAAGATACAAGAAAATTTATTTAACGTCGGATACTGTATATAACAAAAACATTAGCTTTAAGCTATTTCCCGACAAACATATATGTAAAAAATAATAACAATTAAAAAAGGCTGTAAAAGAAAAGCACATGGTTAAAGCACAGCATAAAAAAAAGATAAGCATATTATATTGGTACATGCAAGTAAAGATACAAGTCTATGGACATAAATAAGAAATTAGTTGACAGTCGGGTAATGTGACAAGTGTGAGACAAAAAGAACCTAATTCCCCAAGTAAAGTACTTATATCCTAACCTACCGAAAGAAAGATGTAGTTTGTCTGTCGTCTACAATTTGACTGTTAACACTCTAGAGGTAACAATTTTGGCCCAATCTTTATGAAACTTGGTCAGAATGTTACCCTCAATAAAATCTTGGACACGTTCGATATTGGGTCATCTGGGTTCAAAAACTAGGTCACCAGGTCAAATCAAAGGAAAAGCTTGTTAACATTCTAGAGGTCACAATTTTGGCCCAATCTTAATGAAACTTGGTCAGAATGTTACCCTCAATAAAATCTTGGACGACTTCAATATTGGGTCATCTGGGATCAAAAACTAGGTCACTAGGTCAAATCGATTGTAGGACATTTGCCAAAAATAGGTCACCAGGTCAGATCAAAGGAAAAGCTAGTTAACACTCTAGAGGCCACATTTATGACTGTTTCTTCATGAAACTTGGTCAGAATGTTAACCTTGATAATCTTTAGTTCAAGTTCAAATCTGGTTCATATGGGGTCAAAAACTAGGTCACCAGGTCAGATCAAAGGAAAAGCTAGTTAACACTCTAGAGGCCACATTTATGACCATATCCTCAAGGTCAGAATGTTAATCTTGATGATCTTTAGGTCAATAGGTCAGGTGAGCGATACAGGGCCTTCATGACCCTCTTGTTTCTGATACTTTCAGTTTCACATTCAACTTGCACTCTGGCCATAATACCTGTGAGAGGTTTGAGGCATTATGAAAAAATTGAGAGATCATGATATAATTGTAGCTATCTGTTTTTAATTGGTGATACCATCAAAATCATGTTCAGTAAACACTCAGTTGCTTATTTATGATGATAATTAAAATTGTATGAAAATTCTGCAGTACTTAAGCACTTTGATTTTTTTTTTTGTCAAAAAAAAAACAACAAGCTGGTTTTCTTGTCAGTTGAAAAATAGATGTACTGAATATTTTGATTGAATACTGAAAGTTAGAATGAATACTTACACTTATAAGTGGCCCGGTGGTCTAGTGCTGACATGCTCGACTGTCAATCCAGAGGTGCAGGGTTGGAGTCCTGGTCCACTGGACAGGTCCAGGCACTGGAAATTTCTGAAAATCTCTTGAATTTTTCCCAGCTAACTAAGAGGCTAGTACTGGTTCTTCCCAGAAAAGGCTGATTTGTGTGTATTGGTGCTATACAATATGCACGTTAAAGAACCAGATTGTTAGTTAGCCAGACAGGCCTTAAATTATCTAAAAGAATTTCTCGTCCTCTCTGGGTTTTGGGGGCTTTTTCTGTCCCACTATTCAGATCACACTGAGTCTGTACTAGAAGAGGATGACTGGCACTCTTGATGGCTGCTTTTGCGCTATGTAAAGCACCTTTGATCGTATTTATCGTGAAAAGAGCGCAATATAAATCTGATATAATATATAATTATACGAGTATACTTTAACTTACTTGTTTATCTTTCAGTGGAATGGGTTGATAAGAAACTTTCGTTCAGATATTCCACTTGGCAGACACCGCCGCTATATGAAAACTTATGATGATTGTTTTGTGGCCTCGGATGCAGTGGAATGGTTGCACCAATATTTAAAGAAGAATCCAAACTTTGGTACAGATGTGTCAAGGTAAGCTCAGGGGTGCTGCTTAAAAAAAAACTGTTTTTTTTTTTTTTTTCAAAAATGCAAGAACTTCTAAAGACAGGTAACTTTTTTTATTATAGCCAAAAATGAGTTTCAGTTTAAAATTTCTAATATTACTAGTTCAAAAAACATTTAAAAAAAAAAAATAGAAATGAAAACAGTATGAATTTCAATGACATTTAATGGTGGCAAATTTATTGATGCTAATATAATAGTAATAATCAGGGTTTCCTCTGGGTCAATTTCACTTTGCGCCAACAAATTCGCCAATCAGGTAAAGTTTGCGCCAGTGGCTCTCAAGTTGGAGCCAATAGTCTGTGATGGGCGACATACCATTTTCTTTTTCAATCTCTTTTTCATTTGATTCTTTACAGTAACCATGCAATTTGCTCTTGAACCAGTCTATTCTAATATCACATTGAATCAAAAATAGTTTTTAATCTTCTCAACCATTTTCAAGAACATTTTCTAAACAAAAGTAATTGCCCAGTCTATAAAATTATCCCTTTATATCTTTTTCCATTTTTAATTATCTCCCTTAAAGGGTCATTTTCACTAAATAGATGTTTTTAAAACATGATTATTTATCCTAATATCACATTGAATCAAAAATAGTTTTTAATCTTCTCAACCATTTTCAAGAACATTTTCTAAACAAAAGTAATTGCTCAATCTATAAAATTATCCCTTTGTATAGTTTTTCATTTTTAATTATCTCCCTTTAATGGTCATTATTACTAAATAGATGTTTTTAAAACATGAATATTTATCTCTTTATTCTTTTAACTTTTTATTTCAAAATTTAATTAGGTCATTTATCAAAAACAGTGTTGTTTTATATTATTTTGTAACTCTTGAAAAGCTTTTTAAAATGCTTAAGTTTCATTATATATATAACTAAATTTCTATTTCCTTTTACACATACTAATGTATAGCGAAAATACCACAGGTATTATTAGCACTTTGTTTTGAAACTCTGGGGTTGAGCTTTTTTAAAACTATCAGGTGTACCATGGTACAGTAAAAAAACTGCTTTAGTTCATTTGTATCTCAAAAATTCTTGACTGAAATTACATGACCGCGACTGAAATTTACGAACGCGTAGATTTATTTAACAACGCTTGTACAAAATTTATCTATTTATGATCGGAGAATATGTGTATCTTTTGATCGCGCTTTGACGTGTCATTATTTCGGCATTTTCTTGGTCTCGATTACTTCCGCGAATCGGATTGTCATTAAAATAACCTACAAATTTATCTCGCGTTTTTTGCATCATAAAAAAGGTGGTGCATTAGACGAAGCACGCAGCTAATATTTCGTTTCATTTGCTTTCGTGTAAGTAGGCGGGGCTAAATTTGGCGAATCAGATTGACTGATAATCGTTCTTGCGTGGAGGAACGCTCTAGTGACTCGGGGAAGTTTTAAATTATGCCCCGAGGTGTAAATCGATATTGACACGTTGTGTATTGTCATCGTGTAGTGTTAAATATCGGATACTCCGTTATTGCGTCCTTGAGAAAGATCAGATCGACGATTATCTTGCAGGCGCCAATGAAATTCGCCAATTGAAGATTTTTAGCGACAGAATTTACATATTGTCGCATTTGGCGCCATTGGCGACCGACAGCGGGAACCCTGAATAATATAATGATAATAAAAAATAAAAGAGGTTCAAGTTTTCCAATATTTTTGTCAGAATGAGCATTTACAATTGGAATTTACTGGCTTTTACTTAGTGTAATTATTGTACCCCCCGACAACAAAGTTGTAAGGGGGGGTATACTGGTTTCAGGTTGTCTGTCTGTCTGTCCGTCTGTCTGTCTGGTCGTCTGTCCGTAGACGCAATCTTGTGCGCACCATCTCTCCTTATCCCCTTGACAGAATTTAATGAAACTTCACACAAATGATCAGTACCAACAGTAGTTGTGCATGGGGCATGTTAGGTTCTTTTAGAAAAAAAATTTGCAGAGTTATGGGACTTTGTTTTTTTGTTACTATACTATATACATAGACACAATCTTGTGCGCACCATCTCTCCTCATCCCCTTGACACAATTTAATGAAACTTCACACAAGTGATCAGTACCAACAGTAGTTGTGCTTGGGGCAGGTTAGGTTCTTTTAGAAAAAAAATTTGCAGGGTTATGGGACTTTGTTTTTTTGTTACTATACTATATACATAGACACAATCTTGTGCGCACCATCTCTCCTCATCCCCTTGACACAATTTTATGAAACTTCACACAAGTGATCAGTACCAATTGTAGTTGTGCATGGGGCATGTTAGGTTCTTTTAGAAAAAAAATTGGCAGAGTTATGGGACTTTGTTTTTTTGTTACTATACTATATACATACAGTCTGCATATGCAATCTTGTGCGTGCCTGATCTACCAAACCCTTACACACAATTTAATGAAACTTCACACAAGTGATCAGTACCAACCCTAGTTGTGCATGGTGCATGTTACATTCTTTTAGATAAATATTCTGCATAGTTATGGGACTTTGTTTTTTGTTACTATACTGTATACATACAGTCTATATACATACAGTCCGCATAATTATGCAATCTTGTGTGCGTCAAATTGCAATGTACTGTGTCAGTGCATGCGGGGGGGGGGGGGGGGGGGGGGTTCATTCATCACCTTTAGTGATAGCTCTAGTTTATACTTCATTATGTTTGGATCAGATTCATGATTTTCGTTTGATTATATTGATCTACACCCAAGACAATCCAGGAAATGAGCTTTTAATGATCCCAAATTTATAACTAGGTTGACAGATTGACCTGATTTACGAATATGACTGGTACAAGTTTTTGTTCAAAAGTAACTGTAAAATAGTAATCTAATAATTACTGGTTGAGGTAACAGGGACATACCCATCAGCCCCCACCTGCATATATATTATATAAATGTGTATGTATACTCTTAAAATTTTTTAACTTGTGTTTATTGATGATGTTTTGTAGCATCCCATGACTGACTCACACCCTCAGTCCGAGGTAAATCAATGAATATAAAACTATTTTAAGTTGTTTGTTCAATTTTAAAAGCAAGTTGGTGGACAGCTTTTTTCGAAGTTCACTGAAAATATGTTGTCATTATATTTTTATGTTATGGCATGTGTTTTTAATCAGTATATATCTTTTTCTTGAAATGAAATCTGATAATGATTGTGAAAATATATTGTTTTGACTGTAGGGCAGATATACAATGTGTGTAAATATTTCGATCTCTTTTTCTTTTCTTTTGTTTCTATACATTTTATCAAATGTCACATCAAATATGTCATCATTTTGACCAGGATAATTATGTCAAAATCTGACAATTCTTTCTGAAGTTCATTGTTATATCTATTTAAATCTAAAGAGTGGTTGTAAAGTCTAGCACCAATTATTAGGATTTTCATGCCTTTTTGTAACTGTTAGGATACATCAAAGGTTTAATCTGTCATAAGTAGGTAATTATCAATGTAACAGTATAATGCTACTGTTATAGCCTGTATTTATTATGGTCAAATTCAGACATTCTGTCTCTGGTTATAGTTTAAACTTTATGACATATATGTATAATTGAAATTAGAACATCTGTTAAATGTGTTGACTTTAATTCAATAACCAGGATTAAAGGCTCACAAGTCATTAATGTTGTAAGCTGAAGGTGTTGAACAGATTGTGTTTTTTCTACATTTAAAGTGTCATTTAACACTACGTGAACAGCAACAGCTGTTTATATCAATTAAAAATGGTCTCCTAAATTATTTACATAAAACTATACAAATATTCTGATAGATATAGCAATTAAAGGAGTAACATAAAAAATGATTGATTAATTATTCACATTTAAGTTAACAGATTATTTGTAATTGGGCTTCCCTGGAATTATCATTTAATTACTATGCCAGTAATTACCTTTTATGTATACCAGTATTCATACAATTTGAATGGTCAAACATTATGACCAGGATGGACAATTTCCCAAAACTCCTGTCACAGCATCACATTTGAGCAACATTTAATGGCATTTTTAGCTCGACTATTCGAAGAATAGTCTAGCTATTCTACTCACCCTGGGGTGGGCATCGGCGTCGGCGTCAGCGTCACACCTTGGTTAAGTTTTTGCATGCAAGTACATACAGCTATCATTTAAAGGCATATAGCTTTGAAACTTTTTTATTCTTTTTCTAGGTCAATTACCAACCTCACTGGGTCAAGTTCCATAACTCTAACATGTATTTTGAGCAAATTATGCCCCCTTTTAGACTTAGAAAATTCTGGTTAAAGTTTTACATGCAAGTTACTATCTCCAAAACTAATGCAGATATTGAATTGAAACTTCACATGTGTCTTCGGGGTTATAAAACTAGTTGATACCACCAAGTCCCATAACTCTGACCTTCATTTTGGCCAAATTATGCCCCCTTTTGTACTTAGAAAATTTTGGTTAAAGTTTTGCGTGCAAGTACATACAGCTATTACTAAAAGGCATATAGATTTGAAACTTATTTTTCTTTTTCTAGATCAATTACCTACCTCACTGGGTCAAGTCCCATAACTCTGACATGTATTTTGGCCAAATTATGCCCCCTTTTGGACTTAGAAAATTCTGGTTAAAGTTTTGCGTGCAAGTACATACAGCTATTACCAAAAGGCATATTGATTTGAAACTTATTTTTCCTTTTTCTAGATCAATTACCTACCTCCCTGGGCCAAGTCCCATAACTCTGACATGTATTTTGAGCAAATTATGCCCCTTTTTGGACTTAGAAAATCCTGGTTAAAGTTTTACATGCAAGTTACTATCTCCAAAACTAATGCAGATATTAAATTGAAACTTCACATGTGTCTTCGGGGTTATAAAACTAGTTGATAGAATCAAGTCCCATAACTCTGACATGTATTTTGGGTAAATTATGCCCCCTTTTGGACTTAGAAAATCCTGGTTAAAGTTTTGCGTGCAAGTACATACAGCTATTACTAAAAGGCATATAGCTTTGAAACTTATTTATTCTTTTTCTAGGTCAGTTACCAACCTCACTGGGTCAAGTTCCATAACTCTTAACATGTATTTTGAGCAAATTATGCCCCCTTTTGGACTTAGAAAATTCTGGTTAAAGTTTTACATGCAAGTTGCTATCTCCAAAACTAATGCAGATATGGAATTGAAACTTAACATGTTTCTTCGGGGTTATTAAACTAGTTGATAGCATCAAGTCCCATAACTCTGATATGCATTTTGGTCAGATTATGTCCCGTTTCGAACTCTTTTGATATTTAACATTTTGGGTAATAATTTCCTGCTTCTGTGACAATATTTCCAATAGTCGAGCTGGCTGTCTTACGGACAGCTCTTGTTCATTTTTAGCTCGGCTATACGAAGTATGGAAGCTGCCCTACTTGACCCGGTGTCGGCATCCTTCCGAATCCGCACTTTTATTAAAGTTTTGAAGCACTTTCACTTTATCTCTGGAATTACTTAATGGATTTGTTTCAAACTTAAAATAGTCATGATAGTTATTCCTCATCATAACCCACATCATATGGCACAAGGGCCATAACTCTCATGCCAATATTTCATGAATTATCCCCCCTTTTTACTTAGAATTTCAGGATAAAGTTTTGATGCACTTTCACTTTTATCTCAGTTATTACAGAACGGATTTGATTCAAACTTAAAATAGTTGTTCCACCTTATCAACCACATCATTTGACTCAAGGTCCATAACTCTGGTACTAATATTTCATGAATTATGCCCCCCTTTTACTTAGAATTTCAGGTTAAAATTTTTATGTACTGTCACTCTATCTCAGTTATTGCTAAATGGATTTGATTCAGACTTAAAATAGTTGTTCCACCTTATCACCCACATTATATGACACAATGTCCATAACTCTGGTACTAATATTTCATGAATTATGCTCCCTTTTACTTAGACTTTCAGCTTAATTTGATGCATTTTCACTATATCTCAGTTATTACTAAATGGATTTGAATCAAACTTGAAGTTGTTATTCCGCATCATCACCCACATCATATGACACAGGTGCAAAAATCACTTTTGCACCAATATTTCATGAATTATCCCCCTTTTTGTTTAGAATTATACTTATTTAATGTTCTTTATCTCTCTTATTACTTAATACTTTTGACACAGACTCGAGCTATTGTCCAATATCTTCATTATTATTGGAGTCATTAAACACTCTAGTGACAGCTCCAGCTTCCTCAGATGTGCCAGTTTCACTATCTAACATCGAAATAGTCGAGCGCGCTGTCTCCTGTGGCAGCTCTTGTTAGTATATTCTATTACAGATTTATCTAATGAACAAAAAGACCCATTATATAGAGTATTAAAATGTATGTTTTATTACTTTTATGAAATTTTGTAATCACTCCCCTTTGGTATTAGAGTATTCAAAAAGTGGACTTTTTCTTTTGATTTTAATATGATTTCTAGTTTTACATTAATGATTTGCACTTAAGACTTAAGTCTGTTAAACTGTCCTTGATCAAATTCTGATTAACCACCTTTAAAACATAAGCTGCCTCAATATCTGAATGATATCATCTGCTGTGAGAACCAGATATTGGGGTTCGATCCCCGGCTATATCATACCAGTAACATGAAAAAAGGTAATGGTAGAGCTCCCTTGCTTGGCATTCAGTATTGAATTCACACATGTGCTTTCAAAGAAGAGGGATATATTGTTTTGCTCATTGTCAGTTTTTCAGTCGGTAAACCATTTGGTTTTCAGTAAGTTAATTATGGCCTGTAGTCAGTAGTTGACCTTTGCGGGGTGGGGGTTAATAGGTTAAATTCATAGTGACCTTGAGACTGAAAAGGGTTTCTGCTCAAGAAGTAAATTCAAACTTTGTAAGATGGTTGCCTGTTGTCAATAGATGACCCCTAGTCTGAAAACAGTTTCTGCTCAATAAAGGACACTGACTGACAATCTTCATAGCATGATTGTTTGTAGCCCATGTTGTTTCTGAAATTTGGTCAAAGTTCAAGATCATAGCATATAAATTCACATACCCACCAGCCTTCTGCAGGCTATCATGGGGGACATACGTGTTTAACGAACAGCTATTGTTTATTTATGATTTTGAACTTACAGAGCGCAGAGTGTGCAGTTGTTACAGAAGTTACACAAAGCCAAAGTATTTGAAGATGTTAGAGGACAGAAACATAACAGGGGCGAGTTTACAGACAATGCTAGGCTTTTCAGGTAAATATACATGTACTGAGGTCCAGCTGAGACCTGTCTAAATTCCTTTCAGTTTAAGTTTTTTCACTGTTATATTTTCTGGTCCTTTGGGATCATAGAGTCCATTCAACATACATATGTGTAATAGAGTTCTGCTTAAGTCGGTGCTAGGGGGTGTGAGAGGTGTTGCACATTTCATTACTTCTCATGAACAGACTCAGTCAAACTGAGTCAGCGTGCAGTCTGCTATTATTCTTCTTGGTTGCATTCTTTGCTTCCAAAGGATCTTTTTACAGATTTTATTTTTATGATGGACATACTTACATTTTGTCATCTTACATCCTGTAAAAATTACAAATGCCTGAAATTGATGTCAGGTAACTGCAAAAGTGTGTACCTGTAAAGTTAGTCCACAAAATTTTATGAAAATAATGATCAAATATTTAACTGAAGAGGTGCTTTTGTTTCACTGTAGGTAAAATTAAAAATGAGTCATAATCTGGTGTTGCTTAACATAAGGTTTAATTTATTACATCTTTAAGATAAAATGTCTTCAAAAATGTGTTGTAGATTAATTTATAAAATTATTACTGTAATTATAGTCATTACATTGTTGATACTCTGTGGATGTTTTTTTTCTGTTTGGTTGTGTAGATCACGAGTCTTCTGACTGTTGATGCTTTGTTGTGCTTCCCTAGATAAATGTGATGTTGTTAGCTAATATTACTGACTGATTTTGTTTCAGACTTACTCTTAGTTCACCTTCCAAGGCAGTGAGGACTCCAATAGCTCTCAGAAACAACCTTAAGCTTGCCAACCTGAGGAGATCCCCGCTAACAAAACCAATGACGCCCTCACAGCCAGTGAAACTTGACTTTGACAAGATGGCATCTATGCCTTCCATACCGGACAACACAAGTACGCTTCCTGAATGTCACTTCATGTCAAAACCACTGTCAGCACAGGAGATAGAGAATGAGTGGAAAAACATGACATTACAAAGGTTGCAATGTTTTTTTGTTGCATAAAAATTCGGAAGCAAACAACGTTCCATTAGTTTGTTATTTAATTTATATATTTATAGGTTATTAGCTTTGTATCGGGAAATATGCACGAGTTCTTCAGCGGAAATATCGGCAACTTCAGGAGGGCAATATTCTTCCGCTGAAGAACGAGTGACCGATGCGCAAAGATAATAACCTTTTAATTACATACGCATCTATACGTATAAATATTATGTAAATATCATAGATATGTTCAATAGCCTGAATAGGATTGACAATTTACTGAACTAAATAAAAAAAAAATAGTGCAACAACACATACTGAATTACGTCATGCACCCGCTATGAAATTCAGGCAGCAGTGTACGGAAAAATATTGACGTTTCTGGTACCAGTGTAACTTAACAGGGAACAGAAACGAGTATGTAATAATATATACTACAAGTCCCAGGTCATGGGGTGACCTTTTGATATGGAATAGTAGACTGGGACTTGATGTTTTAAGTCGGAACTGATCTTTGTCAAAATAATTGTAAAGGTATTCAGAGCTTTTTAGAGCTGCCCTCACTGAAGTGATAATTGAAAGTTTTAAATAGACTGTGAGTTAAGCAAGTTAATCTTTGCAATTTAATTAGATAAGTCAGTAGTCAAGTTAAACCTATAATTTATCAGTAACTGCATGAAGAAATAGGTTATTATTTGAACAATAAAAAATAAAATATCCATCCAATCAGAAGTATCCACAGGCTCATTTGTAACAGAAAACATGCAGGCTTTTTCTCTTATCGATTGTTACACAATGCACTCTGGGTATTGTAATTTGTGACTTATTATTTTGACCATGATCTTGTTATCCAGGAAGTTAGCCATTTGTAACAAACAAAAAAAAACCAGTGTAAGACAGTGTCACACATTTTCTGGCGATTTGCCGATTTCTCTTGTGGGGATTTTGTTTTCAAATTGGATATTAAAAAAAGCTTGAGCTTCCATGAAACGTGATTATGTGAACAGAGTTTTAAATACCACTACTGAAATTTCTTGCAGACCAAGATTTTAATTCTACTCGGGCATTAAACTTTCACAGTGCTTTTAATTTTATGTTTTAAATAAAAAAAAACAGCTGTCAAAATGGAAAATATTACAGTACATGGTTAGAAAAGGACATCTTTTAATCATGCATTTTAACTTGTACTGTCAGAGCTATGAAGGGAGGGAATTAAAATGGATGGATTCAATAATACTTTCTACAATATTAATCATACATCCATGATCTCGAGGATCATTGCAAAATGTGAGATAACATTTTTTTTGGACATTAAGGAACATAATTAATTAATAATTGTTTATGTGATCCTAGGTTACAAGCAAAAATATTTTGTGTCTTTAAAGATGTAAGAAATTAAGTTTGTGTATGTGTGTATATATTATATATATATAATGTGTGTGTTTTCAGCTTACAGAAGATCCTTGGTGTTGATGCGCTTGGTGATATTATTGATGCTGAATATGTGAGAGGAAGGTTCATCATGCACAACTGTCTGTATGTCAACAAAAGTGGAGTTGTAACAAATATTGATTCTAAAGGTTTGTAGCAGTTTGGTAGTAGAATACAACTCATGCTTATCTTTCGTTTGTGGGAGAGGTACTGGTCAAAGTAGCAAATGGAATGTGATTAAATGTACATGTTTGTATGTGATTTTTTATCCTCTCACATTTTAATTAAACATGAAGGAAATAGCATCTATAGTTATTCAAGTTTATTGATGTAAACAAATTCCAAAGGGGCAAACCCATGAGGAAAATTTCCAATCCATTTTGTTTCGTACTAAATCTCTAGTACTTACTATGCATACATCACCCACCATATTTATTAATATTTTGTCTTCAGTTCTATATGTTCTTGTGTTTCAGATCAGTTACCACACTGGGCACTCTCTGCCATGAAATGCCTTGCCTACTGTAAGTATACGAGTACTGTCAGTTTGTAGAAAATAAGTTACATATTAGATACCATTGCCTCATTCTTTTAGGACCTAACCCTTAATAGCTGATGTAGTTAATAGATTTAATATAAAGATTAATGTACAACTGTATCTCATTTTTAACAAGTTTTGTTTTATTTTTACAATCCTTTTCAAAATAGATTTCTTAAGTCTTTAATCAGCATTATCACTTGGTATTTTTTGTTGGTTTAGGGCCTGATAAGATTGATGAAAATTTACCCAATTATCCCGGTTTTGAGAAAGATGTGTTCCGTGTTGTCAAGGATTATTTCTGTGAGCTACCTGAACCTCTGATGACATACAACATGTATGAGGTCATAACTAATGTGTTTGGTAAGTCTGAACAAATATATATTTAACTCAAGGAAATATGTCTCAAGCAGAATTATGAATATGATGCATATCTTCATTATACACTTAGCACTTAATGTACCCATTCATCACATTACCTTTAATGAATCTTGAATAAATTATGACAGACTTGGATCATTAGGTTTAAGATATTATAGCTGCTTAATTGATAAATCAGCAGCCATTTACATGGCAAGTAAAAATGATTTGCTATGAGTTTTTTATCTTGACTTCAAAATATTTGAAGAGATGTTCTACTTGCCCAAATGTAGGCATCCACGTCCGCCACTTGGTTGCCATGTGGTTTCAAGTCGATAACTAATGAATGCTTTGTCACACAATGTTTAAACTTTATAGGGTGATTGCCTGTGGTCAGTAGATGACAGATGTTTTAGGTGTCAGTTTGTCAGAGATCAAAATCAAAGTGATTTTGTGACTGAAAATAGTTACTGCTCAGTAACTAAAGAGCACTTTGGCCTTAAGATGATTGCCTGTTGTCAGTAGATGACCCAAAACAATTTGGGTCACAAGGTCAAAGGTCAAACTCACATGAACCTTGAGACTGAAGATTGTTTCTGTTCATTAACTAAAGAACACTTTGGCATACAGTCATTAAACATCATGCCCACTACGATTGTTTTCATGGTTCGAAGGTCAAGGTCACATTGACCTTGAGACTGATAAGTTTTCCTGCGCAAAAAATAAAAAACACTTCAGCCTACAATCATTAAACTTAATAGGATTATTGCATTTGGTTATGACACCTTTTAAATTTTGTGATCAGTAGGTCAGAAGTCAGTGTCATAGTGACAGACTGAAACAGTTTCTATGCAGTAAGGCAATTAAAGAACACTGACCTGCAGTTGAACATACTTCGTAGGATGATTTCCTGTGGTCAGTAGATGACCCCTTTTGTTTTGGGGTTCAGTAGATCAGAGGTCAAGTTTTGACCTACCTGTAAGAATGAACACAGTTTTCACTAAGCAACTAAAGATCACTTGTACCTTATGCCTTTACTATGACCCTGTTTTGGTAAAAAATCTGGTTAAAGTTTTGATACACTGCACGCTGTCCCTGATATTGTGGCCCTCTTTGATAAAGAGTGGCTGTATTGTTTTACTCAGTCCTTTGGTCTGACTGTTGGTTACAAGAGAATGCTTGGTCTCACAATGTTCAAACTTTATAAGATAGTTGCCCCTGGCCAACAAATTACCCTTTATGTTTCGGGGGTCAGTAGGTCAAGGTCACAGTGACTTTGAAGCTGAAAACAGTTTCAGATCATTATCTGAAACATTACAAGATTACATGTAGAGTTGCATCTGACAGGCCATCATTGGGGCCTATGTGTCCTACAAACAGCTCTTGTTAGCTTTGTACTTCTAATTTCAGGTAAAAAAATGTTTGATGCACTTTTACTCTATCTCTGTTGTTACAGTATGGATTTTGATTCAAACTTGAAAAGTTGTTCGGCAAACTCAGCCTATTGAGATAGCTCTAATATCCTCAAATATGCAAATCTCATTATCAAGCTTTGAAATAGTCAAACATGCTGTCTTCTCTAACAGCTCTTGTTTCTAGTTTAAATGAAAATATTTATATCCAAGAGAATGATATACCATGTGAAACAAGCCTGACTTTGAAAAGTATGACTCTTTCATTTGTTGTGGTTTTGATGTGAGCTGGCACTTTGAGAATTCTCTTCAATGTATAATTGTTAGGTCCCAAAAATGTTATGTACTCGTTTGTCATTAATGAAGTCACCTGAGTAAGTGAATGTTCAATGGCAAAATATGTGTAATACAGATGTATGACTATAGTATGTCCCATTATTTTTCAGACTCGGATATATGTGGATTTAATACTGAATATAGTAAACTAGGTTGTGGGTACTTAAACACTGAGCTTGAAAGTTAGTATTCCATGTGCTTGATTTGTATTGCAAAGAAAGATTACATACTCATGATACTGTTACCTACATTTATGTCATCTGGCTCATTTCTGTCCAGTTTTACCTGATAGCCTGAGTCAGTTGTTAGAAAAGTAAAGTGACATCAAAACTTAAAACTGCAGGATTTTTTATCATTTTAATAATTAATTACTAGTATAAGCAAAATTTTATGAAGATGGGAATAGTGCAAAATCAAAAATTAAGCATTAAAAAGTCTTACGTTTAAAGGGTATTGTATGATTTACTTTAAAAAATGGCCTTTAATGCAAATTTCTTAAATTAGAATGGCCAATTTCTTTTACATGATTAAATTTTGTAATACAAAATCTCTAAAATTGCCCACTCTACATATTCAACCTGGCTATCAAAAAGAAAATATTCCATTATGCATCTGTCAAAACTTTGAATTGTATTTTCTCCATTATTTCCATGTTACTTTGTAAAGAAAAGTATACCAAACCCTTTTTGACTTAATGTGTTTTTTAAAAGAGACTGGTGTGCAACATCAAAATTAAAGCACCTTACGAAAACAGGATGTACAGTTTTATATTTTTTTAAACATAAGACAAAGACTTTTTAGATTTCTATTCAGCTATATTAAAGTTCAAGATGAGATAAATGAAGGAAATATTTTAAAGAGCTTTAAGTTGGGTATAGATTTACACAGACAGAATATATTATATTAGCATCTGAACATATGTTTATACAGAATTCCATATACTCCTGTAATCGTTTTACTAAAACTGTTCATATAACATGGTTTGTACTAACACTAACATCATACATGTATACATTGTGTAACCATGTTTCAGTTTTGTTGCAGTTGTATCTAACCATAATGCTTTGTTTTCCTGTTTTTATTTCATCTGTACCTGGATGTAACATCTAACTTGACTTTGAACTTCATGATATCACCATAACCTTCACCTTGCATGTGACATCACAACAGTGAAATCATCCAATCAGAAAACAGGACAGCAATCTTGTGTCAACTTACCTAGTAACTGTGAATACTCTAACTCCACTCCTAAATACATTAATGCATATAAATCTGTTGAAAATTTGCTCATGAAATTAACTAGAAATTCCAAAACTTCTGCAGAGTGTCAGGATGCTTCAGAAGGGTATTCCAGTGGGAATATTTTAGATTTGTCTCCAATCCAGCCTGTCCACAACTCTAGTCATAACAACAAACAAAGTGATCCTGTGACAAGATACGAGACAGCTTTTGGACCAGATAATAAGACAGTTACACGTGTATTCTACGCGGATGGTGTAGCAACAGATTTTAATCATATAGATGGAGAAACAGATATAGAAGCTACACCAATAGAGACTCACTTTGAAGATTCACCACCAGGGGGAGACAGTGGAGGATCATTCTCTAGGAAAAATGGTTTACGGCATTCAATGCATAATTTATTTAATAGAGGAACGTCAAATAGGGGAAAGAAGGTAAAAGGAGAGAAATCAGTTTCACGAAGACGTAGTGCTGGCTTTAATTTGAATGAGGAGGAGAACTATGGCTGTACTGTAGGTGTTTATAGCAGGACAACGTCAGACAGTGGTTCCCACTGTACACCTGTCTCCAGGCAGGTACCAGTCACCAGGTCAGAGTCTTGTGCTGCAGGGCTCGGGGACAAGGTAAACAGGAGATATGCAAATGGTAAACCCCCTGCCTATGCTATGCCACCTTCCTACGATGCCTTATACCCTGAATCCTTATACCCTAAAACCAATCATCCAGTTACGGACACTTCTAGAAAGTTTTTAAAAAGGAAAAAGTCCATATCAAGCGCATCATTGAATCAAGGAAAATCATTTATAGAAAATAGTGACAGTGGAAAAGGGAATACTTCCTCCTTGTCAGACAAAGCACATGGAAGCCGGAACTGTGATACAGATGTATTGGTTGGGCGGAGTTTAAGTATGTCAGACTTAGCTGCTGCTGCACCTCCAGTGGAGAATGAACTTCAGAAGCAGTGTATGGGCAGGATACAAGAGAGTGAAGACAGTAAGTAAATACTAGTTATGAAATACATACATATTTATTGAGCCACTGGTCTCTGTCTTCACTCATTCGTTTACACACTGAAGGGTCCATTTTGAAAATAGGCAATGCAGTTTTTATTTCAGCTTGAATTACATTCAATAAATGTGTATGAAGTGCATGTAGAATATGAACTTGATGCTGATGTTACTGTACTGCATTAAATTGGACCTCTGTGGCCGAGAGGTTATGGTCACGTATTTGGGATCAGAAACCTGGCTTGGTTTGTAGTATTCTTTCATATGACTGTGAGGAAGCCATCCAGCTACCTTGCAGAAGATTGGTGGCTCTACCCAGTTGCCTGCCCAATGATGAAATAATGCACACAGAGTGGTGCCTGACATTCCTACATTAGCAAAAGCTGGAAAGTCACCAAAGTACATATACTAAGTGTGTCAGTTTTATCCTTAACCCAACAAAAATAATTTTATTACTGCTATTTCAGGATGTGTATTTTTTCTTTTCTTTTAAATTTTTATATTAAAAATGATTCTCAAAAAATAAATGTTTATTGTTACCAGCTTAAAGTCTAAATGAGCCGTGCCATGGGAAAACCAACATAGTGGCTTTGTGACCAGCATGGATCCAGACCAGCCTGCGCATCCGCGCAGTCTGGTCAGGATCCATGCTGTTCACTTTCATTGTCTATTGGAATTAGAGAAATCGTTAGCGAACAGCATGGATCCTGACCAGACTGCGCGGATGCGCAGGCTGGTCTGGATCCATGCTGGTCGCAAAGCCACTATGTTGGTTTTCTCATGACACGGCTCAAATAAAGAACCAGAAACATGCTAAGATGGGATCACCTTTGCATATATGTTCTGTGCACAATGCACAGTAGACAACAGGTTTATGACATTACATTTTGAATATTGTTAGTAACCATAATCAATTTCTCTGATTCTTACACAAGCAGACATTTTGGTCAGTGTAACTAATTGTGATTTGGATTGCACTGGTTCAACATGGACTTGCATTTAGCATGTGTAAAGCTTGTTATATAATACCTTTTTCGTTTTCAGTTTTACATTTCATTTCTGCAAGTTTGCTTCATGAATGGATTTATTTTCCTATAAATTTTCATCTAAATTTATATTTTACAGTTTCACAAAAGACGTTTTATAGATCTGTGGCAAGACTCAAAAGTGTCTATTATTAATAGTTGTAAAAATAGTAAGAAATGTTATACTGGCATATTTTAGGTGTATTTATGGATGATTGTACAGAGAGAATAATCAAGGCTTTACAGCTGGTCTGTTTGATCCTGCCACCAGCCAATCGTAGAAGACTGCATTTGTTACTTCGTCTTATGAACAAAATGTCAACCAATAGAAAACTAGTATTAGATGAAACACAACCATCAAGAACCTTGGTAAGTTTGAAAATATGCTTTAGTTTTTGTGCCTTCCAAATTTTGTTAGGGAGCATTTAGATCTGCCAATGTTTGTCAGTCTGTCCAAATTTGTGTTGTGCATATCTCAAAAAGTATTTGATCCAGGGTCATCAGCCCTCACAGGATAGTTATTCAGTATGTGAAGTTGTGCACCTAGTGTTTTCATTGGGATTTCACACAGCCAGACCAGAGTTGTGGCCTTAGAACTAGTAAAAAATATGCATACAGTGACAGGCATGGGGGCACCAGCATCCCACAGACACACACATCTAATTTAAGGTTTGAATGATGTAATAGTTGAGCTAACCAATTTCCTGGTTTGACTGAAAGGTTTGTTCTTTTTTTGGAATGAAAATGTTATGCAGATAGGACGTACTTTTTTAAACACTTGAAAAAAATATAGATAACTTTATGAACTAAAAATTACACAAAATTACATTTATGTATTTAAAGATTTTATGGGGGACCTTCGTGGCTGAGTGGTTAAGGTCGCTGACTTAAAATCACTTGCCCCCTTACCTATGTGGGTTCGAGCTTCTCTCGGGGCATTAAATTCTTCATGTGGGAAAGCCATCCAGCTGGCTTACTGAAGTACCCGTGTACCCGCCCGTGATGAAGTAATGCACGGAGGGGCACCTGGGGTCTTCCACCACCATCAAAGCTGGAATGTCGCCATATAACCTGAACTGTGTCGGTGCGACGTTAAACCCAGCAAAACAAAGATTTTATGTAGAATATCATTACAGAACTGTAATCTTGTGTTAACAATGACATCACATGCATTTAAAACCTAATTCTATGTCAAAATGAAAATGTATTACATCCCTAAAGTGCAAATGAGAAATTTTCAGAGCCATGTTAATGTTTTGTTGCAAATGGCTCAAGTGGCTGTTGACAGCGTGAACCATACTAGGTGATCTAGGGTAAGAAATAGGTCAGTTAAGCGATGCCGGGCCTTCATGGCCGTCTCATTCAAATCCTTGTCACTGTTTTTATTTCGAATAGTCTAGCTATTCTTCTCACCCTGGTGTCTGCATCACACCATGGTTAAAGTTTTGCATGCAAGTACATTTAAAACTTAAAGTTTTTTCTTTTTCTAGGTCAATAACCAACCTCACTAGGTCAAGTCCCATAACTCTGACATGTATTTTGACCACATAATGCCCTCTTTTGGACTTAGAAAATCCTGGTTAAAGTTCTACATGCAAGTTACTATCTCCAAAACTAATGCAGATTTTGAAGTGAATCTTCACATGTGTCTTTGGGGTTATAAAACTAGGCAAAAGCATCAAGTCCCATAACTCTGACTTGCATTTTGGCCAAATTATGCCCCCTTTTGGACTTAGAAAATCCTGGTTTACTATTACATAAAAGCATATAGCTTTGAAACTTTTTTCTTCCTTCTAGGTCACCTTCCAACCTCACTTGGTCAAGTCCTATAACTCTGACATGTATTTTGAACAAATTATGCCCCCTTTTGGACTTAGAAAGTCCTTAAAGTTTTGCATGCAAGTTACTATCTCCAAAACAAATGCAGATATTGAATTGAAACTTCACATGTACCCTTCAGGGTTATAGAATTAGGTGATTATACTAAGCATCAATTCCCATAACTCTGACATGCATTTTGGCCAAATTATATCCCCTTTTGAACTTAAAACTTCTGGTTAAAGTTTTGCATGCAAGTTTCTGTGTCCAAAACTAATGCAGATATTGGATTTAAACCCTATAGATATTTTAACATTTAGCGTAATATTCCTGCTTCTGAGACAATAATTCGAATAGTTGAGCATTGGCTGTCTTTCAGACAGCTCTTGTTGTTTATACATATATACCTATATCTGAACATTATATAGGTATGTTTGTATGATAATTTCTGTTGCATCTGAACAACCAATGTTATTCGTCATTTTGCCATTCCATATTACTCAGTCATCTTCAAAGATATCACCATTTAATACAGAATCTGAATGAGTTTTCTAAGATTAAAAAATGCAACGAAACTTGTGTTATTCTACATAATCTCGGCTGATTGTTGTAGTGTATATTTTTCAGTTACTGGAGACATTTTACCGTGCTGTGTTGTGTTGCCAAGACGAGAGTGAGATGGATGACCTGTTAGTTATACAACTTGTCTCCTTCCTCATGGATCATTACATGGAAATATTCTCTGTACCCGAAGACCTGAAAACTAATGTAGAACTGCGTGTAGCCAAAATACAGAGGACAAAGGTAAAAGGGCTTAAACATACATGATGCTGCATGGGCATTCATTTGGTTAAGACTTGTTTTATAAAGTGATTTTTAACAGGGTTTTATGGTGGGAAGAATAGCTTCATGCTCATGTTTTTGACAAACTTACTTGATATATTTAAGATATGCAAGTCTTACCATTGTTCAATGTTGTTATGCTCTAACAGTATATATCATCATAAACTTTAATTGTAATAACGAGCTTGGTTAGTGCCAATAATTACTAGATTATTAGAGCTGTAAAAGAAAACAAGTGAAATTTTCTAGCATTATGTTGTATTGCTATAAATATACATTGATAATATTTTCACTTTTTCCTACTCTGTTAAAATATCTTTGTTACCAGCTAAATTTGTGTTGAAATTTTAAAGAACAATACTGAGGCATTTTATTGACAGTTTCCTGATTTCTTTTTTTTTCTTAAGATTGCATATAAAGCTTTAATATGAAATTTTATTCTCTAAAATCTTAAAATTTATAGTTTTAATTTTAAGCTTCCTCATTTTAATGGACTTCTAGTATTATGAAGTTCTAAGTAATATGCATTATACAGATTCTAACATGACCTTTTGTATTTTCCTATTAAAACACAAGATTGAAACTGTGTTATTATGAAACCAGATCAGTTTATGCATCATGATCAAAATCGATACATTATAGCACCATGCTGGAACAGAAAACATAACAGGAAGATATTTGGTGGATAGTGTCAGTGATATAGATAATAATCTGTGATATCGTGTTAGAATCGAAATAGTATATGTATTTCATATCAAAACAGAGATTTTCTCTTGAATAAAATCATAGTTTGTTGTCAATATTCCTATTATTATGTCACTGGGCCCTTGTGATGTAATTCCTTTGCAGCTGAACTCCAAACAATGACTTTATGCAACAACAAATCACTGTTTCTGATATCTCATTTCTTAAGTAAAGTTTAAAGCTATTATCTGTTTGTGCACATAGGTTGAAGACTGTAATTTAGATAGCAACCTCTTCATAAGAGTAGGTTCAAACATTTACTCGGACATTCTGCAATATATCGCGGTCATGTAGACATACATATACTCTCCTGCATAGTGACTATAAATTACCTTTTTAGCATTTTATACCTTTAGTCTTGTAGGATTCTTTATATTATATCATTATGTGTATGCTGTTTTTTGTGCTTGTGTTTGAAAATATATGATTGTGAGTGTGTCTTATATATAAAGGCATTAACTAGTATGTATAGGACTTAGAAAGCATGTGAATTATAACCAAGCTTCTTAGAATATAATCATGTAATAGGTTATCTGAGCTGCGCCATGAGAAAACCAACATAGTGGGTTTGCGACCAGCATGGATCCAGACCAGCCTGCGCATCCGCACAGTCTGGTCAGGATCCATGCTGTTCGCTACAGTTTCTCCAATTCCAATAAGCTTTAAAAGCGAACAGCATGGATCCTGACCAGACTGTGCGGATGTGCAGGCTGGTCTGGATCCATGCTGGTCGCAAATCCACTATGTTGGTTTTCTCATGGCACGGCTCAGATTCTGTGTTTGTTAACTTGGGGAGCAATAAGGAGGCTGTGTAATTTTACATTGTGCAACTGCAGTTTCTTCCATTCAAACTTCCATTCAAGAAATCAGTTTTTGGTTTTTCCTTGCTTTTGTTATAGGATTTCACTATTTTGCTATATGTATCAACTTGTTCCCAATTTGATATGCTAATGTCATCATACTCCCCACTTCTGACCCTATACCCCTATATACCACTACCCCACATCTTCCCTTAACAAAAAGACTCGGTAAAACAAATTTTGATGCATTTTCACTTTATTTTTGTTATAACAGAAGTGATTTGATTCAGACTTCAAGTAGTTGTTCCAAATCAATACACCCACATCAAGTGCCACAAGGGCTATAACTCGTTCTCCAATAATTCATGAATACTCCTTTTACATGAAATTTCAAGTTCAAGTTTTGATGCATCTTAAGCTGTCTCTATGATAACAAAGTAGATTTGATTCCGACTTAAAGTAGTTGTTCTAAATTATCACCTAAATCATATGACCTAAGGGTCAAAACTCTTGGATCAATAGTTCATGAATTATGCCCCCTTTTTACTTAGAGTTTCAGGTCAATTTTGATGCACTTTTACTTTATCTTTGCTATTACTTAATGGATTTGATTTAGACTTAAAGTAGTTTTTTCACATCCTCCCCTTCCTATGACACAGTGTTCATAACTCTGGCACAAATATTCACGAATTATGCCCACTTTTTAACTTAAAAATTCAGTTTAATTTGATACTTTTACACCATGTCTGTTGTTACTAAATGGGTTTGATTCAAACTTAAAATGGTTGTTCGACATCATCACTCACATAAGGTGACAATAGTTCCATAACTATAGCAGCAATATTTTATGAAATACGCCCCCTTTTTAGTTAAAATTTCAGGTTAAAGTTGTGCTGCACTTTTGCTCTATCTCAGTTTAATTACTAATTGGATTTGTTGCAAACGTAAAATGGACATTCCACATTTTACACACATGATATGAGACATGTTTCATCAATTTCTTAGATTATGTCCCATTTATATTTAGTTACTGTTTTGACACACTTTCATTCTATCTCTGTTATTACTAGATACATTTAACTTGGACGTAAACTATTGTCCAGTACCATCATACACATTGGAGTCAATAAATTCTCCAGTTATAGCTCCAGCTTCCTCATCTATGTGACAGTTCTATTTCATGATCCAACATCAGAATAGTCGAGTACGCTGTCTCCTGTGAAGCTCTTGTTAGTTTTGGACTTTGAAATATTACAACTACATCAGAACATTACATACCCAAATCCTCCTACAGTTTCCATCTAGTTGAAATGAAACATGTATACATCATCAACATAATGTGGACATGTGCATATTATCAGGACTCTTATGGCCGATCATCTTTCCTAGAGTTATGGTCCTTATTTTGAACTTGGAAATATTACAGTTGCATTATAATATTATGTACTCAACTTTTGTTATAGTTTCCATCCAGTTGAAATGAAAGTTGGTATACACCATCAATATGAAGTGAACATGCATACATTATTGGGGCATATGTGTATCATTACTTGCCCAGACTGGACTTTAGATATAATTCTATCAAGCATTTTCATCATTCTTATTTCCCTTATTATTTTATCTTGATTATTTTTATAAATATATTCAATATTTTTATGACACTGTAGGTGAAAGTGGAGTGTTTAGATTGTGGTGCACAGGTATAAGATGTTCTTTTCTATTGTGTGTGCCCTGTAGCTTGTTTAGTTAATAAGGCTCAACTTTTTGACTTTTTATGTTGTATATTAGATACTAATATGTTTCTGCAGGTTTATATCACATACAGTCCAACTTTATTTGTTTGAACTCTGTTCGACCAAACCATGAAATCCTCAGAAATTTGTCCCTCACAAATACTAGTGATTTTACTGTAATGGGTATGTAGAAAGTTTTAACAATACTAAAAACAGACATACATGTGAAAGAGTTTCAATTTCAGTCTGTATTTATATAGTTTATTAGGTTAAAGACAATGAATAAGGTGCACTAGGTATAAAGTTATTCATTGTTTACAGTATTTTTTGCTCACCTGTCACATAGTGACAAGGTGAGCTTTTGTGATCACCCGTTGTCAGTCCGTGCGTCAACAATTTCTTGTCTGCACGATAGTGGTTTCATTTATGATTTTATTTTAACCAAACTTGCACACAACTTGTATCACCATAACATCACGGTTCCTTTCTTGAACTGGCCAGATCCCATGATGGGTTCTAGAGTTATGGCCCCTGAAGGGGCCAAAATTAGCTATTTTGACCTTGTCTGCACAACAGCAGCTTCATTTATAATTTTATTTTAACCAAACTTGCACACAACTTGTATCACCATAAGATCTTAGTTCCCTTCTTGAACTGGCCAGATTCCATTATGGGTTCCAGAGTTATGGCCCCTGAAAGGGCCAGAATTAGCTATTTTGACATTGTCTGCACAATAGCAGCTTCATTTATGATTTGAATTTAATCAAACTTGCACAAAACTTGTGTCACCATAAGATCTTGGTTCTTTTCTTGAACCAGCCAGATCCCATAATGGGTTCGAGAGTTATGGCCCCTGAAAGGGCCAAAATAAGCTATTTTGACCTTGTCTGCACAATAGCAGCTTCATTTTTGATTTGATTTTAACCAAACTTGCACACAACTTGTATCACCACAAGATCTTGCTTCCTTTCTTGAACTGGCCTGATTCCATCATGGGTTCCAGAGTTATGGCCCCTTAAAGGTCCAAAATTGGCTATTTTGGCTTTTGCAGCCATATAGAGACTTCATTTATGGTTTTGTTTGATACAAACTTCCAAAATATCTTCAACAACAATAAATCTTGGATTCCATGACAAATCAGATCCAATCGTAGGTTCCAGAGTTATTTTATATCTGATTACCTCCCCTGATTGTAATCAAAATGGATTTATATCAGTAAGTACTTATAGAACTTATTTGAAATTTCATTATTGTTATGAGTTGGACTGAGACAATCAGGGTAGATAACTATGGACTTATTTTATGTCAAATTACCTCCCTTTATTTCAAATTAAAATGAGTATATCTCCGTAACTAATGAAGATACTGATCTGAAATTTCATTTATGTCAGCAGATTTATTTGGCAGATTCTTCTTTTGTTCACTTACAATATATTTTTTTTATTACTTCCCTTTTACGTTACTATAAATAGCTTATTTTTAGTAACTTTTTTATTATTGGCCGTAGGGAAAAACCGAGACCACTTTTCTGTGGTACAACATGGATGATACCTCCAATTTTTAGGTGTATTTTGACATATCTATACCTTGTAAGATTTTTTTTTTCTATTTGGTTAAATTTCTTCCCTTTGTTGTTCCTGTCCTTTGGACTGAGATATCTTTTCTGAGGACCTTCTTGTCCTTAAGTGCAATGATAACAGGTGAGCGATATAGGGCCATCATGGCCCTCTTGTTCTTGATTGTTTTTCTCTTCTTTGTCTTAAAGTTGAGCCTTAATTTTTCTTGGTGTTGTACAAAATGTTATTGCTGTAAGTTACCAACAAACTAACTAAAATATACCATAATTTCTACCAATTCAAGGAGGTGACACTTACCTTGCCAGAGTTGCTTAGGGAACTTTATTGTTATCATTATGCCCTCCCCCCTTCAAAGAAGTGGGGGTATATTGCTTTGCACCTGTTGGTAGAGCAAACATTTTCCACCCAATAACTTCAGAAGCCCTTGACTCAGAACACAAACTTGGTGGCATGAATGGGCTCATGAAATAGATGATCCTTACAGTTTTTTGGGACCAGTAGACCACAGGTCAAGGTTAAAATCTGAAACTTGAAAATGATTTCAACCCAATAACTTGAGAATAACCAGAACCTTCAAACTTGGTAACATGATCAAAGGAACATGTTTCAGCTGTATAACTCAGGTGAATGATCCAAGGCCACCATGGCACCCTTGTTATTAAGATTGTTCACATTGATTTGTAAAAAAAACATGGCTGTTATGGGCAGTAAAAAATATGGCTGCTTATGGGCAGGCAGTGTTACTTTTGATATTTATCTTTATCCCAGTATGAGCTGTGAAATCTTGTTTGTTATCTAGAGCCATGAAAGCCCACTTGTTGAAAATAATTCCAGGTGCTTATATATGAATATAACATTAAAAGAATTGAATGTTTAGGTTTTACTTGTATGTTCAGTGTGTTGCATGATCTGAATGTATTCAGTCTATCTGTCCCAAAATGTATGATTCATCTGCATAGTCATTCTATGTTATGATACAAGCTCTCTTTAGATTGGTATGTGGCAAAAATTACTGAGAGTTATAGCTCAAGTCTTAATATTGGACAGATGAGCTGAAATACATACATGTGCATGTTGTAATGCTAGTTAGCTGCTTTATGTACCCCCTTTCTTCTGTTCCTTACAGGACATCATGTAGATAGACAATGTAGTAAGATTCAGAAAGATGTTTTGGGCAAAGGAAAAATACACAGTAATGAATATACAATATTGTAACTACTATATATGTAAATGAGATGAACCAGACATTTAAACTATCCATGATTGCAAGTATTTATAACAATTTATAATGTCAAGACACTTTGAAAAATATTACCGATAATGCAAGGACATATAAGATGAAAATAGAGTTTAAGATATTTGTTTGTTCTGACAACTGTCAATTTCTGTTGGGGATGTATAACCTTTGCCCCAGTAGTCATCATTCTGAATCAGACTACAATAAACTTGCATGCAGAATAAAAGAATAAGTTCTAAATTATTTTGAATACAAAATCAGCATCCTGTTTATTTATTGTTTGGAAATAAAAGTGATTACAACCATAAGTTTCCTTTTTTTCTTCTACAAATGTAAGTGCTTTTATACCAAGTGGAAGTCCAAATTTTAATGATTTATAGGTGTAGGTATGTCATACAAAGTTAACCATCTCTTTGAGGTATACTGAGTACAGATGTACTGATCGTGAGTTGTGTGTTTGATCCCCAGGTGCTGTGTATGTTCTACAAGATGATTTGATTAAAGACATTGTGTCAAAAGTCATTTCATTCTCCCTGATTAATGTGCAGAAGTTGACAGTTACTTGTGGTGAATGGCTTAGTACTGGTACAGAATCCAGGAATACCAGTAAGGAGGTAACTCCAAACTGCTTGCCGTTATGTATTAACTGAAATACTGTTGAAAAATGCCTGTAAGCCTAAATGAACAGTTGCTTTTATCCATTGCTGACAAGGCATGTCTATGCTTTACCTGGCAGTTGAATTTTATCTTGAAATAATAACACATGAAAACTTAAAGAAAGTTATTTCACACACCACAGCTACAGCTGTACATTTCTGTTGAGACCATTTTATGGTGTATTCTGTTTCTGTGTGACATATTTCTGCTTAAAAAGCTTGCAATGTTTGTTTTGGCTTGCTCAAGTAAGGTACATGTATATAGGGTTCTGCTGCCTTTCTTATTTATAACAGAATCAAGGAAAAGATATCCTGTTAGAATAAAGCCAGAATGAAATTAGATTTTCAGGTTACTAATGTTGTGATATCCAATGGACCTAATTGCCTTGCAGATTCGCTACTCCTCAGATGATGCTACATCCCTCCATTTCTGCAAGCAAGTGTCCCTTGATGAGTACGAAAATCAAAAATTGACGTCATCCCAACAAGCTCTGGCTACGCTGCTTGAGGAAATTGTCTCTGATAAATCCATGGCTCTCAAGGACAAGAAAAAGAGGCTGAAACAGGTAAAAAAAATCAGGAAAAAAGTATTTTTAAAGCAGGTCAGTTGCTGACTAACTTTTTTTTTAAATCAGAAAGTCACAGATTGTTTCAAATCATTAATCAAAGAATGCACCAGAGTCTGGTCAGTATCAGATTATTACTTGTGGTTGATTTGACTTTAGAATGTTTTTTTTTTTATCAAACCTGTATGTTGTCTGCTAAATAACTATTACAGAATGTCCACACACAAAAATAATAAGTCTAAAAGATATATTTAATCAAAATTATGGCCCATTTTTACTTTAGAAAATTTGGGTTTCTTGGTTAAAATGTTTGTTTAGGTTCACCTTTAAAACTTTGCACACTTGTTCATCATCATTAGATGTCTGTGTAGGCCAAGAACCATAACCCTGATATGCATTTTGTCAGAATTGTGGCCCTTTTTGTACTTAGAAAATTTGGGTTTCTTGGTTAAAATTTTTGTTTAGGTCCACCTTTTCTCAAAAACTATAAGAGCTACAGCTTTGAAACTTTGCACACTTATCTATCATCATTTAATGACTATGTAGGCCAAGAACCATAACTCTAACCTGCATTTTGTCAGAATTATGGCCCCTTTTGTACTTAGAAATTCTGAACTATATCTCATTTCTTACATACTGTCCAGCACTTGCAGATGAGCAATGGCACCCGTAGGCTGTGCTCTTGTAACATACGTGTCTACACATATTAATATTACATGATTGTTATAGATTTGTTCAATAGCTTGAATAAAATTGACAATACTGACTTATTAAAAAACAACAACAACACACATTAAAATGACGTCACACACCAGAGATGAAATTCAGGTGTCGATATAGAAAAATATTGATGTTTCCAGTTCCACTGTAATGGAAAGTAAAAACAAGTATTTTTTATTAGAACTGAATTCTAGTATTCCGGTTGCCACATTTAAAGGTCCAATACTAAGGAAAGTGAACATTTTAATTTCTTTTAAAAAGCACAGAAACTATTTCATTTTATTGGAAAATGAAAGTTGGTATGTAGAAATTTGAAATAAATCACAGTATATGTACAATTATTTTTCTATGAAGTATGAAGAAAGTTAAAAAGACCTGGGGGGTCATTCTGTCGATTCATTGAAATTTCAACATAATACACATACATTTCTTTGAGTTCCAAAGACCTTCTGTAAATTTTGACCTGCCAATCTTCATTATTCAGTGTCTTGCAGAAGTCTATGCACTGGCTATGAAAAAAATTGCCAGCTCACTTTCCCTTAGTAATGGACCTTTAAAGAATAGTGTAGAAATCTTACCACATGAACTTTTTTTTTTAAATGCTCACCTGTGCATATTTTTTCCTAGGTTTTATTTAGCTTACTTGCCTTATTTGGCAGTCATGTCTTTATTAACCTTTACCCTGCTAAATTTCTAAAATGGACTGGTCTGTCATTCAATTTTTGCAGTACCATTAATTTTATTATTCGAAGGGGTGTTCATTGAAAATTTTCTGACAGAATAGCTAACAGTGCAGACCATGATGTGCATGCTGATCTTGGTCTGCACTGGTTGCAAAGGTGAAAATACTTGCCGCCAGCAGGCTGAAGGTTAATAAGAGGATACTTATTTCCAAGTTGTGTTTGTGTATCTAATTTGTATCTTATATTTTGACAGTTTCAGAAGATGTACCCAGAGATATACATGCATAGATTTCCATGTAGCCAGAGTGAGGCTGAGCTGTTTCCACCGAGACCTAAGATCAAACAACCCCTGCTGTCTAAACCACTACTCAAACTAAAAGGGCTGAGGTTGTAGCGACAAGACATTTACCTGACCTGCATCAACATTGTTAATATCAGAAAAAATACATTAACTGATCTTAGTAACAGATTTTAATATGCTACTTGAAAATAGAAAAAGGCATATGTAGGAAGATTTATGTTAAAATTTGACTATGCATTTGATTGAAGTTTTAAATGTTTTACCAGGGTAGTGTTCTTTGTGAAAGATACAATATCTGGAATTTTGAAGCAATCTTTTTTACATTATACAAGACTGGAGAAAGCTTTCTGCATTCAATTATAAACTGTTTTGTAGTTCTTCCTTGGTTGCAAGTTTCCTTATGCCTGTTGAAATAAAGATGAATATTCATGTATTTAAGTAAATATGCAGCCAAACTAAAATGGCAAAGATATGAAAAGTACAGGAGGTGGTTCGTATGCAGGAACAACTTCATACTTTTTCAATGTTGGATTATTGAGTAAAGTCCCATGATAGACAAGTCATGTTTTATTAAAAACCTTCAGATTTCTTGATTAGTTACTGGCTGAAAACAAATTTTTTTTTGCTCAGTAATATTCTTAAATTGACCCATTTGTTATTTTAGATAATACATTTTTACCAACCAGTTTTCATAAAGTCATACCTGGGCGTTCTTTCAACTTGAGCACTTTCAGTTGTTTCTGTAAAAAGAAGAAGACCAGTTAAGTGGATGACTGGATGGATGTTTGTCAATCTTCTGTTGCAGTCTTGCGTACATGCCTGAATTAATGCTCCGAGGGGCATGGGGATGGGGGTCTTCCTTCAACAATGGATGACACAAAGTACAAGCTATCAAAGCCTGAAAACTCTTGGACAAAGTGGGGTCTGTCAGAATATGAAAACCCCCAAATAAATCTTTAGGAACTTCCAAGTTTAGCTTCATTTGTTCCACCCATTCTTTCTGTAATTAATCTTTGGAAGGTGATTTTCTGTACATCTTATTAAGGGAAAACAAGTGCTCTGTCTTACAAAAAAATTTATTTGTTCAATTATGACCAAACCATTACATATTTTAAACATAGGTCTGAAAAAAATTATAACTTATAAGATGCGCTGAGGACATATCAGATTAGTTGATCAGTTTTTATTCTTAATTGAACTTAAATGGCTTTTATTTTTGTGGTAAAGGACAGATGAGCCATTTTTGGTTCAGAACATATCCGGAGCTTGACCATTAAACAGAGCTTACAATTTTGTTTATTTGAGATGGTCAGTGTGTTTAAATAGACATGTATTAACAGTATCAGTTACATGTATGTTACTTATGTCATGTTTTCAGTTATTTTTTAGCTCGAGTTATGCCCCTTGTTGACTTAGAACTTTTGGTTTAAGTTTTTTATAAAGTCAAATATCTCTGATACTATCAAAGCTATTCATCTGAAACTTAAAATAGTTATTTACTATCAAAGTCTACACCAGGAGAAACAATCCCCATAACTCTGATTTGAATTTGACAGAGTTATGCTCCTTTTTAACTTAAAATTTTTGATAAAGTCAAATATCTGTTATTATCAAAGCTATTGACTTGAAACTTAAAATATTTATTTACTATCAAAGTATACACCAGGAGAAACAATCCCCATAACTCTGATTTGAATTTTGACAGAGTTATGCCCCTTTTTAACTTAGAATTTTCGGTTAAAGTTTTTTATAAAGTCAAATATCTCTGTTACTATCAAAGCTATTGACTTGAAACTTAAAATAGTTATTTACTATCAAGTCTACACCAGTAGAAACAAACCCCATAACTCTGATTTGAATTTTGACAGAGATATGTCCCTGTTTAACTTAGATTTTTTGGTTTAAGTTTTATAAAGTTTTTATTGGCAAAGCTCTAATTCAGAGTCAAGCACTGAGAAAAGTCGTTGACTCGAGTGCGCTGTCTTACGGACAGCTCTTGTTACACATTGACTTTAGCCTTTTAAACTATGGCAAACATATATTCTTTCAACTGTTATGCACTTGTTACTATTTCACTTTTACATTTGTTATTTTTCAATCATGTATGTACATTTGTATGATTAATCTATTACCTATTTTGAAATACGTCTTTGCAATAAAAGTTATAAACCTGCTAATTTGATTTCATGTATGTATAATGTAAACTTGAGAAGTTGAAGATACATGCATACACTTGCATTATCTCTGTGTATATAAAAGCTTGGGTGGTAGGCATCTGTCAAACGTATCTTTTGAACAGTTGAATTTGGTACCGGTAGTTATTGATGTAGTGACTTGGTCACTAAGTCGAGCTGTGGACAAACACTAATCTTCTTGAAATCTTTATCATGTTTAAAAACTTGGTACAGTTTTTTTTATAGAAGCCTATAACTGGGTCAGAAAGTAGGAAAAAATAAACAGTATTTTTATACGCCCGTTTGAAAAACGGGACGTATTATGGGAATGCCCCTGGCGGGGGGGTGGGCGGGCTGGCAGCGTCCACAGACTTTGTCTGGAGCATATCTTCTACATGCATGGAGGGATTTTGATGAAACTTGGCACAGTTGTTCACCATCATGAGACGGAGTGTCATGCGCAAGAACCAGGTCTAAGGTCAAGGTCACACTTAGAGGTCAAAGGTCAAATTCAAGAATGACTGTCTGGAGCATATCTTCTTCATGCATGGAGGGATTTTGATATAACTTGGCACAAATGTTCACCACCACGAGATGGAGTGTCATGCGCAAGAACCAGGTCCCTAGATCTAAGGTCAAGGTCACACTTAGAGGTCAAAGGATACAAGAATGAAAACTTTCTCCGGAGCATTTCTTCTTCATGCATAGAGGGATTTTGATATAACTTGGCACAAATGTTCAACACCATGAGACGGAGTGTCATGCGCAAGAACCAGGTCCCTAGGTCTAAAGTCAAGGTCACACTTAGAGGCCAAAGGTCAGATACAAGAATGACTGTCCGAAGCATTTCTTCATGCATGGAGGGATTTTGATGTAATTTCACACAATTATACACTATCATGAGACGAAGTGTCATGCGCAGTTCCCTTCTTTAGAATTACTTCCCTTTGTTTTTACTATAAATAGCTTATATTGTAACTTTTTTATTACTAGTCATAGGGAAAAATCGAGACCACTTTTCTGTAGGACAACATGCATGCTACATCCAATTTTGAGGTGTATTTTGACCAATCTCTACCTGGTAAAGATTTTTGTGTGTACTTACAATTTTTGGGGGGATTTTTTTTTTTTCTTTTTAGCTCATCTGATTTTTTGAAAAAAAATGATGAGTTATTGTCATCACTTGAGCGGTTGTCGGCGTCGGCGTCGGCGTCTGCGTCTGCGTCGGCGTTGCCTGGTTAAGTTTTATGTTTAGGTCAGCTTTTCTCCTAAACTATCAAAGCTATTGCTTTGAAACTTGGAATACTTGTTCACCATCATAAGCTGACCCTGTATAGCAAGAAACATAACTCCATCTTGCTTTTTGCAAGATTTATGGCCCCTTTTGTACTTAGAAAATATCAGATTTCTTGGTTAAGTTTTATGTTTAGGTCAACTTTTCTCCTAAACTATCAAAGCTATTGCTTTGAAACTTGGAATACTTGTTCACCATCATAAGCAGACCCTGTACATCAAGAACATAACTCCATCTTGCTTTTTGCAAGATTTATTGCCCCTTTTGGACTTAGAAAATCAGTTTTCTTGGTTAGTTTTATGTTTAAGTCAGCTTTTTTCCTAAACTATCAAAGCTATTGCTTTAAAACTTGCAACACTTGTTCACCATCATAAGTTGACCCTGTTATAGCAAGAAACATACTCTGTCCTCTTTTTGCAAGATTTATGGCCCTTTTGGACTTAGAAATATCAGATTTCTTGGTTAAGTTTTATGTTTAGGTCAAGTTTTTTCTCTTAACTATCAAAGCTATTGCTTTGAAACTTGCAACACTTGTTCACCATCATAAGCTGACCCTGTACAGCAAGCAACATAACTCCATCCTGCTTTTTGCAATAATATTGCCCCTTTTGGACTTAGAAAATCATTTTCTTGGTTGAGTATTATGTTTAAGTCAACTTTTCTCATAAACTATTAAGCTATTGCTTTAAAACTTGCAAACAGTTTTTCACCATCATAAGTGGACCTGTACATCAAGAAACATAACTTATCCTGCTTTTTGCAAGAATGATGGCCCTTTTTAGACTTAGAAATCATGGGTAGGACAATATTTCTATTACACAAAAAAAATCAGATGAGCGTCAGCACCCGCAAGGCGGTGCTCTTGTTTTTTTTTAAGATTAACTTCCCTTAGTTGTTACTATAAATAACTTATATTGTAACTTTTTTTGTAATTGACCATAGGGAAAAACCAAGACCACTTTTTCTGTGGTACAAACATAGATGTTACTTTCCATTTTAGGTGTATTTTAAAGGTATCTCTACCTGGTAAGGAGTTTTTTGGTGCACTTTGAAAAACAAAAGACTTACAATGATTACTAAACAACCACAAAATTAAAATTCCATTTGCAAATACAGGTGCTAGAGTAAAGAAATTTGCTGTGACGGGCATATATTGTGACATTCTGGCACTCTTGTTACCTGGTATTAAAGCTTTGCTAGAATGATTGCCTTTATGAAATCTAGGTCAAATTTAAAATGAAGTAATCTGATTTGACCTATTTACCAGGTTTTTGACCCCAGATACGCCATTAAACTTGATTTAATTTGTGTAAAGAGAAATTAACCCACTAAGTTTCATTTAATAAAGTAGAAAATATGGCCTCAAAAGTGCTTTTATTTATATGGTCTGAAATTGTTAATGAACCCATATCAACCTGTTTTAAACCTTACTAACATCTTATACAGAAGGCCCTACCAAGAGCCTCTTGATTGTTAGATTTCTAGCCCCCCTTAGCACATAGTGCTTAAGGTGAGCTATTGTGATCACCCAGTGTCTGTCATCTGTTGTCAATAATTCGACTGTTAACACTAAAGGTCACATTTTTAGCCCAGTCTTAATGAATCTTTGTAAAAAATAAAACCCTGATAAATTCTCCAATAAGTTCTGGGTTATGGGTTACTGTATGTGGGTTCCAAAACTAGGTCAATTAATATATAAACCTTCCTATATGCTAGAGGCTTCATTTTCTAACTGGTCTTTATGAAACTTTGTCAGAACGTTTGTCTCTATAAAATCTAGATCAAATGTCATATTGGATTATTTGAGTTCAAAAACTAGATCAAATCATAGAAAAATCTTGTTAACACTCTAGAGGCTTCATTTTCTACTTGGTCTTAAAACTTGTCAGAATGTATGCCTTATTAAAACTGTGAATATTTCAAATCTGGGTTACGTTCGGACAGAAACTAGGTCACTTGGTCAAATCATAGAAAAATACTTGCTTGCAACCTAGAGACCTCATTTTGTATATAGGGTTGTACAGCTTTGTCAGAATATTGGTTTCTATAAAATCAAGGTCAGTTTAAAAGTGTTTTACCTGAGGACATAAACTAGGTCACTAGATCGTCATAAAATTCTGTCAGAGTGTTTTTCCCTTTGTAATCTTTGTCAGGTTCAAAAATAGGTTACCAGAATTCTTAAAGTAGGTCACTAGGTCAAATCATAGAAAAAATCTTGTTAAACACTGTGTAGGCCATATTTTGTACTTTGTCTTCATACAATTTTATCAGAAAATATATCTGTATGAATTCTATGCCGAGTTTGAAACTGGATTATCTAGGTTAAAAGCTAGGTAATTAGTTCAAATTGTAAAAAGTCATTGTTGACACTCAAAAGGACACTAAATTCTTGTTCTTCCAGATCTTCTTGAGACTTGATCAGAATGTTTTGTCTTTTAAAAATCTAGGATAAATTTGTAACTGCGTTACTTTGGGAAGAACTAAGTCATTAGGTCACATCATATTAAAACTTTGTCAACACTGTAGAGGCCACTTTTCATCTTGATCATCATAAATCTTTGTCAGAATGTTTATATGTATAAGATCTAGGTCTAGTTCAAAAGTGGGGTACCTGAGGTCAAAATTTATGTCACTAGGTCAAATAATTGAAAACTTGGTTAATGATCTAGATTTTATAAAGACATACAATCTAACTAGGTTTTCCTACAGATCTGGTAGAAAATATAGTTGCAGTAGTCTTAAAGGTGGTCACTCACATTTAGTCAACATTTAATGACATTTTTAACTTTTTGTATATTCTGGTAGAGAATTAATTAAGGAACAAAAAGACCGATTACATAGAGTTAGATTCCTATTTGAAATGTATTTTTTATTGTTTTTATAAAATTTTGTAATTACTCCCCTTTAATATGAAAGTATATAAAAAGCTGGGTATTTCTTTTTATTTCGATACAATGTCTAGTTTTACATTTGCATTTGATAGACATATCAACTATTGAACAATCTGAACCAAAATGCAAGTTTTAAAGCTGTGTGTAGCTTTTGAATTCATTTATTTCCAATCTATCTTGGTTGCGCAACTAAGATAGGCAAAGGGAGGTAATAATAATTTTTCAAACTTGCGTTTCTAATGAATTCCATCTAAATACATAATTTTTAATGCAAATATATTACAATATGTCTAATATTTATACATTTCCTTAGGCAAAGTATGTTAATCAAATTTATACTTATGATAAAATAACTCTATCTTGGTTGGGAACCAGGATAGGAAGATGAAATTTTAAAAATACCTCCAGTGAAAATCTAATTTGTATTAAGTGTTAAGAGAACATAAATGAGTGTAAATGATCAGATGCTAAAGTTTCGAACAAATCCGTTACATGGCCAAAATCTGATTATCCACCTTTAAAAATGTTTTCAGTGAGTTGGCCTTGTGTCCTAGATTTTGACCCCAAATAATCCAGTAGAAGGCAGATACTTTGACCAGGTTTCATATAGATCAGGCAGAAAAATATGGTCTCTTTGACCAATTTTCAAGCGGGTGAGGTTGGGTTAAAATCATGACCCCTAGAGTATAAACAGTGAAATTATTTACGGCTCAGTCAAGGTGATACAGCAATCACAATAGCTCATATTGGGCATTTTGTGTTCAGGTCAGCTTAACTGAAAACCTCAGATGTATCTACATTACATCTTTGTCATAAGTTGTCTCAGTCACACTTGATTGTTACGCAATGGGGGTAGGGCAAGAGGAAATATAGGGAAAATATAGAAAGTTAAGTTCTTTTTTAGCTCACCTGAGCACAAAGTGCTCAAAGGTGAGCTTTTGTGATCGTGTCCGTCGTCAACAATTTGACTGTTAACACTAGAGGTCACAATTTTGGACCAATCTTAATTAAACTTGGTCAGAATGTTACCCTCAATAAAATCTTGGATGAGTTCGATATTGGGCCATCTGGGGTTAAAAACTTGGTCACCAGGTCAAATCAAAGGAAAAGCTTGTTAACACTAGAGGTCACAATTTTGGCCCAATCTTAATGAAACTTTGTAAGAATGTTACTCTCAATAAAATCATGGATGAGTTTGATATTGGGTCATCTGGGGTCAAAAACTAGGTCACCAGGTCAAATCAAAGGAAAAGCTTGTTAACACTCTAGAGGTCACAATTTTGGCCCAATCTTAATGAAACTTGGTCAGAATATTACTCTCAATAAAATCTTGGACGAATTCGATATTGGGTCATCTGGGGTCAAAACTAGGTTACCAGGTCAAATCAAAGGAAAAGCTTGTTAACACTCTAGAGGTCACAATTTTGTCCCAATCTTAATGAAACTTGGTCAGAATATTACTCTCAATAAAATCTTGGACGAATTCGATATTGGGTCATCTGTGGTCAAAAACTAGGTCATCAGGTCAAATCAAAGGAAAAGCTTGTTAACACTCAAGAGGTCACAATTCTGGCCCAGTCTTAATGAAACTTGGTCAGAATGTTATCCTCAATAAAATCTTGGACCAGTTCAATATTGGGTTATCTGGGGATAAAAACTAGGTCACCAGGTCAAATCAAAAGAAAAGCTTTTTAACACTGTAAAGGCCACATTTACGACCATATCTTAATGAAACTTGGTCAGAATGTTGATCTTTATGATCTATAGATCAAGTTCAAATCTGGGTCAGTTGGGTCAGAAACTAGGTCAAATCAAAGAAAAAGCTTGTTAACACTAGAGGCCACATTTATGACTGTACCTTCATGAAACGTCAGAATGTTTATCTTGATGATCTTTAGGTCAAGTTCGAACCTGGGTCATGTGGGGTCAAAAACTAGGTCACCGGGTCAAATCAAAGGAAAAGCTAGTTAACAATTTAGAGATCACATTTATGACCATATCTTTATCAAACTTGGCCAGAATGTTAATCTTGATGGTCAATAGGTCAGGTGAGCGATACAGGCCCTTCATGGCCTTCTTGTTTTAATTTATACTAGCTCTAATTTATTCTATCTCGATTCTGATGGAAACTTCAAGCTTATTTGAACCATTCTCGAGTCCGTTTCCTGACAAAAAAAACAAGAACTGTCAAGCGGCCGACACCTTAACCACTAGACCACCCCTTCCCTTTATATAGAATGTTAAAAAAGGAATAGCTAAAAAAGGAGCGATAGTAAAGGTTATCCAGAAACGTTTCCCCCTTTTAACCCAAGTCTGCACGGTTAAATTGTGGCAGCAGCCACACAGTCAACAGGAGGTATTTGTAGCTAAGCCGATTCTGTTTAGAAATTTATTGAAGGTTTCCCTACTTGTCGGTAGTGGCGACCGTTCTTGGGGGAGAGAGTGTTCATGTATGACATGATTTGATCGCGGGTTGTTGATTTTGAATAACATGGTTAACTGAGCCCAAGATGTTCGGGACTCCAGCGTTTCTCATTGTAGATGGTTCAGCATGGAGGCAACGCTACTGATGTGGAGCCTATTTGTTATATAACGGGCCTACCGTCCCTGTACCATCTCCAACTTTTTAGTCTGATCTTTGGTGTAGGGTTCCATACGAACAGTGGAACAGTTTGAAAAGTATTCTAGGCTTAGAAACACAAACGATATGTAGACTGTGGTCTTGGTATCCACATTAGTTATTCTGAGGTTTCGGCAGAGGAAACGTAGAGTACTGTGTATATGTTCCAGGAGAAGTTCTGCATCAGGTGCACTCCTAGGTACGTTGTGCAAGCCTCAGAATCAAACTTGTAGCCCTAGAAGGTGTCGATGCTCATGACTGGGGCCTCTTCCGGTGCACAACAAAATTCCTGTAAAGTTTCATGCGGGTAAGTCAAATACTTGTGGAAATATGTGTACCGCTCATTTTCTTTGACAGATAGCCGGACAAAGACAAATCTATATTGCCAGCCCTCGTCGAAAAGTAGGGACAATAAGCCCGACCTTACCGGAAAACGCGAATAATATGACAAAGGCACGCATAGAACAAGTACGTAGACATTAGCTATAATTTACAATTTTCAGTATTAAATAACTATGATCGGACACAGCGCCCCACTTTAGCTTTTCTAAACTTCGTACAGGTCGGTAGTATCGCTGAAACGGACCGTCAAAGTGCGCGATAAAAATGATGTGTCATTTTCTGAAACGTGTCCTTGAATTTTATCTAACATTGACAGACAAAGTGTTGATAAACTAATAAATGAAACAAAGACCACATTTCACGCCAGGATGTAGATTGTAGTTTCTATGATCTAAACAAAAATGGTTTAGTTTGAAGTAAATGGGGGTTTGCAGTTTGTACGTGGCGGAAGCGAATAGTTAAATTCACAACTTTGGGCGGGGATGGGGTGTAAATACGCATAACAATATTCACTGCAATTCGTCTTCATCGAGGAGCAAGTTTTAGTACTCGCTGTTGCTGTTGGACTAGATTAACTCCTCAACGCGTGCCTCCTACATAAAAGAAAAAGTGGAAAGCCACAGGTACAACGCAACATAAATGAAAATGTTGCAGGCTGAGTTTGATTGGCCTGTTCATGGTAGAAATGCAAGCTACCATCCCCGGGTTCAGAATTCGGCATTTACCCATGTTACAAATACTGAAAAATAAACAAGTCAACAGGGTTGAATAAATCGGTTATCTACTTTTATTTATCATTTTGATATGATGATTGACTAACGTATCTATATCTAGCGCATTTGTATGGAACGTCGCAGCTGCCTTATAAACAAACATGTCAGTTATAATGTCCATATAGCCTGATGTTCTGTCAAAACGATATGTTATTATGTCAAAATACGCTGCTCACTTCTTCAATTAGTGTCTAGTTATGTTAAGTAGTCTTTTATGTCAAAATGTGCCTGTGAACTTACGCAAAAATGACTCATTATGTCAAACATGCATGTTATCATGTTGAATTCTGATGTTAAACTGTGTTTTATTACGTCTATTTCTATCTTTTAATTTAATGTTCTTTTGCTATTTTACACTCTTGCTGTGTACAGTTATCTTGCTATGTTCTACTCTTGCAAGATATATTCTCTTGATATGTTTTTCAATTTATATAGTTCTTCTCTTCTCCAGTCCTTGTTACAGTTCTCCTCTTGTTTTATTCTTCTCTTGCTACATATTTTCTCTTGCTTTGGCCTTTTTTGTATCGCTCTTCTCTTGCTATATTCTTCTATAACAACAGATCTTATCTTACTATGTTCTTCTCTGGCTACATATCTCATCCTGCTATGTTCTACTCTTGCTACACATCATCTTTTAAAGTGTTCTTTTGTGTAGTTCTTCTTTTGCTATATATTTTTCTATTACTACAGATCTCCTGCTATGTTCTACTATTGAAACATACCTTCTCTTGCTATGTTCTGCTTTTGCGACATACCTTCTCCTGCTATGTTCTACTCTTGCTACATAACTTCTCTTGCTATGTTCTACTCTTGCTACATGTCTTCTCTTGCTATGTTCTGCTCTTGCTACATATCGTCTCTTGCTATGTTCTGCTCTTGCTACATATCGTCTCTTGCTATGTTCTACTCTTGCTACATAACTTCTCTTGCTATGTTCTACTCTTGCTATATAACTTCTCTTGCTATGTTCTAATCTTGCTACATGTTTTCACCTGCTATGTTCTACTCTTGCTACATGTTTTCTCCTGCTATGTTCTACTCTTGCTACATGTTTTCTCCTGCTATGTTCTACTCTTGCTACATACCTGCTCTTGCTATGTTTTACTCTTGCTACATATCTTCTCCTGTATGTTCTACTCTTGCTACATACCTTTTCTTGCTGTGATCTACGTTTGCTACATACCTTCTCTTGCTATGTTCTACTTTTGCTACATACATTCTCTTGCTGTATTTTACTTTTGCTGCATACCTTCACTTGCTATGTTCTAGTCTTGCGACAAATCTTCTCCTGCTATGTTCTACTCTTGCTACATGTTTTCTCCTGCTATGTTCTACTCTTGCTACATACCTGCTCTTGCTATGTTTTACTCTTGCTACATATCTTCTCCTGTATGTTCTACTCTTGCTACATACCTTTTCTTGCTATGGTCTACGTTTGCTACATACCTCCTCTTGCTATGTTCTACTCTTGCTATATATGCTCTACTCTTGCTACATACCTTTTCTTGCTATGATCTACGTTTGCTACATACCTTCACTTGCTATGTTCTACTCTTGCGACATATCTTTTCCTCCTATGTTCTACTCTTGCTACATACCTTTTCTTGCTATGGTCTACGTTTGCTACATACCTCCTCTTGCTATGTTCTACTTTTGCTGCATACCTTCTCTTGCTATGTTCTACTTTTGCTGCATACCTTCTCTTGTTATGTTCTACTTTTGCTACATACCTTCTCTTGCTATGTTCTACTCTTGCTACTTGCATTTTCTTGCTATGATCTACTTTTGCTGCATACCTTCTCTTGCTATGTTCTATTCTGCTACATACCTTTTCTTGCTATGTTCTACTTTTGCTGCATATCTTCTCTTGCTATGTTCTACTCTTGCTACTTGCATTTTCTTGCTATGATCTACGTTTATACATTCCCTTGCTATATTCTACTTTTGCTACATACCTTCTCTTGCTATGTTCTATTCTGCTACATACCTTCTCTTGCTATGTTCTACTTTTGCTAAATACCTTTTCTTGCTATGATCTACGTTTCCATACCTTCTCTTGCTATGTTCTACTTCTGCTACATACATTCTCTTGCTATATTCTACTTTTGCAACATACCTTCTCTTGCTATATTCTACTTTTGCTACATACCTTCTATTGCTATGTTCTACCCTTCCTGCAGTTCATTTCTTGCTAGGTATTTTGTCCTTCCTTGTTCGACCTTTGCTACAGTTCTGTCTATGATAAATGCTACACTTGCTGCACTTCTACTCGTGCAATTGTTCTTTTCTTTCTATGGTCTACTCACTATAACTACAGGTTTTACTCTCGCTATTTTCTACTCTTCCTACAGTTCTCTTATAACACTTCTTCTTTTGCTACAGTTACTCCTTTCCTATGTTTTACAATGGATTCCAAATCAATCAACTTTGTAAAACTTGCAGACAAAAACACATGATGTACCACACGATGCGCTATATCTGATGCAGCGGCGTAGTTATATAGCTTTAATTTTTTACAAAATAGTTTGAAATACTATATATCTAATCTTGTCATGATAGTAATATAACCTACATATGATGTGAGATAAATGTTTTGCACGTAGCACTGTAAAACAGAACATCACAGCTCGTCCACTTTTCATCTTCAAACTAAAAATGCTAGTGTACGTTTTTATTTTGAGTCTGCTTGGACAGACGGTATACTGCACGGAATACTGGAAACTATTTTTTCAAACAAACTTGGACGAAATGGAGGACATACCCATATCGTTTGACAAACCACTCCCACAATGGCTGAAAGGAACTCTGGTAAGCTCATTTAATGATATCCTTACTATTAATGTCTTTTGTATAATCTGTAGTGTAGCGAGGCATTTTCATGTACAAAGGCATATTGAAATGGAGATTACAAAAACATCAACCGAAAGTAAAAAGAAAAAGAAACAAATAAAACATTTTCTCACGTATTGAAGAGCAGTAAAAACTTAGGGCTATCAAAATCAGTTCTTATATTTTTTCATATTATTGATTTATGTTTTGTTTGACACGTATTTAATAAAAAATATCTTCCGTTGTAGATACGAAATGGACTGGGGCGTTTTGAGGTTGGCAATCAGAAGTTTTTGAACGCTCTAGATGCTTTCGGAAAGCTCGCTAGCTGGAAATTCAAGGGTGATGGACAGGCTTACTTCTCCACGAAGATTATACACTCTGCGTGCTACAATCAGTCTGTAGCTATGAACAGTATTGCTCCATACTTGATGCTAGTCTCAGTCCAGTCACCGTGGAGCATCGCTAAAAAACTAGAATCGCTTAAAAACGGACCAGATAATATGAACGTTAATATTAAAAACTTTGGAGGAGAGGATAATGATTTCGTTGTCGTAAGCGACTACTGGAATTTATATACGGTAGACCCTTATACACTGGATACTCTAAAGTCTGTACGCCCTGATCTTCCAGACGGCCCAGACAAAGGATCAGCAATCGTTCTAAGCTCAGCGCACCCACTTCCTGAATACGGGACGGACAACCATATCTCATTCGTGACGCATCCCGCTATTTTACCTTTTGAGAAAAACGTGATGGCTTAAGAGCGCATAAAATCTTCCAGCGAACGAGAAACAATAGCTAAAATAGAACTTTCGAAGGCGTCATATATGCATTCGTTTGCGGTGACGGAAAATTATGCGGTGCTGGTAGCTATGCCTTTCTATGTAGATCCAATAGGAGTGCTAAAGAACTTTAAACCATTGGATGCTTTCAAATGGGAAGAACATGATAACACTACTTTGTATGTCATAAATCTTAAAACAGGAAAAACCAGAATACTTGAAACAGAAAACTTGTTCTTTTTACATATAGTAAATGCGTACGAGTCTGAAATTTTCAAAAATCAGATAATTATTGATATGTGCACGTACAAAGACACAAGAAACATGCACAGCTTTGATTTTTCTGTGCTAGAGAATGCGACAGCCAGAGCACAGTTTTCCGAACCAGTTCTTAAAAGAATCACAGTGGATATTTTTGAAGGTCAAGCCAAAGTCCAGCCGCATAGTAGTAAATCAAATATTTCGTTTGCAAACAATTTTGACTTCCCAACCATTAATGAAAACTTTAGATCTAAGCATCACTGTTACACGTACGGTGTAGTATATAATGTAGACAAGACAGATTTCCTGCACACCGCAATAGTGAAGAAAGATTTGTGTCAAGGTATAAACGAACGTGTATGGATGCCACCTGGGAAATACCTGAGCGAGGCGTACTTTGTTCCCGCACCAGATGGTATAGAAGAAGACGATGGTATCCTAATGTTGCCAGTTTTCGACCCCTTTCTAAACGCTACTAACTTCACCATACTTGACGCTAAAGATTTATCTGTAATGACATCTGCGTCACTTCTAACTAACATTCCATTTGGAACACACGGCCACTTCTTCGACAACATTTACTGAACTATTTTACAGCAGCATCCTTTCTTTGGATAGTCTTCAGTTGTTTGTATATTGACGTAAAGACTGACGGAAACAAGTAGATAGTGACCGATATATTTTTAATTTGAGAGAATGTACACTATACTATCTACTAATGTAATATACTCTGTGTAAGTCGTGACTACGCCGGTGACTTGTGATCGTTATCTGCTGCCATAAAGCCTTATTCAGGCTATTCCATTCTGTTGCATGAATATATCTGACAGTTCAGCTGGTCCCCGATTGACCGTCTTCAGCCATTGATGATCCATTTTTCAGTAAAACATCGAATATTAGAGCGTTGATACTATTATCCCCAAAAGATATTATAACGGCACCGAGCGTGCGTGCGTCCGTAACATTTTTGTCCGGAGACTATTGAAGAGATTTTGCTAAAACTTCATACAATGACAGAGACAACTGAGAGATGGAGAGTGCAGTGTACAAGAATCATAGCTCTACCTATGTTATTTTGTTTTTCTTTTCTTTCTTCATATAATTTACGTATAACCCTTTTTGCCCGGAGCATAACTCTAAATTTTTAACCTTTGGAAGAGATTTTTTTTAAAACTTCGCACAATGACAATGATCATTAAGAGAAAGAATAGCGTACAAGAAAAACAACTTCACATATGCAAGAACCATAAATCTACCTTTCTTACTTTCTGTATTATCTCCCTTTTTATTTGATTATATAGCACTTACACGGTGTCTATTCGTAGAGGACACCTCACAGTATAGCATAAGTACTGTATGTACGCATGCTAAGAAAAGTTGCAGTTTCAAGAGTAGTCTGGTTCCCGACGTATTATATATTTTAGTACAATAGTGAAGGGGCAGGTAATCCAGACTATTTCAAGAGTACAAGACAGAAGTACGCTTACAGGACTTCGGTGCAATAGTTTTAAAGGACCCCGGTGCCTTTCCCATTTCATTGGAGTTGACAACATGGGTAATATATTACAAGGTAAGCATGTATACCAAGATTGCAGGAAGACGGTATTGGCATCAATTTCCGTGATGAAAACGTAACTCATTCCGAAAAAAAATGTGGAAAAATCTACGTGTACACGGCCGCACCTGCGTACTCTTGTTCTTTTCATTATTTTACAAAATTTACTCGTTAATGTTTGTTTTAGCACATGTATTCATAAGAAATTTATATATGGCAAGTTCCATGAAGCGACAATCCCGCGTATTTATTGCGAAACAACAGCATTTTTTTTTACTTACAATGTTTAGTCTTGAAAACTAACTTATTTTTAGTTGCGAGTCTCCGGTGTCTACGCAAATTGCGTCACAAGGTAGATACAATGACTTATTTCAGAGCATATCTCCAAAAATCTTGAAGGGACTTCAAGGAATGATAGAGGTCATTGAGAGAAAGTGCATTGTACAATAACCATAACACTACCTTGCATACTTTTTAATTATCTTCTTTTTATGATTTATCTATCCATAACACTTTCGTCTGAAACATTACTTTAATCCTATTGAATGGATATTTCGGAAACTTTATACAATGATAGTATGTATTAACAGAAATTGCAGTGTACACAAACTATATATCTATAATGCTTACCTTTTTATTATTTCTCTTTTTCAAGTTACTAATAACATTTTTGTCTCGAGCATATTATAAACTGGGATATCAAAACTTCACACAAGAGAAAACCGTATGAGTGTGAAGTATACAAAACACTTTGTTTTTAATTATATATAATAAAATTGTCCAGAACTTAACTCCATGGTTATTGATAGGTCTTCAAAACCGCAGCTATTTGTCCGATATAGAAATTTATCGAAGGGAATTCTATTCAAACTGCACACAAAGATGGAAAATAATGAAGGAAAGGGCAATGTTAAAAGCCTATTACTCTAACTGGCTTACTTACTATCTAATGATTATCTAAATCTATTAAAACTTGTTCAGAGCAGGACCTTATGAAAGGGATTCTGCCATAAAGAAGAAGTGCAGTGTACAAGAAACATAACTCTACATAATTCTACATTGCTTACTTCTTTATTTATGTCTCTTTAGTACACTGTTGGGAAGTGCAGTATACAAGATTTGACTTCGAATGTATTGAAGGAATAAGCTTTACGAGGAGCTGCTATAACTTTGCGAGCATTTTTTTTTATCTTAAAAACAGATGAAACCGCTTTTCAAAAAGATTTTATGCTCACTTACATGGTTAGAAAAGCACTATTTTTAATTTTGCACATGAAATGTATTAGTTAGAGCTTAAAAACAATAGATTCACTAAAACATTATAGTATATTCAACATTATTCAAACCTTTGACAAATGTTAATGAAAGTAATTATCAGAAATAGCATTTTACAAGAAATTAATGTGTTCATAACTGAAAATGTGGCAGCCACATTTCAAACTAAGGTATTATGAGCCTTTAATACAGTAGTCTTGATAATACTCTTTTCCTTCTATTAATCATTTCAAAATGACTATTTCATCTGCTGGGCCACAGCGGGGAAATGACCAGGTCCAACATGACTTTTGGTTTAATTAATATATACAAGTAAACTCTAATGCATAACGTACAGAGAAAGTACATGAACGGTATTTGTATAATGTATTACTGAAATTGAAATGTACCTTACCTTTAAGAACTATTGGAAAACTATTAACGCCATTTTAGTTTATTTGCATAAGGAATTCAAAAAGCGACGGTGTATTTCAAATATAACTTACAAAAGCTTTTATCAACCAAATCGAAAAAGTTCTATATACTTTATGTCAACGCAATTCACCCATTTAAAAATGATATTCAATCGCATAGTTATTCAAAATTGTCTTAATGTTTCACAGAGATGTGTATACAGCGTGAGATAAAGTAACAGTTATGATACTTGTCAGCTAATCTTTTAATTCGATTTAAAGCGGATTTAAACGAGAGAAAAAAAACCCGCTTGGATTAAATTTGATTTAAAACTAAGATCTAGTTTGGTATGTATTTAAAGAACTGATTTGTGCGCTGTTTCTGTTTAAGTATTTAAATTTGTCTTTATTTGAATTATTACGCACGAAACAGAGGCGGTTTGCAAACAATGTAAAGATCACGATCCAGCTTCACCATAGTCTCTATCAGTCTGTAATTACCGCATATGACAGCAAAGTTATCTAAAATCTCATGTTTTATTTACAGGTTACTAAGTTTATGACGTGTTCTGTTTCATATATTCATCAACAATATCAGAAGTGAATATTGAAGTTTTTCTTATTGTGTCAAACAATTGGCAATTTCATGCTAAATGGGCAAGAACTTCGAAGTCTTATTTATTTTGGTTATACTATATATACAAATCAAACGTATTTTGAGCTTTGAAACCTGAACGCCCATAAATGTAAAGAAATGGGGTATTTTGTAATATCGGGAATGAATTAGTTCTCATTTATGACATACGCATACTACGTGCTATTAAATGTTAATAGTTTTATTCGGTGCGATTAAAACATTTGCACAAAATAAGATCACGTTATTATATATTCATTCAGTTTACATTCGTTGTTGGGTTAAATGAGATATATAGTTCGAACGCATTGACCTGTCTCTTTTGAAACAAAAATAAATCTCATTTTTTTTTACACAAGTTTACAATTTTCCGTCATTTCAGTGAACTTACATATTGAATAATAGCTCAAAATCTTTGAATTAAATTTAACATTGCGAGTTAACTCCGAGTTAAGTTTACTATCGCGAGTTAAGCATTGTCTATTTATATTGTCAACGATCATGGGGATTGTTCGACATTTCCCGGTTCAAGTTTATGTCATATTAACCCCATTATACGTGGAGTTGAAATTGTAATTACATTGTACGCGATTTTGTCCTTTAAATCATATTTGGTTATGACCATATAGGGAAATAATGATGACGTCATTACATATGCAATGACTGTCCTTTCATTATACCAATACTATTAGAATGGCATTATCTTTTGTGATTGTAGTCTGATTTTTATTATTTTGATCGGTGTTTATGGTTCACCGGTGACTATAAATTTGAAAATAGACATCATTACAATATTCTAAATTTACATTTTTTTCTGTTCCATTTTACGCAATTTTGAAAACGATGATAGTTGCAAGAAATGATTCATAATGAATATTATGCTAGAGTACTAAAATATATGACATTTTTTCATCTTTTCCCTTATGCCTTTTTTTTTTCAATTAGTTTCTATTCTGGATCAAACGTTAATTAGATATTCTAATTACAAAGGGAAGTGACAAATGTATATATACGTTCCTGCCCCTATGCGTGTGCTGCACATAAATAAATCTAACACGACAAGCTAGTTTGCATGACTTATAAGAAGGAGAAGAAATTATTGACCATACAAGCCCGATCGATATGTTCATGTAGTTCATCGATTTCTCTCTACTTGGATTTATTTAAACATAAACATACCTAGTTTGTTTTAAATGTAAATTTTTGAATTAAGTCCAGATATAACAAGTGAAATAAATAAGTTTGGAAGGTTTTTCATCACTTTAGTAGACAAGTAAGTATATAAACTAAAGTTCTTAAGACGAAATTTTGATAAGTTTAGCGCAAGTAAACAGAACTATAGATTACACCACTGTGAGTGTTCAAACAAACATTGAAAAATATCTTAATAGATGCATAGTTCTTTAGTGTCAAATCTTTTTACCGTATGCATTTTACTTCACGTTTTGGAAACATGACAAAATAATGAAACAAATCATACGTATCATGTTATATACATCTTCACAACGTGTTTCGTATAAATTTATCGTTTTTATACAGACTTTAGGCCTCTTTTGCGGTTGATTTTAGGACATTTTGTTATGTCGCGTTGGCGTGCACGCAGCATGTCATCTTGTCTTCCTGGTGCGTCATAACGAAGTGTCTTAAATCGGGCAATACTGTTTAAAATAACTTTGCACAAAATATCTGTATATGTTTTCCTTTCTTCAGAATGACGTGCATAAACGTTACACACTCGTGTCAGAATCATGCCGTTAAGAACTTTACTTGGCTACGAACCGAGAGATGTTAGGTCACGGGAAAACTACGGTGGAAACTTTATATCGTTTGCTCCAGCCCGTGGCGTCATGGCCACAAAAAAGCAGAAGTACCAGGCACCTATGGCACGCGTGAAGAAACTTCCACCAATTGACGAGGTGAGTGCTGGTACTCCTCGACCAACACCGCGAAATAGTCAAAATGTTTCTATTCGCCGGGTGCCAAGAAAAGTGTTCGAAGATGAGGATGACATTTTTGCACGTCCTTCTCAAGTGAAATCAAAACCTATTCTACCTGTTCAACCAATACCGCGAGAAAGAGCCACTTCTCCACCACCTTTAGATAAATACATTTACGAACCTAAAAAAGAAATTGTTAGACATCACGATCTGTCACCGAAGGACGTTAATCATACGTTAGTGGATGGCTTAGTTGCAGATTATCTGCATTACGCAAGATATGGTCACGTGATTCCTGTATACGAAGGAACTAGCAGTACAACATGTCCGTGTTGCACGGACAGAAATCGACAAAACGTTCGAACTCTGCTTGGTTTTCCGAAAGACGTTGCGACAGAGGCGCCAACAAAATATGATCAAAAATCCTCTATAAAACATGTAAAAATGGACGAGGAACTTGGCGCAGAGACTTCAATGTATCCAAATTCTTTATACGCACAAATACAGAGGCAGAAGGCGCACAGGAAAGAACCAACACCAGAAGAGAAAAGACTAAAAAAACTTGCCGAGCAGTCTCACAAGCAGACTTGGATGAATTATCAACCTTTACCTTACGCAACCAACTTCTTAAATCCAGAGTTCAACCGTCCGTCCGAGTTAAAATCACTACTATATGACACAGACACACACGGCTATATGAAGCATAAAGTGCTCGAAGCAGACACAAACTTTGATACCGCTATGAATAAACTTAGCGGTTACACATAGCCCGTTAGCATAAAACTAAAGCTCCATGCACGTTGAAGAAGTTTGTGAAGTTGAAAAAGTTCGGAAACAAACGATATTATATATATTTGTCTCAATTAAGAAAAAAAGCGTACATCTCCGAATGAGAGTTTTGGGTAACGCAACCATCTTTCTTTGGTAATTCTTAACACTTTATGACTGTGTTAAAAGCGATGATTTAAATCTATCCACTTCCATTTTATGGTGTTGTATGAAACAATGTGTGTCACAATTCCGGTTCAAAGCATTTCACTTTTGTATCATGTATATGAAGAAAACATGTCGCTATTCCATGACTATATTTAACGTTTGACGTTTATACGAAAATCGTGTTAATGTTTCACAATTACAATGAATGTTAAGCATATACTTTGTTCCATATTGAATGGCATTTAGTGCAGTATACTGAAAGTTTCAAGCTTTTTTTCATGCAGAAAGCTTGGGACCCATTTAGAAATACAACAATTTATATAAACATGGCAACATGTGTAAGAAGCCTGCATTCTAATGACATGTGACAATTTCTTATAATATCGATGACATTTTGAAAATATATCTGCAAACAGAATTTCTCTACAGTAAACATTTTTAGTATACATTTATATACTAGTTCAAGCACATGTTTGAATTTTAACGCTCTACACATTACAGATAAAAATAAAATTATTTGATCATCAATGAAAGTTTGTCACGGTATTAATTCATACACACTTGAGAACTTATGAAACCTCCATTATAGTATGGAACCTGTGACTTTGTCAGATTTGAAATAACAAGATCCTCACTAAGGCTGACCGAATGAAAAAATCATGAGTAGTTTCTGCCAACGATATTAAGCGCATTAAACAGTTATTATCAGGATTTCTTTATGTTAACAACACAATACGTATGTGGCGGGTAAAATACAAATACCAACATGATATCATCAAACCTGAGTTCGAGTTCACATGAAGGTCTTTTTGTTTCCTTTTCCTGTCCGTTTTCTTTTCTGTTCCCATTTGCTTAATTTCTTCCTTTAGAAAATTGGTGTGCCCACCCGCTCAGCTCAGTAAGGAGAGCGCAGATCTGGAGTCTGGAATGAAGGGTCTTGAGTTCGAGCCCCGGACGAGGTGTATGTTTTCCGTGACGATTTGAAAAGAGACATTGTGTCGAAAATTATTCGTCCGCCACCTCTGATTCATGCGGGAAGTTGGCAGTTAATTGCGGAGAACATGTCAGTGCTGGTATAGAATCCAGGGACTGTCCGCCGTTACATAACTGAAATACTGCTAAAGATGGCGCTGAATCCAAAACAAACAAAGCTAAATGATTAGTATTTGATATATTATGTCTTTATTCCATACATTTTCATTGTTAACTTCCTATCTATACGTTTAATATATGCATTTAACTAATTCTATCATATTTGATTCATTACTATATAAACTTTTCTCATCTATAATATCGGCTCTAAATAAATAAATAAATAAATAAAAATTAACAGTCATTGCTGAGATTCGAACAAACTAGGCAAACAGTTGGCATCTATAATTATAACCGTAAAATAATAAATGAGTGTACTAACCCTAATATAGTGCAAGGAATAGATTAGGAGATGGCTTTTTTGTTCAAGAAAGTCAAACTCCGTTTCGTCAGTACCTTAGTTATGAAAAAACAAGCAGATCCTTTGTAACAAAGGCATGAGTTGCAGGGTGCAGGGATGTATAATTCGCCAAATTACATGAACGAGCAATAACGGGCCTCTCGTTATTTATACCTAGCCACATTTAATTATTTTCGTTATTGTCAGGCTCAAAAAAGTACAGCCACGTCTCGTCACCTGTAACAATTTCTTTGACACGCATAGATTCCTTGTTTTTATATTTTACGAGTAGGGCGGAAGCTTTTTCTACCTTTTCCCACTTTTGCTCAGGGGTCAATAAATGCATTATCCAGCGTGCACAAATCTTACGCAGGTTTACTATTTCTTTTAAAATCAGAAAAAAAAACGCTGACGAATTAAGGCCTGACATTTCCCCTATCTGCTCCACTGTGCATCTTGCATCTTTCTCGATTATTACTTTCACAGCATCTATGTCTTTGTCAGACACAGCAGTCAGAGGGCGACCAGGACGGGCCTCATATTCGGTGCTGGTTCTCCCCTCTTTAAAGAGAGATACCCATCGGGCAATAGTACGTTATGGTAGCGCACTGTCTCCGTACACTTTATCCAAGTCGGCTTTAACATCTGATGCGCCGATACCAAGCAGTCCGCGTATCTTTTAATACGCCCCCTGCTCCACGCGAATATTGCAGCTAGATTCAGCCATTTTTCAACAAGTATGATATAGTGTAATACATGTATTTCAGCTGTTAATTAAATGTAATTTTTCACGTGATTTTAGTGCCATTTCCGGTCAGTTGGACAGAAAAACCAAAACTCTTTCCAATGATATGCAACACTTGTGGGTGCACGTGCAAGTGGTGAAATTACTGGACTGTTTCAACTACTTTTCTAATGCTCCTCGTAAGGAGGGTTTAGTGTAAGTCTCTACTGTATAGATCAGAACCACCTCCTGTTATAACTGCTCCTTTATACACACTTTTGCATTCAGGAATAGATGCAAAGTCAAATGGGTGTATGAAGAAACTCCTGCTTTGTATCAGCATTATATAGAGAATAATAGGTTAGTGCCGTGGATGGAGAAAGTTTATCTGGCTCGGCTACGGAATTTATCGGGTTCGCCGAGCCAGATAAACTTTCTCCATCCACGGCACTAACCTATTATTCTATTTATCCTGTCACTAACATTTTTTTGTGATTAAAATTGAAGAACTACCCTTTCGTTACACAACTATCCTCTCAGTCTGCTGACGTCATTTATTGATACTTCATAGCTTAATGATGCGCGACAATAAAATAATTCCAAAATACCGTTGTGATTCTGTTCGAATGGATATGGTTTTAGGTATTGAAAACGAACAAATATCTTAAAATATGTATTTATAACATGTAAATGTGAATAACATTTTAATGACAACAGACTATTTGCACGTAACTGCGCAATATTTTTTTTCAAATGTCAGTCAGTGTCCCACATGTGCGATTCAAACAAGGATTTTACTCATTTTATGCAAACATTGAAATTCTGGATGTTCAAAACAGCCCCAGACAACAAGGAATTCATCTGAGTGTTAAGAGTAAGGTTGTCATTTGAAACAGAGATGGAATTTTCCCCAGAATGAGAAGACATTGGCTGTTCCTGCTATTGTAATTGGTGATAGATCAAAATAAAATACCACTTACCAATAATCTTAGAAGATGGATACTGTTGTATCAAGATGTGATACTGACAGATCTCTGGTTTGTAGTGGTTGTAATGGACGTACGTCTAACCGGCTGGGACGCTCCACAGGAAATCACCCCTTTCGGCTTCTGGTAGGGCTATCCTCACGTATGCCGGACCAGACCGGACAGGCACTACAGTCCTCCCCGTCCTAGGAGGTAGTCATAGACCATGGGAGTTAGCCATGACCCGAAAGAGCAAGATTAAACACACCGGGCAAATGACAGAGAAGCGCATGTTTGCGACTAACACCTGTCCCACATCCTCCTACCGGACACCTAGGGCCATGCCCTTGTTGCCCTGTTTCTCCCAAAGACAGCTCTTCTTTGCAAGGGTTTCTCCACTCAGCGAATGCTGAACAGAACGGCCTTTAACATGGGACCCTTGTGCTGCTTCCCCTTACCCGGCACAGTAATGACTAGCTGAGGCTTGCCTTGCCCAACAGAAGGTCTTGGTGCCCTCTCTGCCGGACTAAGCGTTCTGGAAGCCTTGTGGAACCTGCCCTGTTCCAGAAGCACTGTGCTGGGTCTTACTCTCGTCTCGCTCACGCGGACGAGGCTTAACCGGACTAACCGGCTTCCCACTGCCTGAGGGTTTTGTTGGGCTGTTACCTCCCAACAACTTTTCGGCAGTTCTAGACGAAACCGATTCTGACTCGCTGTCGGCCTCTCCCCCAACAAGCAACTGTTGCTCTGCCGGAGGAACCAACTCGAGGTTCTCACCAGTCCGTTCAATAGCCGGATCTGTCCCTAATCGGATGTCCCTACTCTGTCCACGTGGGGCATCCTGCCACTTGGATTTACGAATGGGCCCCAAACGGCTCACATTCTGGGAAATCCACTCACGGGAGTGACACTGTAGAACGTCTAACTCCCTGGCCAGATCTCTTAACCAGCTATACCTATGCCTGCTTTTGGCTTCACGGACCTGGTCCAACAGGATTTCAAACCTGTTCGGTCACCTACCTGAGGTGATTTTCGCTGCCAATTCTTTTGGGTTTGCTAGGTTGCCCATCTTTAGCACCTGAATCACCCTGCCCAGACCGTCTTTGTATTCTTCAGCCATGTTCTGAAAACATACCCAAAAATGATCAATTTTGAGTCCTCACATTTCTTTGACAGTTCGGACACCCATGCCCTTGTTGGTCCCAGGCTTCCCAGATGCTCCGTGATGGCCACCCACAGAGGTATTGTCTGGGTTACCCTTATTTACCAACGGCACTGCGTCGTCTACTTCTTCATAAAAGTTTTCCCAACTTTCATGGGCCTTCTTACAATATTTGCACCCGCCACAAGGTAACTGCTCCAGTCGTGTCCCAGCCTGGTACTCTTCGCAATGCCCCTCCTCAGCCGGCATTCTAGACAAAGCGTCAGCATCACCATGCTCACAACCTGCCCTGTGCTGCAGCACCATATTACACTGAGATAGCTCCTCTAGCCATCTCGCCAGTTGACCTTGAGGCTCTCAGAACCCCATTAACTGCCAAGTAAATAGTGTCTGAACTGCCTGGTAAATCTAACTACAGCAAGCAGCTCCTTTCTGGTGACACAATAATTTTTCTGCTCTTTCGTAAGAGCATAACTACCATATGCAACGACCTTTTCCTTGCCACTTTGGACCTGAAGTTATTCTGCTCCAATAGAATTATTAGAGGCATCCGTGTCCAGGATGAATTTATCAGTTTCGGTTGGCAAGGCCAACACAGGCGGCTGCGTCAGAGCCTCTTTCAAAGCTTCAAAAGCTTTAGCCTGCTCTTCTCGTCATACAAACTGATGCTAAGCACATAAACCGTTCCACATGCTTTGCACATGTCAGAACCGGCCATTGCTGGACCACTTCAATGTCAGTCTTAGACATAGCTAAGCTATTGCCACTGACATTCCTTCCTAAGAATTTTATATCTTTCTGAAAAAAGATACATTTCTTAGGCTTCAGTTTCAGCTCGTATGTGCGAAACCTCTGCAAGGCCTCTCTCAGATTAACCATATGATCTCTGAAACTTTTGCTAAGCACTACTATATCGTCCAGAAAGGCTAACACCGCTTTCCATGTTAGGCCTCTGATGACTAAATTCATAATTCGGGCATATGTAGCTGGTGCTCTACACAGACCGAATCCCATTCGCACATGCTCAAAAAGACCGTATTTCGTTATGAAAGTAGTCTTTTTCCGGTCTTCTTTCCTGATGGGAACCTGCCAGTAGGCAGAGTTAGCATCAAGCTTCGAAAACCATACACTCCCTGACAGAGTGTCTAGACAGTCATCCACTAAGGGCAATGGAAAGACATCTTTCTTAGATTTTTCATTCAAGGCCCTATAGTCAATACACCAACGAACTGTCCCGTCCAGTTTCCGGATAAGTACTTGGGCGGAAGCCCAGTCAGATATTGACTCCTGGATGACCCCTGCCTTTGACATTTTATTGAGATGGGCCTCTTCCTCACCAGCAAAACACACAGGCGTGCGCCTCATGCGTTGCTTAACTGGTTTGGCATTACCCGTTTCAATAACATGTTCCATTGCAGTAAAATTACCAAGATCAAACTCATCTTGAGCAAACACATCTTGGTACTCAATAAGCAACTGAGCCAACTGCTGCTGTTGCTCCTCTTTCAAATGTTCACAGGAATCGGAGTATACTTGCTGAAGGTGGGGCGGGAGAGCACTATCACTCTCCGGCCTAGGAACAGTGTCTTGTTGCCAACCCAGATCAGAAATTTGATTTATATTATACTCCTCATCCTCCTCCCCCACTTCAATAATTTCGGACACTGGATAAGCTCTCCCTATCTCAGATCCCTTTGAAATTAACTTATACATATCAGGGGGGTTAACAACACAAACAACTGGATCAGTGAACCCTTCCCTGACCACCCTAGGCTTCCATACCTTAGACTGGTCCAATGGTTCAATGACATAATCAGTTAGTTCTGTGTCCATCTTACATTTTACATGGGCCACAGAATGAGGCGGAATAACCTTGCGTTTAGCCGCAGTAACCCTGGACACTGAAGGAAAAGCGTTTATACTATCAACATCAAGAGTTATGTGCATGCCGTCAAAGATTATTATACCCCTACCCATGTCTAAAATCGATAGGCCTTTATCACAGAAAATGTCAAAACCTAACAACATCTGTTGTTCAATTGGGGCAACATATACATTCTCAGTATACCATTTCGATCCTATTTTCAACCGGACGGGGCCGACAATGTAGCCGGTTATTCATAACTCCCTCCCAGCAGTCATAAGCCATTATAGACATTGTCTGAAATAATTGTAACCTGGGCAGCAGTGTCCACAATTGCTTTAACCGGTTGATCCCCCACTTGAATTCCCATGGAAAATTGAGAAGCCGACTTTACCTGGCATACAACAACATGCTCAAGATCAGATTCAACCTCCACATTAACCTGGTTATTACAAGTGCTATTGCAGTGGTCTTTATGTTCTTCCGGAACAGAAAATTTATCTAGGGTCGGGGTGCCACTGCCTTGTCCGACCCTTTGTAGTTTAACCGGTCCTGCTAATCGGTTCTTGAAATTGGACAGTCCCTGCAGAAATGTCCCTCCTTGCCGCACCCATAACACCGGAGAGGCCCTTTTTTAGCTTTCGGCTTTGGCCTATCTCTGTTATGTTTAACCGCCATAGCTTTTTCAAACTTAAGCTGCAATTGCTTAATTGCCTCCATGACGGTTCTATTATCCGGTGCTCCTCCAGAACTTCCGGATCTTTCACCCACAGCGTAAACCCGTTCTGGTTCACGCCGCTTGGGTTCGTGTTTTGGCTTATCATATATGGCCGAATGTCCCTGCTGGTACTTTCGAACCATTTGTTTAGCCTGTTGGATACTGTTGTCCAATAGGCCCTGACAGAAACGACTTATGACCTGACTGGTCACAACGAATCTGGCAGACTCTTAAATGTTTTCGCCACAAGAGTCAAAAGCCTGCATAGTCATCCAACAACTCACCGTCTTTCTGGCAAGCTTGTTAAAATTGTGTTTGAGCTGCTGCCGGCAGCTCCTGTTCACCAAAACGCGCTTCCAGTTTACTACGTAAACTCCTGTATGAGTTCACGTCACCACTATCATGTATTAATACATAATAGTCAATGGCTTTGCCATAAGTGCCCAGCACAAGCCATCAATTTTTTCTACATCTGACCATCCGCAGGCCTCTGCATATCTGGTAAACTTTAAATCAAAAGCCTCCCAGCTGCCCTTACCGTCAAATGTTAGATGCTTTGGCAAGGAACTTATTGACTTCCTTGTCATACTACAGTCAGCACTCACCCCTAACCCTGGTGATGGTCTGGTTGCTTTCGCATTACCATCACCCTCATTAGGGGTGCTAGTTTCACCAAGGTCGAACTTTAATTTCGTCCTCGGTACCGGTACTTTACTCCTGCCCGCCGGTGTTGTAGATACAAATTCGGCCGGAGTTCTCAACAATGGCTGAAATTTACTTTGAAATTCCTTTGGAGCCATTGCAGACATACTAATAGGTCTGGGGATGGCCCTTACTGGCGAAACCCCAGGTCTAGCATGAGCAGAACTAATACCTTCGGCCTTTATACGTGATGCTATGCTAGGCTCCTTTGGAGTCTTAGCCTTTTCATCACTGTCCTCCTGTACCCACAATTTATTCCGGGTAAAATCAATTTTGCCCAGCTCTGACTCCGTAAATGTCTTACGACAAATTACAGACAGCATTTCTGGGGTTAAATTCCCATTAGCCTCACGAACGGACAAAAGTGTCTTGGCAATTTTTTCATTTATGCCCGGTATCGTTTTTAATTGCTCAAGTGACGCAAAATTAATTGGGACCACCTGTGCACTGAATTCTGTAGCAAAAGGCTTACCTTCTGAATCTTCTTTCTGTGCCATCTTCGATAAAAATCAAAAGAATAACAACAATAATAGTTTTTATTATTTCAATTCATCAATAATCCAAAACATATACCTTTTATGGATCCTAAAAAGTTCACCAAAGGAAACTGTTATGCCAACTCTGTGGATTTCCGATGGCGCATGCGCAGACAGCTATCCGCTATTTCAAATATTCGACTGAATACACTTAAAATAAAATTTTAAATGTATCTGACCAAGAACGTAATCGTCTCACTCAAATTACAAAGTTTTTAAACTGGCAAAATGGCCAAGTCTAAAAATCAAAATCTGCTAGGTAGCGATTTATTGGTCGACGAAATTGGGCTCTAAATCACCGTTGCCACCAATATTGTAATTGGTGATAAATCAAAGTAGCCCAATACCACTTACCAATAACCTTAGATGATGGATACCGTTGTATCAAGATGTGATACTGACAGATTCTGGTTTGTAGTGGTTGAAATGGACGTACGTCTAACCGGCTGGGACGCTTCACAGGAAATCCCCCCTTTCGGCTTCCGGTAGGGCTGTCCTCACGTATGCCGGACCAGACCGGACAGGCACTACACTGCATCAGATTGCGTGGGTGGGGCATACCAGTTCACCATTTGCAGGGATTTGAGGCTCTGGCACACACTCTCGGCCTGCCGCCGTATTGTTAGAATATGGTGCTGCTTGTGTACATGTGCTATTTGATTGCACATGGTTTGATTTTGACACTGCAGGACAGATGGCTGTGGAAGATTAGAATTATTAGATCTGACAGACGATAGAATTTTGGAGCATTGCTTGTGCTTTTCTTCAGACATAGCCGAATAATTAAGTACGGACTGAACACGAGTCGCGAAGCTTCTGTACCAAATGTTTGCGCGTAGAATGGTTTGTCAATCGCTTGTTCATATCTAAACCACCTTCCTTAGCCATTACTTTAAGAAGACCACCTAATTTCTTTTCGCCAATTCTATTTTCATGAACCATGTTTTGCTATCAAATTTTTGTGAACTAGTACGAGGCGAAATATAAAATGGATGTTCAGGTTGACAAAAGTCACTGGGTCTTTTGCTCGCATATAGCTTAAACATCTCCACAGGACATCTCTCTGGGTCATCAGGTGTTGCATACATCTTTGGCATGACCTCTCGGACATCACTTATGTTGGTTCCGGTCCTAGTTTTGGTCTGTCGCTCTTGTAATTCAAGATACTGAATACCATCAGATCCAGTTTTAAGTTGAACATCGCCCCATCTAAAGTTCGAAAAACATAAAAATATCAACTAAATTTCGAAAGAATGCAGTGTTTAGATGAGGCCACTCCAATTTATTTCTTGTTCAACAAAGTCGTTTCATCGTTTTTTTGTGGTTTTTTTTTTTGTTTTTTTTTACAAAATAAAAAGAAATTTCATCAATCGTACCGTGAAATTTTGTCTAAAAAGATATTTTGATTTATTTCAACAGACCGTATCAAACTATGCAAAAATTTATAAAATACTACTTTTTTTCGCTTTCTCTCCAGAATTCCATATAACAAGAAATCAATTGGTGTGTCGCATTCACTTAAGGTACTTCTGCATGTTTGGATCTAAAAACATTCTACAATGTATAATTCGATTAAACTCTGATTTTTCAAAACTTCAGATTATATTTAGTAAATTCAGCAAATAAAAAGAATAGTGTCATGAAAAATATAGACCTCATGCAATTTTTCATACTGGGAGTCTATGGGAAAATTATAACTTTCAAAACATTTTCGCGAATAGAAATTTATCTACTCTGTCGATTTTGATGAAACTCCTCACAGTTGTAAATAAAAATATAGGACCTATCAATGTATAGATCTGTGTGCTTATTTTTGAGAAATTTGACCATGATAAAAGTGAACCGAATATTTAACGCTAATTTTAACACAACATTTTGAATTATTTAACGCGAGATATGTTTCAATATCAGTTTGACTCTAGAAATATAGTTACAGTGCCATTTTGATTAATTCACCCACAGGTTGTGATTAAATTATAAAATGATTTTCATTTCCGTACGCCGAATCAAGGCTTTATTCTACATTTTCCAGATAAATGGCGTAACGCCATCACTTTCGGTTTATCAAACATACAGAACTACCTTATTACAGTCATAAAATCATAGATGGCCAAAGATTTTTAAAAATTAATTTAGCTGAAAATTTGTGTCTAAAATAACTGTACTGTAATATTTTTTTCTGATTTTTTTTTAACAATTTCTATTATCATGGCCTTCTTGCTATATGCTGATCTCCTATAGTTTAAGGAAAAATGCCTCTTGTAAAAGGGGAGTTCTGAGTTCAGATATCAGTGGGAGGCAAATAGCCTGTTGAGCCATGATTTGAAAAAAAAAATTAAGGAAAGTAGAATGTTTTTAAGGAATGTAGAAATACTAACTATGTTTTATATTTAGTAAAAAAGTGTACTCTGTACTATATCAAAATCACTGAATAACTGATTATTTTAAGGATTTTTTATTATTTTAAAACCCAAGTAATTTTATTGTTAAAGTTTAATCTCTCATTTGTTTACCTCAAGTCATAGTTTTCTTTTGTTCCTCGTAGACCAAACAATACGCAGTTGTTGAACCAAATCGTGTTCAATAACGATTTAGCATCTCCTCTACCAAGGACACCTTTTCATACAGCATATTTATCTCATGGTCCGAAATTGGACTAGATTTGTTGGGCCTGTTACCTTTTCCCAGTCTCCTAAGCGACTTCTGTTTTGCAGTGAGAGCATCTCTAAGATTAAATAAGAAAGGAAATTTAATATTACAACACTCCCATTCCTGAACTCTGAAACGTACCAAATAATGTAAAATCATAAATATTCGCAGTGGTTTAGTTTGATTGAAAAATAGATCAATCATCATTTTTTCAGGATAATAGTATAAATGAATATTTTCAGTGCCCAATGATCACATGAAACTGATTTAATTGCACAAATTTACTTATATGACTTTAAAATAAAATGAAATTTCTAGAAATAATTCAAGGTAAGAGTAATTGTGAAAAGATGCGATATTGATGAAGATTTTCCAATGGTCATGATGATTTTACATCTCGGGTTTAAGTTTCAAAAACATTGAAACTGTCTATAAAACATTCGGTTTTAAAAGAGCCTAATATCTACAGTAATAACCGTACCTACTGAGCTGGAATACATTAGATTGGTCAGAAAATATCTTGTGTGGGTACTTCTGTCTTCTAAGCTTTCTATCAATACTGCAGATCATGTTCTTAATACTACTGGGCTCATACTCATCACCATTGGTCTTTCTTACAGAAAGAATAAAGTTGGCAATATATTCATCCAGCAGTTCATGCTCTATCTCATGGATGGCTCTAGTTTCTTGCTTGTTGGTAAGGAAACGCTGGAATTTAGCTATATCAGATAGTGTTTTCTTAAGGGTGTTCTTATTTTCTTCATTTTCAGTCATTTTATGCACATCTTCATTTGTTATTGCTATGAATTCTGGGTCAGTAGTGGTCAAGGTTGAAATTTCCATTTGTTCAGAAAGTGTCAGTATTTGGTAGGACTGGCTGTTCATATGCTTTAATGGTGTCATTGTTGGATGGAGAATCAACCATAACAGGTGCAGGTTCTACTTGCATGTTAGTAGGACATGTAGCCGGGTTTTCCGGTGGGGATGGATATGGTGGCTCATGCATCTCAGCAAACAATATTTCAATGTCAAAACCCTGCTCCTGTAGGAAATCAGTATTTGTTAGTTCAGTTACAGCTGTAACAGTGTCCTGGGACTGAGTATTTTCTTCTTGTGGGACAAGTAAGTCTTCCCAAATAAGGTCGAACGTCCCTTGACTTAAATCCTCGCTCATTTTTCGTGCTTTACAGTATTCAGCCGACACTGTTTACAAACAAGTTGCGTAGACGCTTGTTTACAAACATGTACATGTATGTTGTCCACATACATGTGCATGTATGTTTAGATGCCCCAGATCAAAAGTGTATTTTATCACGTTTGAGCGTGTATTTTATTACTTTTGATCAAAGCCATGTTAAAAAAATTTAACAAACAAACAATTGAGATTATTCACATTCTTATTGGTTTATTGATTACAATGAAATGATGAAAATAACCGGATAAGCCGTAGCGGCGACGAGCGCTAAAAAGTAGTCCGACTATAAATGGTCACGTGTCAACTGACGGTATATCAAGAAAAATATACGGCACCCTGATATCGGGTCGAAAATACTGCAAGTGACAGGATAAAAAAGATTAACACAATAGTTCGATTATGAAACGGGCTTCGTCCAGGGACATACATTATAGCCAAAGCTTTTTGCAATGTTCACTGACGACCTCGTTGCTGACATGAATAACACTATATCTATATAATTATTTTACCGTTATAGGAGAAACAACTAGTTCAGTTCAACTGCTCTAGAAGAACATTAATTATTTTTTCTTGTTATACCAAAAGAGACATTTCGGCCATTCTTAACTTCCTAATAACAATATCTATTTTATAATATACCTACGTAATGTATGTCTGAAATACAGCCTGTATTTCTGTATTGAATACAAAAGCCTGTATTCAGTTCCTCTCGGCTGAAATGAATTAGTAAGGGCGTTTCGACTTTCCATTCACAGATTTAAAACGAGTTTTTTAGCCCTTTTGTGTAGAATAGTCCATTTCGACTGATATAGCTTTAGAAATAGATATATATATATATATATATATATATATATTATTTAGAAATAGTATATATATATATATTTTTATTTTATAAGCTTTAATTATATATTTTTCATTATATATATTATATATAATATATATATATATATATATATTAATAAAAGAGTCATCAGTACAGTGATACATTCCATCGGTGTAGCGCCCTGTAGGCACCACAGGCCCGTGACTACACTTTTCCAGAAAAAAAGCAAATATCAAAAAATGCAATATTGTGATGTGGGGTGGAGGAGTTAATAGGCTATACGAACTTAATGATACAACCGTAATCGTATAGATATAGATGCGGCATGCGTCTTATGATATTGGTAATAATTCAATACAATATTTTTCAGGGATTTAAATGCATGGTATTAAACTTGCAGGGTTTCATTTAACTCTAAAAAGAAGTTGTCCGTAGGAAAAGAAGTTATCAAAAAAAAAAAAAAAACAAACAAAAAACAAAAAACAGCCATGCAATTTTTGTTACATTTTAGTATAGGCCTATGGCAAGAGAAATAAAAGATTTAAATGAATCTGGAATAAATAGAATTATTTGTAACAATGATGTAATATCATGAAGTAAAACATTAATAATTTAAGAAAAATTGTCAGTAAATTAAAAATTTCATGAAATTTAATACAAAGTTTCCATCTGTTCTTTGTTCTCTTATTTGAGTACCAATTTCTAATATGTCATTCATTTATCCTGTCTACGCCTTGAAATCGAGGATGATGACCCACAATAATGGTTGCTGAAATTGACAGAGCATAAATATTGAAATAGATATGAGTATTTAAAAAAAGAAAATATCTGTCCGTAGATAAACATCTGTCCATATAAAAATCTATGAAATGTCCTTAAGGCATGTATACGTATAAAGGCTATATAAATGTACACAATGTATATGTGAAACAGAAGTGATATTCAATTATAAAGAGAAATTAAATATATATTGAACAAAATAAGTGAAAAAAATAAAAATAAATAAAAGTGCAAAGAGATTAATAAGTATGCTATTGAACAGAACAGAACAGAACAGAACAGAACTTTATTGAAGAAGCACAGATTACAAATTAACATTTTGCAATAACATGTGCGCAAAACATATATACAAGAAATTCACAAGCGGGTATTGGTATTGATGATATATACATTTTATGTTTGTGGGGAAAGTGGTTAATCTTTTTCTTTTGTTTTGTCTAAATTTAATATATTGCAGAAATACATAAAACGGACGACAAGAGTGCTTGTAGTTTGTATATACGGGCAGGTGCAGTAATCGCCGATTGTCACAGCCATTTATGTTTGTTTGTTTTTCTTAATAAAAACAACATTAACAACTACAAAAAGATATAACAATGGATTTTACATAGATAGATACTGTAACTATAAGTTTAAACTTATGGACGGACATAGACGAGTATATACTGTTACAGTACCTTTAAAATGGACTTAGGTGAATACTGTAACTTTAAATTTTAAATTTGTGAACGGACATTGATGAATACTGTAACTATAAAACGGCCATAGATGAATACTAAAACTAAAATATTAAAGTTGTGAGAAGGCGTAGATGAATAGTCTGTAAATATAGAATTAAACTTGTAAACGGGCATACTTGAATACTGGAGCTATAAATTAAAACACGTGAACGGACATAGATGAGTACTGTATCTATAAACCGAACAAAGATGAATTCTAAAATTAAAAACATTAAAGTTGTACTGTAACTCTAAGTTTAAAATTGTGAAAGGGCATAGATTAATACTATAACTGTAAATTTATACTTGTGAACGGACCTAGATGAATACTGTAAGTATAAAACGAACATAGATGAATACTGAAACAAAGAAACGAAAAGAAAGCTGTGAACGGACATAGATCAATACTGTAACTATATATTTAGACTTATGAACAGACCTAGATGAATACTGTAATAAGAAGGACAAAGATAAATACTGAAACAAAGAAAAAAGATGTGAACGGACATAGTTGAATACTGTAATTATAAATGCAAACGTATGAACAGACATAGATAAATACTGTAACTATAAAACGGGCATAGGTTAATACTTCAGCTTGAAAAAAAAATATATATATATAAAGTAAATTAGTGAACGGGCATATTAAATGAATACTGTCATGATAAATTCAAACTTGTGGACGGCTAAAGGCATTCATGATAAACCGAACGTATTTAGCAAGATTCGTCAGCTGTTTCGGATTTCTAGTGGCAAGTAGTTCCTTGAATTTCGGGATATTAGGTCTTGTATAGAATTTTCTAGGGATAAGTTTAGTTCTCTTTTCTTTAAAGAATGGGCATACAAGTAAGTAATGAAATTCGTCTCCCAAGTCATTTAAAGGGCACAGAACACATTTACGCTCCTCGTGTGGAATAAATGACTGGCTCCACCGGCCTGTTTCTATTGGGAATCTATGGTTGCCTGTACGGAAATGCATAATTGGGCGTCTAAGGGAATTCGGAAGTAAAGTAAAATATTCCTCAAAGGATATGCTATCTTTAAAACAACTATACATTTTTCCCTTATTTGAAGTTTCAAGTTTCGAAGACCAGGCCTGTATATATTGATCAGTTAAAGTACGTTTAACCTGTTTATGTATAGTTTTACAACTTAGTGAGTGCTGGTTCAACCATAAGTGAGAATTTCCAGTTGAGTCAAGAATTTGTTTAATGAAAGCAGCCCATTTAAAGGTATGAGTTGGCTGTATCATTTCTAGATAACAATTATAGAAGTATTTAGTGTTTTGGGACAGAATTAACTTGTTCCAGAAGTTGACCATTCGGGATTTAATGATTATTTCGATAGGGTAGCGTCCAAGTTCAGCATACAACATATATCTAGGGGTACTTTTTCTGGTCTTAGTAATTTTACGTAGAAAATTGGTGTGGACTTGCTCTACCATATCCAAATTTTCAAAACCCCATATATCACTCCCGTACGTTAGAATAGGGAGGACTGTGTGGTCGAATAACTTCAATTGTAAATCGATAGGAAGGTCAAGGTTATTGATCCTCATATATAACAAGTTCATGGCTTTATTTGCCTGTGAAACTACGTGTTTTCTACAAGATAGAAAAGATCCAGAGCTTGAGAAAATTACACCTAAATATTTATATTCTTTAACAGTTTCAATAGATTGACCATTAATATTGAAAATGTACTTGCTGGGTTTATTAGTACCAAAGACGACAACTTTTGTTTTAGAGAAATTAATTTTTAACCTCCACATATGACAATAGTTGTAGAAGTTATCTAGGCATGACTGGAAATTAGTCTCATTTTCACCTATAATAATTGTATCGTCTGCATAGAGTAGTACTAATATTTTCAAAAAGTGAAGGGCGTTATTCCCGTGAAAATCAATTATGATGCCGTTGTCATCTCGAATGAGGACAGATTCTAGGTCATTAAGGTATAGAGAAAAGAGAACAGGCGAGAGATTCTCACCCTGTCTCACCCCGGTGAAGCTAGAGAAGAAGGCAGGTGTTTGACCATTAATATTGACGCATGATTTAATGTCAGAATACATATTACGGATGGCGTTAAGGATTTTGCCTGATATGCCAGTTTCATACAATTTATTCCAAAGTCCAACTCGCCACAATGAATCGAAGGCAACTGAAAAATCTATAAAGGAGCACATCAACTTTTTCTTCTCTGACCTTAATTTTTCAATAAGGAAATAAAGGGTGAATATATGGTCACTAGTAGAGTACCCGGATCTAAATCCGGCCTGGTTTTCATTTAAAAGATGGTTATCATTAAGAAATTCATTTATACGGTTGTTAAGGACCGCTGTAAAAACTTTTCCGAGACAACTAAGTATTGTGATAGGCCTATAATTCGTGGGGTTTAGCGGGGACCCTTTATTTTTAAAAATGGGCTTAATACATCCAATTAACCAAGAGTCTGGTAGGACACCCGAATCCAGAATAGTATTAAAAAGAGAAACATAAAAAGGGACCATGACCGTTCGTGTACTTTTCAAGTACTCATTATTTATATTATCAATTTGGGATGCAGCTTTACCATTATTTAGCTTAGAAATAACTTTTAAAATTTCCGTCTCTGAAATTTTCCTATTTAAGGCATTATCGTTTTCAATAAACGATGGTGGCTCATTTAAATTACAACCGTCATCAGGTTGGAAGGAATTAACATCTTTAAAATAATCATAAAATTCAGAAACGCTCGGCATTTTTTCCGCTTCCCTATGAGACAGGCTATTTAAATATCTCCAATAATCCTTAGGTTTATGCGAACTCATTGCACGCAATTTTCGTTCATTATTATACCTGTGTTTATTTATAAAAACATTCATGGTCTGTTTATAGTGCTTACTGGCGGATTTTAACTTGGATTTATTGAGGTCGTTTTTATGCAGTTGGTAAGTTTTGCGTGCTTTATTGTAATTATTTCTTGCCCGCCGACATTGAGGCCCAAACCAGGGTTTAGAGGAAAGGTTGTTTATCTCATTGTTTTGTGTTGGGGTAAAGTATTTACCGCGTGTAAATGTCAATTCGGCAGATTGGGCAAAGATTTGTGACATTTTTTCGGTAACCTTGTTAACATGCTGTTTAATATTGAAATTTTCTACGGGTGAGTTAAGTAAACAACTTAACTCTTGTAGACACGCGGGGTTTAGGTTTTGAACAAAGTCGCTTTGCTTACTGTCAATCCATTTTGGGTGTCTCTTAGGGGTATGGGACTGTGACGGGGGGTCCTGAGACACTTGCGGTTTTCTGGGCGGGGTGGTAATGGTCAGGTCCATGGTTAAAATTCGGTGGCCGTCAGAGAATAAAGTATCAAGCTCAACTACATCAAAATCACTGATGTACTGTAAACAATTTGCTGAAGAGATAGAATAATCTATTACAGAATGATCTCGAAATGTTAACACGCCACGAGATTTATCTTTACCTACCCTTCCATTCAAAATAAAAAGGTTATTATTTTTACATATTTCAAGTAACTTGCGTCCAGTATTGTTAACTTTACTACACTGTGATATCCTGTCGCGAGAAATATTTAAATCCATTAGCTTATGAATTTGGTTAAAAGAGTATATTGTTTCCTCATCAAAATCAAGGAAATTCGATAAAAAATCATCTAATTCAATATAATCTGGGAGATTAGATGTATGACCATTTGCATCTCCCGTCAACATAAGAAAATCATAGTTACTACATTTCGATGCAATATCAGTCTGAAATTCAAAAAACTCATCCTCATTAAAAAATCGTGACTGCTCAGGTGGAACATACATAGCACCAATGACAAATTCTTGCTTTTTACCTTTAAAAAAAGTATCAATTTTGAGCCAGTAAACGTACTCGCAATTAGATTCTAAAATATGGACTTTATCAAGAATAGAATTGTGAATAAAATAACCAATTCCTCCTGATTTGCGTTTAAATCTTTCTGAACGCGGCTTTGAGAAAAATGTATAGTTCGGAATATCAATAATATCAAATTCGTCGAGTTTCGTTTCAGTTACACAAAATATGGAAAGCTGTTCGATCATTTTTATAAATTCTGTGTAATTAAGCCTTGTCTTTAAACCACAGACATTTAGGCTACCTATTTTCAAATTTTGTTCACAAAAGTTTCGTTCAGTTGAGTTACACACATTTTCATTTGATACAATGTTAGGTTCAGGACAACTATGATCGCCTGGTTCAGACTTATAAAGTTTATCTTTTTCAAACAATATATCCCCATATACAACATATGAACTTTGTAAATGTACACAAACCCTCTGCTTAGAGGAACAAGGCAAATTCAGACACTGTTCACAGAACGCCACAGACCCCATGAATTCCTACTGTCCAGTGTTCACGCAACCGGTGTTGCTATCAGCACTATCTGGCATAGGTGGCTCAAGCTCAGGCTGTTGCAGTGGTCGATGAACCTCTAGCAGATAGCCCGTGGAAGTGCGAGGAATATCACGTGAGGGAGCATTGTCGTTCCTCTCGCTTAGGTCCTTGGCACTGAGATGCTCCTCTACCTGTTGTGTGTCGTCTCCGCCGTGCACCGGGTCATCGTCGGTGATGTCCTCAACGGTGGTGGACTTGTTAGCAGAGGCTTTAATAGAGGCCTCAGCAGCACGCTGAAATTTCTCCTGGATTCGACTTTTAACGTCCGAGTTTCTCGATCCACGGAGAACATCAAACCATCCAGGAAATAAGTTGCGCACGGTATCACCATTAATTTCCAGAGCTGCAGGGAACTTCAACTTGACATTCCTAGCACCATACTTATTTCTGGCCGCCTTATATTCAGGCCATAGTTCCTGGCGTGCCTCACGAATCTCCCTCGGACAGTCACGAGAGACACAGAAATCGGAGCCCTTTAGCAGTGTGGCATTATCAAGTATTCGGTCAGTGTCAGCAGGGTCACTAAACGTCACCAGAATTGGACGGTGTCGAGGTTTTTATTTACTAAATACAATGTTCAGTGTTATTAGTACACCAGGAAGGTGATCAATTATTTAAATATAAGTTAGCAAACGGCGAAAATTTCGAAATAGCTAATGAGGCATAAGATTAATATGTAAAAATAATAATTGAGTCACGCCATGAGAAAACCAACAGAGTGACCTTGCGACCGGCATGGATCCAGACCAGCCTGCGCATCCGCACAGTCTGGGTAGGATCCATGCTGTTCGCTTTCAAAGCCTATTGCAATTAGAGAAACTGTTAGCGAACAACATGGATCCTGACCAGACTGCGCGGATGCATCTGCAGCTGGTCGCAAAGCCACTGTGTTGATTTTCCCATGGCGCGGCTCATTTCATTATAATTTCGTGAGTTTTAGAACTAATTTTTCATTGTCAAAAATGTGGAAAGCTTAATACTTTGAATCTAGTGGAAAAAGTCCGCATCATCGTCAGCTGCTGATGGTAGTTTATGTTGAAGATAACGTATTTAAAGCATACCGTCATTTTACTATCCTCTTCCATCTCAGTTCATATTCAGCGGCAAAGTTTTAAATTTACAATAGAATAACGGCCTGTATTATCCTGCGTATTACAGATGAAATATTGCCTTTATAATACAGGTGACAGACTCCATAATATTTAAAAGCGCGCGCAATTATCATACCGCAGGAGATACAGATATAGATAGTCGCTGCATTATGAGTTGGAGTTGAAAATAGCTAAGTATGTCATACGCCGAGTCCCCAAGTAGAATATTCAAAATCAGCCCTTTACAGCTGTAAGAAGACAGTTTTGATGTACTGAATGTCCCCAAAAATTCCTCGTGAACGAATCTATTGCACGCAGGAAGTATATAATTCATTTAGGGCACATACTACGACAGAACTCCGCTTGAATGTGGTAGCTGCCGATTTGATAAAAAACATGACCTCCTAAAGAGTGGTTGTCTGTCTATCCCTCAGATGTTCAAGTAAATTTGTAATTATTATTGAATACATAAGTATCAGAAAGGAGTTTAATCATTTTCGACGCGGGGATGGGACACTAAACTGTCGTTATGTACGTTAAATGCCCTCCGTTCAATAAGAAGAAATACGGTTGAAAAAAGCGCTAAACCCAAACAAACAATAATCAATCATACAACAAAGTTAAGGATACCCCATATGTTATGTGAGTTGTGCCAGGTCGAGGATAGTGCTTCCCAAAAGATTTTTGAGGTTGCAAATACACAAGTTTTGCTATCTGTTCATGTTGTGTTATGATTTACTGCAAACGGTTTATCATTTTAACTAACCGACTTAGTAATAACATAGCTAGTCCTTGGCCTTTTTACCTTATTCTTCTTATCACATGCTTAGGTCACCAGTAACTGTGACAAGTATTCTAGTTTTCAATGATATGAATTATCCTACTTGATAACGATATTACATACTACGTTACAAAGCTGAAATGTTTCTTATATATTGTTTTCTGGTTTTGTTAACAATCTTTATTCTTTTTAAGTTAAAAAGAAAGCAAAAACAAAATGGAAAGAAACCTCCGGGTCCGAAAGGTGTTCCTGTGTTCGGAAATGCGTTGGAAATTAACGAAGAAAACATCTTAGACAAATTATTCGAGTATGCGGAAGAATATGGGGATATATTTGAAATAAAACTTCTGCATGAAACTTTGATCTGTCTGAATTCTGAAGGGATAATTCGCAAAGCGTTAGCAGGCGAGCCTTATAAACGGTACATGAACGATAGGTCAAAATTTTTCTTTGCTGAAGCAATGTATAATGGAAGCCAGAGCGTAGTGTTTTATGGAGACGCACACAGCAAAGTTTACAATGGAATGCGAAAAGGTACATTGTCTTTTACTTTCTCGCCGAAGCATAACATGCTCATGGTCACTTTCTGTCCGGCGACTATTCATTTTTTTTCTAGCGACACCTCCTCGCTATGCATTTGTTTTGAAGCTAGTGAAAGTACATGTAAATGAATGCTCCATGATCAGTCCTTTAGTACTAAAGATTATGCTCCTCTGTCCATAGGTGCCGCAAGAGCAAAATTTTTCCTAAATTAATCAATGGTTCGGTTTCGAGGTAAGCCGTGTGTTTTTGTACTTTTAATAATAGAACTGTACGATATCTAGGTAATGTTTACAAATCAATATGATTCAGCACGATACATGTGGAAAAATGATGAATCGAAGCAACACTAAACTATATCACCTTGTTAACCGTGATAGTACAGATAGGCATAAGTATTACAGTCTTTGTATTCTGTTGATATGGTTTCGATGTCCGTCAGAGGCGCAAAATATGTTTTTAGTATTTTTTTCTATAGAATCCATATACATTTTGTATTTTGGTTTAAACATATTTATTCATCTATTTTGTATCTCATAGTAATTACAATTATACAGTTTTGCACATAGTATAGACAAGTGGATTGAATTGAAAGCTTAAGCTTATAGAAATTCTCTCCACTGCATACTTAGTATTGGTACAAGATATGGCGATCTAGAAGGATAACTGGACAAAATAAGACTGTATGATGAAGTGTATGATGAAGTTAGTTTGCTTTTATATAACTTTAAATTTAAAGTAATGGAAATGGAGATTAAAGAACTGATGTAGTAATAATGTTCAGGAGATGTAGGTTTAGTACATGTAGAAGAAAGCGGTAGGGAGTGACTTGGGGATGGATGTCTAATCGTTACTTTTGGATACTTACTTTCGCCTCAGTCAAACCGTTTCATTTTTACAATGTAGAGGTAATGGTGAACCAAGAAATATTTTTCATTGTTCGGAAGATAAAGGTATAGTTCAGACATGTAGAGGAAAGCGGTAGGGAGCGACTTGGAGATGGATGCGTGATCGCTTTTCTTTCGCCTCAATCAAACCGTTTGGATTTTTCAATGTAGTGATGAACAGAAAGAAATATTCTTTCATTGTCTTCATCCTTTAATGCCATATTTCCAAAGAGAATAGTCTTTAGAGTAAAAGGACAATATCTGCTAATTTCATTTGTAAGTATTGTACGTATGTTGTCGTAATGTGTACATTGGAAGAAATAATGGTAAGTTGTTTCAGGCCGTCCGCATGAGCAGAGGGGTGATGCAGTAATATTTTTGGAGAACAGATCATCCGCGAGTGAGCTGCAGTTGGTTCGAAGGCGAGTGTGAAGAACCTGATTTTTTAGCCGTCCGCTATAGAAATAAACAGGAATTTGATTATTTGCTAGAAAAGGTTGTTTTTTGAAAGATGAAACTGAAGGAGAATTTCTAATAGACAGAGACAGAGCGTTAAACGCTCTTACAGTTAACGGAAGGAAAGAATCAAAATAGAGAGACGTTCTAGCTCTTGGTACCTGGGAGTCAGCTTGGTTACGAAGATTATACGTATCATTCGAAACGGTGGGTGGACACAGTGCCGTAAGGTAGGATGGAGTGAGGCCATGCAACATCTTGAAATATAAAATAACTTATGCTTCTGCCTCCTACTTTCAAGTGATTCCCATCAAACCTCGTTCATAAGTTTATGCAAAGAAACAAGTTTGGTAGCACCTGTTACTATCCTCGCAGCCTCGTATTGGACCTTTTTAAGCAAGTCCTTCTCTTGGACCGTACAATTGTCAAAAATAATGTCACCATACTCTAGAATTGGACGAATGAATGAGATGTTTATAGTTTCAAGCGATTTGCGGTCGAGAATAAATTTAAGTTTTCTCATGATATTAATACGTTTATAAGCCTTTGTTAAGGTATAGTCTATATGTGCATGCCACTTTAGGTCTTTCGTGAAGGTCAGCCCTAAGTGTTTGTGGTTAGTCACTTCTTTGATTTCTTCATTGGCCATATATAGACTGGGATGAAGACCTGAATTGACTTTTCGAGAAAAAAATAAGTGATTCGGGTTTCCTTGGATTGAAATTAACGAGCCAGCGTGCTGCCCAATTTGATATTTTAATGAGGTTAGAGTTTATAATTTCTGCAGCTGTCGCTGGATCGTCAATAATCAAATACAGACTTGTGTCGTCGGCAAAAAGGCGAATGTTGGCATTTATATCGATGACAATGTCATTTATGAATATTAAGAAGAGAAGAGGACCGAGGATCGCTCCTTGGGGCACACCATCTCGAATGTAGTTCCAGTTGGATTGTGCGCCCGGTATAACTACCTTTTGTTTTCTATGAGAGAGATAAGATGAAAACCAACGCAAAAGGCTACCACTTATACCAATACATCTCAGTTTGTGGACAAGACCTTTGTGCCACACGCGATCAAACGCTTTATTTATATCGCGGAATACAGCTCGAACCTCTTTGCCTGAGTCTATTGCCTCTGTGAAAAAGTTATATAAGTAAGTGAGCTGATTAACTGTTGAATCACCTGGGACAAAGCCAGACTGAAGCGATGTGATAATGTTATTTCTATTGAGATAGTTAAATGTATGTTTGAAAACTATTCTTTCAAATACCTTACCTATTGTACTTAGGAGTGAAATTGGGCGATAGTTTCCAGGTTAAGACCGATCACCATTTTTAAAGACGGGTGACACATAAGCTTCTTTCCAAGCATCAGGAAATGTGGATGTAGTCAAAGAGTAGTTAAAGAGATCGGCAAGAGGAAGAGATAATTCGGTAGAAAGTTCTTTGAGAATTTTGTTGTTGACAGAGTCAGGCCCAGAGGCCTTTCCAAGGGGTAAAGACTTCAAAACCATTTCAACTTCGTCAGGTGTAACAGTAAAAGGTTCCATGATAAGTTCAGAGTTTATTTCTGCTTCATCAAGTTGTGGTGCATTTCTTTCGTTCAAAATTGTTTGGTCACTAAAGAAGTTGTTCAGGATATTTGCTTTAGAAATTTCATCCTCATAAATGTCGGCCCTATCTTCTAGGGGAGGAATAGTTGAAGAATTGGAAGAAGGTTTTATGAATGACTTGAGGCATGCCCACCATGATTTCGAATTTGTGGATGTTGTTTTTAGATTACTGGCTAATTTAAGAATGTGGTTTTCCTTGGCAGCTCTAATTTGGGTAATAGTATGGTTACGAAGATTTCTAAACCTTGACCAATCTTTGATAGTTTAGCTTTTCTGTATGCCCTTTTGCGTCGTTTAATAGATTTTTTTATATTCGTTGTTATCCATGGGGGTTTATAGGGTCGAATGGTGACTTCTTTATTTGGTATGCATGATTTTGAAATGCTGAGTATCTGATTAGTGACATTGGTTGTGTATGTAATGATGTCATTGTCCTTAATTTGTTCCCAATTAGTGTGTGATATTTGGTCACGTAAAAGCTGATAATTACCTTTATCGAAGAGCCAGATGTGTCGTTTGAAAGAAGGTTGTTTGATTTTTTTTTAATTGAGGAGACCAAAGATTGGACAGTGGTAGCGTATTGTTTGTTCAAGGCATGGGTCGCCAGTTCCAATCATATAGACGAGATTCTTGTTTGATGAGAGGATGAGGTCTATGACAGAAGAAGAATTTTCTGTGAAATGTGTTGGATCAGAAATGTATTGAAAGAGAGAAAACTGTTGACATGTGGTGTTGATCTTTCTAGCTGAAGTCGGGTCTTGCATATTGATGTTAAAGTCTCCGGTTATGATGATATCATTTATTCCAGTGTCTACAGCCAGGTGTATTGAGTCTTCAATCAATGAGTATTGGTTAGCTGTTGTATTTGGAGGCCTGTAGAATACACCAAAGAGAATGCGTTTAGTTTTGAGCTCAATCCAAATGCATTCAACTCCGGGAATTTCTAAGTCATGTCTTCTGTTATATCGCAAAGTATTTCTAACATATAAGAGGACGCCACCATGCCTATCACCAACCCTATCGTTCCTTTCTGGATCATGGAACTGCACAAAGATTAGATCAGATGTTGGAGTTTGAGCACTCAGCCAAGTTTCAGAAAAAGTGAGAATATCAAAGTCGCGGAATTCTGCATAAAGGGTATCAAGCTTGCGTTTTATACGCTAAACGTTATAATGCATCAGACAAATCGATAGATTCTGATGAAATATTAGAGGAAAAAGAATTTGAACGAGAAGTTTCAGGACCAGAATTTGGATGCACGTCACCAGAGAGAATAATAAGTAGGATCAGAAATGCCAAGAGTGTGCAGCAAATAGAGAAAGCGAATTGAAGCAAGAGTGTGAAAACGATATTAGCTGTATGCCTTTCGGATAATGGATGATGTTTATGTTTGTAAGGCACAGGAACTGCGTGAGCATGTGAAAGTGAAAGCCTTAGTAAAGAAAATGCTGATAAAACATGAAAATGAAAGATAAATACGACATTTACGTATACAGTGAGATTCCGTGAACACCGCAGACGAAAGCATCTCATGATGGCCGAATTGTTTCTCTCAAAATACATCATGTTATACCTCGTTCATACAATGCAAGAGAAACAACGGCCAACATGAGATACAGTTCCAATACAAGCAATGACGTTGACAAGTGAATTGAGAGACAAGGCTCCCCAAGAGTCGCATCAATGGAAGAAAGTAGATAAAGAAAGGAGGTTGTAATGAAGAAATACTGAAAGCCAGACATAGCTGGTCTGTTTGAAAATTAAGTGAAAATTGTAAGACAGGACGTATGATCAAAATACAGAAGCAAAAGAGACACAAGTGAACAAATAATATCTATAAAAAAATATACGAACTTAAAATGATCTGGTATATGGCTATATAGAAATCCATAAGATGAAGGAAATCTAGTATAACTCTAAGGTGTTGATTTGAGATAAATTTCTGGACTTAGCTTGGTGATTAAATTGTTAAGAGAAAACAAGTGCAAGTCTTGAAAGAGACACAAATTATCCATAAAATAACTATACGAACTTAGAATGATCTAATATATGGCTATTAAGAAGTTCATAAGATGTAGGAAGTCCAATTTAACTCTGATGATGTTGATTTGAGATAAATTTCTGTTAATTTGTTTTGCATCTTGGACCTTTACTATGTAAGCAGTAATACCAGGTAACAACAAAAAACATGCAAAATGAATGTATGCGAACTTAACAGCAGTGAAACATGAACTGCAACAGTTTAACACTAATTATACACAAATAATTATTACATGACACACAAACACATATCAAATTACTGTGCTATAATGCATTAAGTGCCTGACACATATGCAAGAGTTTTATAATAATATCACGCGAACTATGCATTAATTCCTTGTATGACTTACATATCACGGGACAAACAATAGCATATATCAAATTACTGTATAATATTGTACTAATTAGTTATGCAAGAATTGTATGTCATGTAAAACATACATCAGATTGATGTTCAATAGTGCATGGAGTGTCTGTAGCATTAAGCAAAAACTGTATGATAATGTCAAAAAACTGTGCGTAAAGAAATTGTTGTTGGCAATTAAATATATTATGTTATACCTGCAATTTCGGCATAAATTTCAACAGCAAGGGCTGTAAGATATGAGCATATAACTAAACATAATTATATTTAACAAGAAATTGCGTAGCTTTGATAATTTCACAAACACTGATCATAGATATAATATGACAAATAGGAAAAGCATATTACTTATCAATCATAATTATGTAACATCAATTTTGCATGTAGCATAAAGAAAATGTTTTTGGCAGTTTAGTTTGTGATATTATACCAGCAATTTAGGCACGAATTCCAACAGCAAGTGCTGTATGATATGTTACAAAGAACATGTATAAATTTCATGTGATATAAACAAGAGTATAACAAGTTGTATGATAACGTTACAACAATATCACGTGATCTGCATATCAAACAAAAAAAGGTGCTTACATCAATTCAATTTACGATAATGCAACAGTATTACACACGTGTTTCATCAATATTGAGTCAGTACATTTTCAATGTAAATAGTTTCAGCTAATATTAGATATGGCAAAAGCAGCATTTTTTTTTTTTTTTTTTGGTATGTTTTTTCATAATTTGCAAATTAAATCTAGGCTAAGGAAAAAGAAACGCACACAAGAAATTCTAGTGTCAAAAAAAAAGAACATCATTGTAACAATAGTCGTCTATGGAAATAAACAACTCGTTTCATGATACATAGTGTCTAGATAATATCACGTTAGTCACTATATATAGCTAGCTGGCGATTGATTCTTACTCAGGAAAAAGAAATTCTGGTGTCAAAAAATAGAACATCATTGTGACAATAGTCGTCTATGGCAATAGACAACTCGTTTCGTGATAGATAGTGTCTAGATAATATCACGTTATATCTGGCGATTGATTCTTACTCACTCGTAACATCAGTAACATTTGACAAATATATCAAATTTAAGCTCATAGATTTATATTGCATGTATAATACATATACTTTATATAAAATTCAAATCAAACATAAGCGATATGAAAACAGTAACATTTGACAATAATAGCAAATTTAAGCTCATGGATTTATATTGCATGTTTAATACATACTTTTTTATTTACATGAAATTTAAATCAAAAAACGACATAAGAGATATGATGCACACACGTTTTGCTTCATTATTTTAAAAAACCAAGATAGTGAAGTTAAGATCGTAAGAGTAGAAACATGTACATGTGTATATATTTTCGTGAGAGAGATATAGTATGCAAGTCTGGTGCTTATTGTAGTCTTTTTCAAACAGGTATAACATTATTATAGAATAGAAATCACTGTGTTGTGTAAATGTGCAAATTGAATAACTAATGCTTGGCTAGGAAAATGTGTATTTTGGACTCTGACACCAGGTGTCCACTGATACAACTGGCGGAAATTACCATTGACAAATCATTACGGATAAAATGAACTACTCTTCTGCATGAAATAAAATTGAAAATGTAAAATTGCAATTTACATTGAAAGTAATGAAATGAATATAATTAAACCTCCGAAATTATTTCACTGATAAAGAAATATCGAACCCCAGCACAACACGCAACCACTAGACATGTTTGAGAAGTTACAATTAAGCTAAATAAGGCAAATCTGATTTTCTTTATCGGCAGATGATTTATTTTTTATACCCATATTGCGACAGCATATCAAAAGGAGTGAGGACGAGTCATATACGCAACACATACATATGAATGTTTTCCAAAAGGAATATTGTATTCGAAACATTGTATTTCAAAGTGGCGCAACTTCATAAAACATTGTATTTTAAAGTGGCGCAACGTCGTTATTTTGAGTTGGCATTTTACGTTTTGATTACCTTTTGATTTGGAAATATTTGCTGTTGTGTATTAGAAATGTTTGCTGAAGCACTTCTTTCAAGTTTTGCATATATTTACAACGGTCAGCAAATTGAAAATCATATCCGCCAGTGGCACATTTCTTAACCCATATCAGTATGCCCGGCCGTGATCGGCCATGCAATTAGTGTTGCTGAATTCATTAAGATTCGTCATTAAAGTTGCGACAAGGTGGCGTGACCACTGTTACGTGTGAAAAAAATCAGAAACTACCGACAAAAAATCGATCTGATTTCAGTTAAATATTCTAAAAATGGCTACCAGAGGGCATGGTCACTTTTCTCGACATGTCGTATATAGTGGAAATTTAGTCCGAATCTGCTGCCTCAAGTTCTGAATAATTTCACAGAAATGCTCCATCAGACTACCTTCAGTCATAAATGTCATACTGATTTACCAAGACTACAGCAGATCTTGAGTGGAAGGGACGGATGGGTAGTCTCTTCTATAGCTGTACTTGATACTTCGAAATTTATTTCTGCTAAATCCGCAGGCCCGCTTTCAAAAGACAACAAACAAACAATCAAACAAACAAAAGCAGTCGCGATTTGTACTACAGATGTCTGTTTAACATTTGATGGACACTTTGACACAAAAAGAATTATTGAACTAATGACTTCTCATTGAATAATCAAATTGCATATTACAGTTCAAAGAATATTACCTGATCAGATTTTTCATGACTAAAAGTGTCTCGTCGCTTGGTAAAAACTAAAGACTTTACAAAGAAAAGGGATTTTTTGAGAAATATCATATCAGGGCAGTTGATTGGTCAGGTCAGTAAAGCACTCGCCCGGCGCGGGTACCGACTGACATTTTAAAGCGACTAACCACACATCGTGGTGTCAGATTTTAAAAAATTAAACTTTTGCTATATTCTATGGTGGCTGATTTCTGCCATTTCGTGTTTTCGTGTTGGCGACAACACGAAAACACGACAAATTTTGCACGAAAACACGATGTTTAGAGGGCGCCGACACGACGTATTTATTTGTCGAGTTTTCGTGTTGGCGGGTATGAATATGTCGTATTGGCGCCCTTTATTTGTCGTGCTGTCGTGTTTTCGTGTCTTTGCCCCGCCGACACGAAAACACGAAAACTCAACAAATTAGGTTGTGTTTTAGCCCGCCAACACGACAAATACCTTATTTGTCGAGTTTTCGTGTTTTCGCCCCGCCGACACGAAAACACGACAATTACCTTATTTGTCGAGTTTTCGTGTTTTCAACCCGCCGGCACGAAAACACGAAAACTCGAAAACACGACAAATATCTATTTGTCGAGTTTTCATGTTTTTCTTTGGCATCTATCGTTAGACATGCACACAACAATTACTGAACTGAATACAACATGACTGCATGCTAGACAATATAAGTTTAAGAATGAAAATTGACTTATGTTCCATGTATATTTCGACCGAATACCATTTTGTTACATAAAAAGATACCGAAAGACGAAGGTCGAATATCAAAATAATATTTTCTCACAGTTTAGACCTAAAAATGCACCAGGGACTACCATTGCATTCCTATATTTCAAAAATGTCCGTGGAAATACCATCTGAACCCCTAAATAGGAGGGCATGACACCCTCACGCACCTCAAATTTTTGACAAAAATGCAGCAGGAACCACCATTTCATACCTATATTTAAAAAATGACAAGGGAGAGACCCTGTGATTCCACTGTCAGGAGGGGGTTAACCCCCGTACCTCAAAATTTTGGCTAAAAAATGCAGCAGGGGCCACGATTGTATTCACATATTTCAAACATTTCCAGGCGGACACGCCCTGACCTACCTTACATGAGTGGTTACCCCCTTCCACATCTAACCCCACTCGACTCGCCGTTGCCGCTCACCGCACCCCAATCAAATATTTCTGGAACCTGGTCTGTTATACATACACTTTGTATTCTTAAAACGATAACTGACATGACATCTGACATATTATTTATTATTTTATAATCTCAGATCTCCTAATGCAGCTTTAGTGAATATAAATAAATTCTGAATTGACGGTTCGTTCGAATAGAAAGAAAAATGCTTCTAAAATATAAAACCCTTTGCCACTGAATAACTACGTTTTTAAGGTGTCTGAAAAGTAGTTGTCGTGTTTTCGTGTTGTCGTGTCGGCGGGGCGAAAACACGACAACACGAAAAAAAACCCGAAAACTTGACAAATACCTAATTTGTCGTGTTTTCGTTTCGGCGGGGCGAAAACACGACACATAAAGGGCACCAACACGACATATTTATACCCGCCAATACGAAAACTCGACAGATAAATTTGTCGTGTCGGCACCCTCTAAACGTTGTGTTTTCGCGTAAAATGTGTCATTTTTCGTGTTTTCGCCCCGCCGACGCAACAACACGAAAACAGAAAAACTCGACAAATTAGGTCGTGTTTCGCCCCGCCAACACGCCAACACGAAATGGCAGAAATCAGCCACCATTATATTCACCTATATGCTTCGTATTCGATGTTCTAGCACTGTATTTTTCATCAATTTCTGTTGAAAATCGTTGTTTTCCTAATAAGGTCTCCCGGTTTATAAAAAAAATCATCAGCAAACATCACGTGATTATCAATAGAGCGCCGACGTATAGGTATCGCACAATATTGTGACGTTTTGAAATAAAAACAAGCAAAACAATAACATAAAATGAAGTCAGTACAGTTCGATTACTAGGTCATACCATAGGGATCCGTCACGTGCTATGATAGAGGGGAAAAATTATGATAGAGGGGATTTTTTTTTGTTTAAAATGTTTCTTAGATGAAAATTCAAGAACTTATATGTGAAAAAAAAGTCATCCATAAATAACATAAATATAAACAAGGGGTGGAAGAATTCGTGTATTTTGTCTTTCTCGCTCTATTTTCTATCATTTCTCGGCATGTTGATATCACGTGACAATCGTCAAACACAGTTCATGAAACCTGTGTTCTGATTGGATGACTGATACAAAAAATGATCATGTGACATTTCTAGTGTCATGGACGGAAAAGAAGAAATGTTTGTTAGAAATGATAAAAATACACGAATTCTTCACCGATAGAGCTTTCCGAGGTGTGTAAATATTTGCAGTTAGTGTATTTATTATCATTCTTAAGAACCATAACTTGTTTCACCACGTTCAACGGCTATTTATTGCATTTTACACCTGGACATGATCGTGTTTATATTTTACGACTGTGTGTCCAAGATGAAAACACGGCTGTGTCGGCATATATAAAATTATAAATTACGGCTTTGTTGAACATTTTAAGGTGGGAAAAGTATACATTTTCAGTTAGAGTGAGCCTTTGCTCATGTAATTCAGTGGTTATGAGTCGGATATTACAAATATGTGGCGCGATAGAATGGGGTACAAGAAGATAGTTGACAAGATCGAAATTGGCCATGTTCCACCCCTTGTTTATATTTATGTTATTTATGGATGATTTTTTTTTTCACATATAAGTTCTTGAATTTTCATCTAAAAAACATTTTAAACAAAAAAAATCCCCTCTATCATAATTTTTTCCCCTCTATCATAGCACGTGACGGATCCCTATGAGTCATACGTGTTTACATGTTTTCAACCCAAAATGTCTCTACGTACAAAATGACCTTTCTACTTTTTGATTATGTTTTGTTTTAGCTTGAGCTTACGTTTTTCTTATACAAGACACACTAAAGTATAGAACCCTGAGTTTAGGTTACAAAACGCAATATTTAATGTTTACAAACATGATGTTTACGAAAACGAACTTGTACACTTAGTACGCTTACGATGCAGTCAGTGATTTCTCGTTGGCCTAGAGCGGTTACGGTATTCGTATTATACTTTTTCGTCGTGAGTTCGATTCCCAGACCCGTTAAATTTTGTCTTATCGCATAGTGCGGCAGTTTTCCTTTGATCTTTGCAGTATGTTAAACATGGTAACACGCATTAATACTACAAAATCTGTGTTGATATTTTACAAAACTGTTACGATATATATCAACACAGAAATCTCTATAGAGTTTCATTAGAAAAAAGAAAAACTGTTGCGATATATATCAGCACAGTAAAACTGTTCCGATATATATCGCAACACATTTTCTCTATTGAGGTCCTATCGAGGGAGTATAATTTTTTCCTTTCAAAGAAAAGAAGATTTTAGCTCCAATTTACAGTTCACAAAGAAAGAATTATCACAAACACTTACATTTATAAAGTAAACGAATAAATAAACTAGAATATTTCAAAAACTCGATAGTTATTGCCAAATTCAGAAATACATGAAATATATGAAATTCTGAGATTTCTCAAATGTTTCTTTTTCTTTGAATTTTTTTTACAAACAAAACAACAAGTTTTACAATATGTTTGGCCAATGAAATGCAAAGATTTAAAACCAGTGCAGAAATCTGTTGGATACTTTTATCTGGGGAACACATTTTCTAAAACAGAAGTTTTAGTGTTTCAGTCAGCGAAGCGCAAAAAGGGAATCAAAAGAGTAAAAATAATAATAAACAAATTTAAATGAAAATAATATATAAATTTTAATGATAAAACTGTGCGATAAAACACTTATAATATGTAATGCTCGCGTGTTACGAGGATATATCAGAGCTAGGGGTACATCGAGGGTATATTTCTCTGCACATATCTGTACCGGACGAGACAGATATGTGCAGGGAAAAATACCCACGATGTACGCCTAGCTCTGATATATCCTCGTAACACACTCTCACTCATACTATAACTATTACTTATTTTTCTTCAATACAATTCAATGAAGACAAAAGAAGTTAGTAAATCTAGTTCTAACATGTTCACTAAAATTATTTATCCTACCCTTATACAAGATATAGCACAAAATCGGCCTGCCTAATAAACTTTGCTTTATTCAGTCAATGTCAAAATAGATATCTATCACTTTTGCGGGAAATTTTGAAATCACATATTTTATCAAAAGTTTAAATTGAAACCGATACCAATGTATTGGAAATGTTTGAATTTAGAAAATGAGTGGTCAAATTATAAGTTTTTATCCAGAAACAAAAAAGTTATTGCTATTTTTCACTTTTACGGCACTAATCAGCCGGAAATCTTGAAAACATAGTTTTTCCGAATTTTTCATAGAAACCGTTATCATTGTATTGGAAATGCTCTAACTAAGAAAATAAGTGGTAATATCGAAAGTTTTTATCAAGAAACAAAAAAGTTATTGCAATTTTTCAATTTTATCCGCAAATTTTATTACACTTGCAAACGTTATATATGACGTCAAGTCTGCACGCTGTTGCTCTTTCCAACGACCCCCCCCCCCCCACACACACACACAATATTCTGAGCACGTAGGATAAATAGAATATTAGACTACTGTCTGAAAATTTTTAATTTATTAGGCTACGAAAATATATTTATCCTGTCACTTGCAGTATTTTCGACCCGATATCAGGGTGCCGTATATCTTTTTTGATATACCGTCAGTTGACACGTGACCAGTGATTTACTTGTTGGTCAGTTGATCATGTGACCTTATGATCGATATTGTTGTCATAAGAAATTTTGCATTGAAACCATCACCGTTGTGTTGGAAATGTCCGAACTAAGAAAATGAGTGGTCAAATAATGAGTTTTTATTCAAAAACGAAGAAGTTATTGCGATTTTTAATTGTAACCACATTACTGTGTCGGTGATTACGTCATTATATAAGTGACGTCATTACAAATATGACGTCATTAAAACGGTTGTCGCACACTTATTTTTGTAAAATAAATTGCCAAATATCGGAAAATGAAGTAATGACAAGATAAATAGAATAATAGGTTAGTGCCTAAGATTGAGAAAGTTTATCTGGCTCGGCTCCGGCCGTTATCCTCCACCTCGCCAGATAAACTTTCTCATCTACGGCACTAACCTATTATTCTCTATGAGGCTCGGCAGCAGCCTCGCCTAATATATTTTCTTCAACTCGCCTAATAAATTTAAATTTATCCGACAGTAACCTAATATTCTCTATATATCACAATTGAGACGTAATTATGTCTAAATACACTCCACCTTTAATATGAGCTAATGTTTTTTAAGCTTTCCTGTGATATTTTTAAACCTGTACGAGTTAGTTTTATAAGTTTTATAACAATCTCACATTGCCTGGCCATAATTTTAGGATTGATTGATTTCTTTATAGATACTACCAATTTTATACGAAAATAAGAAACAAAACAATAAATTAGAAACCAGAGAAAAACAAACTTACACAAAGCATGTAATGCAAACTGAGAAAAAATGGGGACCGAACTCCCGACGAAAAGGTATAATACGAGTACCGTGACCGCTCGGCCAACGAAGAATCACTGACTAAATCGTAAACTTAGTGTATTGACTTGATTTTATGGTATTGTTTTGTTTTCACTTCTAAACGCCATAATACTGTGCGCTACCTATTACGGAATCCTGTTAGTGCCATGTGAAATGTCATCCGTTGCCCCTCAAAGGCGACGCACGAAATTGCGATACGACACCGCGACAATACGATATGACGTGCGACATGCGATATGACATTCGTCAAAATGTCGCGATGTCGCTTCGCAGTGTCGTGCATCGAGTTGGCAATTTTGGCACGATATGTCGCTATGTCGCGTCGCATTGTCGTCCGTCGTATCGCATTGTCGTGCGTCATGTCGCATTGTCGCGATGTCGTATCGCAATGTCGTATCGCATTGTTGCGCGTCGTGTTTTGCATTTTAGCGACGCGCGACAATGCGATACGACACACGACATTCTCAAACGACATTATCGTGATGTCGTGCCGCATTGTCGTGTGTCGCGTGTCGCCTATGCACCAACGACACGACACACGACAATGCAATACGACATCGCGATAATGCGATGCGACGCGCGACAATGCGATACGACAAACAACATTCTCAAACGACATTGTCGCGATGTCGTATCGCATTGTCGTGCGTCGACCGGTGTTCACTTGAATAAATACCGGTGTTCACTTTTAAAAATAAATACCGGCTAATCTTGGTCGTATTTTTTCGAACAATTCATCAATTTCATTTTATTATTAAAAGCGTTAAAAGTAAGGTATCAAACTGAAATTTCTTTTAATAAGTAGTATTGCCTAATCGAATATTGAAAACAATGTTCTTCCCCGACGGGCACGCCGTTGGGAACATTTGCTGAACTTTGCCATTTTTGGCTTAAAATATTAGCAGTAAAATAAGGAAAAAGTGCTTATAAAATATTTATTTTGGGTAAATAACTGCAAATAAAAACTTGTTTTGAAAGAAAATGACAAAATCTGAATGTTTGTGACAAAAAGACAACATCTGTTCGTCCGTCGGTACGTAATTTAGGATAAAAGCTGTATTTCCGTACTTTTCCGTACAGAAAATGTCCGTATTTTTCATTAACTTCAAATAATTGTAGAATGTTCGAAACACAAGATATTTTAATGAAATAACTTTTATAAATTAAATTTAAACATCGTCTAAACGTATATGTAACTTGTATACTTTTACCGCCGACGGTTTACCGTCTCAAAATGTATCATATTTCGTGAAAATATGCATACTTCTTCATATATTAAATAGAGGGATGGTCCTTGACCTGATGTCCGATTTTAATAAATGATACCTTGTTGCAAAGGGCAAGCCAGAACCTAGAGAAAAGAGGCCACGTCAGGTTCGAACCCGGTCGGCTAGGGGTCAAGGACATAGGTCAAATTCCGGTAAAATTCTCAAAATATGAACTTGTCAGAGGAGTCAAGACAGTCCTGAAAACCCAAGCACTACCTTCACTGAGTTCAAGGACACCATTGCAGCAATTCTCACGGCTCTCCGGGTCGGACCAGCTTAGTCTTGGCCAGCACCCTACCGCATAATTGCCAACTCGACTCACGACATTGCAAAGCGACATCGCGACATTGATAAATATAGAACGAGACGCCAGTATTTTTAGACGCTATCATCACGTGGGCAGCAAACTAAAAGTTCGCATGTAGTTTGATGGTTCAGTTTATATACTCGTCTACCGATTAGGGAAGTCAGCATGATTTATCTTGCCTTATTTAGTACTACTGAATAATACTACCGAAATAACGGACCGTTCCATTATTAAAAGTACACAAACATCGCTCACCTCAAAACCGAACTATAGGTTACGGAATCCTGTTAGTGCGATGTGAAATGTCGTCCGCCGCCCCTCAAAGGCGACGCACGACATTGCGATACGACATCGCGACAATGCGATACGACGCGCGACAATGCGATACGACACACGACAATGCGATACGACGCGCGACAATGTGATATGACATTCGTATCAATGTTTACAAAATAAAGCGTTGTAACGGTTTATAAAAGTTCATGAGAAAAACTGCAAAAAGTCGAATTTGGCCGTAATTCTGGAAACTATAAACTGGTCAATCATTATGTTTCATGTAAATATATGAAACAGTGGCGGCATTTTGCCTTTCGGTGATAACTTATTTTAAAAATTAAAAATCACAATGTGTGGGTTAGTCGCTTTAATGTAACGCGATAATAATAGGTATACAAGGTTCTATATAGGTTCTTCGATTTGATTACCTTTTCATCTTTGTGTCGATTTATTATTATGATTTATCATGTAACTTGTCTTTCAGCTTACAAGCATAAATTCTGAGATATCATTCTTACAATGTTCACATCTATATTAGACCACTCTCTCGTTATATTTTAGGTGTAATCAAAGCTCTGCACGTTTACGGACAAGAAGGCTTCAATGAATTTGAGGAGAAAATCAAACAGGAGCTTGATCGTCTCAGCAGAAAGATTGCGTCATTTGGTGACCACGACTTTGATGCTGTCGCACTTTTGAAACGGTCGCTAACTAATGTCGTTTCTCTGGTGGTAAAACAACTTTGTTTGCTTTTTATCTTTTAACATAGTGGTTGTTTAATTTTAAACTTTAATTCGTCTTCTTCCAACAATCTTTTTTTTAGCTATGGCACATTTAAATGGACCTCGGACCTCGCGCAATAGGTTTGAATTTTTTACAGGCAAGCCATTCAGTGTATATATAGTGGATATTACAGGAGTGTCTTTTCATATTGAATTTATTAAACGAGTTAAACGACGTCGACGTCAAAGCTTTATTACACTACTATACAATTATCGACTTTTTCATAGGCTGATATCAAGATTTATCAGCCCAAAAAAAGTCATATTTACAATTGTATTCTCATTATATTGGATGATTGAAATTGGAAAGATTACCGCCTATTTTTAGACCAAATTAGGTTGATATTGGCTTTCCAAGCACCTACTTCAATCTATTTTTATATCGTACTATTTATAAGCCAAGATAAGTTGATATGATATGTACTCAGTTTTCGGCCAATCAGAGAAACAATAGAATACAGTCATTTATTTTATGCTAACTAATGAAATACTGTATTCTATCAGTTAAACATTTTCATATTTCATCACTCACACTGTGAAAATATGAAATCTATATTTTCACACTGTCAGAGATATAGCTCCACCCCCTCATTACAGTGTGTGTGAATTTTAAATTATTGGCTTAAAACATGATGAAAATTGTAGTCGCACGTTGTTCTTTATAGTTTAGTTCTCGACTCAAATCATTTTACTTAAAGAGAATTTCATAACGTTATGCAGCAAAAAATAAAATAACATGAAACTTTATGTTGTATACGTCTTTATAACGTCACAGCACGTCTGACGTCATGTCTGTTTACGCCCGTCTGTTTCCCGCGCTGAAATTAAAAATAGTTGCAAAATGCAAATCTCAACGTAATTGAGCATACAATAAAAAGAAAATTTGCTTGTTTTCCGTGAATATGGAATATATCTCACCTCGAAGTGAGAAAATGTTCACATTTTCACTCGCGCTCGTGAAAATATTTGAAATTTTCTCACTTCTCGGTGAGATAATATTCCATATTCACTCAATACAAACAAATATCCCCTATGTAATAATAGTGTATTATCAAATTTATGTAATGGCTTTATTCCACTCCCACGACGTCAAACATGTGATAAATTATATTATATCCATATACATGTATAAGTCATGTACAGAGTCGTCTATAGTTAAAACAGGCGTGCTTGGCTTAAGTCAGAACTTCGGAAAATTTGTCTGCTCTAATGTAGTAAATTGGCTTGCAGGTAAATAGTAAAGTCTAATAGCCCATCAGGAAAATTGTTTCTGGCATGGTTGCAAAATCGGACTCCAAACATAGTCGATTATCGAATGGAAAGGATATATCGCATAACAATTGGAAGGTGTATTCATAATTCTAATATATACACTCTCGCAGTTGTCGCTATTCAGTTGTACAAATGTAATTACAATAAAAATAAGCTTTGAATATGATTTTTTTTCAATGCTTGAAAAAGTTAATATACATGTATTTGTTATTTTAAAATATTACATCGGTCTAAATAAGACAACCGAAATAAGCTAAATAAGACAACTGAAATAAGTGACTGTAAGAACTTTTGGCCAATATATCCAAACACCTACACCTCCTAAATGCTATCCAGGTTTGATGTATAATTTTATTTATATGCTTATATGGGAGTGAAGATAAATCTATTTTTATTGTGCTAGGTCAGACCTGTTTTAATGAAATCATTTATTAACATGATGTTGTCAATTGTCAATACCTTTTGAAACGATTTGACTTTCATTTATTCATTATTCACGAACAGATACTATTAAGGCCAGTATATGTTTTCATCATTTTCATCGTTAAAATAAACATTATAATGCACGGTTTCTTTGCAAGACAAATAATTCTATATTATGAACAACAACACATGGGTTCACGAAGGCCGGTATATAGAAACTCAACACGAACAAAAAACGTTCAAACTTAAATCTACTTCGGGAGCAAAAGCATCTAATTTTGGTGACGTCTGATTGTATGATCGTAAGCATCATCACTAGTTAAACTATTCCGTAGACTAACATAAATAAATGTATTATACTGGTTGTCCGATATACTGCAGGAACCTAAAACTTCGAAGAAACGCCGCCTTCAGTACACAGAATGCGATATGTCAATCACGCACGTGATCTTTGGAAACCCGGCACTTCGTTGGCTATATATTGTTCGAGTTTTCTCTGGAAACTTACACACCACGCCAGTAATTTTCCATCAGAGAGCACGTGAGACCGAAATTACACGCCCGCCACAAAATTTACTTATATAGTGATTTGTTTGATTGAGGAACGCGCTGGAAGTAAATCAAACAAAGTGTTATTTTATATATATGTTATCTGTACCATGTTTATATAGTGAGCAATTTTTACCATTTTTCATTTTCATTATTGTTTCAAAAGACATAAGCTGTTAGTTATCCTTATACCATTTGACAATAAGCTTTCCTTAAATTTTCTATTACCAGCATTAATTCTTGTCAAGAGTAGAATGATCATTTTGCGGTCCGCAAACTATAGAGAAATCACTAGGATAAACAATCAAAGCATTACAAACTGTTGTTAAAAGCAGTTGAATATAACAAATTAAATATATACCATTCTGATGGCTTTTCCAGGCTCTTAATAAAGTAAAATGGTATACAATCACTTTTATGACTTAACAAGAACTAACTTACCAATGAGTACATTATGAAGCATATAACGCGTATATTATGGAAGCCCTGGAGGGACATTTGACTTCCGTACTTCCTATTTTTTATTTCTGACTTCTACACTTCTTACTTGCTTGCAAGTTCTCGACTTCTTACTTCCAACTTCTAACTTTCGCACATTTGACTTCTAACTTCCTGACTTCTGATTTCCGACTTCCACCTTTCAAACTTCTGACTTCCAACTTTCTCACTTCTACCTCGCTTCCGACTACAGACTTCCAATTTCATAACTTCTAACTTATAATTTGCGAACTTCTCATTTTTTACTTACAGTTTCCAAACTTCTAACTTATTGACTTCTGATTTCCATCTTCCACACTTCCTACTTCAACTTTCCCAGTTCTGACTTCCACTCTTCCACTCTTTAAACTTCCAGCTTCTCAGTTCTAATTTCCTGATTTCTGATTCCTAACTTTTAACTTTCAAACTTCTTATTTCTGACTTCCAACGTCTGACTTTCGACTTCCGCACTTCTGACTTCCAACTTCTGCACTTCTGACTTCCTGCTTCCAACTTCAAAACTTCTGACTTCCAACTTTCCCTCTTTGGAAGTTGGAGGTAAGAAGTGTGGAAATTGGAATTAAGTCTAAAGTCAGGAAGCTGGAAGTCTGAAGTGCGGAAGTTGGAAGTCAGAAGTGCGAAAGTTAGAAGAAGGAAGTAAGAAGTCAAGAAGTCGGGAGTAAGAAGTGTGGAAGTTGGAAATTAGAAGTCGAAAGTCAGGAAATTGGAAGTGAGAAGTGCGGAAGTTAGAAGTGAGAAGTGCGGAAGTTAGAAGTATGAAGTAAAAAGTGCAAAAGTTAGAAGTCAAAAATGGGAAGAACGGAAGTCAAGTGTCCCTCCAGGGCTTCCAACCTCTGCACTTCTGACTTCCAACTTCTAACTTTCGACTTCCGCACTTCTGACTTCCAACTTCTGCACTTCTGACTTCCTGCTTCCAACTTCAAAACTTCTGACTTCCAACTTTCCCTCTTTGGAAGCTGGAAGTATGAAGTGTGGAAATTGGAAATAAGAAGTCTAAAGTCAGGAAGCTGGAAGTCAGAAGTGCGGAAGTTAGAACTCAGAAGTGCGAAAGTTGGAAGAAGGAATTAAGAAGTCAAGAAGTCGGAAATAAGAAGTGTGGAAGTTGGAAATCAGAAGTCGAAAGTCAGGAAATTGGAAGTGAGATGTGCGGAAGTTCGAAGTGAGAAGTGCGGAAGTTAGAAGTATGACGTAAGAAGTCAATAAGTTGGAAGTGAAAAGTGCAAAAGTTAGAAGTCAAACACGACACGAAAACACGACAAATACATTATATGTCGAGGTTTTGTGTTTTCGTGTTTTCGCCCCGCCGGCACGAAAACACGAAAACTGGAAACACGACAAATATCTTATTTGTCGGGTTTTCGTGTTTTCGCTTTGGCATCTTCCGTTAGACATGCGCACAACAGTTATTGAACTGAACACAACATAACTGCGTGCTAGAAAATATAGGTTTAAGAACAAGTTAAAGCATAGCAAAAGTTCCTTCTAGGGCATATCTATATAAATATAAAATGATCATCTTGTAAAATTTTGGTTGCAATGTCTGTTTTATACTGCCAAAAAATTTCAAGTAAGTATTTATGCTAGTTATTTAACATAAATTGTTAAATTCAACAACAAATTAAATCTGTTAACACTTTCAGTAGAGTAAATACGGCAATAAGACATTGACCCGGTTAATCAATTACGATTCGATGCGTGAATTTGTTGCGCATAATTAGAGGGTCGCAATGGGGTTTGTTTTCATTATATATTAACTATGCATTTCAAGGTAACGATAATATTTAGTTGTTTACATTTAAATTTGCTGATATATGTCTATCTGGTCGACTGAATGTATGTTATGTTCCTCAAGAATGGAGGAAATAACATCCTCGGGTTTAGTAATATGTAATCCACGGAACGCGTTCAGTCAGAGAGTCGTCTCAATTAGGAAAGAATAGTCTAACGTCAGAGGTTATTTCTAAGGTCACGGAGTTTTATTGGCCAGCTTGTAATGACAACAGCTTTCGGTATCAGTAGCTCAGTCAAGTGTGACTTATTGAACTATAATATTCCTTCTCAAGAGAAGGAATAATAAAAATTGACTTATGTTCCATGTATATTTCGACCGAACACCATTTTTTTACATAAAAAAATATCGGAAGACGAAGGTCGAATATCAAAATAACATTTTCTCAAAATTTAGACGTAAAAATGCACCAGAGGCCACCATTGCATTCCTATATTTCAAAAATGTCCGTGAGAATACCAGCTGACACCCTAAATAGGAGGGCATGACCCCCTCAAGTACCTCAAATTTTGGACAAAAATGCAGCAGGGACCAACATTTCATACCTATATTTAAAAAATGACAAGGGAGAGACCCTGTGATTCCACTGTCAGGTGGGGGTTAACCCCCGTACCTCAAAATTTGGACTCAAAAATGCAACAGGGGCCACCATTTTATTCATATATTTGAAACATTTTGAGGCGGACACGCCCTGACCTACTTCACATGAGGGGTTACCCCCTTCCGTACCTAACCCCACCCGGCTCGCCGATGCCGCCTTCATTTTTTAACTGTTGCCGCTCACCGCAACTCCAATCAAATATTTCTAGAACCGGGTCTGTTATACATACACTTTGTATTCTTAAAACGATAACTGACATCTGACATATTATTGTATTGTTTTATAATCTCAGATCTCCTAATGCAGCTTTAGTGAATATAAATAAATTCTGAGTTGACGGTTCGTTCGAATAGAAAGAAAAATGCTTCTTAAACCCTTTGCCACTGGTTTCAGAATCACTGCGTTTTATAAGAGATGTCTGAAAAGTATTTGTCGTGTTTTCGTGTTAGCGGGGCGAAACACGACAACACGAAAACTCGACAAGTAATGTATTTGTCGTGTTTTCGTGTCGGCGGGGAGAAAACACGAAACTCGACAGATAAGGTATTTGTCATGTTTTCGTGTCGGCGGGGCGAAAACACGAAAACACGACAAATAAAGGGCGTCAACACGACATTTTTATACCCGCCAACATGAAAACTCGACAGATAAATTTATCGTGTCGGTGCCCTCTAAACGTCGAGTTTTCGCGTAAAATGTGTCGTGTTTTCGCCCCGCCGACACAACAACACGAAAAATGGACAAATTAGCCACCATAGTAAATATTTATGATATCGCTTTGAATAACAATACTACACATTTTCTACGTTTTCATTAAATACTTTAGTCGGTACAGTTACTATGTTAGGTAAGCGAAAGCTAGAGATAGGAATCTAAGCCGGATATTGGTTTATAAATCGACATTTCAGTAGGTTGAGTAGCGACATAGAGGCAAGTTCTTTAACATCGGATTTCGGCGATGTGACACTGCTAGCGACAATTACTTGATTCTGTGTGTGTGTGTGTGTGTTCGGGTAAAACGTCTTTTTCAGTCATATAAACGACGGTGTCTACTTGTAGCAGTGAGCACAATGCCCAACTTTATAGTGCTGCCTCACTGGAATATCACGCCGTAGACACGTGACATGATACCCCACCCAGTCACATTATACTGACACCGGGCTGACCAGTCCTAGCACTACCCTCTTAATGCTGAGCGCCAAGCGAGGAAGCTACTAGTACCATTTTTTTACGTCTTTGGTATGACGCGGCCGGGGATCGAACCCACGACCTCCCGCACTCGAAGCGGACGCTCTACTACTAGGCTACCGAGGCGGTTTACTTGATTCTACTTGATTATCGTTATGTACAGCAAACGTTTCAATAGATGTATTATGGTGGCTGATTTCTGCCATTTCGTGTGTTCGTGCCGGCGAGGCGAAATTTCGAAGTAACGAAAACACGAAAGGTCGAAATAATGCATATTTGTTCGTGTCGGCGGGTCGAAATGTCGAAAACACGAAAGGTCGAAAACTACTTATTTGTCGTGTGTTCGCCTTTCGACATTCGAGGCGAATACACGAAGTAACGAAACATTGAAGGCGAAATAACGAAATTTCAGAGGCGAAAGTCGAAAGGCGAACACACGAGAAATAAGCAGTTTTCGACCTTTCGTTACTTCGACCCGCCGACACGAACACATGACAAATGTGCAATTTCGTCCTTTCGTGTATTCGCCTTCCGGTAGGCATGCGCAACAATTACACATATGCTGCTGAAATGAATATGCTATCTAAATAATGTGTTTTACCATTTATAAAATAATATTTCTCCTAAAACGAAAGATAATGGTTTATATTCCCTAAACAATGTCATTGTGTAGATATTTTATCTCTAGTATTAAATTTGTACACACATTAAGCTTCTGTCAGTCTTACAGGGCATATCATTACGCTGACCTGAACTTTGAATGCTATCTAGATAATGTGTTTTACAATTTATATAAAAAGTCTTCTAAATTCATGATAGAAAATGTCACTCTTCAGGTATTTCAGTTCTGGTATTAAATTCATATAATTTTTACATTACGCCCCATTTTGCGCCATTATTATAGTGTATTAAGGCAGACCGTACACGTGTTCGTGTCGGCGGGTCAAAGTAACGAAAGGTCGAAAAAAGCTCAATTTTCGTGTGTTCGCCTTTCGCCTTCCGAGGCGAATACACGAAGTAACGAAACATTGAAGGCGAAATAACGAAGTTTTAATACCCGCCGATACGAAAATTGATTAATACAAAAGTTCGTGTGTTCGCCTCTGAAATTTCGTTATTTCGCCTTCAATGTTTCGTTACTTCGTGTATTCGCCTCGAAGGTCGAAAGACGAACACACGACAAATAAGCATTATTTCGACCTTTCGTGTTTTCGTTACTTAGACATTTCGCCTCGCCGACACGAACACACGAAATGGCAGAAATCAGCCACCATAATGTATAATATTTCTAAAATTATGTAATTATTTACCGTAACAGTTTTATATAACGGTGATATAAAATCCTTATATTTATAATAGCCACACATTTCTAAGGGTAGGTAGCGGGATGGGAAACAAATAATATTTTATTTTAGGCCCAATTTAGCCCATCCGATTTTGTGGACAAAAGACCACTATGAGGCACAAATAGATATAATGAAATGATGTTCATAACTCTCCAAAAAGCACTAGATCTATTTAACGTTGTTTATTTAAGAAGATTGTAGTTAAAATATAAAAAAGTGAAAATGTTATTAATTGCTTTTTCTTCTTATGTCATTTGTATAGACTTTTTTCCGTTATAAGACAGAGACTTCAATATGATAAAATTTGACCTAAACCCAAATTAAACAAAGAAATGAAATTTAGTTTCATAATGTATTTGAAATTGCCTATTTTGACATTATTTAAAACATGCAAGATTTGCTGGCAGTAGTATTTAAAAAAGTTTATTGAGGCGGATGATGTTACTTGAATGCAAGGAATAATTAACACATTATGATGTATAAATTAATTGAGAGTTCATGTCAAATAAAAGTACATGCGCATGTTTTCTAAACAAATACCAGATACTCACTACATCTTCGATAAAAAACTAGTTTTTTTTGTGATTTATCTAAAAAAGGTATTATGTCATTCGAAGGCACTATATTTACTAATGAACAGCACACGTAAACATTTGCTACTTCAAAAGTATCTTAAAAAGCGGAACTCTTTCTCAATATTAAATCTCATTATTTACTACTTATTCAACACTTCATGCTGCATTTTGTTTATTCTCCGAAAGTTCTAACGACCGACCTATTCATTAATTGTTAAAAAATGCATTTTACTATGTCTGTGTTAAGTGCTAAACACCAAAACTTTTATGCTGTAATGTCCAGCTGAAGCCGTTAGCCTTATATGTGCAGCCAGCCAGTTATTTTGGAAAAAGGATATAAGCAAAATTGTCGTGTTACATCTATGGCAAATAATGCCGTCGAGAAAATGCAGACTGATACTCTTACAACCTATTTCTTGAACATACGTACAAAATAGAACAAACGAGTGCATTTAAATATCGCCGAAGTAACAGACAGTAATACTTCAAAGTTACACAGCTGTCAAAGAGCATTTGAAAAAGTACTGTCATTAACAACTACCAGATTGCATCTTTTAGTACAGTTGTCACCATTTTATCACATTAATTTATTTAAACAAAGACTTTTGCTTGTAATTACAATTTAGCCTTTTCTGTTTAAGTTCTGGTATTGACTTGTGATGTTATTATAAGACCCTTTCCTCTTTTTTGACAACATGTTTGTCAGGTTTTGAACAGGTATTCCGCTGGGAACTAACTGCGCACCACTTTGAACAGCAACATTATGAATATAACATACTCCTACTCACCATTGTTGAAAGAAGTATATTATGAAGCTTCAAATGTACCATTATCAATAAATGAATACAAATGAGCCTCTCCATGAGAAAACCAACATAGTGCGTTTGCGAGCATCCGCGCAGTCTGGTCAGGATACATGCTGTTCGCTAACGGTTTCTCTGATTGCAATAGGCTTTGAAGGCGAACAGAATGGATCCATGCTGGTCGCAAAGCCACTATGTTGGTTTTCTCATGGCGCGGCTCAAATTTCAATGCCGAACTATTATCTTACATCCAACTGAAGGTTTATCCTCTTCCGTTGCAATTTGGGCAACGATCCACACAAAGCACTTGTTAAATACAGACCATTGCGCTGTTTGATTTTGAATGTAGTTACCTGTTTTCTAGACCACCTAAATTCAATAACGGTCCAATCTAGATCCAATATTCCATGAAAGCTAGATTCTTGACAAATGCTATGTCAACTTCCGTTTTTAAGCGTTGTGGAATTGCAAATATATACGTGATGGTCTCACATAACTAATGATAATTGAATGTTAGAACTCTTTTATGAAAATCGTTTCATAAATATAACTTTTATGCATTTGAAAATTGCCTAATATTTTAACTAAAACATGAAGTGAAATTTTACATTTCTCGAGTATTTCAGCTTAGTGGAGAAACAATTGAAGATGATGACGAGGAAGTGAATATATTCTGGGACTTCATAGAGGGTGTCAACTACTTTGTTTCTCCCAGTGTCAACAATATCCTAACCTTTTTACCATTCCTGCGATTTGCTCCCGGTTTCAGGGGTAAATTCAACCATATGTGTAATGGAAAAGAAAAACTAGCTGAAAGATTTTTTAGAAAACGGAAGGTAAGGAGACGACCATTAAACATCAGAGCCCAGGGTGTGTGTTAGTGTGTGTGTGTGTGTGTGGGCGGAGGGGTTAGAGTGAAGCAGTGTTTCCCATAAATCTACATGCATAATGCATAGTTATATTTGCATATAAATACTTCAAACTACATATGATTGGAAAGTAAATTTAAATTTGCTTTATTTATGAATGTTTAAGTTGAGTTTAAGTTTCTCAATAAGTAAATGCTAGAACATGGGCAAAAAAGAGCCACCAAAAACCCCTCCATTTACTATCGGTCGTCTCTGAAACACATCAAATGAGTTTTACTTTTAGTCTCAGTCTGTCAACAGCATGTGAAAAGGTTACGGTTATACTGTTCATCCGTCCGTGATATTTGATGACAGCAAACTTAACAGACGTAACAATGGCAGTTGGACCAGTTAAATATGCCTCGATTTATCAATTATTAAAAATGCATTGTAACTGCCATATTTATTTTTTTTTAATTCGTACAGCAAACTTTCTGTTTCTTATAATTCTTAACTATTAGAGAATGACCACTATACGCTTATTTTAGGACAAAATGAATGGCTGTTCAAAAGGTCTGGTCGACTTTCTAATAGAAGACCAAAGACAATCAATAGAACAAGGACAAGAAGTCATATTCACCGATGAAAGAATTATCTTTACTGTCCTGGAGACTGTTGCTGCAGGTAAAAGATCTTCTATATTAGTGAATTGGTGGGTAATTGTTTAGTGTCTGCCAATTTATTGTCATCAGATTTAATTTTCCCTATAAATGGTAGAATGAGGCAATCATAATCATGTTTTATTTTTAATGAACACAGTTTAGCACACTTTTGTTATCGCAATTTATATTATGTACAAGATATATTGTCATCATTACAATTCGGCTGTAAATTTTCCACTTCTTTAGAACGACCTCACTGCCTTCATATCAAGCACGCTAAAACATTTCAGTTACGATGTAATTGCATAGGACTACCCTGTCGTACATGACTAACGTAAGGCTACGATTTAAGAATACCTGTGTCGTAAAACTAGTTTTGCCTGGTCCCTGCTTTTGCAAAATTTTAAAAGTTATTCTCCGTCATATGAAAATGTATTCAGTTTGTAAATGTTGTAGTTGTTTAAAAATATGTAGCAAACAATTTGCTGAGTTTTATTGTGTAAATTCAAAGGCAACACAGGAAGGTAATGTAAGATTTTCATTTGATACTTTCCACTATTAAGAAACTACATTCGATCGCGAAGGAATACAACTGATATACATGAAGGGGAATTATTTCCAAAATGAACATCAATAAATATATAAAAGTACAGAAATATTAACATAACACCACAATTATATTATTTTCCAACTTATTATTCCTTCTCTTGAGAAGGAATATTACTGTTTAATAAGTCACACTTGACTGAGCTACTGATACCGAAAGCTGTTGTCATTACAGGCCGGCCAATATAACTCCATGACCTTAGAAATAACCTCTGACGTTAAACTATTCTTTCTCAATTGGGGGGAATCCATGGGTTACACAATACTAAACCCGAGGATGATTAATTGATTCTTTTATTTCCTCCTGAACATAAAATAGGTACATTCTACAGATAGACATATATCAGCAAATTTAAATGTAAACAACCAAATATTATCGTTACCTTCAAATGCATGGTTAATATATGAAAACAAAGCCCATTGCGACCATATAATTATGTGTAACAAATTTTCCCACATCAAATAACCATGTCAATGTCTTATTGCCGCATTAGATGCTTTTAGATATCAAGCAGACGAATTCTGTGTTTACATGATCAGATTACAGTCGTCTGCTGACTCTCTTATAGGTAGTAAAGCTCCTCCCCTAATGCATATATGCTTAATTGCCTGCCGGCCGGTAACTATCTACTTTAACCTACAGAAGGAGGTAACAGATTTAATTTGTTTTTGGATTTAACAATTTATGTTAAATAACTAGCGTAAATACTTACCTGATATTTTTTGGCAGTATAAAGATGGTCAATTTATATTTATATAGATGTGCCCTAGAAGGAACTTTCGGTATGCTTTAACTTGTATATTATATATTTCCAACTTAAGGAACGTACAAGAAATCTAAAACTGTTAAACAATTATTTAACTTTGGTAGTGGACATGGCGGTCATGTATTTGATTCGCTCCAACTGAAAATTCTAAAAATTGGACTTATATAGTTTATTTTGGACTTTTGGAACAGTGTTTTGTATTTCAAAATGTTTTCTGGACAGTACGATGGTAAATATGCTCCATTGAGCGATGAACTTGTGGCACAAAATTCGAGAAAGAGAGCACGTCGCTCATCTAGCGCCACGTCATCACCGGACTTACCCCACCCACACGGAGAACAGTTGTGTTTTGCACCGTCAAAAGATCAATTTATAAATATGTCAATGGATGAGAAAATGACTAGTATATTTGATATGATTGTGCATCTTGGACCAATTACTCAAAAATTTGATTTGATAAATAGAAATCTGTATTACTCGTCAGCTGTTCAGGATGTAAACGAGGCTAGGATACGTCTGCTTGAATACAAGAGTATTGACAATGAGACCCGTATGCTGAAAAACAATTTGCTGTTCACTGGTCACCCCGAAATGATTGGAGACGATTGCATGTCGATTGTGAGTAATTTACTGAAGAATCGCCTCAAGCTGGATACCAGTGATATACATATTACCAAGGCCTATCGTGTAGGTAAAAAACAGACTGGTCGTTTCCGTGCAGGGGTCAAGCCCTGCCACCGGGCAATCTTAGTATCGTTCAGCGACCCATTTGTTACCGATGCTATCATTGAAAAAGCATTCCTCTTGAAGAACACGACGTTTGGTATCTCACGGAATTATCCCAGAGAAATTCGGGAGGCCAGGCAGGAACTTTGGTCGGACTTTAAAAGTGCCAGGGACAAGTACGGCAAAGGAAACGTTAAGCTCAAATTCCCAGCGGCATTGGTAGTAAATGGTAAAACAGTGAGGGACTTCTTTCCTAACTGGTTCGAAGTATTGCGTGGTTCTCGCAATTCCGATGTCAAAGCACGCATCCATGAGAAATTTAAGCGATCTGTAGAGGAGGCATCGCTTGCGAGCTCATTTTCTCACGAACCTGTCATCCCTGAGGAGGATTTAAGCGACAGCGAACCGGAGCCTAGTAAGGAGACGGCTTCGAATCCGAAGACAGGTCTGCCGTCACCAAACTCAGCCAATTCACGGCAAAATGCTGAAGCGCTTTGCGAGGACATCCCACCTTCGCAAGCAGGGTACCTGTTGAATGTACATCCTCCTCTTAACCAGCTTGAAATGTCTACTCTCAACGAGGACGAGCCGGCGCCGACGGACAGTGGTAAATAGGGAGGTGCGGGTATTGTGTACTTATTTGACGAATGCCTAAACTTACCAAGTTGTTCTTCGTATACTGTTTGAATAAACTAGTATGAAATAGAAATCTAAAACAGTAATTGCAGAATAAATCGAAATTTGAAAACGTCACTGGATTTAGAAAGTGGTGACAATTCAAATTTGTTCAAAATTTCATGGGATTTAAAAGATGTGCAATTTCAATATTGTTCAAAAATTTCAATGTGGATTTAAAAAGTAGTGCCAACTTGTGATAATTTGAATACTGTTCAAAACGCTAATGTGGATAGAAGAAATAGTGAAAATTTTAATACTGTTGAAAATTTTAATGTGGATTTAAAAGTTTGTGGCAATTTGAATACTGCCCAAAACTGTGTTAAGGATTTAAAAGATAGTGACAATTTGAATATTGCTCGAACCCAAACTAGTCTAAAAATTGGTAGTTTAAATGTCTGTGGGCTAAAAACTAGGGTTAAGTATCCCGAATTTGTAACATTAGTCAAACAGTACTCAATTTTGTGTCTATCTGAGACTAAGGTCGATGAACATGATATGTTTAACATCCCTAATTATACATTTTTGTCAAAACCAAGGTCAGAAAAGTTTAAACGTAAATCAGGCGGTATTGGTTTTTTCATACATGACTCGTTAATTCATAAAGTTAAAGTTCTAGAATCGAACTGTGAATATATTTTTTGGATAAAAGTTGGTAATTATATTCGGAACAGTGATTTTGTAATCGGTTCTATGTACGTTCCTCCAGAGCAGTCTAGATATTTTACGGAGGACGAATTCTTTGAACTTGAAAATGACATATCAGTAAAGCGGGGCCAATATGACTATTTGTTGGTCACGGGCGATGCGAACGCTCATACGTCTAATTTACCAGATTTTGCCGAGTTCGATGACATTTTGTCTGATTTTCTTGACGTTGATGAGGAAACGCTTAGTTCTTTTAACGAAATCAATAGTTTTCAAAAAATTAATATTCCTCGTAATCGTACGTCGAAGTGTAACAAGGTGAACAAAATAGGTCGAAAATTACTGGATATATGTAAAAATAACAAAATATGTATCATGAATGGGAGAATTGGAAATGATAAATTTATTGGAAAACTGACATTCAGGGATAGCTCGGTAATTGATTATTCTCTTTGTTCATTAAATGTATTGCCTTTGATATCTAATTTTGAAATTATAGAAGTAGACCCACTTTTTTCCGATGGTCACTCTCTTTTATCAATGACAGTAACATGCTCTCAGTGCTTACCAAAGCCCGTTGAGCAAAATGAACCTATTCAGTTCCAGCCGTACAATAAACCCCCAAAATGGCGCGAGCCTAATAAAGAAGCCTTTATAAATAATTTGAACATGCAAATGGTAAATAACATTGATACAATGCTTAGAAATCCACCAGAATCTGATTTGAAGTCATATATTAATGATGTAACTAAAAAAATTTCTGAAGTCTTCTCTCTATCGGCTGATATGAGTTTCCCGGTTCGCAAAGACATCCCCCCACTGAAGCCCAGCACCACAAACGGAAAGTTACCCTGGTACGGGCCTCAATGTAAGAAAGCCCGTAACCGGTATAATACTGCTCGTAAAACTGTATTCACCTGGACTATAGATCAACATCACATTAATCTAGAGTGTATAGTGTAGCAGGTTTTATAAACAGACTATGAATACATATTTAAATAAACATCGCTTTCGAAATGAACGAAAATTGCGTGCAATGTGTTCAAATAAACCGAAGGATTATTGGAGATTTCTCAATAGTATTTCACGCACGAAATCCGAAAAAAACACCGAGTATTTCAGATTTTTTTACTTTTTTTAAAGACTCAAATGCGTCAAACCTCGACGAGAACGATTGCGATGTGTCTGTAGGTGGTCATGATATTAATATTAGTAATAATTCTATTTTAGATAATTCGTGTCTCAATCGGTCAATTACTGAGGCAGAAATAAATAAAGTTATTCTTAAAACTAATAATGGTAAAGCTGTTTCCCAATTTGATTTTATTAGTAATGAATACCTAAAAACTACACGTAATATAATGGTCCCGTTGTATTGTTCATTGTTTAATATTATTCTGAACTCTGGTATGCTGCCCGACACTTGGTTAATAGGTTCAGTTAAACCAATATACAAAAATAAGGGCTCTCCTCTTGACCCTGCAAATTACAGACCTATAACTATACTGAGTTGTCTTGGAAAAGTCTTTAAAGCAATATTAAATAATAGAAAATCTGAGTTTTATCTGATAATAATCTACTACATGAAAATCAGGCGGGCTTCCGTGCAAACTACTCTACGACTGATCATATATTTACTCTCCATTTTCTCATAGAAAAATTGCGTTCTAAAAAGAGAAAGCTACTTCATTGATTTTTCTTCAGCTTTCGACTCCTTATGGCGTGTGGGTCTCTGGAGAAAATTGTTCGAAATCGGCGTCACTGGTAAAATTTTTAATGTCATTCAAAGTATGTACTCTGATATCAAATCTTGTGTAACAGTGAATGGACAAACATCAGCTTTTTTTCCAAGCTTCAAAGGGGTACGTCAAGGGGAAAATTTGTCTCCTGTACTTTTTTCCATTTATTTAAACGATTTGGAATCTTTCTCTTAAGACCTAACAATGGTATCTTAATTGATATACACGAAAACGACGCCGTCCGTTTTCATAAAATTCTTATTTTGCTTTATGCAGACGATACAGTCATTTTAGGCGAGGAAGAAGTTTCTTTCCAATCATGTCTTGATAATTTTTACCTGTACTGCCAAACTTGGAAACTTAATATAAATTTCTCAAAGACAAAGATAATAGTTTTCGGTACAAATAAACCTAGCAGATATTCTTTTAGCATAAATGGTCACACTATAGAGGTAGTTAAAGAATACAAATATTTAGGGGTAGTTTTTCTGCTTCTGGGAGTTTTTTGTCTTGCAAAAAACATATTGTCACACAGGCAAATAAGGCTATGCACCTGTTATACATGGGAATAAACAACCTTGACCTCCCCATTGATCTCCAAATAAAGCTTTTTGATCATACTGTCCTAACTATTCTTACATACGGAAGTGAAATTTGGGGCTATGAGAACATAGACTTAATTGAGCAAATACACGTTAATTTTTTACGTAAAATTACAAAAAAGAGAAGAAGTACTCCCCGGTATATGTTATATGCGGAGCTAGTTCGTTACCCCATAGATATTATTATTTAGTCCCGAATGGTTAAATTCTGGAATAAGTTAATCTTGTCTAATGAAACAAAGATATCAAATATATGTTATAGATATATGATACAGTCTGACCATGTTTTTAAGTGGACTAATTTCATAAAAACTGTTTTAGACAAAACGGGTAATTCATATCTCTGGCATACTCAGGAAAATATACGGGGATGTAATGTCCATAAACTTGTCAAATCAACGTTAACGGATCAATTTAAACAGGAGTGGTCCTCAAAATTAGAAACTTCTAATAAAGGTAAAATGTACAGTTGTTATAAAGACTCTGTTGACCAGGAGAAATATCTTACTTCGTTACCTAGTTTATTAAGACTGTCCCTGATGCATTTTCGTACCGGCAACCATAGGTTCCCTATTGAAACCGGCCGCTGGGCCCAGTCATTTGTCCCACATGAAGAGCGCAAATGTCGACTATGTCACTTTAACAGTCTTGGTGATGAAATGCACTACTTATTAGAATGTCCCTTCTTTATTGATAAAAGATCAAAGTTTATACCAAAAAGATTCTATCAAAGGCCGAATATTATCAAGTTTAAAGATTTATTATCAAGTACAAGGGGATCTGTTTTGACAAATCTTGCTTACTTTGTTAAAGATCTGATTGAACATTTTAGAAGGTTTTAACAAATTGCGTTAACTCACGTTTTTTTTAAATCCATTATCCGTAGTAAATGTGTATCGCATTTTCATGAATTAAATCATTCTGAAATAGTAATTTTAGCCAATCAAATCGCGCGACTGTAATTCATTCATATAAGTAGATCGTCTAATACAAAGAAATTCTCGTGCGAAAGTACTTCTGTAGTCACTCTGTATTGAACTTAAGAAAACATTGTAAATGGTATAACTCTCTTCTCTTTTGTTAAAGGATTAATTTTCTACAACAATACCCATATGACATGTTAATTGATAAAGTGAAAATGTTTTTATCATTTATTACTATTTAGATATTCCACAACCGATTGTCCATACCCATAATATATCTTGTTTTTCTATAATAATTATTTGCTCACATGTTATTGCAGAATACTTGTATTTTGTAATCTGTGTCTTCAAAATAAAGAAAATGTTCTGTTCTGTTCTGTTCAACTTGTTTCCAATATTAACAAGACGTCATGGGTTGCGTGTGACGTTTCTTTTTGAACATCACGTACGTTGCGCATGTTAAGGTATAGGTCCATGTTTCAGAGAAAAAAGTTCGAACGTCATCAAATCATGGAAAGAAAGCATTGTTTTACTTGAAAATTTGACAGCATATAAAACATTTATATTATTCTACAAAACTATTATCAATTTACTGATATATGTATTGAATTCCGGAAAGGGACTGCATGAAGGGGCCACACTTCTGGACAGTTCAGCGCCTTTAAAAACTCACCATTTTTTAAAAGCTGTTTTCACATCTTCGTTTTGATGCATTTGCAACATCGTGCGAGTGTTTAAACTTTACATAACTAGGTAAAACATCGTTTTTGACAATTGTTTACATTTTTTCTTTACAAATGGCATTCTTATTTAAAGGGGGACAACTAATTAAGAATATTTTAAGTATCCAACTCTGTGGGACAGAACAGTAAAACATGTACTGGACAGATAAGTTGTGTGTCAAGATGCTGTTCATTCGTTAAAAAAATCTGTTGTTTGTGATATACTGCTAAACCTTAAACTGGTAAGATTGAAATATCTTTTACTCGTAAACACAAACGGATTTAACATATATTGCATCTGACATTTTACGTGGAAAAAAAAATATTAACAAAGAAACATTCAAACAGCCTCTATTTACTTCCAAATATAGTCAACAACAATAACGTCTTTCCCACAAAGACCTTTCCTAATACAAATGTAATACAATAATTATTGGATGTAGACTATTTTGATAACGTCACAAGTTTCTTTGGTGCGACTATTTTGAACTCGATCTAGTTGAGGGTACGAACGTTTCTACAATCTGAGTAAATTTGTTCTAGGAACTCTAACAACTCTCTCCGTACTAGCTAGTACATTGCTATGTTTGGTCAACTACCCGGAGTATCAGGATAAAGTTTTTAGGGAAGTGGATAGAACTATTGGCAGAGGACGTCCGCCGGTCCACACAGACAAGCCTAATTGCCCTCATTTAGAAGCATTAGAACTTGAAGTTCACAGACTTCTGACAGTGGTGCCTATCTTGGCAGGTCGCATATGTACGCAAGATCTTAATCTAGAAGGATATGATGTGTCTAAAGGAACACTGGTAAGATATAAAAATGATCTAAGTATGTTTTGAAATCGGAATACTATAATGGTGCCTCAGCAGCCAAGTCCATAATGTGGCTGACTTTGAATCAATAGCTCCATCACCTCTGTGAGTTCGAAAGCCCGCCATTGACTTTCAGTTCAGTTTGGTCTTGGCCATGTATTCAATCGTTTCTAAGCTAAGTACTGATACAGTCACGTGATAAAAATATAATAAATAAAAGAAACTAGGTTTTCTAGTTACGGTTTGGGTATGAAACACATGGTCGTATTAAGTGTGTAGAAGACAACTACATAACCATATACCGGTACATGTATTTTATAACCGAATTCTAATACATTTATTGCAAACCTGCATTTATATTTTAAGTTTGTCGCCTGTTTTAATTTATTTTGCATTGTTTTAATTAATCCAGTTTTGTATACCCTTCTAATGTCACGTCAAAACATACGTTGTAGGTATCTTTTTAGGATGACGAGACGTATATAATCAGCATAAACAGTTTAACGTTTAACCTCGGAAATCCGATATGAAATACAGCAAAACACAGTACCTTTAGGCTCTTGATATGGTAAAAAGAACCAACTTACATCTATAACACAGTCGTAATAATACTGATTCATGGTTTGTATTAATTGTGTGAAAATTCAGTATTTTGTGATAACATAAAGAGAAATGGCCTGCTAATAAATGTATTTATATCGTCTTTTTTTAATTCTAGCTATTTGCAAATATTTGGCGTATTCATCATGATCCGAATATATGGGGAGATCCGTGGAACTTCCGCCCTGAACGATTCCTGGGAGCTGACGGTCAACTGCTTCCAAGAGATCACGTCTTCCGACGAAAGTAACTTTTTAAAACTAATCTTTTACTCCTTTTGGTTGCTTGAATGTAAACAGTTATTGTTATTGTGCAAGGCAAAGAAATATACTAATCCGCTTTTTAGTTCCGGAGCGCCATTATGTCTCTTAAAAGCAAGAACAAAGATCCTTTAAGAAAAGCCACGCAATTTTGTCATATACTTGCAGTCAAATTTATTAGAAAAGTCCGATTCAGTCAGGTGTGTTTCGATAAAGTAAGGGTTTCAAGATTATATACGGTATAGTCGCTACCTACCGTAACCATATAAAGTCTACCTGTTGGTTAAAGGATGATACGTTTCCATTACTCATGACCAGAATATACTTATTTTGGTTTGAAATGGTTCTGCAAATAAACATAATGTTCATCTGCTATCCCTTTTAACAATCAGGATTTTCATTTCACTTTCGATAACGGATAATTATTGCCTTACAAGCTGTATGAATGGTGGTTCTTAATTTTGACTTTGATTAATTTTGCGATGATTAATTTTGCGTTGAGGGTGAACATAGTTTCAACCGTTACAAAGATCGGGCCTTTACGATTTAGCGTCCCGAAGCACTGTTTGTTTAATTATGTAATTTGTACAGCTTTTAGAAATCTAGCTGAGTAGATCTGTTGACTTCATGATTTCCTGTCTTTACTAGGTCTGTGTATTTGCAAAGGATTGTTTACATACAAATGGATACAAAAAATGAAAGATGTGCGTTTTCAACTTCCATAACTCCATTCTGTTTAAATACATATTCATCGGATCCCTGATGCAAAATATATATATTCAAGTGTATATCTAGAAGAATAAGATGAAATATTTAAAAGTGGAAATACATTTTATTGAAATATATTTTAAGTGTTTATTTCCTGGGATAGTCCATGAAGCTCGGGCGTATTTCCAATGAGGTAGATTTACTTTTCCAACATTTTAAAATTTTGTTTCATTTCAGCTGTATTCCATTTGCAGTAGGTAGAAGACAATGCCTTGGGGAACAGTTTGCAAAATCAAGATATTTTCTGTATATGGCCACGTTGCTAGGGCGGTGGAAATTTGTTGGCTCACCCGGAAAATTTGGGTCATGCGATGCAAGAACGAGGAAAGACATGGACACTAATACAACAATTAGACCAAAGCCATTCTTCTGTACAGCAGTAAAAAGATTCTAGATTGATTTGTTTGCAAAAGTTAATATCGGATGGTGTAAAGAGTTTTGACATTGATTCATACTATAAAACAGACATGTTATATATCTATCCAAAATAATTCATTGCCACCTTGATTTTCTGATGATTAGATTATCAGTAATTTGCTGATAAGATTAAATGTACAATATACTTTTCATGTCGTGAAGTGTGAGACATTGTTATAATGATAAAGGAAACAGTGGAAGAATATATAATGACTGACGCATTTACGCATTTGTTCTGCGGTACATTTTTGGTATATTTTATGAAATTCTTTATTAATTTTGATTTCAATAACAATAAGTAAGGGGATGTAAATTGTTGTTATATGGTATGAAATTCTTTTAATTTTGATTTCTAATAAGTATATGTATTTGGGAGTCTAAGCAATGTGACATGTCCAGACATATAACATGTTAAGATAGATCTAAACAAATAAAAGATAGATATATAATTGAATAACGGTATTTGCAAATTGGAAATCTCTTGTCTGAAGATGTCTAGCACTATATCACTTTAATAATACATTATCTGCGGTTATGCATAAGGACCTTTGAACAGAAATATCTAACTGAGATGTCAAACACATTGTACAATAGACATACTAGTTACATGACTTTAATCAAACACATTTTTACAATTAGCACACTAGTTACATGACTTTTAATCAGTAAATAGGGATTAGATTGTGCCATCAAAGATTTACTTAGACACCATTTTTCTGTATTACGGGCAGTTTTATGGCAGTTAATTTGCTTACTTGCCAAATCCTGTTTTAGGGTCCGAGACGAACCAGTTTTTATGTACGCATTTTTCATTGGTCAGTTGAATTTATAATAAGATTTTTAATTGGATAATTTCGAAGAAATCAACCGTTTCCAAATCCTTACTAAGCACATCAGCTACCCCGAGAAAGCCAAAACTCTGGCTTCGTAGAAAAATAAATGTTATTCGGAGCTGACAAGATTTTTATTCTTTTTATAGGTAAGTCAAATTTTGTACTCTGTATTGGTAACTTTTAAATTTTAACAGAGATCCTATCTTAATGCTAGGCACATGTGTATTGGAATTTTTTGTTTTATATCTATCCAGCTATTCAGAAAACTACTTAGTATTTTTGTTCATGTGTAAGATTTGTATTTCTATAGCTTAGTTTTATACATATGTATTTAACTTTTCAGAAAACTTCAAAGTATATTTGTTTATGAGTAAAATTTAGCAGATTCTTTTTACTGTTGATTTACAGAAATTATGTTTTAAAATTAAGGCTGAACTATTTATTATTCACATAGAGAAAAGAAGCGTATTCAGTACTCTAATTTCTCGATCACTTAAAGCGTACTTTCATTGAGAACTTGTTTAATTTGCGTGTTTCGTCTATTTGAATAATATTCTAGGCATTGAGTACTCTTTGTAGGAAAACAAATTTAGATGTATATTGGAAGAAAACTAAAACAAACTGAAAATATAACTTTAAGGTATTCCAAAGCATGTAGAAAAATAATTTAGAATACATGGTAATTGTGTTGCATGAATGTTGATTTAATGTAAGAAACCAGAATGGTAGGATTTTTGCTTGTGTATATTAAAACTATATATATTTGTTGATAAACTTAGGGTATGATTTTCTGGTTCATTAAAGAATTAGTGTGACTTTAATCAAACACATTTTTACAATTAGCACACTAGTTACATGACTTTTAATCAGCAAATATGGATTAGATTCTGTCATCAAAGATTTACTTAGACACCATTTTTCTGTATTACGGGCAGTTTTATGGCAGTTAATTTGCTTACTTGCCAAATCCTGTTTTAGGGTCCGAGACGAAACAGTTTTTATGTACGCATTTTTCATTGGTCAGTCAAATTTATAATAAGATTTTTAATTGGATAATTTCGAAGAAATCAACCGTTTCCAAATCCTTTATAAGCACATCAGCTACCCCGAGAAAGCCAAAACTCTGGCTTCGTAGAAACATAAACGTTATTGGGAGCTGACAAGATTTTTATTCTTTTTATAGGTAAGTCAAATTTTGTACTCTGTTTTGGTAACTTAAATTTTAACAGAGATCCTATCTTAATGCTAGGCACATGTGTATTGGAATTGTTTGTTTTATATCTATCCAGCTATTCAGAAAACTACTTAGTATTTTTGTTCATGTGTAAGATTTGTATTTCTATAGCTTAGTTTTATACATATGTATTTAGCTTTTCAGAAAACTTCAAAGTATATTTGTTTATGAGTAAAATTTAGCAGATTCTTTTTACTGTTGATTTACAGAAATTATGTTTTAAAATTAAGGCTGAACTATTTATTATTCACATAGAGAAAAGAAGCGTATTCAGTACTCTAATTTCTCGATCACTTAAAGCGTACTTTCATTGAGAACTTGTTTAATTTGCGTGTTTCGTCTATTTGAATAATATTCTAGGCATTGAGTACTCTTTGTAGGAAAACAAATTTAGATGTATATTGGAAGAAAACTAAAACAAACTGAAAATATAACTTTAAGGTATTCCAAAGCATGTAGAAAAATAATTTAGAATACATGGTAATTTTGTTGCATGAATGTTGATTTAATGTAAGAAATCAGAATGGTAGGATTTTTGTTTGTGTATATTAAAACTATATATATTTGTTGATAAACTTAGGGTATGATTTTCTGGTTCATTAAAGAATTAGTGTGACTTTAATCAAACACATTTTTACAATTAGCACACTAGTTACATGACTTTTAATCAGCAAATAGGGATTAGATTCTGTCATCAAAGATTTACTTAGACACCATTTTTCTGTATTACGGGCAGTTTTATGGCAGTTAATTTGCTTACTTGCCAAATCCTGTTTTAGGGTCCGAGACGAACCAGTTTTTATGTACGCATTTTTCATTGGTCAGTCAAATTTATAATAAGATTTTTAATTGGATAATTTCGAAGAAATCAACCGTTTCCAAATCCTTTATAAGCACATCAGCTACCCCGAGAAAGCCAAAACTCTGGCTTCGTAGAAACATAAACGTTATTGGGAGCTGACAAGATTTTTATTCTTTTTATAGGTAAGTCAAATTTTGTACTCTGTTTTGGTAACTTAAATTTTAACAGAGATCCTATCTTAATGCTAGGCACATGTGTGTTGGAATTGTTTGTTTTATATCTATCCAGGTATTCAGAAAACTACTTAGTATTTTTGTTCATGTGTAAGATTTGTATTTCTATAGCTTAGTTTTATACATATGTATTTAGCTTTTCAGAAAACTTCAAAGTATATTTGTTTATGAGTAAAATTTAGCAGATTCTTTTTACTGTTGATTTACAGAAATTATGTTTTAAAATTAAGGCTGAACTATTTATTATTCACATAGAGAAAAGAAGCGTATTCAGTACTCTAATTTCTCGATCACTTAAAGTACTTTCATTGAGAACTTGTTTAATTTGCGTGTTTCGTCTATTTGAATAATATTCTAGGCATTGAGTACTCTTTGTAGGAAAACAAATTTAGATGTATATTGGAAGAAAACTAAAACAAACTGAAAATATAACTTTAAGGTATTCCAAAGCATGTAGAAAAATAATTTAGAATACATGGTAATTTTGTTGCATGAATGTTGATTTAATGTAAGAAATCAGAATGGTAGGATTTTTGTTTGTGTATATTAAAACTATATATATTTGTTGATAAACTTAGGGTATGATTTTCTGGTTCATTAAAGAGTTAGTCTCTAGGCTCGGTGAATTATTTGTCATTTTCTAAAGTTTATTGATCGTTTATTGAATGTATGATTGATGTTATGTATGCGATTTATATGAATGTTTATATAAAAGAAACAACAAAAAAAACCCAAAAAACTCTGGCTTCGTAGAAAAATAAATGTTATTGGGAGCTGACAAGATTTTTATTCTTTTTATAGATCTTAGTATCCCCGCAGCCTTAGCCATGAGGCGGAGAAAGAAAAGAAAGAAACTCTTGTAGGCAAGGAGCCTATATCTAACGGCCATGGGTACTATACAGTACAGGCCGAAAGAATAACGATCCTTTCAGATATACCAACAACATCTTTTTATGTATAGCACATATAAAGAATACAACATAATCTTATGCGTAACAGATATACCAACAACGAAATTTGATGCGTAACACATTTCCACAAAATGTAGACTGAATATTTTTCAATTTATTTTGTATCAATGTTTCAACAGATTTTGTCAGCACAACTAGAAAAATGCTTATCTATCATTTTACTTGCTTTAACGAAATGACAGTTATATGTAATTATTGTGTTCCTATCTCAAAAATCAAGGTCACAGTTTGAGGTCAAAGGTCATGTCAGATCTTGTCCGGTCCATAACTTTGACATTGAGGAATCTTGGAATGTTTAACTCAATGAGACGGAGTGCCGTGTGCAAACCCTAGATTCCTATCTTAAAGATCAAGGTCACAGTAAGGGGTCAAAAGTCATTTTAGAGCTTGTCCAGGCCATAAATTTGATAAGTATGGAGCAATCTTTTTTTTCTTTGGCGTAAATGTTTACCTCTATGAGACGGAGTGTCATGCGCAAACCTCAAGTCCCAATCTCAATGGTCAAGGTCACACTTGAGGGTTAAATGTCATTTTAGACAGCTGGCGGACTCGACTTTTGCCCGTGGGCATCTAGTTTAAATTATTTATTGTTTGAACTACGAATCAGATTCAGTACAAATAGAAAAGCAATGCATTTATTAAAACGATAAAATGTGAAAATTGATAACAAGTTTGAAACATTAATTACAAGTTTCAGAAAGCACTGTATACTAACATTGTGTATAAACAACGACAAAATAAGTATATGTGCTGAATTTAACATGTTTTAAGTCTTGAAAGATACACATTATAAGAATTAAAATATCAAAATATATAAAGCATTGAGATAAACGCATTCCACAACAATAGTATGCAATATGCCATTTGGAAATACTGTGAACGATTTAAGATATATTTCTGGTTTTAATTCTCTTCTCCAAACAAAGAAAAGGCACATGTAGAGGTAGTCCGAAGTTCAATGCATTAACCGTCTTTTGATAAAAAAAACATACATGTAGAATGAAAAAATAATACTGTTATTCACACGTGTCTGGTATTCAAGTGTTACATGTACTTTAAAATTAAACTAAAATTGTCATAATAAGTCATAATTAGTTGTCAGAATAAATTTGATTGTAATTTCAGTCGATTATATTTAGCCTGTTCTTGGATTATTAATGGCATGGTTCATGAAATTAAAGGTTTTATTGGTACGTATGCTTTTTTTCGTATGCGTCATCTGGTTTTCGCTTCTTACACAAGTAGTATTTCCTCTGATATCGGTGCAATTCAGTCGATATTAAAGTAAACTGAACAGTTCGTCATCTTGCGTTCGATGTAGAATGACTATTTCTGTGATGAAATCATGAAATTCAGTTTCAAGGAACATAATTGGCCTTCAACGAGAATTTGTATATTATATATATTACCTCCCTTCATCAAACTTAGTGATGCAGGCCATAACTATTAGAAGTTTGGAAGGTAATTCATTCAAACTGCGTACAAAATAGAGGACATTTCGGAAAAGACTAGTGTACAAGAACTATAACTCTGCCCGGCTTATATTTTAAATAATACGCCTTTACTAAATTTACTTTTAACACTATCATCCAGAGAATAACTCCAAAATCAATCGCGGCATTTTGTTGAAATGCTACAAAAAATGGGGAACATTAAGGATAAGTGCGATGTACAAGAACATTAACTTTAAATTGCTTACTTGTTTTATTATTTCGCTTTATTTAATAAAGTTGCCTAAAGAATAGCTATAAAAGGGCTGAAAGGAATTTATTTAAACTTTATACAAAGAATAGGTCATTAAAAATCAGTGTAGTGTTTAGATTTTTAATGACCTCCCTTTTTATTAAATTTCCGTATAACACTTTTGTCTGGAGAATAACACAAAAATAGCCAAACGGATTTCGTTTTAACTTTCAAAAATACAGCGTTCATTGGGAGGCAGTGATGTGTACATGAACCACAATTCCACTTACTTTTTCAATGATCTCGCTTTATCAAATTTAGTTGTCCTGGTCATTACTCTAAAAGTGCTGTCGAGAATTTATTCAAAGAATATAAAAGACGATATAAAGAAAAAAAGGCATTGTTTAAGAACTACAACTCTTCTTAACTACGACTCTTCTTTGCTTAGCTTTTTAACCATCTCCATGTATTTTATGTATTCATTTCACTTTCGTCCGAAGAATATTTCCATATCTGTCAACAAAGTTGCTCATGTGTCGAATCCATCTAACTGGGTTTCAGAAGATATGTGGTTCCACACAGGTGCCCGTTTTGTCTTAAATAGTCCTCATCCTCTGCCATTAAAGGGACACGCCTTCAGATTAAATTAGAAAAATCAAAATTTATAAAATACACCTATTCCTATTATTCCTGAATTATGCGCCCTGTGTGGCTGCATTTGAACTATGTAAAGCGCCTTTGAACGTGAAATTGATCATGAAAAGGGCGCTATATAAATCTGGTATAATAATAATAATAATTCCTTAGTAATTGCAAATAAAAAGAAAAATCAAAGTGATTCAGTGAATTTTGGCAATAATTTATTTGCAAAAGCACTCGTGTAGTCTTTAAAATATGTCTACTGTAAATGTTTGATTTCTGTGTTATTTCTAAAGAAATGTTCACTTCATGTATAACCATATCCGCCTCTTAAAGTGTCTAAGTTAAGAAAAAAAAATCGCTCGCTCCATGTAAAATCTACCCGCCTCTGAAAAAGTTAAAATTGAGAAAATAATAATAATACAAAGTAATAAAAAATTCGCTCGCTCGCTCCCGTTTTAAAAAAAAAAAATCCGAAGAACAATTAATCAATTTGGTATGGACTTAATGCATAGTTCTGACTAAGTCGAGGGCCATTACTCTGGTCTTGTGGAGAGAAATCCAAAACAAAGCTCAGGTGCACCACCAGTTCACATGATGAACAATATTCCTGCACGGTCTCAGGACTCTAGGGCAAAGATATATGCAACACAAATTAAGAACTTAAGTTGTATTTCGCACTTAGTCAAGGACCGTAACCCTGGTCTGGCTGAGTAAAAACTCAAACAAAACACCAGATACACAACTTCACATGCTATATAACAATCCTGTAATGCTTTATGACTTTAAGTCAAATACTTTTCGAGGTACAAGTGACACAAACCTTTTTGCCTTTCCATACATATTTTTACTAAGTCAAGGGCTATAACTCTAGTCAAGCTGAGTGAAATTTCACACAAAATCCCAGATGCACAACTTCACATACTGAAAAATATTCCTATATAGCGTTTCGTAATTTTAGGTCACATACTATTTGAGATACATGCTACACAATGTTTTAAACCCGTTTATGCATATTTTAAGTCAAAGTCGGTATTTCTGATGTGGCTCAGTGATCCCAATTAAAACACCAGGTGCACAACTTCACATGCTGAATGACAATCCTGTGAGATTTGATGACTCTGGGTCAAGCGCTTTTTGAGATATGCACGACACAACTTCGGACGGGCAGGCAGACCAATGGACAAGGGCAATAAAGTATCCCCTTCTGAAGAAAAATGTGGGTGGAGGCACAATAAGTTAGACATATGGATATATCGCATTCATATCACAAATGTCCGGGTAATAAGATAACAAAAATTCAAGTGTAGATTTTGTCCAAATACAGTGATTTTTCTTAATTCACTGGTATCTCTGCTCTGTTTGTTTTGCTATATGTACTAAATAGTTCAGGCATTACAATAGCACTGCAGTATTTGACATATTTAATATATCTACGTTAGGCAAATCCAGGCAGAAAGGAGGAATCTAACATTTACACAGAGAAGGTATCGTCACTAGCATTCTTATCATTTTTACTAAAAACCAATAAAATCACAACTGCCTGCAGCTAAAACTACAGAAACAAGGGCTACCAGTAAAATGATGTATGCTCCAACAAAGCCTGGACACAGGAAGTGCATCAGCATTTGTTGATATAACACGAAAGAACAAAGCTTCAAACAAAGGAACTATGAAGTATGTTTCTTCCGCAATAAGTATAATAAAATTATTGTCAGTATATACTAATGCAAAACTGACTGGGAGATAACTCAATGTTTGCACCTTCTTCATTGATACGTTTAGTAAATCAAGAGCCTTGAAATTCCATACTGTATTGCATATGCATTTTGTAAGATTGGAAAGATTTTTAAAGGTGGTCAATCACATATCAGCAACACTTTATGACACTTTTTAGTTTTCATATATTTTGTTAGAGATTTATTTAAGGAGCAAAAGACCCATTACATAGAGTTAAATCCCTACTGGAAATGTACATTTTATTACTTTTTTTATGAAATTTTGTAATTACCTCCCTTTATCATAAACATTAAAAAAGTGGTCTATTTCTTTTGATTTCAATATAATTTCTAGTTTTACATTTGCATTTGATTAACATTTGTATATTTCAACTATCTGAAACAAAAAGGCAAGTTTTAAAACAGTTTGAAGCTTCGAAATTCCTCTATTTTCAATCTATCTTGGTTGCGCAACTTTGAAAGACGAAGGGAGGTAATAATAACTTCATAAACTTGCATTTTTATGTTGAAACCACGAAGTGGTTGAGACCTATAATTACCGTATTCCAGAGCTTGCAAAAGTATCAGACAAACCATTTTCACTGAATGACAGATTAATCCGCTGTAAGGTTTTTGCCTGTTTTTTCGCGCTAATCGACAGATATTCTTATTGATATAAACTGTTTTCTGAACATTGTTCTACAGTCGGTTGATATTTTCATACATATGTAAATACAATAATGTTAAAGAATGCGTCATTTCATATTAAAATTATGTCTTTAAGTCTGTTGATCAATCGAGCATGGCTAAGTTGAAAAGCGAAGGTGTATTCCTTTAAAACACTTCAGAAAAAACCAAGACGTGACCGAAGCGCACGAAAATATACCGTGAAAAAAAAATAGTTCAAAACGTATAATAAAGATTTCTCTAGTTTAGCCTTAATACATAATGCACTCGTCAATAATAAAACAGTATATGATCTGAATCATTTTTTAGTTGTATAGGATATAGATCTGCATGCGATTCTTTCTACCTGTCCTGATTCGAATGACAAGGGAGATCACTGTGTAGGAGTAAGCTAAATGATAAACTGCTTTATTTCATTTAAAAATAGATTTGCTTTCGGAATTACTTCCCTTTATTCTTATTTTATCCTTATTTTTGTACAGCTTTCATAATGTCCGATTCATATTATTTATTAACTAACATTTTATTTTATCGTTTTAATATCTTTGTAAGATTTATGTAAAATTGAGTCAAAATATTTGTTTAAGATTTCCTTTTTATAAATAATTATAACTGTAGTATATTAATTGGTTTAATATTCCACTGTAACACGATAGCCCGCAGGTAAGAGCGTTGGTCTACGGATCTCGGGGTCGCGAGCTCCATCCTCGGGCGGGGCGTATGTTCTCCGTGACTATTTGATAAACGACATTGTGTCTGATATCATTAGTCCTCCACCTCTGATTCATGTGGAGAAGCTGGCAGTTACTTGCGGAGAACAGGTTTGTACTGGTACAGAATCCAGGAACACTGGTTAGGTTAACTGCCCGCCGTTACATGACTGAAATACTGTTCAAAAACAGCGTTAAACCCAAATCAAACAAACCACTGTAACTCGGAAAGTTACACGTTAAAAGTTAAGCAAATGGTCGTACTGCATGTGCACGTCTGGTTAACTTACATATTTGTCTCGATATTTAATGTAACAACCTATTTTAGTACTTACAAGATATATAAATGACATTCCTTGCAAATCCTGAATATATTTAGATATTAGCGGTACTTTACTATGACTTTTAACAACATTACATCAGTTCCGGATTTGTATTTTAATTGTTGTTGTATCGAAAAATTCACATGAAAGTTGTCATTTTGATAAACGTTAATAAAACAAAGTTAAAGCTACAGAGTTTTTAAAATAGATTATTAAGCAAAATAGAATCAAAGCAATACATAACGAGAATTTATAGTCGGTTAAAAATCTCATCAGAGCTTATGTTACTTGTAATTGTCTTTCCGACTCAATTATTAAATCTTATCTTAGAATATCAAATGTGGGTGTTTGCCTGATGTGAAGTTTCTCGATGTTGGCCTACATATGTGTCCCCGATAAATGAAACTGTTTGATTTCTTTTAAGCAAAATTGAATCAAAGCATAGCAAGGGGGCATTTGCGTCTTCTCCCGACGATTTTCATGTGTATAGTTCTTTTTCTTATCTCAAAACTGCATGGAAGTCGAAACATCAGGATCTTGGGGTAGATACAGGTCTAGTTTCTAGCTTGGTGGACCCCACTGACTTCTACTGTTGTTTTAGCAGGGCCGATCGTTTGTACAAACATTTTTAACAAGGTAGCGGAGTTTAAAGACAACAACCCATGAATTAAAGAAGTAGGGTTGCAACATTTTTAATGTTTTGGTGTCACGATTACTAAAGTCGTGACATCAGTACATTTTATTTCTAGGGTCGGCTAAACAAGAAGTTGATTTCGCAGAAATGTGTAGAATTATACAACCCTTGCTCCAAGAATTGTGAAAGTTGGTGTATTATGTAATATGGTGTTAAATTTTGAAAAATAATTAGAGTTTTCTATTCTACTCGATAATTTGAACCTAGCTACATAGAAATACTTTTTAAAGTATGTCTTCTAGCTTACAGACTAAGTTAAGAATAAGATTCTTATTTGTCAAAACATTATTCTATATATCTGAAAATTGTGTTTTTGATTTGTGGAAGTGGACAAAATGGCTCTTCTTAATAAGTAGCCTTATTTTTTAATACATAACGATTTGTCAAGAAAACATTCACTCAAACATTATATGTACAATAGATTGGTGAACATAGAAAGTAGTATTGATTAGGTCAAAAATGTGTATTATTTGTTGTTGCCTGCTGCCAACTGTAGATTTGTTCTTTAGTTTTCGAAACGCTATAACAACTGTAATCCAAAGACCGACACGTAGGTGTACATCCAAGATGGTATACATGTGTAGCTTTTGAATTCTGAACCTTTCTAGAACAGTTATCACTTATATGCCAATCCTGCTAGAACAAATCATAATTCTCGTTTAATTTATCTATTAAGCCTCACAATTTAGCAACTGTACAAAAAAAACTTGAAACCTAGCAAACAGTCATGGGAGATGAGCAAATTTAAAATCTTGGCGATCTGATTACTTGGAGAATGATCATGGAGTTTAACTTTTGAGGTGTTGAATGTTTGGAGTTGAACTTTTCTGTGTGTTGTGCCTGCAGTAAGTGCATTCTGATACTGTACGATGTGCCTTGCCTGTAGTCGTCTGACTTTACAATATTATTTTCATATCCTTCTAATTTACGCTTGATAATTCTTTTGATTTACTAGTTTTTCACCACAATTTAGCAATTCTTGGAATATGCTTCAGCTTACAATTATAGAAAAACAACTTGACACAAAGCAAACATAAATAACATTGGAGTTGAACTATTGGATGTCTGATTACTTAGAGAATAGAGGTTGATACCCTGGTGAGCAGTAGGACCACAATGACACTGGTTTGTTTTATCTTTCTTGAATGATAAGCGCAGTTTGGAAACAAGGGAAGCGCATTTATCTACACAATGAGTTTGTAGTTTCTGTTGAATAAACATTGTTTGGAAACGCAAATATGGTAAAGGTAGACAGCAGGAAATACAAACTTTACTTTAACTTTACCAAACAGCTTCGACTACCTTTTTGAAGCATATAACGTAGCTTAAAACTTCAGCAGACATTCTTCTTACAAACAAGCATAAATAAAGCTGATATTTGACATGAAAATAGGTTTTACTAGTCGGGAAATATCTATTTATATGGACTAAATTCGAGTAGACCATGGTGGCATATCCGGCGAATAACTACCTTCATCCCTTAAATACCAGCCCCTGTGAAAGTGAAGGTTACATACACACTTCTTACCAGTTCGATAAGTAAACGTCGGACTTCAATATTTTACGATTTTGACGTTTCATATAGTCCGATGTTTTATCGAAGTTTTTATAAATTTCCCGGAAGACCTTTCCGCAAAATATCTTGCGGAAGGTTTTACAAGTTCACGGTGGAAGTGACTAAAATGTGATAGGTAAATACCAACAACGGACAAAGAAAACCTATTTTACACATCCATTGAACATACTGTCTTACTGAAATTAGCGAAGACCTGTCCTCACTTTGAAAGTGAAATTTACATGCATTCGCTTTTGCATTACAACACGAAACTGTCCAATTTTCTTTATTATAAGAAATGTTTTTAGACGCAAAGTATTCTCATGGTCGGATTTTATAAAAAATGCGGCCCGTTACTAAGGTATTGTCTGTGTGGTGTGCATATGATTATAATTGATGGTTGTAACCAGCATTTATTGGTCGTGTTAAATTAAAATTTATTTCATTAAGTTATGAGTTCATATAAAAGCGGTTTAAAAATCTAGTCTACATGCATTCGGCGGTACAAGTGCGTTAAATAATGGCCGCAGATTTTTTTACTAGTGCGTTGTATTGTTCATGATATTTAATTAAATTACGCTAGAATAGTCTGTGCTATGTGTAGGGGAAATAATTCCTGGCGCAGTTTAAAGTACGGTAAACCAATATATCACGTGTTTGAGAGTTTTCCTACATTACACTTCAATAAAATAAGGTTGACATTTTTGCTATGTAAATGGCTGTCATTCAATTAAACTTGACAAAGGGACATGTTGAACGTCCAAATATTAAAAGGCGCCCTGTGTGCAAATTTAATGTTATTGAACTAACTTCTTACCAGAACCTCATGTTTTTCGAAAGGTTTCAACCTTTCTGTGCTTTCAGCGCTTTGATTAATTAATTTTGGCAAGATATGTACTTATCAATGCAAATGTGTAATACAGTGGTGCTTATATTCATATTATTCCTTTGGCAAAACATGTTTATTTGATTCATACTTATGCTATAAGAATGCTATCTTGCTTGGACAACCAGGATAGGAAAACCAAATTTTATTAATATTTCCAACGAAAATCTGATGTGTATTAAGAATGAACACAAATAAGTCTTAATGACCAGCTGATTAAGTTTTGAACAAATCCATTAGCTGACCAGAATCTGATAAACTACCTTTAATAGTTGCTAGTTTGTTTTTCTGTTACCTTTAGTATTTCATGTAACAAGCTATGTACCTTTACACGTAACAAGATGCAACACTTAATAAATATGGTTTTCTTTTGACAGTGTCTGACAGAACAGGTGAACGAATTGTGATAAAACCAACCGGGTCTAAGCTGTTTGGTATCTGTCTTCTGGCCTGTTTACCGGGACACTTACTGTTGTTTCTCTCGATTCCCTGTCCTGTCTTATGCAACGGCATTTAGTACAACATTATATAAAAAATGACGAAAGCATGTTTTGGTTGTAGCTACCAAACATTTTGTTACTATCATATGTGTAATGGATTCATCTGGCGGGAATAATTTACACTGTCTTGTTATTTTGGAACGTGTTTGGGATTAAAAGTGATATTTGATGTAACATTAACTCAATCAAAATCTCAGATGGTGTGTTTGGTGCAAGATCACTAGCCGGTTTAAACTCCCAAGTGTGTTTTTGTCTGTTTCCAAATTGCTCTTTTATTTGTTTGCTTTGTGCTAGGGGGCGGGGGCGTGGGAGTGTTGCACATTTCATTACTTCTCGTGAACAGACTCAAACCGAGTCTAGTATCATGTCGCTTAGTTGCGTTCTATGCTTCCAACGCATATTTCCACAAATTTTATCTATGCATTTGTGTGTATATTTATGTATTTTATATGTAAACATCCATACATGCGCATGTCATAGGGTTTCAGCGCTTAAGATTTCGTAAGAAGCAAGCTAGCAGACAAGCTGCAGCGAGTATCAGATTTTGTAATTATGCGTAAATGAACGTTTTCCTGTATGATAAATTACTCTGTGTGGTCTTAATACATCTCGTTATTCTCATAATACGCGTATTTAACTAACTTTACATTTAATGCCAGAGATATCAATTCGATTCATTTATAAAAATGTTCTTACGTTTTCAACTTTAGCGCAGATGCCACTGGATCAGGGTCAAGATCGCAGTTATAAAATTAGAATTTTTGTGGACTCATAAGAAGGTGTGTCCGGGTTATAGCATTAGTTAGATTGAAATATTGTCTCATTCTTTATAGCAAATTTGAAATATGGTTTGGTTGTATTTGGTGTCGATATAACTAATAATAGAAAAATAGATATTAGTACAATAACTGTATTTAGGAAGGAACTTGGTATTTATGTAGCCTAATAAGGCATAAGGATTGGAGGGGCGAGGGTTTGATGCCATTAGGGTCAAGATCACTGTTAGGTAAATAATTCTGATACTAAAAATAGAAAATGTTTGAAAAATCTGGTTTTCGTTGAATTTCCGAGTCTCAATTTTTACGTTAAGCTAACATTTGGTTTTTGTCAGTAGTAAACATTTTTTTCATAATTAATTCATTGACATTTTCCCACTGTTCAATTCTTTCTTTATGAACTTGGATATCCTACCGTGCTTGCAGATACTGCATTTATTATATGTTTAATATATGTGATGGTATACTTAACAGCAAACTACATTACTCATAAAAATAACAGGCATCTTTATGTGGAAAGACAACATTGAAAACATTTAAGCCTGTGGAAGATAGATACATACAATATTTTACGATGAATATAAAAAAAATCGTGCCTAAATGTCCCAAAGGGTAAAAAATAGAAATATTTTATGACTGATTGACAATTTTATGAGAACTTACATTATAAAGTATTAATATTAAATATGCTTTCGAATGATTCTACGGAAGCAAAAGATTTTAGGTCTCTGGTTTCACGAAATATCTCAAAAGCGGCAATAGGTAATGTTTTAGTTTTTTTCCAGCTAATTGCTTTCAATTATATAAGAATAGCTTTAAATAATAATTTATACATTTTATTTTGTAAATTTAAACCAAATTTAAACCCTTGTAGAAAATAGACGTTTAAATGGATTTACTATGCTATTGCGCTTACGTCTGTCTGTCTGTCAGTCTGTCTGTCCGTAGGTCCGTTTAGTGTCTGGAACATAACTTAATAACCATTCAAGGTATTTACTTCAAACATGTCATATAATGTTAGGTAGGTAGAGATGAGACAATGTGCGAAGCGTATTAAATGGGATGGTTGATTTTGCCGGGCCTAATCACACTTGTCGCAAGCGCCTCGTGGAATCAAAGCCTGGCAACATCCGCTCAACCTTATAGTTCGCTCCGCCTAACGCTTCCCGGGTGCGGGGTTGGGGGTGGGGTTGGTGTGATTCTGTAACTACTTCTATCTGCTGCTTCTATTGCTGTGACTGTTAATGCTACTACTACTACTGCTACTACGATTTACTACTGCTACTATTAATACTGCTGCTGCTATTGCTACGACTACTACTTCTGCTGATATTGCTGTTGCTACTGCTACAGAAATATATTATAAGGAACGAAGAGAACTATCAAGGTATCTGATTTTTATTCTGTTTAAAATAATACTTTGTGCAGTTTAAAAATGGTTGTATTGTGAATTCTGATAGTCAGTTCTACATTTTACAGTATCAACATTGCAAAAACAATAGTTATCATTAATATCAAATATGACTTCGAATGATTCTACGGAAGCATGAAAAGGTCTTATGTCGATGGTTTCACGAAATATCTCAAAAGCGGCATTAGGTAATGTTTTAGTTATAGTTTTTTTTCAGCTAATTGCTTTCAATTATATACGAGTAGCTTTAAATAATCATTTATAAATTTTATCTTGTAAATTTAAACCAAATTTAAACCCTTGTAGAAAATAGACGTTTAAATGGATTTACTATGCTATTGTGCTTAGGTCTGTTTGTCTGTCTGTGTAGGTCCATTTAGTGTCTAGAGCATAACTTAATTATTATCATTATTATTTATTATTATAACTACGTACGTAGAAAATAGCAGTTTCTGATCCGATAGCTGGACCCGGAATTTTTGCTTTCAATTAATGCAAAGATAGTCCAGATGACATTTACTGATTAGGACATAAAAGAACAGCCCCACATCGCGGTCCTCACTAACCTTCTTGAAAGGTGTTGTTGATCTGTTGAGCACCATAACATTACACGTCGCGCAAAATATGGACTTTTTAATACATAATTATACATATATGACGTAAAAATAGCTGGTTTTGATCCGATTTCGGGACCGGGAGTTTTTGCTAGCACTTAATGCTAAGATAGTCCCATATGACGAAGGATTCAATTGCATTCAATTGCATTCTGAAAGAATAAAATATAAGATATTTTCACTAGTGATAGGTGCAGATGGGAATATACGGCTCAATGATAACTGTTTATGGCGGTAACGAGGCTCTTGCAGTGATTGAATCTTTTTCTTGCATGCCATATTCAACAAAAAATACTAAAATTAATTCAAACAAATGATTTTCTTATAGCACTTTTTTCTTAAAGAAGAGTATAAGCAAAGCGCAGGAAATTTCCGTCCGTACATAGGAAGTACGCCATGACGTAACAAAGTCGGAAACAACGTAATAGTTCCGGTTTTGTTTTATCATTTGCAGTGAAACGTTATGTATGTTCCGTAAAATTACGTTTTTGAATCGAGAAATATTTTATAAGGAACAAAGAGAAACTACCAAGGTATTTGATTTTTATTCTGTTTGATGTAAAACATTCTTATTACTACACAAATCTACTGTACAGTTCGTTTTACGTCATTTAAAGCACGAGAGTCATCTTACTCCCAAGGGCGTAATATGGAGTTTTCCACCGCCGGTGAAATCACCAGCAATCCCAGTCTGGTATGCAAAGATTATCCCATCCGTCGCATTCTCAACCTCTCTTTTAATTGTCCAGCAATCCCAGTCTGGTGTGCAAGAACAACCCCTTCCCTCGCACCCCCAACCTCTCTTTCAATTGTCAATGTTCTTTGGTGAACACTTTTCATCAATGTTTGATATTGATATACGCATGCGCGGCTCTCCTAAGCCTTGTGATTGGAAGAAATACAATTGAAAGGTATCATATTGTATCTTGCTACATGCACTTTCCGACTCTGAAATTATACATTGAACTGGTGAGCAGTATTACAATATATAATACAATATATATTTCCTTCTTTTATACATTCTAAATATTGCTTTTGCACATTGCACACTTTTATGCACATTGGATGAGGTAACAGCTTTTTATAACCCAGAAGCTGGGCATATTAAAATCGCACTGTGTGTGTAGTGTGTGTGTGCGTGCGTCCGTCCGTGTAAATTCTTGTCCGGGCTGTAACTCTGCCATTCATCAAGGGATTTTAAAATAATATGGAATAAATGTTCACCATAATGAGTCAACGTGTCATGCGAAAGACTCAGACCTCTAGCTCCAAGGTCAAGGTCACATTTAGAGGTCGAAGATTAACAGGATCTGTTTCCTGTCCGGTCTATAACTCTGCCATCCGTGAAGGGATTTTAAAATAATTTGGCACAATTGTTAACCTGAGTTAGACAATGTGTCAAGCGCAAAACCCAACCCCTAGCTCCAAGGTCAAGGTCGCACTTAGAAGTCAAAAGTTAATATGGTCTGTTTCTTGTCTGGTCCATAACTCTGCCATTTATCAAGGGGTTTGAAAATAATTTGACACAAATGTTAACCATATTGAGAAGGTTTGTTGCGCTTATGACCCGGGTCTCTCATGTCAAGATCAAGGTCACAAAATGATATATACCTAAACAATTCTAGCATATTTTGCGCAGACAACTGTAGCATGCTTGGGCATGCTTCGGGGGCATTTGTCACTAATAGTCACTGTGACAGCTCTTGTTCATCCGAATTTTTCAAATCTGTTACGTCTGGCTTTATTGTAATCACCTTGTGACAGTTTTCGTGCTTTAACAGGCCAAAATTTAATCCTGTTCTTAAAGATACTTTATAAATTTAAATTTAATTTAGTGGACTTAAAATGCAAAACTACTGCACAATGTTTTAGGATAAATGTTTATCATATTTTCCCATGTATTTCTCACTGTAATGTTAGGCAAATCAAACAAACTGTTAACGTCAGTTCATGCGGGATATATCATGGATAATATAAATTTATTTAGAATATTTATGAGTTTGATATAGCTCGAACATCAATCCCATATATACTGATGGAAATAGGTAAAGGTTGATAAAATCCTGTGCGCGAAAATCTTTAATGATTATCATAATACTTTTAGAAACTACGTAAACCTACAGAGTTTTAAAAATGTCTGTTAAATTTCTAAATTAGGAAAACAATATAACTACAGAAAGATATAGGTCACTGATGTTAATAAAGTGTCTTACCCATCATCAATATTTGAACATAGCTTGGAGCTAGAGGTAATCCCTTATACCAGAATGTTTAACTTCATTTTACACGAGGTAACATTTTCACAGAATTTTGATGTCTTTCTTCAAATGAAGTTCTCTAATAAGAGCTTTGACGTTATCATTGGGAAACATTAAAAGCGAAAATACAAAAAAAAATAGTAGTCGACCTGATTTCATTGTATCTGTTTATGAGAGGAAATGAAATGAACTCATAAATACAGGTTTTAATGGATTGATTTATGCAATAATGAGGACGTCAGCAAATTAATTACAAGTAAAGTTAAAGATAAAAGTACATATATATTAATCCTTTTTTCCAGTCCAATAATTTATTTAGAGAGACACAATTATCCTTGTAAGCAGATGTTTTGTTTTTGTTTTATTGCAGTAAGTTTCAACAACATTATGAACAAAAGTAATGCATATTTATTAGACTGGTGGCTACTCTTGCAAGTCGGATCCAAATTATTTCTAGAAGTATTATGCTGGATATAAACAACCGACTGAAAATGACACTATTAAGATGTGAAATTTCAATTATTGCACCCAGTGTGTTTGTGTCTGTTGGTTTTTCCCCTACGCTTACTCTTTGTGTCTTACAGAACAAACAGGACTCTATGATAGGCTATTGTAATAGTCCACCGGAACTAAGCTGTTTTGATATCTGTATCTTTCCTCTGGGATTTGATGGTGTTTGTCTTGATGCTCTTCTGTAAAGGCATTGAGTACATGCGATAATGATTCTTCATGCTTGTTTTTTCTCATATTTTTAAAATTTGCAAGAATAGTTTTGTATTATATATGCCATGCCTTCTGTTTCAATTGCATGTTAATTTTGCTGTGTTTCGTCTGGAATCTGGTTATGAAATGGCACATACGCGCATAGTGTACACATGACCTTAGACTGAACTAAAACAGTAACACATATTTTGAAATTGAATATGTAAATGTTTACTACTTGCAAACACAGAATTATATTAAACGAGATAACATTTTGGCTATTGTTATTATAAACGCCATTTCTTCTGTATTAAATCAATACAAGATAACATCTCTAGAAAATTTTGCAATTTGTCATTGTCGCTGAACTACACTGCAAAATATAGCTTATAGTTTTATTATATACTTGTAGATCTCAAATAACTTGTTAATTCTGCTGATGCATCACAAAGTTTGGGATGATAAGGCTTCACTCACACCGGAGACAAACATATTTACAATGTAAACAATACCACAAACAACGACCTGATATATTCAGGAGTTACTACTTTTTTATATGATGTTTGTGTATATACATTTTTGGCGTTCTTGCAAAATGAACGACATAAAGGATCGGCAAGTTAAACATGAATCGCGATTCGTGGATTTGCCGATTCTATTCAGTCGTTCATTTCGCATGAACACAGAAAAAAAAATCATTTCTTAATTATTCTCTTTCACTAGGTGGTGTAACTGACTAAGAGACCTTTAGAAAGGGAGAAAAGTATATCCCAGGATGTGCCACTGCAAGTGTTAAATCAAACGCAAGGACAATATAATCTGTAAAGCAATGTCCCTACAAAACCTTAATTGCAAATTTGAAATAGTCATAACCTTTAACAGTTCAGATAAATCTTTACGGTAATATATCTTTAAGTGTTAGAAATGTTGTCGGCTATGAAACTGTCGCGATTCATGATGTCACTGATAATAAGTAAATGTTTTACAAGACTAAACAGGTCGTCTTATAAAGACAGTTACATATTTAGTTTCTCGTTAGTGTACAAATTGCATAATGATTATCAACGTGATGAAAGAGTTAATTTTGATTACATTTTCAACCAGCAGTTCCACCATTTAGAAAGACAGGCTTTGATATATTTCATCAGAGAAATAATTTCGTCTGCCTTTTGGCATTGAATTTACCTTAGCCAAACGTATTTCAGTGAGGTAAAAAATATTGACGCAAACCTTAGCCGTAGAATGAATTTTCACTTCCACTCCCAGAATATTTTGAAGGTCAACATATTTGTTTTGCAGATATAGCTTTTCAAATCGACTGTATGCAAACTGTCCTTTTTCAGATTGTTGGATTGTTGTGTTAAATGTAAGTTACCAAGTTCACTTCTGCACAGCTGTCACAAAAACACTCTTGAATGACTATTTCATTTAGGCTGAATAAAGGAAATAACATCGAATACTAATACTGTGATGACCACTTTATTAACATATGTAACTACATCGTAGTAGACATAAGCTGCGAACTTAAGGTAGTTTTGCACGTTTGATAAAATGGAAGTAATGGCAACATCATTGATGTAACATCATTTATCGGGATAACGTAGAATAAAGCTTCGATCCAGCATGCGGAAAATGAAAATCGTTTTATGATTAAATTGCAACAGGTGAATAAATCTATTTCAACAGCAACAACTATCTTTCTGAAGTTAACATATGATATTGAAACATCTGACACGTTAAGTATTTCCAAAATAATGTCTAAAAATCAGCTTGAGATATGTGGATCATTTTAATCATGGGCAAATATCTAAAAAACAAGCAAACGAACATGTACATTTTATTTCAGCATACTAAAGGCCACATGTGTATTAACGACTGTGAGAATTTTCGTGGAAAAAATTCTATTCACGAAAATGTTATCAAAATTGTGATGTTCCCATTATGGAAACTTGTGCGAGGTCCAAATATTTCAATTCAGTCTAGCAAAAAAAAAAAAAAAAAAAAAAAAAAAAAATTGAATGCTGTAGCATTACCGCCCTTACATCAGAGGAAGGAAGTAGTGCCACATACAATTCAAGCCTGTAATTCATTATGAAAAATATATTTCAAACTATCATGTCATAAAAATTATTCATCAAAAATTTTTATACTTTATAATATTGGTACCAAAGTTTATTTTTGACTTCAGCATTGAGTTTTATAAGAACACATACAAGATAACTAATATGTGTGTATGAGGTAGCACTTACAACGATAGATTACCAGAATTGTTATGTTCTGTAACAATTAACTGCAAAACTGAAACATTTAGTCTGTAAACACTCTATGACACTTCTTTAAATAGCATTTATCTAAGAAGGAAAAAATACTTCACAGACACTGGAAGAAGATAAACTCATTACATATTCATAGTTTGACACTTTATGTGCGACACGAAACGGATTTTCTACGTTTTGAATACGCTTCACATCATGAATGTGTTACACAACATTAATATAACCAACATGACTGACATAAAACGCACATGCTTCTTTCCCACAAAGATTTTAACAGCACATACCATTTGTATGTTTCTACACACACACTACATAGTTCGGCTATCGAAAAAAGATTAAATTTTACTTTTCATGAATTACATGCCCTATGTCATACAGTTCTTACATTTAGTTATATTTAGATCAATCGTATTTCAGTAAGCTCGTGGCCCTGAACAAGCAAACGAACTATTTTTGCGTTTAACTTTTGCCAAATAAAACGCACTTAGCCAGGAAACGCATAAAACAAGACGTTATGTCAAACAATACATTGATATCGTGTCCATTTTGAGAGAAAATGACAACACTTTAGTTGAAAACAGGATATAGAGACATAAATGATATTCTCACTCTAAAACGCCAGGTAAAACGAAATACAAAAGTTCATTTTTTTGAAGATTGGAAATATTTCATGGTATGCCTTTAAAATTTCAAGACAGAAATTTATATAAAAATATGGGTTTAACGTCGCTCCGACACAATATGGCGATTTTCCAGCTTTGATGGTGGAGGAAGACCCCAGGTGCCCCTCCGTGCATTATTTTATCACGGGCGGGCACCCGGGTTGAACCACCGACCTTCCGTAAGCCAGTCGGATGACTTCCTGACATGAAAAATTCAACGCTCCGAGTGAGTCTCGGTAAGTAAATGTAAATAACTGAGTGATAGTCTTTTGTATGTTATCAGCCGTTTTTTCAAAGATAAACTTTTCTCAGTCTTGCATAAAAAAGAAAAGCAGACATTCTTTATAAAAACAGTCGGTTTCTTGTACGTAGTACGTTGCACATGTTGTTTGGTTACAGATTTTTTCACTTCTTACAAACATCTCATCCGTAAGTGTTTGCAGTTGCAGGCTCATTGCAGAACATAATTATAACTGCTTCTTTTAGAATTTTCAATTTACAATTTATTTTGTACATATCCCTTTATATATATATTTTATCTGAAGTATAGAATTCGAAGAAAACGCAATCACAGACGAACTTCATTACATATGTTAAAAGGTTGGTCATTCAAGGAGCAAAGGGGATATTCTACTCGCCCTGCCGCTGATGTCTTAAATAATTATCAAACTTCTCAATTTCACATAGAGATCTTTTTCTTTATTTTCCCTTTTACATCCAGTCTTACCAAAGGATTGGTTAACCTTCAGCCAGCTGACAGCAAGTGATTCTGCCTTTGCGACAAGTGCAGACCAAGATCAGCCTGCACTTCCAGCCTGCACTTCCGTGCAGGCTGACCATGGTCTGCATTTTGTTATTCAGCCAGTAAATTTTCAGTGAACAGCCCCTTCGAATAGAATAATAAATGGCACTACCAAAATTGAATGATAGACCAGTCTATATTAGAAATTTAGCAGGGTAAAGGTTAAAGTACGGGGAAGATATATTTCGTTATGTGTCAGGTAACTCCAAGGTCAATGCCACAAAGTGAAATATTTTAATGATGGTGGTAAACATTTTAAAGCAATTGCCGCCCGGAAATGTTTGGATAAAATCTTTAAGTAGGTTCTTTAGAAGCACAGAATGCAACCATGTAAAATAATAGCAGACTCAGTTTGAATGAGTCTGTTCAAGAGAGGTAATGCATTGGGCAACACCCCTCACGCCTCTAGCACCGCTTAAGCGGCAACTAAATTTCCAGAGCACAGTTAATGACAAGACTAGTCACAGAACCTTCTTACGCATAAAATGTGAGAAGTTAAAGTGGGAGCTTCTACGGTTCAAGTAAGAATAAAACATGTGAAAGGTTTCTTAGAACAGTTCGAAGGTGCCAGAATTTGATGACGTCTTATTCTCCATATTTCACATACTTTATTGCTATCAGAAAGAGATATCAGCTCAGAAGACACGATATCTTCGTATTGTTTTGATATTTTATGACAAGATGATGATATTGCCACTGTTCCAGAAGTATGAAATTAAAACTAGGACTTTGTTTGTTGATTTCATAAAGATTGTCAAAATGCACGTGTTTGTCCAATCGACTGAAATGTATTGGTGTGTAGATTGAAACGCTTTAAATTGTTTATTGAAAGAGACATAGACATTCATTTTTGAGTAAGTCAGTGTTGAAAGCGGAGATGGGGTTACTGAAAATTCGAATAATAATCATTACATTCAAGCTCTACGTGAATATTTGATATCACAATCAGTAGATTATTATGTTACGGAACTAAACATTACGAATTAATGGTAGTGCAGAGTAAATATATTGTGATATGACGAAATTAGTCAATGGATAACTATGCCTAATATTTGACTGTGTAAATACATTTTGATAACCCATCAACATAAGTCAATGGACAAACTTTAATTAAGAAACTTAGAACGCAAATGGCATGAAAGTAAATTCACAATCGATCACCCGATTTACCGAACACAGTGTGCTGACGTGAATAAGATGCTAAAACAAGCAAAATTGACTCATGTGGGAGCGACCATAGGGGTTTATCTAAAATTACCAAAAAATCTTCTTGGCGGTACAAATGAGGTGATTTTACTCCACAGCATCTCGCACAGGATTTCAGTGACATTTTTTTTATTGGAAATATAGAAACAATTAGAAAGAATATACTAGTAACATCGCAAACACAATCTGTATCTGATTTAGATGACATAAAAACTGAATACACAGGTGTCAATTATGTTGAGTTGACTCAAACCACAGACGACGAAGTGAAATCAATAATTAAAAAGTCAGCAAACAAATCTTGTGAACTAGATCCTATCCCAACATGGTTATTAAAAGAATGTCTTGACGAACTAACACCAGTGATAACAAAATTAATAAATGCATCTCCAGACGCTGCGTATGTGCCCAAAGCGTTCAAACATTCACGAATAAGACCTCTTCTAAAAAAGCCAAGCCTAGATGCTAATGTTCTAAAAAGTACAGACCTGTGTCAAATCTGCCTTTTCTGTATAAATCTTAGAAAAAGTGGTACATATTCGAACTGAAAATCATCTGAGGAACAATAAACTCCATGAAGTCAATTAATCTGCTTATAAGAAATTCCACTCGCCCTATTAAAAGTCCAAAATGACATTCTTCAATCGCTGGATAAGAACTATGTGACTTTCTTGTGATGCTCGATCTCTCTGCAGCATTTGACACTTTCGACCACGGGACGTTGATTCATCGCCTAGAACGTCACTTTGGTATTTACAGACAAAAAAACAAAGAAAAATATCAAACAGGGAATGCCACGCACCAAAAACGCAGCCTCCTCAAAACGAAACCCCCAGCACGCAGACGCGTGCACCACACACACATACACACACACACACCCAAACGAACAACACACACGCACACAAAGCCAACACATAAGACGAAACGAACAAACAAAGGAACACAGTGGGGCACCGCCTTGGAACGGTCAGTGGCAAAAACACCATTCCACTCGCATGGATGATGTCAGACCGTATGCATAGACGGTGAGCTATCACAACCAGTACTCATGAAGTACAGTGTACCTCAAGGGTCTGTCCTGGGGCCAAAGAGCTACACAATGTATACAAAACCAGTCGGAGCTATCTGCAGAAAGCACGGACTGATCAATCATTTCTATGCGGACGATTCACAGTTATATCAATCCTTCAAACCAATAAACAAAATGTCTATTGAAGAGAACACCCATCGCGTTGAAAGTTGTCTAAAGGATGTAGTAAGTTGGATGAATACCAACATGTTGAAACTCAATGCTGAAAAAACAGAAACAATCCTATTTTCATCTGAACACAAAGCACAATGTGTTTCAAACATATCTGTGACAGTGGACTGCTCTGAAATCAAACAATCAGGCAGTGTCAGGAAACTCGGTGATTTACTGGACTCAAACATGAAGATGGGCCAACATTTGAATAGTGTGTGTAGGAATTCCTATGGACAGTTACGGTAAATTAGTCACATCAGAAAATATATTACCACATACGCAACCAAATCTCTAATTAACTCTCATGTTACATCAACTCTCTTCTATACAGTCAATGAACAAACAACAGTATTTCCAAAATACGGCAGCTAGAATCGTAACCAATATATCCGGATACGACCATATAACACCTGTGCTGCGTGAACTCCATTGGCTTCTTGTGCAGTACAGGGTAGAATACGAAAATTCAAACACATACATATAAATCACCAGCTTATGTAGTGAACATGTTAGAAATATATAAGCCATCCAGAAATTCTGAGATCCCGAAATAATGCGTTAACACTAGTGGTGCCAAAATGTCGGACAATGCGATTTAGTGACAGGGGCTTGCAGGCAACAGCTGCGAGGTTAAAGAATGCCCTCCCATCTGGCATAAGAGACTGCAAGACATTGCAAAGTTTCAAAGAAGCGCTAAAGACACATTATTTCATACAACTCTTTGGGAACTAATTTCACTAATTACCTGATAGAATAATGCAGGTACTTGGCCGGCCAATCCAGAACTCTAATGTGACAAAATAATATAAACAGTGTTTTTTCTGTGAGATATATATATATATATATATATATTCTCCGGACCGTTTAGATGGGAATTGACCCAATCATCCGGGACGGTTTGCATGCTGTAATGCATTTCACAGGCATCATACTGTTAATTCAGTCTGTTCAAAATGTTGGATATCTTTTGTTCTAATCTGTTCTAACCTGTTACTTTGATAGATCAGTTAGTTTTTTACGATATTGTATTTAGTTTCATGTTTTGATCGCACTCATCTTATCTTATAAAGTATATTTTAAATTGTGACTGAATATTTTATACTTTGTGTATATTTAACATTTTTGTTTTTGTTGTTTTAATTAGGAGTTTAATCTGCTTACCTTTAATTTAAAACGCTATGTATCTTATTACCTTAATGTAATTTTAAATTCATTCTATAATAGTTCAATTATCTTTTTTACTATTGAACATTATATAGATGCGTTTATGTAAAGCACTTTTGTTTAGATGAGAAGAGTGCTATATAAATATGGTATATAATATTGATAATAATAGTAATAATAATGAAATAATACCTTTTAGTAGTTTGCGAATCAAAGTCGCAACTTTGTGATATATGTACAAACATGGTTCTGACTGTAAACTGCGAAAGTACATTTCGGGCTTCAGAACAGTTCTTTATTTCTATCGTCAACTTTATAATACTCAAGTTTTACATAATAGATTTGGATGGCACCTATTGCCAAAGAATTATACAGATTTTCTAGACAAACACAGTTCTGATAAAACAGGAGTTTATGTTTGTACTGCAAACACATTTAGAGAAACCTTTTCCATCACATAACGAATTTGACTACACGGCCTGTCTTAAATAAAATGTACATACTCACAGACGCAGGGGTCAGAAAAATACATTCCAAACTCATATTTCTGATCTTGGCAAAACAATGACCGTCACCTTTCTTGGATCACTTGTATCACGAAAGATTGATGTTATTGGAATAGCAACATTTGTTTGTTCCCACTTCAACAACAAACGGGTCTTTTTAGATTTTTTTTTCGCTCAGCGTCTAGTTGGGTAGGCCTAATTATAACATCTTCTCTGTTTGTAGTTCACACAACACAAAACACAATATAATAGAATCCGTTCTCCTAGAAAATCGTTTAATACCTGATTGAAACTAGTTTTTTCTATGATACTGTTTACAATGTAAACATTTTTGTTTGCACTTTGAGTTGAAGCCTAATCTTGTCATCATCGCGAGTTTTTTGATCTGATTCCAGAATTATTTGATCTCTACGAAAGTTGCAGATTTAAACTCCTGCATGATCATGGGGGCAAAGGTTGAAAAAATGCAAATTGAAAATTGTGCAAAAATGCTTAGATACCAGTGTGGTAAAAAATTATAAGACGTTTAGTGTCTGTGATTTAGGTGGAAGTGTGGGTCCACTTCTCACACATAAGTGGCTCATCTCAATCTGCCCCTAACTGAAAACAACTTTTCAGTACACTAAATTGGTTAAGATGGTCCACTTATAGAAAAAAAATCAGAATATACCATTTTGCAGCAGATGTACAATTTTACAGAATGATCCACAACCTATACAATGGCAGTAAAAAGAAATCGAACTTTTGAATAAAATCGGCATGGATTGGTGGCCATACTTGATTTGACCGACTTCCGTCACATAGATTAGTAACTTAGCCTCGGTAGTCCATTAGAAATTATTATTATTGTTATTTACCAGATTTTTATAGCGCTCTTTTCATCTATAAAATAAACGTTCAAAAGCGCTGTACAAACTATATATCACATAATGATATGGACACACAATACAACATAAAAATATATTTGAAAATAGTTCAACAGCTAGAATCAGGTTTGACTCTACATATTAAATATACTAGATATTTAAAAAAAACAAAACAATAAACAACAGTAAATAAATTCTATTGCACAGTCATACAACAGCTTGTTTTCCAGTACAAAGTTAGTTTCAGTAGACCTAGAAGTAAAAGTGTGTTTTAATGATCTTTTGAAAGCATCCAAACTTTTAGCGTCCCAAATGGTAGCCGGAAGAGTATTCCATAACTTCGGTGCAGCTGATGAAAAACTACGATCACCGTACCTCACAGTTTTGCTTTTTGAACAACTAATTGTTCTGAGTTGTTCTTGGATCTCAAATTTCTTGCTGGCTGATAGAGTTCTAGCAAGTCTTTAACATACATCGGTGATTGGTCATGCAATGCTATGTAAGTGTGAACTAGAATCTTAAAGTCCACTCTGTGAGTAACTGGTATCTAATGCAGTTCTTTTAAGACCGGCGTAATGTGATCATAACGCGATATTCTCGTTATGATTCGAGCTGCAGTGTTCTGAAGATTTTGAAGTCTATTCAGCAAGGACTTCGGAACACCATACAAGAGCGCATTGCAATAATCAAGGCGTGAAGTGACGAGTGAATTTACTAGCGAGTTTGTGGCATCTGTATTTAGATATTTCCTGATGTGGCCTATTTGACGTAGCTGTCCGTATCCTGATCCTCAAACTGAGTTAATATGTTTTTCCATGCTCATTTTGGAGTCTAGAAAAGCACTAAATTTCCTTACATATTAAGATGGTTTAATGTTCTCAACTTTCACAGAAACCGATTCAATATGTTTTTCGTTTCTTTGAGAGGTAAATACAATGACTTCAGTTTTATCAGCATTGATTTTCAACATGTTGCTGTTCATCCACGATACAATCTCGACGAGACAGTTTTCAACACAGCGTAAAGCATCCTTCAAAGAGACCGGATTTAGTGGTTTGAAAGAAAAATAAAGCTGCCCATCGTCGGCGTAAAAATGGTGATTTAGTCCATGTTTCTTGCATATTGTACCAACTGGTTTAGTGTACATTGTGAAACATTTTGGTCCGAGAACGGACCCCTGTGGAACACTGTATTTCATTTGCTCTGGTTTTGACAATTTACTATCTATGGTCACAGTTTGGTAGCGGTCGCTCAGATATGAAGTTATTCATTCGAGTGGTTTCCCTGCGATACCAAAGGGGTCGTGGAGGCGGTGCAAAAGTGTCTTGTGGTCGATAGTATCGAAAGCAGCCGATAGGTCAAGCATCATTAACAATGTTACATCATTTTGGTCAAGGGAGTTGAGAATGCCATTTTGAACCTTCAGAAATGCAGTCTCAGTGAAGTGAAATTTTCTGTATGCAGACTGGTGTTCTTCGTGGGGACTGTTCAACGACAAATGGCTTTCTAAACGAGCATCGACTACCTTTTCAAGTATTTTAGGCACATACGGTAAATTAGGGACAGGTCTATAGTTTTTCAGAATATTTCCATCTAGATCTGACTTTTTGATAAGTGGTCTGATCAACGAACTTTTGAAGGATTTCAGTACACGCTTTCTCCAAAGAATCATTATTTGTTTTAGTGAGAGAAGGTAGCAGTTATTCTAAGCTTTCTTTCAAAAGCCATGTCGGAATTGGATCTAGCTCACATGATTTACTTGCAGATTTTGAAACAACATTTTTTACTTCATCCTGTGGGACTGGAGAAAATTCAACAAGTTTATCTATTTGCGTGTTCGAAATTTCCTCGTAGATAACTGCACCGGTTTGTAATTCTGTTTCTGACGTAATTTTATTTCTTATTCCATCAATTTTATCGATGAAGAAGTCGCTGAGATTTTGTGCTAGTTCTTTGGAAGAGGAAGATGTTGGCAGGATGGCCTCCTCGTCTCTACCAAGAAGATTCTTTGTCACTTTGAATAAAGTTTTTTGATCGCGTCCACAGGACTTTTCAGAATAGAAGTTAACACGTGTTTGTTTCAGCAATTTATTCACAGAAGCACAATGATTTCTGTATATACCATGATCTACTGTCAGATGTGTTTTTCTCCAATTGCATTCAAGTTTTCGTTTCAAATGTTTGGCTTCGTGTAGGTCTTCATTATACCATGGACATGTCGGTCTAAACACTATTGTTTTTGTAAGCGAAGGGGCGTGCTGGTCAACGAGTGATATCAAACCACGTCAACATCAGAAATTAACGTATTTGTGTCGAGAATCTACAAAGATTTTATTTCGTTTTTGACTGATTCAATGTCGATGGATGTCAACTTTCGAAAGGTCACAGTTCACTTATTTGAGCAGATTTTTCTGCTCGAATATGAAATATCACAGCGAAATGGTCACATAATATCTTCCCATCAGATTAAGATAGTCCTGGGTCAGTAACTTCTATATTTGATACAATATTTTCAGTGTCTCTCGTGATAAGCATATCCAAAGTATGTCCTGCAACATGTGTTGGTCCTCGAACATTCCATACCAAATGTTTCTAGACAGCTGTTGAATTTGGAAGCGTCGCGATCCGTAGGTATGTCCAGATGGAAGTTTAAGTCACCAACAATAACTATTGGCTTGTCAATGGTTGCGTATTTTGAAAGAAACAGAGGCCATTCATGATGAAGGAAGTCATTAGTACTGAAATCGTGCTTTTGTGATGGTGGTGGTCTGTATATGACTGAAAGACGCAAGGATTTCTTATTTGTAGCAATATTACAATCAATGTGCTTAAACGTTGAGAAGTGTCCGTCGCCGGAAGATGTCAGCATTTTAAATTCTATATTGTCTTTATAAATAATAGCGACTCCACCTCCGCGCATTTTCTCGGGACGAGGGACTTGCTTCATGCGATACCCGTCAGGGACAAGCTCACTACTGCATGTTTTTTTCCACGGTATTATCAAGCCATGTCTCTGTGATTGCAACAACGTCGAAATCGTTTGAAAGGATAAAATCGCAAAGTGGTATTGTTTTGTTTTTCACAGGTCTTGGATTTATAGAACATACTTTAAGGGTTTTCTGACCTTTTGTTATGTTGAGAGATTCACATTTTATCTTTGTAATATCATTAATATTATGTGTATTATTGTTTCTATTTGAGAAGCGTCTTGTTAGAATCACAGCGGCGAGTTTTATTAATTTGTACACATAAAAAGCTCATTTGCTTTTATCCCTACAAATATTATTACCTTGTATAACCAACTGGACTGGAATCACTCTAAAATGTATTTACCCATATGATTTAGTACAATTTAATTGTCCCTGTCATTCAGAAAGTACAAAATTTATTAAGAAATAATTTATAGCAAAACTGTGTTTAACACTATTTATACACGATGGGTGGTTATACGTCGGGCGTAATAATTTCACGAGGGCACAGCCCGAGTGAAATTATTTCGAACGACGTATAACCGCCCGAGTGTATAAATAGTGTTAAATTCTAATATGTCTTTTATTGTACAATACAGATCCAATATGACAGAACTGTTTCTTCGCACATGCATTGTGCAAAATGGTAGGTCGTCACGCTCCTTTGTTTATACACGCCAAGACTGGAAATGGTAATACGGAAGAATTCAGTTTAGGCAAATATGATGGCGAATTATTCAGCAAAGAGTATGTGCGTAAATTAATCAAGACAGTTGAGGAAAGTGACATTTCGTTTTAAACATACTGTTAAGTAAAGTATTTGATCAAATGTGAAAGCGTTATTTCTAGATGCATATAGGCGCTAATCATATTAGAATGTAATTTCAAATGAATTATTGGTCATATTGCCAACATTCCATATTTTATTGTTTTAGAAAGTGCAGAATTACACACCCAAGCATGGATTTGACAGACCATAAATGTTGAAATGAGACATACATTGTAGAACAGAATGCAATATACTAAGCAGAATCGCAGACGCTTTGAAATCGTACGCAGCGAAAGCTAAAACGCTTACACGTCACAATGACTTCGGCTGATGTGCTTTCTACTCTCCCAGTTATCTCCGTAAAATGCTATCAATCTTGAAGTGCTCCACGGTTTAAAACCAAACGACTTAAGTGCAGCCTACGTACATCTTAATCAATAATATGTATCATCATTAATTACGGAAGGAGAAAAAATCAAAGTATATAAAACATGTTAACAGAGAAGAAGCACTTCTCTGATAACACTTGATGAAGTATTATTCTAGAGAATTTGCGTAATATATCAGCGCGGCCGCCCGAACAGTTATCTGTATGAATTATTTTAGTCAACTGAGCTTTATCAAGATGTTTGATTATACATGTAAATACTTTGTGTTCTATTTTCCAGTACCTATACCAGCAACAGATACATCTGATTGTTGTGAATTGCTTCAATAGTATCTTTAATTATATCATAAATTTGTTCTGTATAACAATTATCCTGCCACGTCTGTCATTCTGAATGTACGGTACATGTGAGGTTGGATAGCTTCAAAATGATTTCACTCCCATGTCAGCTTCATATTACTATTACCACTTCTAATATTATCTAATATTATCCCCTTTTTTATCATGCTACTTTGGTCATATTACTTTATTACCAGATCTAATATTATCTTCATTTTTTAACATGCTAGTTTGGTTGCCTTGTGGCTGGTATAACATAAAAGTGTGTAAAGAAAGTTCGTTCCAGTTAAGATGTAAATGACAACAATACAGGTTCATACCATTCACTGAAAGACTAACTATGCCATTAACTATGACCATGTTTTAGGTTTCATTAATGGATAAGTTTACATGACTGTATTCCATTCGGTGCAAATTTGCCCTGACTCTGTTTTAAGAAATTGGCATTTTCACTTAAATTTATAGGAGTAGGCCATTCCCATACTTAACAGCAAAATTATGTTGCAATATAGTTAGAAATTATTTGTTTTGTTTAACACTATTGCTCTAGTAGATCTAGTTTAATTTTTATTGCACAAATAATAATTCAGATCTGACATAAAATAATTGTGTTAGATTTAATGTGAGAACAAGTGCTTTTTTATTTTCAAAAGTAAAAGAAATCTCAACTTAGCATATAGAATAAATTGTTTTTTCACCTATAAGAGAACTGAAACTGTATCGACATCATTTAGCATTGTACTACGTACTGTTTATGCCGCTAAGGATTAATTTGTACATAATACATTATTTGCCAGATAAAAATGAAAACTAATATCTGTCCTTGATCTGACTTGAAAACATTGTAATTTTGTTCGTTACAATGGATTAATTAATCTTCAGTCAAACAAAATTTAAACGTCTGAAAAGATATATTCATTTTGAATAACTGATACTCAGATTAACATTTTGCCGACAGGTGTCGAAAACGTATATTCATTTGTGCTGAATTTAATTTCAGAATTCAGTTATAATGCCGCATGTTTTTCAGGCAAAAAAACAACAAAACAAGTGGGGATTTGTCCGCTTATGTCAATTTCTTATCCGCGGGGATCTTGTCCGTATTCTGTTCAAGAGAATATTGTCTATATTGTGTTGAAAGACGGGTCCCTTTGTTTTTAAAAACATATTCTGGTAGACATGTTGTATTTTCGTCTTTCTTATAATAATGCGAATGCGGGTCACCCGGATACACACGAGAGGAAATTAAGCTGGTATGAGAATGGAGAAGAGATTCTACCTTTTCTATTGTACGACCGGGGAAAATTATTTTTTAAACCAAACCAAATTAAGTGTAGCTCTTAAAAACATTAAATTACGATTAATACTCAAAGATCAAAAATATGTTGAAATTACTTTGTCTATAACACTGGAAGTTATACAGGCAAATTGTTTCCCAGATTATCTTTTAACAGTTTTTGAATTGATAAAACAACAATGAAACTATTTCTAACAATACATGGTGTTTTATTCTACTGTGGACTAGGTAATTTTTAACAGGTGAAACATTTTGAGTGTCTTCTCATAAAAACATTACAGGGCGTCGCCATATACACGTCATTTAGCATTAATACAATCTTGATTTGTTTTCTTCAAGTGCCTAGAGATATGGATTTTCACTGTACAAAAACATATTCAAGGGCATCATAACGCATATCATAACTTTATAAATGATGTTCACCAGATTGATGGGACAGACTTTAATTAAAATAACGTATTATGAACAAATTATTGTTTTTTTTTTTGGTTAGGTTTAACGTCGCACCGACACAATTTTAGGTCATATGGCGACTTTCCAGCTTTGATGGAGGAGGAAGACCCCAGGTGCACCTCCGTGCATTATTCCATTACGAGCGGGCACCTGGGTAGAACCACCGACCTTCCGTAAGCCAGCTGGATGGCTTCCTCACATGAAGAATTCAACGCCCCGAGTGAGGCTTGAACCCACATCAATGAATGGTAACTGATTTGAAACCAGCGACCTTAACCACTCTGCCACGGAGGCCCCTTATGAACAAATTAATCCTCAGTGGCAAAAACAGTATGTAGTACAATGAAAAGTGTTTAAAATCTAAGAAATATCAGAAGATAAAATTCTGTACAAGTTGTTAAAGAATAAATGCTATTTGTAATCCGCGCGCCAAAACCCTGAAACCTCTTGTGTGAAAAGTAAGAGAAAGCGTTGGATTATATTTAAAAAGCAACAATATGTAGTCTGCATGAAAATAAACACGCGTAATAACAAAAAAAAAGACTAAAAAAGATATATCATCATATCATGTAAAAAACTGAACACTGCACATTAAAACATTAAAGCTGTTTTAGAGTGCTTCACAGGGATTAAAATAAAGAATACGAACTTTTTGTGTTAAGAAACAGAACATCTCCGATTATTGATGGGAAAATGTTCTACAGTAAATTTGTTTTATGAGAAGTTTCTATAGCGTAACTGGAGACGAATCGGTCGAAAGTATATCATACGAAAACCCAATTTGCATGCTTCATTTATATCTAATTGTATTCACAGAGATGCTATTTGCCTTTGTATTAAGAGCCTTGTTCACTAAATCGATAGGAAAATTGTTGAAAATACTCACATTTTTGTTGATACAAAAAATTACACCTAATACTAACGATTAGTAAAATATTTTGTATATATTTTGCAACCTGATCATGCGTTTTATTATGGTATATTAATACCATGACTTTAGGTCAAACAATTTCTTTTCTTTTGAAAAGGCACGGCAAATGTACAATTTTTCTACACATAGTTTCTTGAATTATCATAAGATTATTCATGCCATATCTGCTTTCAAGACATTAAAGTTAAGAGAAGAAATAATAGCACAAAACAGAGATGAAACTCTGATGGAAAAGGTTAAAAAAATGAAATATCCAAATAAAATATTATATAATATACAAATAAAAAATATGAAAGAAGAAACGATCACTCCACTAAGAAAATGGGGAAGACTTATCGATAAAGAAAGTAAACAAAAATGGAAAAAAATATTTTAAACTCCTTTTGTGTCAACAACTGATACTAAACTGAGAAATTTCCAATACAAATTCCTAATGAGATTAATTCCAACAAATACATACCTTTATAAATGTCAACTAACATCATCAAGACTATGTGATTTTTGCAATATGCATGATGAAACATTAGAACACTTTTTTCTGGGAATGCTCAGTTGCACAAAATATGTGGAATAAACTTAGTGATTACTTAAAAACAAAAAACATCGATATAAAATTCAAACTTCGGGAAATTTGTTTTAGTATACAAGAACAAGGTTTAACAAATGTCGCTATAAATTTTATAATTATTCTGTGTAAGTTTTATTTTCTGCAAATGAAAAATTGTAAAACAGTTCCAAAAATAGAAAGCTTTATTAAGATCTTAGAAAACAGAATCTTACTGGAAAAAGAAATAGCCTTTAGAAAGGAAAAACTAGACCTCTTCAAACAAAAATGACAAAGATTCCTTTGACATCTTCATTACTTTTTTTCTCTCAATTGTTCAATCTTTTAAACATCTACAACAGTGTAAAAGATGATACAATCATACTCCCCCCCCCACCCCCCACTTTTTTCGTCTTTTGTTATCCTTTTAACGTAGTCTATTCATGTTATTTTATTTCTCAACTCTTCTATTAAGTGGGATAGCAACAAAAAATATCATTATTTTTCTTTACATTTTATATTATTAAATACATGATATTTAAACCTAAATTGGAATATTAGACTAAGTTAACCATAATATTGTCAAGTTTGTGTATATATATGAACTGTATGTTTAAGTATCATGTTTGAAAATAAACGGGGTTACCCGCAAGGGGCCTCAAATGAAAAAAAAAAACTACCATGCCTTCTTTTAACATTGCGTGTGTAGAGGATTTATGATGACAGTGATAACTTTCATTTACACTGTCCTATGAGTTAGAGATATGTTGGAGTGTAAAGAGAAAGAAAGATGTACTTTCTTAAAACTGATATGAGATAAAAAAAATTCGTTCTTACCGATGATATTTACAGTAAGGTTTAACGATAGATTTCTTTGTTTATGCAGTGTCCGCTTTAATACCAAAAGACAACTTCAATTAAAAGGAAAAATCATTTATAATTTACACACTGGAAATCACACTACACCTAAATAAATAAACGTATTAACAATTTTCTATTTATCTTCCTACAAATCCACTAATATGTATATTCTAGCCTTTCCCTTTTTCTTGAAAAAGATATCTTTCCCTTTTACAACATCAACAGCTTAAAATATGAGTCTAAACTACACAATAAATCTTGAAATCCTTCTCTTTATAACATCACCTGCAAACAATAACAAATATATTGGTAACTGATCAAATTAATACCAGAAATCGCGTTCCACTTCAGACAATGTCACTCCGAAACAATATATAGCGAAGTGACCACTACTCTGTCATTTCCATGAGTCATTCTAATATTCCTGTTGAAGTCTGGCACAGAGATCCACCGAGCGCATTCAATGGGTGACAAGAAACGTCATAGAAAATGTAGATATGGTACCTACCATAGAACCTCTAAGGGGAACAACTCTGAATTTACCAACATAAAAACAGTGGTCAAAAGTTAAGAAAAACTAAATAGGTCTTTTCCGAACAACTGATCAGCAGACAAAATATGGCATACATTTGTTTAAAACTCTTTGTATTCAATACACAATATGCACACTGTTCTCATGGCTTACACTAACAGTTATTTTATAAGTTGTGCTGAGGTCCTGCAAGAAAGTTTATAAGTGCATCAAAATTAAAAAGAAATATATGAATTCCATTCAAGACATTTTACAACTGTAAGAAACGTTACAATGTACCTCAGATATTTAAGTTTTAGCACTTTAGCTAACTCTTGATTTGCTCAATGATTGGTTTACACAGAATTATGTTGTATAACCAACAATGAGAATTTACAAAAAAAAATTGGAATCACACATGTGTAGCAACATAGATAAACTGTTGTTATATTTATCATTTCAATTAATTATTTTAAAGTGTTTCTTACGCATTTGCTGCAAATAGTATAACACAAAGAGTGATTGCCATCAAAAGTAATTTTAACATTTTAACATTATTGTAGTGGCACTAGTAATGACATTCTGCAAAGATTTCCGTGTGAATATGTATTTGTATGTAATTCGGCACTCTCTGGACGTAACTATAGCTCAAACGCGCTCATTGCTTTTCGTAATTACCGAAAAATGCCAAAATTACATACGGAGAATTTGTAATTTGCCAATTTCGTTGCGGATCAACAATTTTAAACTAATTATAAGATGTTCTATTTATTCCTGCAAACAATGTAAGCAGTTAACGTACGGAATTCATATCAACTGACAACTTAAACTGTTTACACAACTTGAAAAATGATTAATGTGGGGGCCTTTCATTTACAATCATTTAAACAATTCGCCCCTTGCCGGCGGGGGAATAGAAAATGCCGGCTGTATCTCCATGCAGAGGGGTAAGACTTCCCCGAAAATGGAGCCACCTGTTTACCGTGGGTGGCGGTCCGTAAGCCGGAGGAGGGTCCTGGATGTTGAGGTGCCCCATAGTACCCTTGGGAGGTGATGCATATTTGTTTTATGTGTGTATCACCTTTTCGTGGTGTGGGTGTCAATACACATCTTTGGCCTCTAATTGGCCTTGTTAGACTCCGCGGCGGATGGGGGCTGCGAGTGACGAATACCAATCATTTAATATGGATAACCAAAACAAAAATAAAAGACCGCATACCGAAACAGACTCCAACGGCACGGAAGGTGAGAATTATTCTCACTGACCTTTCACTTCAAACATTTCATTTCCGCGATTCCTTCTCATTCAGTCAACAGTCGAAAACTTTAGGATGACAATCATCTCACCTTTTGTAATAGAGAAAACACTTGAAAGTATAGCTGGTGTTCCAAAATCCGTCAAAAAACTACATACTGGGGATCTTCTCGTTGAAGGTGATAAAGCGGCACATGCTCAAAATCTTTTATCAACATCATTTTTCGGCCATCCTTGTAAGTGCATTGCGCACCGTACTCTGAACTCCTCAGGGGGGATCATTCGTTGCCCTGATCTTGCGGGGGTTTCAGAGACGGAAATTGTGCAAGGTCTTACTGTTCAACATGTAACTGCAGCTAGACGGATCAAAATAAAACATGATGGAAAAGAAATTTTTACAAACACAATAATACTTACTTTTGGCATACCATTTCTTCCGTCTTTGGTAAGAGTAGGCTTACCAGACAAAGGTCACCCAATATATACCAAATCCCCTTCAGTGCTACACCTGTTTCAAATTTGGTCATAACGAATCAAACTGCAAAGGAGATCACATCTGTCATAAATGTAAACAGGATGGTTATTCTCATGAGCCTGACAGGTGTAATAGACCATTGTGCTGTGTGAATTGCGGCGAGGAACATTCAGCCAGGTCTCGCGACTGCAGGACAAGGCAGATCGAGGGCATTGGATTCCCTGAGGCCAGACGAATCGCGAATACTAAATTCATGTCTCCATCTTCCACAACATCATATTCTTCAATCACAAAATCAAATACTAACAAATCAACAACTTTTTGACGCGTCTACGCAAACTGACTTTGTACCTGCCAAAAACATACCAAATGAAAAGCCTAAAGTATCAGAAAAACCTTCGCAGACATCTCAAGTTCAAAAGGCAGCTGCTAAACCAACACTGCCACCAGCTGTACAAAATATCCCTAAGTATTCAAGTACGTCGTCGTCACGACAAAACGTTTGGATCTAATGATCCCATACAAACCCATAACCGGTTCCCTCTTGATATGAACCGGTTGACGGGGGAGGATGATGACGATCCGCCATTATCTGTTCCGTCCAGTTTAACTAGCACAAAGGAGGGGAAGATCAAAAGGTTCCCTCCTGAGTCAATGCAGCACTAATTCTTCTTTAAATTTCCAGTCGCTCAATTTTTGTTTACCACTGTAAATGGAAAGTAAACTTATCCAGTGGAATTGCTGTGGACTTAAAGCAAATTATAATGAAATTCTCCTTCTCTTATCAAAATATAATCCTTCACTTATGTGCCTTAGTGAAACATTTTTAAACGAAACGGACAAAATAGCTTCAAAAATTATTCAGTGTATAATTTCATTAATACTAACACTGACAAAGCTTCTGGTGGTACATCAATTATTATTAATAATGCATCTCCGCACAGACAAATTGTTCTAAATACAAGTATTCAGTCAGTTGCAATAAACATTACATTGCATCGACCAATTACTATCTGTTCGATTTACATACCTCCCAGGTTTAAACTAAATCTTGAAGATCTTGATGATCTTATAAAACAATTACCACAACCTTTTTTGCTTATGGGAGATTTTAATGGTCATCATGAATTTTGGGGCTGTTCTGACAGCAACACTAGAGGTCAAATTATTGAAACTTTCATTGAAAGAAATGCCCTCTGTTTATTAAATGATAAATCAAAAACGTATCTTCATCCTGCAACAGGTAACTTTTCTTCGCTTGATTTGACAATTTGTCAACCGAACATCTTTCTTGATTTTGAATGGAAAATACTGGAGGACTTGCATGGTAGTGACAATTTTCCAATTATTATTTCAAATACTTCTAATCTGCCTTCAGACCACCATTCATATTTCAAATTTAATAAAGCTGACTGGAAGCAATTTGAAACGTTATGTAAAAATGATTTGACTTTGGAGAATTTTACAAATTTTTATGATCCTATTTATCGGTTTTCGGTTCTTCTGTCCGATATTGCTGACAAGTCCATTCCTAAAACTTCAAGAAATGGTAAACATAAAAATAAGCCTTGGTATAATGATGATTGTAAGACCGCTGTTCGAAAACGTAGAGCGGCCATTAAAACATTCAATATATTCCAATTGAACGCCAATTACAGCAGTGTTTGAATAAAGTTCAAACTTGGGCCATAGAAAATGGTTTTAAATTTTCCCAGTAAAAAAACTCAGTGTGTCCACTTTTGTCAATTACGGAAACAACATTGTGACCCTGAGCTTTTTCTAAATGGTACAAAAATACCCGTTGTTGACGAAGCAAAATTTCTTGGTGTTATTTTTGATAAAAAGCTTTCTTTTATACCACACATAAAATACCTGATAGCCAAATGTTTGAAATCGTTGAATCTTTTAAAGGTATTTCAAATACTGATTGGGGAGCAGATCGCAAGGTTTTGTTAAAACTTTATAGAGCTTTGATTAGATCCAAGCTAGATTACGGTTGTGTTGTGTATGGTTCAGCCAGGAAATTGTATTTACAAATGTTGGATACTATCCATAATCAAGGTCTTCGTATTGCTCTTGGCGCATTTAGAACATCAAAAGTACCACGATTCGTATGACAGAACACCAAAACAAATTAAACCTTTTGGATTTCGCATTAATAATTCTATGGAGGAAACTGATTTTGAATTTGATGATATAAAAGAAAACTTAGTTCTGAATACACCACCATGGACTCTTAATTCTCCAACAGTAGTTTTTGATATGAAAACCGCCTTGAAAAAGTCTGAAACAAACCCTGAAATATTCAAGTCCAAATATAACGAAATCAAGTCGACATACAAAGATCATTTTCCAATTTATACAGATGGTTCAAAAGATGATTCAAAGGTTGGATGTGCCGCCGTTAGCCATCTGCATCAATCAAAATTACGTTTGCCAAATAACGCTACAATTTTTTCAGCCGAGGCAAAAGCTATTGATCTGGCCCTTAATTTTATTTCAGAATATAATGAAGAAAAGTTTATCATCTTTTCCGACTCACTTTCTGTATTACAATCAATATACAACCGTAATACAGAAAATCCTCTCATTCAAAATATTCATCTCAGGGTTCATGAACTATCTTTTAAAAAGTCCATCATATTGTGTTGGATTCCTAGTCATGTTGGTATTTATGGAAATGAAGATGCTGATACCGCAGCAAAGAAATCACTTTCATTAAATCAATCTAAATTGAAATTACCATATACTGATTTTAGGTCAAATATCAACAAGTACATTTTAACTAAATGGCAGTCTTCATGGAACAATGCTTCGTTCAATAAACTTCGTGAGATTAAACCTACTTTAGGTGAATGGCACCAAGGAAATAGATCTGTTCGCAGGGAGGAGGTTGTTCTTTCTCGTTGCCGAATACATCATACTCGGTTGACTCATTCGTATCTTCTTAACAATGAAGTGTTCAACATGTTTTAATCGACTGTGTAGACTTCGATCCACATCGCAATTTATACTATAATGTTGAATCGTTAAAAGAATTGTTTGAGCAAATTCCTGCCGACAAAATTTTACAATGTTTGAAACAAATAGGCTTATATCATAAAATATGAACCTTATTTGATTTTTTTCCACAACTTTTACACTTTTTTATGTTTGCAAGAAATTGCAACTGCTTTTTTACACTATATATGTATATACTTTTTTACTTTAACAGTTATATGTATGCTTACAATTAACGTAAAACCCAACTCATTCATTCATTTTATTTCAACAATTATTACCTGCATTCATGAATGGAAAATATTGATGGTAATATTAGTTTCCCTGCATGTTGTGACAGGATACCGGAGATACGCTGTTGAAGAAATTAATATCCCCGAGCCTGATATGGATTTTCGAGACAGCGTATATCCCGAATCCTGTCACCAACTTGCAGTGCAACGACTACCATTTACTTCCATGTTACAATCGAAACATTTTGAATTTTTGTACATTTATAAATCTACTTACAGTGCAGCAATAATTTGTTTGGTCATTATGTTTTGTTTATAATTGATTAACACCAGTCATAAAATGCACAATGACCTGTATTTTGAATGAATCATAAAACACAAAAGCCAATTTATACAGGTTATGAACTGGTTTAAATCAGCTTTCTGAAATTCTGTTCCATCCTTTCGAAAATCATCAGATTTCACGATGTCAGAAGTGTCTTGAAACTTCGGCTTTCATCCCGTTTCCTGTTAAATTCTTTACCTTGCACGTAGATTAAATGATCCTACAACAAACTGCTCTTGGAAACGATATCTATAGCTGGAGCTAATTAATACTCTGACTTGATTCAATTAAGACGTCGATAACCGTTTGCAGAAAGCAAACATTGAAAATTTCCTTTTTGAACGATCTCCGTTGGGTAGCATTTATCACTCGAAAGTAAATGATTGCTTTGAAACTGCTCTTCTACATAGACTTTGTCAGCAATCCGAAAAAATCCCACATTATTTGCCAATTTCATACAGGTTGAACACTTTAAAATATATTTACGTTCAACATATTCTGGTCCACTGAAAATTATGAAGTTCGTTTTGTATGAACAGCAAAAGGAAAGTCGCGAAATGTACGTTAACAATATTGGAAAATCGTTAAAATGCTCGTCAAAGAAAATTCATCAAAATGTGATTTTATCCTCCTTTATAAATGAAAATTGCACGTATTCTTTTACTGATATTGAGAAAGCTAATATTTTAAACGATTATTTTTTGTCAGTTTCAAATCTTGATGACTCGCAAGCAAGTTTACCAACTTTTTCTAGAAAAACTGACAAACAACTACAAAATATCACAATAACTGAACAAGATACTATTGATGTCCTATCTAACCTTAACATAAATAAAGCAAACGGGCCGGATGAAATAAGTCATCGCATGTTAAAGGAAACACGTGAAACAGTTTTTGTACCATTAACTATTATTTTCAATAGGTCAATTCAAGAAAAAATATATCCGGATTTGTCGAAAGGTGCACATGTAATGCCTCTTTTTAAAAAGGGTGATAAAAATATTGCATCAAACTACCGTCCGATATCTCTTATAATTTGCGTGGATAATGTCATGGAACGAGTAGTGCTCAAATTTATATACAACTAATTACATGCAAATGATCTTATATATGATAAACAGTCAGGTATTCTTCCAGGCCATTCGGCGGTCTACCAGTTAATTGATATACATATAATCAAATTTGTTCGGCTTTTGATGGACGAAAATCTACTTGTATTATATTCTGCGACATAAGTGAAGCTTTTGATAAGGCATTCAGGGCTCACTTTCAAACTTAGACAATGCGGTATAAACGGAAACATAATAAACTGGATCACTAGTTATCTGAACAATCGAAGCCAAAAAGTCTTTATTGGATCTTCCTATTCTTGTGAAACACAAGTAAATGCAGGAGTGTTTCAAGGATCAGTCTTAGGGCCTTTGTTTTTTCTTATTTATGTAAACGACATTACCGAGTCTTTTTTAAGTATATCCCGGCTGTATGCTGACGACAGTTCACTCGCCATTAGTTCTGACAATGTTGAAAATATCGAAACAATACTAAACCATGATTTACATATGATATCAAATTGGGCTCAAAAATGGCTAGTAGATTTTAATCCCTCTAAAACAGTAGTAATGTTTTTTACTCTTGCCGAAACAATACTGCTAGACCCTCCTTAATTTTTGACAATGTTCAGCTCAGCTATGTTCAAACACATAAACATCTTGGAGTTACGTTTTGTGATGATGGCACTTGGCACACACATATTTCAAACATAGCTACTTCAGCATCTAAAGTATTAGGGACAAAGACATTTTTAAAATTTAAACTTAAAAGAGCAACTCTCAATCAAATCTTCACCTCCTATGTAAGGCCAATTTTAGAGTATGCCTCTATTATTTGGGATAATTGTACAGCATACGAAAAAGAATTGCTTAAGAAAATCCAATATGATGCTGCTAGAACAGTAACCGGTTTAACAAGATCTGTGTCATAAATAACATGATAAATGAAATTGGCTGGGTTTCATTATCCGATAGACGTAAATTACAAAAACTAGTTCTTATTTTCAAATACAAAAATGGCGATTTACCGAGCTATTTAAATGAACTTCTACCTGATATGGTTAGTGACACGAATTCGTATAACTTGACAAATCATCTCGATTACGCAACTGTTGCTCGTCGTCTTGAAATTTATTCCAGATCAGTACTACCATCATCTATTAAGCTTTGGAATGATTTAAATATAGAAACTCGAAATTCAGAAACTCTTGCCTCATTTAAAAGAAAGCTGTTGAAACTATTTAAGCCACCCGTTGTCCCTACATTTTTCTTGTTGGTGACAGCTTCCTGCAAGTGCATCATGCCCGAATACGAAACAAATGCAGTAGCTTAAATAACGATTTATTCACAATCATCTACGCGATAATCCACAATGTACGTGCAGCAGTTTGTGTGAAGATGCTGAACATTTCTTCTTTCGCTGTCCGTTATACATAAACCAAAGACTCCAACTGTTTACCAATACTAGGCAATATCATCCTCTTAACAGTAAAAAATTGCTTTTTGTTATTGATTATTTAACCGATGAAGAAAATTCTACTCTTTTCAAAGAAGTCCAGCGATTTATTAAATTAACTAGACGCTTTGAAATATAAAAAAGACATTCCAAAATACACATACACAAAAGAACAAAAATGTCGAATCGAGCCGAAAATTTGCATTCGACTGAAAATCTTCATCATTCAAAACATTTGAAAAATTTACTTACGTATTATGATTGAAAGTGCAACGTAAAAGTCAGGTTAGAAATTGCTAATGGAATCATCTCACAAGCATCTCAACTTTTGTAACCATTAACGTTTAATGTATTTAGAGAAAATTACACTTATTTTTAAAACAAGGTCTTTCTCGCCCACCATATCTTTTCATATATGTAAGTTTAGTCTACTTTCAATACTTTGAAAGAACTGTGTTTTTTTTGTCTTTAAGTAAATTAAAAATAAAATTCTAGCCAAGAGTCTAAAACTCATGAAAGAGAATTACATGCTCTTTATAATAAGCTTACCAACATCATACCAATATTTACCTGAAAGAACTTATTTGAAATTTTATAATGTAAACAAACCAATACAACATTTTACCATCAATATTTTTCATTCATGAATGCACTCAATGCAGGTGATAATTGTTGATATAATTGTAAATGAGAGGCCCCCAAAAAATTCCTTTTTCGAGTTGTGTAAACAGTTTAAGTTGTAAGTTGATGTGAATTCCTTAGTTTAAAATTGTTGATCCGCAATGAAAATTGGCAAATTACAAATTCTTCGTATGCAATTTTGGCAGTTTTCGGTAATTACGAGAAGCAATGAGCGCGTTTTGAGTTAAATGCCGAATTACATACAAATACATAACCACACGGAAATTCTTGCAGTGTCATTACTTATGCAACTACCATAAAATGTTAAAATATTAATAAAATCTGTAAAAAGATCCTTTGGAAGCAAAGAAAGAATAGCAGACTCGGTTTGAGTGAGTCTGTTCAGGAGAGGTAATGAAATGTGCAACACCTCTCACACCCCTAGCACCGGCTTAAGCGGAACTCTATTACATATATGTTGCGTGGACTTCATGATCCCAAAGGACCAGACAATATAACAACACTGAAAATTACTTTTGATGACAATGACCCTGTGTTACACTATTTGCAGCAAGGTACTCATGAGAAATGCTTCAAAATTAGTAAAGCGTAAGAAACACTTTGAAATGATTAATTGAAATGATAAATATAACAACAGTTTATCTTTGTTGTTACGCATGTGTGATTCCAGTTTATTTTTTATTTTTCGCAAATTCTCATTGTTGGATATACAATACAATTTTGTGTAAACCAAGTTATCACCATTGAGTAAATCAAGAGTTAGGTAAAGTGCCAAAACTTTTATACGTTTATTAAAGTTGTAAAATGTCTTAAATAGAATTCATGCATTTCTTTTTAATTTTGATGCACTAATAAACTTTCTAGCAGGGCCTCAGCACAACTTATAAAATAACTGTTAGTGTAAGCCATGAGGAAAACAGTGTGCATATTGTGTTTTGAATACAAAGAGTTTTAAACAAATGTTGGCCAGTTGGACCTATTTAGTTTAACTTTTGACCACTGTTTTTATGACGGTAAATTCAGACTTGTTCCCCTTAGATTTTCTATGGTAGGTACCATCTCTGCATTTTCTATGACGTTTCCTGTCGCTCAGTGAATCTCTGTGCCAGGTTAGAATGACAGAGAAGTGACCACTTCACTAAATATTATCACGGAGTGACATCGAAGTGGAACGCGATTAATTGTATCAACTTGATCAGTTACAAATATACTTGATATTGTTGCAGGTGATGCTTTATTTTTTCCCTAAAAATAGAAGGATTTCAAGATTCATTGTGTAGTTTAGACTCATATTTTTAAGCTTTTGATGTTGGAAAAAGAAAAAAATATCTTTTTTAAAGAAAATGGGAATATATATACGCAGGATCAGGTTGCACAAAATATACACAAAATATTTTACTAATCGTTAGTGTTAGGTATACTTTTTTGTGTCAACAGAAATGTGAGTATATTCAACAATTTTCTTATCAGTTTATGAGCGAACAAGGCTGTTAATACAAAGATACCTAGTTTCTCTGTGAATACGTTTAGATATAAATGAAGCATGCACATTGGGTTTTCTTATGATATACTTTCGACCGATTCGTCTCCAGTTAGGCTATAGAAACTTCTCATAAAACAAATTTTCCATCAATAATCGGAGATGTTCTGTTTCTTTAACACTAAAATTTCGTATTGTTTATTTTATTATATGTTTAATGTTTTAATGAACAGTGTTAGTTTTTTACATGATATGATGATATATTTCTTAAGTCTCTTTCTGATATTACATGTGATTATTTTCATGCAGACTACAAATATTATTGATTTTTAAATTTCCCTTACTTTTTCACACAAGAAGGTTTAGAGTTTTGGCGCGCGGATTACGTATTTATTCTTTAACAACTTGTACAGAATTCTATCTTCTGATATTTCCTAGTTTTTAAACTCTTTTCATTGTACTACATATTGTTAATGCCACTAAGGATCTATTTGTTCATTATACGTTATTTTAATTAAAGTCTGACCCACCAATCTGGAAAACATCATTTTTATAGTTATGATATGCGTTATGATGCCCTTAAATATGTTTTGATATAGTGAAGATCCATTCTCTAGGCACTTTTTTATTTTTTGAAAAAAAAAAACCAACAAAAAACAGACAAGTTGATATGTTCATTTATGTATTTTCCCCCATAGACCGTAATGCTAAATGACGTCGCCTCGCTTCCTTGTATATAAACAATATGGCGGCGCCCTGTAATGTTTTTATGAGGGGACAACTCAAACTTATCCACGTGTTGAAATTAACCGAGTTTACAAACTAAACACAGTAGGATAAAGACACCCTGTATTGTTAGAAATAGTTTCATTGTCGTTTTATCAATATAAAAATGTTAAAAGATAATCTGGAAATAATTCGCCTGTATAACTTCCAGTGTTACAGACAAAGTAATTTCAACATATTTATATATATATATTTATATATAATGTTTTAAGAGCTACCTTAAATTTCGTTTTGTTTAAAAATTGATGTTCCCCGTACAACGAAAAAAGGCAGAATCTCTTATCCATTCTCATACCCAGCTTAATTTTCTCTCAATCAGGGTGGACCGCATTCGCAATATGAATTGGTTTTATTATAAGAAAGACGAAAATACAACATGGCTACCTGAATATATTTTTAAAAACAAAGGGACCAGTCTTGGATGATGCCTCTATCATCACAATGAAGACAAAATTCTCTTGAACAGAAAACTGACAAGATCCAGCGGATAAGAATTTGACCCCCACTTGTTTTCCCCCCGAATTTCAGATGATCGAGTTAAATAGCGGATAATAGTTGCCATAAATTGTTTTATGAAGTTTATCTTAATTATTTTGTCATTTAAAAAATTTATTATATAACAATTTAAAATTCCTACTAAATACACACATTTCCTGCCGGCGTCTAAAATCTCGTTTGTTATTTTTCGTAACTTTTCATGATATCGTTACTTTTCAGGATATACAAAGAAAACCTTTTTTCAGGACAAACTAAAGGTTGAACACGTGTTAAGTTAAAATAGCATTATCAGTTATAATTCGTGAAACACTTTCTTCAATTATCGCACATACACGAGCTTTTAGAATGACATAATCTTAATAGGTTGAAATGCACGTGAAAAATATACGTGAAATTGTAACGTCTCGTTTGAATTAAAATTAAGGAACTCGCAGAACTTTCATGTAGATATATTTCAGTAACTACGACAAATCGGTTTATTTTCAGGATGTAATTTTGTGTATTCGACTTTAATACCACATTTTCTTTTGTTTGGTGATCCGATGTCAGTCGGAAACAAAAATATGAACACCAGCTTTTAGAAGTACAAACAGTGATCCAATGAATTTATACGAATTGTCACAAAACAATTTTGAAACTTTCTGATTGGACAGGATATCCAGTATTTTCGCAGAACATGCGGCATTATAACTAAATTCTGAAACACAAAATTTAGCACAAATGAATATACGTGGTTTTCGACACTTGTTGGCGAAATGTTAATCTGAGTATCAGTTATTCAATATGAATATATCTTATCAGACGTTTAAAGTTTGTTTGATTGAAGATTAATGTTTTCATTGTAACGAACAAAATACACTGTTTTCAAGTCAGATCAAGACAGATATTAATTTTCATTTTTATCTAGCAAATAATGTATTATGAACTAATTAATCCTTAGTGCCATAAACAGTATGTAGTACAATGCTAAATGACGTCGATACAGAAATATGGCTATTTTCAGATTTTCTTATATGTGAAAAAACAATTTATTCTATATGCTACGTTTAGAAATTTTTAACTACTGAAAATAAACAAGCCATTGTTCTCTCATTAAATCTAACACGATTATTTTATGTCAGATCTGGATTATTATTTGTACAATACAAATTCACCTAGATCTACTAGAGCAATAGTGTAAAACAAAACAAATAACTTCTAACTATATTGCAACATAATTTTGCTGTTAAGAAAGGAAGTATCCTACTCCTGTTAAATTTTAAAACATATTACGAGTCAGGGCAATTTGCACCGAATGGCATACTTCATGTAAACTTATCCATTAATAAAACCTAAAACATGGTCATAGTGACATAGTTAGTCTGTCAGTAAATGGTATGGACCTTTATTGCTGTCACTTACATCTTAGTAAAATTATGTAGCTGTTTTGCTTAACTAGAACGAACTTTCTTTACACCATTTATGTTACACAGTAATGAAAAATTTTACATTAAAACGTTAATGCAACATATGTTAGACTGACTATAGCTAAATACGTTATTCACTTTAAATAAGTTAATATTATTATTATTATAATCATCATCATAGAGGAAATTCATATGTTTCAAGTATGATTGTAAAGACTGAAGACCACATACAATGAATTTTGGTTTTCTTTTTGTTTTTACAGTACTCGTTACTGAAATTATTCTGTCATTTTATATACAATACTTTACCAGCCACAAGGCAACCAAACTAGCATGATAAAAATAGAGATAATATTAGAAACTGGTAAAAAAGTAATATGAAGTTGACATGGGAGTGAAATCATTTTGAAGCTATTCAGCCTCACATTTACCGTACATTCAGAATGACAGACGTGGCAGGATAATTGTTATACAGAACAAGTTTATGATATAACTAAAGATACTATAGAAGCAATTCACAACAATCAGACGTATCTGTTGTTGATATTGATACTGGAAAATAGAACACAAAGTATTTACATGTAAAATCAAACATCTTGATAAAGCTCAATTGACTAAAATAATTCATACAGATAACTATTTGGGCGGCCGCGCTGATATATTACGCAAACTCTCTAAAATAATACTTCCACAAAAACACGATCAAGTGTTATCAGAGGAGAGCTTAACTGACTTAATTTTCACAGTTAACATGTTTTATATTCTAATATTTTAAATTCGGTGCCATTGCACCATTGTGTTAGGCTGCACTTTTTGAGCTCTGATTTGATTTGATTTTGTTGCTGTTAATAGTGGGAGTGGAGACGTGATTTTTGGAGTGTATTTTTGTGAATGTGCGTTGGATGTGTTTGTGACATTATTTTTTGAATGCTCCATGTGTTGATCCAGAATCAGCATCACAAACAATCACATAAATAAATTGGGATATATTTATTGTTGATAAACACTTTGTGAACTTTCGCTCACCATTGTGGTTTTCAGTAATGGATTTTATTATGTATGACAGCAATTTTCTACACCGAATTGGAAATCAACAAGGCGTAGACCTAATCCTATTGTGTTACCAAGGTTAAAAGATTTGAGAATATTGCAACAGTACAGAGGAAAAAGAGTTGGTCGCCTGAAGGCACAAGCCTTGAATAATAGCAAAAGTAGTTACGGTAAACCAGTGGTTTTCAGAGGTGTAAACTTTAGCAACCTTGTATATTTTAAGAAAAATGGAAATAAATTGAATAAACAAAATGAACAGCTTACATGTTTGACGCTGAATTGTCGCTCGGCAGTAAACAAAGATGTTCTTATTGGTCAATTATTACGTGAGGAAAAGATAGATTTTACCCTTCTTACAGAGGCTTGGTTTTCGGACGACAAACAAGTCTGGTCTGAATCAAAATGGCTCTAAACTGAGTGTTACGAACAGGTAAAATAGGTTGGGTGGTGGTGTTGCACTGATATGTAGATCTGCTGTAAACATGCGCAAACTATCAGCTGGAAATTCTCATAGTTTTGAATATGGTGTTTGGCAGTTTATTATTTTCAAGAACATTACTATGTATGTAGTTTGGATATACAGACCTCCATCTTTGTCCACTTGTTCCCAGTTTGTCACAGACTTCTTTCAATATATGGAGGGAGTACTATCACAGTATTCAAATGTAATGGTCATGGGTGACTTTAATCTTCACATCCACGATGACACAAATGCAGTAACAGAATTCAACAATTCCGTGTACGCCATGGGTTTGCAACAGCATGTACAATTTAGTACACACACTGGTGGTAACGTTCTTGATTTAGTCCTTACGGAAATGGTGAATAGTGTTGAAGTAGTTTCTTGTGAACAGGGTCCATATGTTTCTGATCACTGTGCAGTTAAAATTGTGACAAATGTTAAAAAGGAAAATATAACCAGTGAGGTGGTGCTTTTTAGAAATTTTAAAGATATGGATACGAACACATTTTCAAGTGATCTGAGAGAAATGTCCATCGAAAGTGATAATGTCGACTCTTTTGTAGACGAATTTCAGACAGCAGTAGAAAAGATAATGAACTCACACGCACAAATTATAGAAAAAAAACAATCATCCGTCGCGCTCCAAAACCGTGCTTCACAGAAAAACTCCTTCATCTTAAAAGGGCGGCTCGCATATATGAACGTTTGTGGAAGAAATATAGACAATCACATCTGTATGAAGCCTTTAAAACAGCATGTAAAAACTACGAAAAAGAACTCAAACGTGAGAAAAGATCATCTCTGAGTGAAAAAGTTCTAAATGCCAAAGGTGACTCGAAAAAGCTTTATAGAGACAACTGGCCCTAGGTCTGAGAACCCTATGCCAACTGGACATGACAGCACACTGGGAGAGAAATTTGCAAATCAATTCATGAACAAAATCGAAAAAAATGGAGAATCGTTGAAATATTTCGATAATTTTCAACCATGCGAAAAAGATATTACTTGTTTTGACAGTCTTAAAGATCTGAGTGAGGAAGAAGTTAGAAGACTTATAAACCAACTACAGACATAATCATGTGAACTTGATATTCTATCAACAAAAGTGTTAAAATCGTACTTAGATGAACTATTACCTGTTATTACCAAATTGGTAAATTTATCGTTGCGTGACGGCATCTTTCCAACAAAAAGGAAACAGGCAATTGTAAGACATTTGTTGAAGAAAGTGGGACTCGAACTTGAATTTGCAAACTACAGGCCTGTTAGTAACCTCTCGTTTTTGTCAAAACTAATTAAAAAAGCAGCTCTGTTCAGACTCAACGATCATGTAAACAAACACAATCTTCTACCCAAAAACCAATCTGCTTACAGGAAAAAACATTCTTGCGAATCAGCATTGATACGTCTAGTAAATAATTTACTGGATGCTATGGAAAAGAAAGAAGTTACGGCGCTAATTGCCATCGATCTCAGTGCCGCCTTTGTTACTGCAGACCATGACATACTCGTTGATGTGTTGAAGAAGAAGTATGGCGTTTGTGGAAGCTGGAAGATTCGGTTGATTCCTATCTGCGCCCCAGAGTTGCCGTGTGAGTGTCAATTCAGCCATGTCCTTTCCACGCCAATTACATTGTAGCGTTCCAAAAGGGAGTTGCTTAGGACCTTGGCTCTATTTGACATATGCGGGGACACTGTTTGATGTTATTCCGCCATCGATATCAGTTACGGCTTTGCGGATGACCACACTGCTAATAAACGCTTTAAACCACCATCTTCAACAGTCAAATCCAAGGCAATACAAGAACTTGAACAATGTGCTATAACAAACACAACTGGATGGATGAAAATAAGCTCAAAATGAACACTTCAAAACCGATCATGTTTGGTAGTAGGCAACAGCTCTCTAAGTGTGCAGCTGACAAAATATGCATTGTAGGTGATGAAGTAAATCAGTGAGATTTATTCAATATCTAGGTGCATGCCTGGATGAAAACTTGAATCTAAAAGATCATGTTAAACGAAAGTGTAGAACAGCAATGTTCAACTACTTTAGAATAAAATGTATCCGGAAATATCTTACCAAAGAGGCTGCCGAAACCCTGTGCTGTCATTGATGATATCTCATTTAGATTATTGCAATGTCATTCTGTACGGTATTGCTCAAAGCGAGGTAAACAAAATGCAACGAACTCAGAACATGTGTGCAAAACTTGTCCTAGATCGAAGAAAATATGACAGTTCAAAGCATTCGCTCTATGATCTTCACTAGCTACCCATCAAAGCCAGAATCACATTCAAAATGCTCACCTACATGTATAATTGTTCAGTCGGAAATTCTCCGGAATGTCTTTCAGAACTTCTCATAAAACAAACACAGATAAGGAACTTGCGTTCTTCAAATTTCGTTACTGGGTGTTTCGTTGTTCCTTTCAACAAGCGCCAAACGTTCAGCGACAGAGGTTTTGGTACTGTTGGACCTAAACCCTGGAATGAATTGCCTCTCGAAATAAGGAACTCAGACACATCAGATGTTTTCAAAAAGAAGTTGAAAACTCATTATTTTGGAAATTACTCTGCACTCTTTTTAGCTCCACTATTCGGAGAATAAGGGGGCTATACTACTCGCCCCGGCGTCGGCGTCGGCGTGACCCTTCTTGGTTAAAGTTTTTTCGGCAACCCTTGTTTTTCTGTTATATCTTTGTTACTATTGCTTATATCTTACTGTAACTTCACATAAACTTTGTCCAGTATACAAACAATGTATGTATAGGGGCTGAGCCCATTATACCCAAGGTCAAGGTCACCAAGCTGTTATACTTAGGTTATTTTTAAGGTTAAAGTTTTTTGGCAACCTTTGTTTTTCTGCCATATCTTTGTTAATATTGCTTATATCTTACTGTAACTTCACATAAACATTGTCTAGTATGCAAACAAAGTATACGTAGGGGTTGAGCCCATTTTACCCAAGGTCAAGGTCACCAAAGTGTAGTACTTAGATCATTTTTAATGTTAAAGTTTTTCGGCAACCTTTGTTATTCTGTCATATCTTTGTTACTATTGCTTATATCTTACTGTAACTTCACATAAACATTGTCCAGTATGCCAACAAAGTATGTACAGGGACTGGGCCCATTTTATCCAAGGTCAAGGTCACCAAGGTCTTATACTTAGGTTATTTTTGAGGTTAAAGTTTTTCGGCAACCTTTGTTTTTCTGTCATAACTTTGTTACTTTTGCTTATACCTTACTGTAAGTTCTCATAAATATTGTCCAGCATACAAACATAGTATATGCAGGGGCTGGGCCCATTATACCCAAGGTCAAGGTCACCAAGGAGTTATACTTGGAATTATTTTCATGTTAAATTGTTTTCGAAAGCTTTATTAATAGACATATCTCTGGTACATTAAAAGATAATGACTTGAAATTAAAAATATTTGTTTATAATCATCATCTGCAGGTGTGGTTACATACCCCATAACTCTAATTGTATTTTTGACAGAATTATGCCTCTTTTGTCCTTATATTTTTTGGCAATCTTTGCTATCTGGATATTACTTTAATGCAATATAAGATAACGACTTGAAACTTAAAATGTAACTTTATCTCCATCATCTGCATGTGTGGTAACAATCCCCATAACTCTAATTTGTATTTTTGACCAAATTATGCCCCTTTTACACTTAAATTTTTTTAACAAACTTCATTTTCTGGACATAACTTTGGTACTATATAAGATAATGACTTGAAACTCAAAATATATCTTAACTATCATCATCTGCATTTATTGTAGCAATCCTAATAACTCTAATTTGTGTATTTGATGGAATTATGCCACTTGATGTATCTTCCTTTTATAGTAGAGGTCTCTTATTCACACATATATTCATTTTACTGTCAAATCCCCGAATAGTGGAGCGCGCTGTCTTACGGACAGCTCTTGTAGAGACTATGACTGTGATTTTTAAGATATTGTGGTAACATGAACTGGATGATTTTTACTGTGTAAATACATTCGAATATGAACAATTTTATCACAAATACAAAAATACAGTTATTTGTAATAACTTATGGACATGACACAATAACTCACTTCTACTTACTTACTAACAAAACAGCTATCTTACTCTATCTTAATATTCTAATATTTTATTAATCTTATCTGATGCCTGATCTTTTGTTTAATACTTACTAAATAGATCTTTACCATCATCATCTGCATTTGTTGTAGCAATCCTAATAACTCTAATTTGTGTATTTGATGGAATTATGCCACTTGATGTATCTTCCTTTTATAGTAGAGGTCTCTTATTCACACATATATTCATTTTACTGTCAAATCCCCGAATAGTGGAGCGCGCTGTCTTACGGACAGCTCTTGTAGAGACTATGACTGTGATTTTTAAGATATTGTGGTAACATGAACTGGATGATTTTTACTGTGTAAATACATTCGAATATGAACAATTTTATCACAAATACAAAAATACAGTTATTTGTAATAACTTATGGACATGACACAATAACTCACTTCTACTTACTTACTAACAAAACAGCTATCTTACTCTATCTTAATATTCTAATATTTTATTAATCTTATCTGATGCCTGATCTTTTGTTTAATACTTACTAAATAGATTATTAAATAGATTATTCACAATGATATTTATGCTCATTTATTTCATACATCTTTAAAATGTCTTAATTTTAAGACGTATTTTTAATGTGTTTGTAAAACGCCATTGAATAATGTTTTACGTAAAAATATGCGTTTAATCAAATAAAACAGTTTCAGTTTTTTTTTTCAGTTTCAGTTAATATACATTGACAAGGTTGTCTTCTATTTCTCCTTTCGTAATTGATGCAGAATCAATCGAAATCTATCATGACTGCAGACAAGTTACGCTTAACTGGTGCAATACATCTCAACTGGATTTAGACCGATAATTAGAAAGTTGAGATAAATGAAAATAGAAATAATCAAAGCATAAAAAGTAACATAATAGATATTATTGATTAAGATGTACATAGGCTGCAAGTGCATCATACTTCTGTCGTTTGATTTTAAACCGCGGAGCACTTCAAGATTGGTAGGATTTTACCGACATAACTCGGGAAGTAGAAAGCATATCAACGGAAGTCATTGTGACATGTAAGTGCTTTAGCTTCGCCGCGTATGATTTTAAAGCGCCTGTGATTCTGCTAAGTATCTTGAATTCTGTTCTACAAGGTATGTCTCATTTCAACTTTTATGGTCTGACAAATCCATGCTTGGGTGTGTTATTCTGCACTCGGGGTCTTTCTCAAACAACGAAATATTGAATGTCGCCAATACGACCAATAGATCATCTGAAATTACATTAATTTGTACTTTCTGAATGACACAGGGACAGTTCAGTTGTACGAAATCATATGGGAAGATATATTTTAGAGTGATTCCAGTCCATCTGATTATACAAGGTGATTATATTAGTAGGGATAAAAGCCAATGAGCACTTTATGTGTACAAATGAATCAAAATTCCTGATTTAATGGACTACCGAGGTTCAGATACTAATTTAAGTGACGGAAGTCGGTCAAACCCAGAATGGCCGCCGATCCATGCCGATTTTTTTCAAAAGTTCGATTTCTTTTTTCTGCCATTGCATACGTTTTGCATCATTCTGTAAAATTGTACATCTGCATCAAAAGGGTATATTCTGATTTTTTTTTCTTTAAGTGGACCATCTTAACCAATTTAGAGTACTGAAAAGTTTCAGTAAGGGGCAGATTGAGAAGAGCCACTTATGTATGAGAGGTTGACCCACACTTCCATCTAAATCACAGACGCTAAACGTATTATAATTTTTTACCACACTGGTATCTAATTATTTCTGCACAATTTTCAATTTGCAATTTTTCAAACCCTTGTCCCCATGATCATGCAGAAGTTTTAATCTGCAACATTCGTAGAGATCTAATAATTCTGGAATCAGATTACAAAACTCGCGATGATGACAAGATTAGGTTTCAACTCAAAGTGCAAACAAAAATGTTTACAATGTAAACAATATCATAGAAAAAAACTGGTTTCAATCAGGTATTAAACGATTTTCTAGGAGAGCAAATTCTATTATATTGTGTTTTATAGATATATCATGATATCTATCGCGATGTACTTCTAGGCAAACTACTATGTAATAAAGTCGTATGTGGGTCATCTAAATCGTTTGTCAAGTTGTGATTGTTATCTTCAATTGTTTATGTTGTATATGTTTATCCTGAGACTATTTATCTCTTATTCTCTTTTACTTTTTGAGGAAATTGTTAAGGACATTTAAAGTCACTGACCTCTAGATTTGGCTAAACTAATCTTTCTTTCAAATTGAAGTTTGGTCATTGAACATATGAATATGAGTTTTTGTTTCTAAAATATTTTTAAAATTCCAAATCAGCAAAAAAAGATGACTGCCTAGGGAATCGAACCCCGGACCGTCGCGGCAATAAAGACAATTTCCCGTCGTCGTAACCAATAGCGCTATAGCGGAAGTAGTGAACTATGACTTCAAAATATAGATATTTATAATCGAGACAGTTCTGGAGTAAAGTGTTACAAACGCTTTTCGATTTTCATCGTAAAAAGTAGTAAAAACAGCAATTCTCATGTGTTTCCGTAACATATAGTTTGTCAGTAATTAAGGCTTCAAGCCTACTACAGTCAGCGAAGTATTTCCCATCTTGATTTTACCCGCCCTCTGCTTTGACGACAGGGAGAATAGCGTGGTGGACGATTTCTCTGTATTGATCGCGACACACCAATCCTCAGCCCAAGCTGAAAGCTTGGTCATTCATTTTGGGCAGTACCATTTAGTATTCGAAAGGATGTTCACTCAAAATTACTGAAGGCTAAATATTAATAGCGATCTTTCTTCACTTCCGATGTTATAGGCTGCCAAAATTACCAGATCCTGCTCACCGCCTGTTACGTAGCATAATTATACAGACACGGAGGGTATTGTCTGACGTGAAATATAACATGAATTTAGAAACATTGCAGTTTTGTCTCATACAATACTAGTATATGAATATATAACATATATTTAAAACACTACACTAGTAAAATCATCATTAGATATCATTAACATGGTTAAGTGGTAGTGTATATAAGTGTGCGTTTGGGGAAAAGCGGGGGTGGGGGGATGGGTGTAGGTAAGGCGTAACTTGTAAGTAAGACTGTTTATTATTTTTCCAATTACTTTCAAATGTGTTTTAGTTTTATTGACAATTCTTAATCAACACTGAATTCAACGTGTTAGTAATATTATATATCACTCATAATAATCGATCTAAACATTACCATCAGAATATTTACTTTCACATCTGTATCTGAGACGTTCTCTCTGTCTGTTCTTGGGGCTTTATCTCACTCTGTCCCTCTGGTCAGATTGCTCTGTATCTGTACTAGTAGAGGATGATTTCGCGCCCTGTGTGGCTGCAGTATATGTAAAGCGCCTTTGAACGTGTTTTTCATGAAAAAGGCGCTATGTAAATCTGGTATAATAATAATAATAATAATAATAATAATAATAATAATAAAGAGTTTTAAGTATTCAGAAGTATTTTTGGTTCAAACATATTTCCTAGAGCACTGGAAGTAGGCTTAATTTCAAACTGCCTCATAATTTTTTTTATAAATGAACCTTTATGTCTAGCTTTCCAAAATATGTTGTTCTACTGTTTCGGATTCACTTGTTTGCAGACGTCATATTTACTATTTTCTGTCGAGCTTAATGATTTTAAATACGACAAATACGTAGAATATGTAAAATTTTACATTGAAGCAATTATAAATTTTAGGGGGCCTCCGTGACCGAATGGTTAAGGTCGCTGACTTCAAATGACTTGCCCCCCTCACCAATGCGGGTTCGAGCCTCACTCGGAGCGTTGAATTCTTCATGTCAGGAAGTCATCCGGCTGGCTTACGGAAGCTCGGTTGTTCTACCCGGATGCCCGCCCGTGATAAAATAATGCACGGAGGGGCACCCGGGATCTTCCTCCACCATCAAAGCTGGGAAGTCGCCATAATGTGTAGATGTGACCAAACCAAGCGAAAAAAATATGAATTTCTGTCTTGAAGCTTTAAAGGCATACTATGAAATATTTCCAATCAAAGAACTTTTTTTATTCCATTTTACCTGACGTTTTAAAGTAAGAATATCATTTATGTCTCTGTATCCTATTTTCAACTAAAGTGTTATATTGTGCATTTTAGTTTTGTTTGGTTAAGCGTAATGTTCCAACTTTCATGGATATTTGTTCTATTTTCAGACTGTTCATGAGTTTGAAGCTTGTGTTGCTCTGTATATGTCATTTATGTACATTATGTCTTCAAAAATACCTTTTTCCAATAACAATATTATATATCTTAGGTGTCGACAACAATATTGTATACTATAGGTCTTCACAGTTTGATACTTGAAGAAATCAGTCATTTTGTTTCAACAGGAGTAACAGCAAGAATAGAAGAATATGACTGTGGTACTCTTTTCCAATATGCGTTTGTTATTTTCTGTACTATTTTATGTTTCTGTTTTAGCTTGTTTATGGAATAAAGCAATCTTCTTATCGTGGTTATTTTCAGACTTTGAATAAAACGCTTAAATTTTGTCAGTTTTAGTCCTCATTTACAGTTATTCTTAACTATGCTTGGCATTTTGCCCTTTGCTAAAAAAACTTCAAGATTTGGTATTTGTTCCATTTATGTTTAGAAATAATATGAACTCGTACGTTTTTGAAAGATAGTCTATTTCTCTGTAAAGATCTTAGTTCGTATGGCTTTAAACAGACACGCTTAAAAAGGGAACTGAAATACCTAATCTATCTTAAATTTTAAAATGCAATGCAAAATATAGTTGAAACACGATATGTCGAATTCAAAGGATCGAGCATTTTACTTCCTTCGAGATAACCGAAAATTGACTTAAAATGAGTTTGTGCACGTGTTTTTGGGACGGGACTTGAAAATGTCTTCGAGAATTTTGAGATAAGCTAGTTCACTGTAATTCTCTTGTTATTGTACTTTAGCCTTCATTTCGTTCTTTTATTTCATTTTTCTCAAATAAAAACAAGCAGTAGTATCAAAGTGAGAAAACTAAAATAATCGCATACCATATTAACTAATTTTACAGTTCAGCGTGAACATCTTTGTTAATGAATGGATAACTTTTTTTGACGGCTTACTTGAAATAAGATTATTTCTAGAGTGACATGAAATCGTACTTTAGAGTTGGCAAGCCTATTCTCGTGGTATGAAAAATATTTATTCTAAATTCGCTGCTCAGGAAATGAATGTTTCCGGCCCGTTATCAAGCACGTTCATTTTGATTTATATTTCTCGTAATCTTCCCTTTTGAATGGATTTGTACTCTGTCAATATGAATGGAGATTGTCATATAATTGTTGCAGTGTACGCAAAAAAGATGATACTTGAAATTGTGGTTAGCAACTGAGTTCAGTTGCTTTTTGTTAAATAGTAATAACAAAATTGTGGTTTGATTACTCTTAGTTACATATATTTTTCACTTTTAACATTTGAATAACATAGTATACTTACTTCGAAATCATCAATATAATTTAAGTTTTATTTTGGAACTCCAGTGGAGGAGTTAAGAGTTATCGGTTTATATGGGGCTAGGGTATACGCCGCTCAACCTGTAGGTTATTGGTTCGATCCCCGCTGGGATCCCGACCACACTTTGCCATATGACACTAAATCACGCTTTCCAGGATGCGTACTTAAGAGTGACTCAAATATGCTTCAAGCTTTCACTAAAACCGAGCTTAAATAAATGGGTATAAACAAACTTCTGTCATACTCTAACCGTTTATCTCAATAGAAAAAGGGCAATTAACAGTTAAAGCAGCAGTAACACGTTATGGCAATGAATCTCATTAACAAGCGGCTACAAATTTTGTACAAGATGTTAGATCAAATTTTCAGCCTGTATTTTAATATATCTTTATTTGCCTAGAGTCAATAAAATTCTAATGGATTTTATTACCTGGTTAGCAAAGCTTTTACAGAGTTTTACATGTCTGTAAAGTTTAGTTAATCTCTACAGTTAGCTTTTATTCTCGAAATAAATCAATTCGAAAATATCCTGTAGACATTCCCAGTTTCATTTATAAATGTCTTCTCAAATCAAGAAATACTAGTCAGTCACTCTCATGCGTGATAGTTATAAAATGCATAGATCCGGTCATGGTAAATGGTTTGATTTTTGTAGTATATGTAGCCTATATAGACACATAGATCACGCTTAATATGTTCGATTTTTAAATGTGTCTTTATTTAACTGTAATAGTTCAAGAGATGCTGGCAGATCTGAACAGACACGTCACTGTATTTGGTAATCATCATAACAAAACTAAATAGATAGAGAAGGGCTCCAACAAGATTAAATTGAATCTGAAACTACGTAAATGCAACATCAGTTGGGCAATTTCCAAGATTCCAAGAAAGTTAACTGTCAATCACGTTCGGACTAGAAGCTGTGTTAACTAAAAAGAATCAAATTATGGAATATGAAAAGATTTGATAACGGAAATGGAAAAAACGAATTTTCAGACATCAATGAGAAAACCTGATAATTGATAATATTGGACATAAAAACGTTTAATTAAAACTGACACTAGATAAATAGTAAAGAAATGGGACGAATTCAAAACCTCTTAATAACTGTCTTGTCAATCACGTTCGTGCTTCACTAGATGTGGTTGAATAGAAAGAATCATATTATTGAATAATAACATAATATAAATGTAGTAACAGAAATGGAAACCTGGTATTTTTAGACATTTCCACATTACTATGATCAATCTTGTTTGTGAGATGATATTGCTGCATTTCAATATACGGCCTTCGTGGCCTATTGGTTAATTTCAGTGACTTACTTGCCCCACATCAGTGTTGGTTTGAAACTTCTGTTTGTTTTTAGAATTCATCATGTAAGTAAGCCATTCAGCTAGCGATCATCAGGTCGTCGGTTCTACCCAGGTGCCGTAGTGACTCCAAACGTAACCAAAGAATCAATACATGGCATTTTCGGATCAACAAAAGATTGGTGAGGTGCAAATGAAAAACCTTTGGTGAGAAAAATATTTCTGTTTTAATAAATCAATGAGAAAAATTACTGCAGACATGTGGCCAAATTAAAACATCGTTTTAATAGAGTGTTGATGATTTCAAAAAGAACAGTTATTTTTACGATTGACCAACTGATAATAGGAAAAAAAACAGTCGCCAAACTGCCTATACACGCCACCTTTTTATATGAAAAATGTTAAAAAGACGGATATCTTAAAAAATTAAATATCCAAGCATTGGTATAATATATTTGTTATGTGAGAAATAAATTCTTTTGTCGGATGTCTAATTTCTACACTGTGTAATATTCATAGCCGAAAAAACTGGAGTGGTTTCTTCTTTGAATATGAAGAAAAAAGATTATATCTGGCAACATGTTCCATGAAGATATTCCCAAGGTATATAACATAATATAGATTAGTGTTGCCTCAGTTTGAAAAACGCACACGGATGCTAAAGAGTCATAATCACATCAATTATAACTTCAAAGCACTGGATATTGTATCTCGGAAGAGTATTTATGCTTCATAATCATGGACTTAGCTACTTTGATTCTACTAATTTAAAGCTGCGGAAGTTGTGTCCATTTCACTGATTTACTTTAAAGTATCACGAATTGGCTGGCTTTGACTATTTTAAGGATAGTTTGATGTTACGGTTATTTATTCCCAATACAAACGTTTAGACTCGAGATATGATGTTGATTTAAATTAATTAACGCTTCCCTTCTATAGATGAAATGAAAATATTGGTATAAATACATTTATGAAGAATTATAAAACATAATATATATTATCTACTTATATAAAATCACAAACAGTTAAAACGGGTCCTACACATGTGTAAAGCATCCAGGAATCGATTTGATCATAATTTAAAAGTAATGTAACTCATTACAGCCTTACGGAATGTGACTGTGAAATATATCATATGTGAATAATTTCATCAAATATTGTTTAAACAATTGTTTTATTATGATTTGGAACATTAGTAGAACTTGTATTCACATCGGTGAGAAGCGAGAGATTTAAAATTCACTCAGCCATCCAAAATCTATGAAGTAAACAAGCTTTTAAGGTATTTCTGCACGTTTGATAAACCGGAAGTGATGGCGTAACGCCATTTATCCGGAAAATGCAGAATAAAGCCTGGATTCGGCGTACGGAAATGAAAATTATTTTATGAATTAATAGCAACTTGTGGGTAAATTTATTATAATGACACTGTTATTGTCTTTCTAAAGTTAAAGTAATGTATTAAAACATCTGACACGTTAAATGATTCAAAATAATGTCTTAAGATTAGCGTAAAAGGTGCGGTTCACTTTAATCATGGTCAAATATCTAAAAAAAATAAGCACATGGACCTATACATTTTATTTCACCACATTATACGCCATATGTTTATTTACATCTGTGAGAAGTTTCATTAAATTCTACATTGTAGAAAAATTTCTATTCGCGAAAATGTTATGAAAGTTATCAGTTTCCCATAGACTCCAATTATGAAACATTGCGTGAGGTCTTTCATATCAGTCTAACAAAAAATCAAGCACACGATCCTATCATTTTTATTTGCTGAATTTTCTAGGTATATTCTGAAGTTTTAAAAAATTAGAGTTTAATCAAATTGCACATTGTAGAGAAAACTTCGATCTGAACGTGCAGAACTACCTTAAAGCAAATGGATTTTTTCGTTATTAAACTACAACAATTTAATGTATTTCATTCGAAAAAGTATTGATGCGTCTTTAGTGTTCGAATGCTTTATTTGAAGCAGTTAGCTAAGTATAAGCGTGTTCATGTTTTGAGGGCTAATCACTTCTGAAGTGTGTAACAATTATGTAGTGAGCTTTAACAGCTGTATATGAATAGGTATAATGTTTTTTTTTTAAGCTGGAACACTGTAACAATGTTTACAATGTAAATCAATAACAGATTTTGCAAAGTGAAGCAAAAATGTGTGTATTATTTTCTTACTAGCTAAGCTTTAAGTTCTGTCACTTGCTTTTGAAGTAAAACTTTAAATGCATATATTGAGGATTTTCTCCTGTTCTTTAGACAATTGTCATCACAGAAAGTCTGTTACCGGAAAAAACAGTTTTGTTTTTCAGAAAAACATATTTCTCTCATCGAAATAATTTGCATTTCAACGGTTTTTATTCCTTTATTTGATTACTCGTCAGTTCTCGTAGCATTACAAGAAACACTGAAAGAAATCGCTAAGTAATGAGTGGGTCCACAGTTTTGTGAGAACATATTTTTTGGGTTTATTGTGCTGCTCAATGAATGGGTAATGTACTTAAAACCGGATTATATATGGAGTGACATGAAAACCTACTTTGCAAGCTTTTTTTCGCGATTGAGAATATATATCAATGCATATTCCACAAATGTGGAAAGGATTGTATTCACTTAGTTCGAGTTAAACATGTGCATTTCGATCTATATTTCTTGCATACTAATCTTCTTCAATCTGTTTACAGTTTACACCTTTCATTTGAATGCAGAGGGTCCTCTTATTGTTGCAAAGTGAAGATACTTGAACATTGAGTTGTTTTCTATGAAATAACAAAATGCTTTCATTTCTAATTGTATATTCTTTTCACCGAGAATACATTTTATTTGTCGTTATTTAACATGTCTTGCGAAACAAGACAATTGATTGCCAAAAGCAGTTATTGTTTGGATATGCGTTTTTAAAATATGTTTAGATTGTTTTCGTTAAGATAATAATCAATCCTCCTTCTATGCTTTGAGGTATTATCCGAAATCGGAGAAAACTTAAAAACTGAACTGTAGGAGAGGAAGGAGTATTTAAATGCTTAAGTGATATGTCTGTAAACAATTAATTGCAGCCTTGTTTTAAAATGTGTCATTGACATGGAAAGGGCGTTTAAAAATGCTGAAAGATGCAGGGTGGAGAGAAGAGGGGTCCTGACCCAAAGTGTCAAAATGAACACAATACACCACATTCGTAGTCGCGATATTCTCACATCTAACAACAAACTAGCAATGACTAAACTGCGTTCATAATTTTGATGGGAACAATCGAAAACGACATCTTTATTTTCAGAGGTGTCTGTTTGCATTTTATAATCTAAAAAGAAAGCTAGCATTACATCATTTAAAGTCAGTGAGTTGGGTTTTACGGCGAATCGACACAAAATGGTCATATATCGCCGAGAAGAAGTTATATTGAAAACGCCAATTGTAAAGCATACCTTAAATCATTTATGTAAAAATGTAAAGCATATCTAAAATCATTTATGTAAAAATGTATATACGCACGTGTTAAAATATCAGCTGCAAACATAACAATATTGCAAAAGATGTGAATAAAAGTATGAAACGTTCAAAATTTTTCTCAATAAAGGTTTCAATAATTTGACCTCTAGTATTGCTGTCAGAACAGCCCCAAAATTCATGTTGACCATTGAAATCTCCCAACAGAATAAAAGGCTGTGGTAGATGATTGATAAGATGATCAAGTTCTTCAAGATTAAGTTTACATTTTGGAGGTATATATATTGAACAATATAGGTCGATGCATAGTAGCATGTAATGCAACTGACTCAATAGTAGTATCCAAAACAATTTGTCTGTGTGAACATGCATTATTTATTAAAATTGATGCTCCGCCAGAAGCTTTTTCTGAACTTTTATTTATAAAGTTATACATTGAATGATTTTTAGAAGATGTGTTGTCACTTTCTTTCAAAAAGGTTTCACTAAGACATATCAAAGAGGGATTATATTTTGACAGAAGAAGGAGAATTTCATTATAATTAGCTTTAAGTCCACGACAGTTCCATTAGATTACCGAAGATAGCTTGGCACAGAAAATAATACCATAAAAGAATAACTCAAGACAGTAGTATGAATACATTATTTTTTTTACTATTTACAAAGTACTATAGCAATTAATACATAATTTCGTTTTGATTAATGTTTGGCAGAAATTTGTCACAGCTTCACATAAATGTCAATATACAAATACATATGATATAAAGTATATGGTTAAAATGCAGATGTCGAGACCCTGGGAACAGAGGCCTAATACAGTATACCTGAAACAAACAAACTTCTTATTACACAACGTTAAGATATAATGTGGTGGCTGACCTAACCGCCAAACCTGGGATCAGAATTCAAAGAAGATCAGGTATATAAAATGGGCATACATAATAAGTGACTACTTTAAACGTTTATATATCTCACATACACAATTCACAGTTCTGGAAAACAAACACTGCCGTGTCCATAAATAAACATGTGAAAACTGCCAATATTCCATGTGAACCTGTAACGACTGAAGGCAAGGAAGGGGTAGGCTGAACTTGAACACATAAGATGTTCCTGAAAATATAAAGAAAAAGGAGAACATGGAGAGCATCTTACAAGCAAAATAAGGGGCCTTGAGGGTGGGATATTAAACATCAGCAAGTATAAACAATCGAGGAATCCTCCGATTAGAAGCAAAATCAACCATAACATTTATTTGCGAACGACCTTCTCCCATGTACAGAACTGAAAGGACCCAAAAGGAGATTAAATCGTAACAAGTATATTAGTATACCAACAAGACATTAGCAAAAGCGGGTCCTTACAACAGGATTGGAGCTCCTTCAGTAACCGGTTTTGAATGGTTAACATTTAAAACACATTACTGAAGATAGCTTGGCACAGAAAATAATAATACTATAAAAGAACAACTCAAGACAATTGTATGAATACATCAAGTACTATAGCCATATACAAATGTATATCTAATTTCGTTTTGATTAATGTTTGACAGAAATTGATCACAGCTTCAAAAATGTCAATATACAAATACATATGATATAAAGTATATGGTTAAAATGCAGATGTCGAGGCCCTGGGAACAGAGGCCTAATACAGTATACTTGAAACAAACAAATTTCTTATGACACAACGTTAAGATATACTGGTGGAGGCTGACCTAACCGCCACATGTCGATAATTTGGAACAATCTTGACTAACAAAAAATATTAACCAATTTAATGTTTAAGTGCTTCTGTAATTTCACAGATATCCGTACAATAAATACAAACTGTATTAAAAATAAGCAAATAATATCAGCCTACCTCCCTGGTATATAACTGCATAACTGATATATCACTAAACAAAATCTCAAAATACTATATAAGTATTCCCTCACAATATCTAAATGCGCATGGAATAATTACGTCCATATATTAAACATCAGCAAGTATAAACAATCGAGGATTCCTTCGATTAGAAGCAAAAACAACCCTGACATTTATTTGCAAACGACCTTCTTCCATGTGCAGAACTGAAAGGACCCAAATGGAGATTAAATCGCAACAAGTATATTAATATACCAACAAGACATTAGCAAAAACGGGTCCTTACAACAGGATTGGAGCTTCTTCCGTAACCGGTTTTGAATGGTTAACATTAAAAACACATTATTTTATTCGCCATAAAAATGTTTAATCTGGAAATATGGTTGTCACTTTAAGCAGCCTTCTCAAGAGAAGGGATCTTAGTTATCATTTTCTCCGTCGAGGGTTTAGGGGGTATGGTTGGAGGTTTAGACGAACGTCTATCCTCCTCCTTCTCCATATCTACATCTATTGCTAGATGTTCAAACCGGTTGTAGCGGTTAATGGGATCATTAGATCCGTTTCCCACTCCACCGGTATTCAGCTCAATTTTTTGTTTAGGTGTTTTCTTATCATTGATTAGCAATGCAAGCCAAGTTTCAAAATACAAAATTTCATTTATTTCATAATTCTTCGGTTACTAGGTTGCAATTACTGTGGTAAAATTGCTACGGAAAACCATAATTGCCATGAAAAAAGAAATAGTAAATGCCAGTATAACTTTAAATTACTTTACTCATTTTGCAGTACAAATACTTGCCAAGACAAATTTATTTAAGCTATAAATGAGAATCCTTTCACAAATGACGAGATATAAACATTTACAGCAATATTTAAATCAAACTATTTTTGTGAGTTCCCTTATTTTCACTTGTAATAAGGTTTGCCATTATATCAAATTGAAAAGAAATCGCATTCGAACTCTAAACAAGACATGTTGCCAGACATGATTTACAAAGCTTAGCATTCTTTTATACCAAGGCAATAGAAAACCGTTAGCATTATTTAAATTTAAGTGCATGTGCAACTGGAACAATCAGTGGGAAAGTATTTCAATTTAACCATATATTTATCTAAGATTGTAATATACTGTATTTCATGTTTAATGATCTTTGTACGTTTTTATACTTTTGCTTAACAGTCACTTTACATAACGTTATTTAAATGAGTCAGCTAGATATTAGATGTGACAACGTCATTCGCTACATTGTAAAGCCTGTGTCTGATTAAAAGATAGCTTTCCAAAAAGTAAATAAACTGTAATGTTTACTTTCGAAGAATTCTTACCTCTAGATAGATTATTGAACTGTGATCTTACAGAATTTATTTTACCCTTAAGCTGTTTTTTTCTCCGGGTAATACGAATGGCACAACGATCTTATCATGATGATAATACGATTTATCACAAATTAAAACAGATATCGCAGGATGTCAACCATGCAATTCGGACTTCCTTACAGAATTTATTTTAAGCTTAAGCTGTTTTGTCAGGTAATACGAATGGCACAATAATCCTACCATGAAGATAATACGATTTTATCACCAATTAAAACAAATATCGCAGACTGTAAACCATGCAGTTCCTTTTGGTAAGAAAGGTCTTAACTTATTAAGGGAATTTCTGAGAAAATATGTCAGTCAGTATAATCTGTGCCATAAAAATAATTATTTATTAAAGTTTTAACAATTTTATAAATAAAAATAACCATAATAAACATTTAAATTAACATTAAACTTCTCATTGTATTCAACTTTACCTTCCATTCGACCCTATTAGGCATGGGTAACAATAATTAAATATTGCACATTTCCAGGTGTAACTCTTTTATGTCTACGTTTCTGCCTAAGCTGCTATTCCTCTAATTCCTCTACAGAAACATTATATAAAATATGTTGCATATAAACTTAATTCTACAATTATACAGTGTATAAACATAATCAATTTAACCAACTGATAAAATTGTTATCCCACTTAATTATTAATTAATACACACAATAGTTTGAGTTTTGAATTAATGCCACAAGTTTAACGTTCTAGTTAAGTACTTGTTTCAGTTGCCAATTTGAGATCTTTATTAGAAATTAAAAGTGCACAAAAAGCTGGGTCTTGAATAAACGCAAACTTGTCATCGACTGCATGCAATAACATATTTAAAGAAATAGGCACGCAAAGTGCCTTCGTATCGCATGGGACTTCTGTTCGAGAACGTTGAACTATTGAAAAACTGGTACCTTATAAGTTGTCAAGTACATTTTAAGGACACATTAAGCTGTGATCGGGTTACTTGCTTTCAAATTGTTCTTTTCCACATTTCTCTACAAGGTAGCATACTGAAGTGAAGGAGGAAGAAGATTAAGCTTGTCCACGGTACTACTGTTCTAAAGTTTTATGCAAAAATAAGATATTACACTACGTAAAACTCTATTGTTATCTTCAAACAGAATCAACTCTTTTATCAATACTTCAAACGAGCCAAAATTTTGTGTGCAGTGTGTGATTCCCATAAGCTACCAAAGAGTGTCAAAAATTGTTCCTAAATTGTCAGAAAAAAAGAGGTACTCATCAGTTATTTTTGGGTATCAATCTTCTTCCCCGCGGAAATACAAGAAAAAATTAATTTTACTGTGGTACACTTTTACAGACCACATTTAAAAAAAACAGCCACTTTTACGAATTCCCTTAAAACATCAAACACTTTACCAACTTGAAAAGTTCTGTTCTGAGAAAAAGAAGAAAATGTATTTTATGAATTTAATTATTAATCCCTTCTGAACATCCTCTATTATTTGCCAAATAACAGACTATTTCATTCTACAAATCCATGTATTGACTGGTTGACAGTTCCACCGTTGTCCACGCTTACGTACAAGTAATAAAGCCTTTTAGTTAAAATCCAATATATTTACCTAATGAAAATCACTCGTATAATTTGGGTTTCATCAAAGCTATAAAACTCCCATAAACGCTTCTTTTTGAGTCCTTGATGACCACAATTATAAAATTATATTAATTATGATATTTACTCAGATTAAATGCTGGGAGAAATAACATAACTTTTGGTGGTATTATATATATATATATATATAAACAAAACAAATATATTCAGAAATGGCACTTCACTACTTAATGTACTTAAGGTATCATGTGTATAGCGTAATTTCTTTTCATTTCGTTAAGCCTACTACAGTTAAAAAAAATATAGGTCAAGCAATTCAAAGAACCACTAATTCAACGGTCATTAATAGCAAGTGTCACTTCGGCAATAATGAATGCCTTTCTTTCTTAAATATAGATCTTGTTTAGTAGGTCGGAAGTGCCATTCCGTGCTGTCGTAATTATTTACTGCAATTCTGAGAGATTTTGGCAGTTTTGAACAGAAATGTCACTTTAATAAGAAAACATCTGACAGATATATAATGATAAACGCTGCTTTAAGGAGAGTGAGAATGATATGGTTCGATTGAAACTGAACTAGATAAATGCCACAGAAATGATGTAGAAGCCAGGCTTCTTTCATAAAAGTGTTGTAAATCATATTTCCGCGGAATTAGAATTGAAAGAAAAAATATGGAATATTTCTGTACCTGTACAATTCAAAAAGTGTTTTAACAGGAATCATCAAACCTCATAGAATAATTTATTAGCACATGAACTTTGCTCACATATAGTATTATCACCCTTAATCAAGCAAAATCAGAGTATTTCCCTTGATTTGTTAAAATAGGGATTTTTGTCTGTATCTAAATAAAGTGATGAATCTTCGTAAAACTCTACATAAATGTAGCTCACTGTAAAAACTTTCATACGGATCACTGCAGTAACTTAAGAGTTATTTTCCTTTTAAATTTCCATAAATGTTTCACATAAGAAAGTAATCCATTGATGTATCTTCATAAATTTAACAAATATAGGGCGTGTGCATATCTTTGATCAGGATCTCTTCCGTAACTGCAATGGTATTGTCCTTTGTTATAAAATTAATAAAATCCCACAAAAATAACCCAGCGATGGATATTCACGAAACTAAATACAAATAAAGATCACTATAGCGTTGGCTTGCACACACAAATTTCGTCAGGATCTTGTCAATAACTGCAGAATTATTGCTCTTTAATTGTTGGAACTTTTAAAACATATTCCCGATATTCGCTAAACAACCTAGTTAGTAGGGGATATAAATTCACCGAATCCGATTGTTTACATTTATTGCATCATAATAATATAAAAAGTTGGTGAGTATTCACTCTGGGGAGTAATTAGAGTACCAGATGTCTGGCGAGGTAAGAATTTATTTGCAGCATGAATATCATTGATGAAAGAAGACTTCGGTATAAAATATTGAGTATAATTATTGCAAATGTGTTGTAATACAAAGTCGAAGTTTTTCTCATAATCTGTCCACACGCTTAGCTCAAAAGGGAGAGCAGAGACCTACGGATCGCTGGATTGTGAGTTCGATCATCGGGCGAGGCGCATGTTCTCCGTGACGATTTGATAAAAGACATTGTGTCTGAGATCATTCGTCCTCCAGTGATATTTCGACTCAATTAATATGAATGATATATCGTCTAAAGACAATCCAGAATATACAGACCCAATATATATTATCTTTTAAAACTAATTGGGTCTCCAATGAGATTCATTCCGTAATTGCTGGGTCTATATCCACCTGTTGGGTCTATTGTACCATTTATTGGGTCTTTATATACAATACATAGGCCCAATATATATGTACACTTTAGTAGATCATTTCAACATTTGGGACCAACGACGGCCATAGATCTGTCTGCCAATTTTGTTTGCCGTCATGAACATTACTCTAGCTTTAACTGGAAGCCAGTGTTATTCTTTCAGTTTCTTAACTTTGATATACATGTAACTGCTTATATATAGCGTACAAACTTCAACGTTTTCTTGCAGATAATGCAAATATTGTGAACATGTATTTTTGAAATAGAATGTTGCTGATGTATGCTCTCTTGTTATGAAATCTACTTCTATTTCCTTCAGTCGGTCTATTAATTCATTTTAGTATTTTAAGAGTTTTATTTAGTATTATATTTAGTATTATATGTAAATCATTATTTAAAAAAGATTCTTTTTCTTTTCAAAATTGTCAGACGCTATAATATTTTTGTGATATAAAACTATGTTGGGGTCTGATATAACGTGTTCCCCATCAGGGGATAAAAATGTTGCTTCTTTTGTCAAAGGTAACTGTATCATTGGTTTGCATAAAGCATTGATCTTATAACTGTTTTAAGAAAGAAGGTCGTTTTTTGTTTTATATCCAAACATATCTGCGTAAATAAACGTTATGAAAGCAATGTTAAGTTCCTAATACACGCTATTTTCAATGAAGGCATGGTATGTAAATCACATAAAGCCCTTGTAAATACAAGAGGACCATGATGGTCCTGAATCGCTCACCTCTTCTCACATGACCCAGTTTTGAGTATGATATCGTTTTTTCTATTATTTGACATAGTGACCTAGTTTTTAAGCTCATGTGACCCAGTTTTGAACTTGACCTAGATATTATCAAGATAAAAATTCTGACCAATTTTCATAAAGATCCATTGAAAAATATGGTCCCTAGAGAGGTCAAAAGGTTTTTCTATTATTTGACCTATTGACCTAGTTTTCGAAGGTACGTGACCCTGTTTTGAACTTGACCTAGATATCATCAAGTTGAACATTCTCACTAATTTTCATGAAGATCTCATGAAAAATATGGCCTCTAGAGAGGTCACAAGGTTTTTTTATTTTTATACCTACTGGCCTCGTTTTTGACCGCACGTGACCCAGTTTCGAAATTGATCTAGATATCATCAAGGTGAACATTCAGATCAATTTTCATGAAGATCCATTGAAAAACATGGCCTCTAGAGAGGTCAAAAGATTTTAATAATTTTAGACATACTGACCTAGTTTTTGACCGCAGTTGACCCAGTTTCAAACTTGACCTAGCTATCATTAAGATGAACATTCAGACCAACCTTCATACAGATCCCATGAAAAGTATGGCCTCTAGAGAGGTCACAAGATTATTTTATTATTTGACCTACTGACCTAGTTTTTTACGGCACGTGACCCAGTTTCAAACTTGACCTAGATATCATCAAGATAAACATTCAAACCAATTTTCATATAGATCCCATGAAAAGTATGGCCTCTAGAGAGGTCACAAGGTTTTTCTATTTTTAGACCTATTGTCCTAGTTTTTGACCGCACATGACCCAGTTTCGAACTTGACTTAGAGATCATCAAGGTGAACATTCAAACCAATTTTCATACAGATCCCATGAAAAATATGGCCTTTAGAGAGGTCAAAAGGTTTTTCTATTATTTGACCTACTGACCTAGTTTTTGACGGCACGTAACCCACTTTCGAGCATGACCTAGATATCATCAAGATGAATATTCAGACCAACTTTCATACAGATCCCATGTAAAATATGGCCTCTAGAGAGGTCACAAGGTTTTTCTATTATTTGACCTACTGACCTAGTTTTTAATGGCACGTGACTCACTTTCGAACTTGACCTAGATATCATCAAGGTGAACATTCTGACCAATTTTCATGAAGATCTCATGAAATATATGGCTTCTAGAGAGGTCCCAAGGTTTTTCTATTTTTAGACCTACTGACCTAGTTTTTGACCGCACGTGATCCAGTTTCAAACTTGACCTAGATATCATCAAGATGAACATTCAGACTAATTTTCATACAGATCCCATGAAAAATATGGCCTTTAGAGAGGTCAAAATGTTTTTCTATTATTTGACCTACTGACCTAGTTTTTGACGGCACGTAATCGAACTTGACCTAGATATCATCAAGATGAACGTTCTGACCAATTTTCATGAAGATCTTGTGAAATATATGGCCTCTAGAGAGGTCACAAGGTTTTTCTATTTTTAGACCTACTGACCTAGTTTTTGATGGCACGTGATTCAGTTTCAAACTTGACCTAGATATCATCAAGTTGAACAATCTGACCAATTTCGATGAAGATCTTTTGAAATATATGGCTTCTAGAGAGGTCCCAAGGTTTTTCTATTTTTAGACCTACTGACCTAGTTTTTGATGGCACGTGACCCAGTTTCGAACTTGACCTAGATATCATCAAGATGAACATTCTGACCAACTTTCATAAAGATCCCATGAAAAATGTGACCTCTAAAGTGGTCACAAGCAAAAGTTTACGGACGGACGGACGGACGTTCTAACGAAACGGTCTTTATGTGACACCCCCATTGTTCTCTCTATTGTTCTAACAGTCCCATAAAAAGAAAAATAGTCACATAAACAGAACGGAATGAATAACATCAAAGAGAAAGTACCGTTATGCAGTCACTTAACGATCATTTCGCGGGCACGCACGCACGCACGGACTGACGGACGGACGGACGGACGACGGACACCGCGCGATCACAAAAGCTCACCTTGTCACTTTGTGACAGGTGAGCTAATAAAAAGTAAGCCTAATGAGCTAAAAGAACTGCCTATCATAGAGTCCTCTATCTGTTTTAGAGCATCGCCTAAATATGAAAGGGTTCACTCCAAATAAAAGTTCACTCCAAATAAAACACGCGCTGTTATTTCGAAGCATTCAGGTCATATCCTCGTTTGATACAATTCGAAAAATGCTATGTTATATCGCCCTAAATGCAGGTCTTGGTAGTAACCAACGGTTAACAGTTATTTCATTGACAGTACTAAAAGCCTAACAACAACAACAACAACAACATAATTACCGGTTGACTTCTAAAACAACCTTGAAACCGTTCAATAATACATCGCACAGGACATTCTCTCTCGTATACTGAGAAATATGAGAAAACCTTTGACAGCAGCAGGTAAAAAGGAAGGATATAAATTGAACAAAATAATTTCAATAACCCCGACTGGTAGATGGACAGAAATGGATTGTTTTAGATGTTTCTGTGGCACCAGTCATATTCAACATTTTTCCTATCAATTACCTTTTGGAGTCAACAAGGCCAACAGTTAGTACAGACACAAATGGCGTCTCTGTGTTTTCCTGAACAGTGAATACAATTAAGTATAATATGAAGCATGCCAACTTGGCTTCCGTGTGATATATTTTCAACCGACTTGTCTCAAGCTACGCTGTAGAAACTTCTTGTTAAACAAATTAATCCCAGAACATGTTCCTTCAATCATTAAAGATGTCTGAACACAAATAGCTCGTCTTGTTTATTTTGTTCTATGCCAAACGCTTTATAACATTTAGGGCGTTTATACCACATACATGTGTTTCTGGAGTTAGTCCGAAGACAAAAGACCAGATGGAATAAAATTGGTGTTTTCTTTTTATTTCTGGTACTACTTGTTTCTGAAATCATTGACTAGTTATATGCAATGACCAAATTTCTAAAATGTCACACATTTTTCGAACAAGCATATTACAACTTAACCGACCGCAAGACAATCAAGATAACATGTTAATTATTGGATGTTATATTAGAACAGTTATATCCACTAATACGAGGTTCACATGGGATTTAAATCATTTTGAAGCTTACCAACCCCATATCTACTCTACATTTATAAAGACAGAAGATTTGATTGGTTGTAATACTGTAGAAACTGGTGATATAACTAAAGATACTTATGTAGCATTTCGCAATAACTGTATTTTCCTGTTGCTGGTGTACATCAAGAACACAGTATATCTGTGATCAAATACCTTGATAAAGCTTAAAACTGAAATAATTCTTACAGCAGCATCATGTATATATTATGCAAAATCTCATAAATCAGACTCTTGCCAAAACAATTATGACGGACAATTTTGACAGAAAAGCTTCATTGAATTTTACGAAGCATTTTTATGTACTATAACGTCAAAATCAAAATTTGTATTAGTACGCTCTACGTGGCCCCATAACTGTAACACTGATGCAAAATCGAAGTCTATCATGATTGCTTGCAACTTACACTCAATTGGTTCAATATTCACGCCTTATTAGAGTGATTATTAGAAAGCTGAGTTAGATGAAAAACGTAAGAAAAGTAACAAAAATCGATATTACTGATTGAGATGTGCGTAGGCTGCAAGTTCCTCATTTAACAGACTTAAGCCATTTGATCTTAAGCCGCAAAGTACTTCAAAATTGATTCCATTGAACGGAGATAACCCCAAGAAGTAGAACGCATATCAACCTAAGTCAATCACTTTTACTTTAATCAATAAAGCATGTTAACACAAAGTACTTTGCATTCTGGTATAAAAACTTCATTACATTTCAAATTTCAATGGTCTGTCTTATCCACGCTTGGGGTATGTCATTCTGCCTTGTGAGGAAGCTATCTACTGACTTACAGAAGATTGGTTGTTCTATCTAGGTGCCCGCCCGTGCCTGAATCAATTGACATGTTGGCAAATAGGGTCTTTCTCCACATACAAAATATGAAATTTCTGACCCCTTAGGGACGGCTTATACATCTTCTTAATAGGGGGGTGAAATCAGACTATTTCTGTAAGTGGGCAGTTTGGATCATTTTGCCTATCGAAAAATCGTTGTAAATTAAGGTCAGATTGATCATGCCATGATAGAAAGTACTACGTATGTGTAAAACATATGCACTTATTTACCTTTAAAATCGGACAAAAACATACATTTTATGTCTTTTTCGCAATTGGGCACGTTTCACGAATCATACTTATGTCAAATTTGAACATACGATCTAATTTAGGAGTAAAATGTGCAAAAAGCTTCTTCGGGAAACCTGGTGTTTACTTTTGATTGAATCATATTTTTAATTGCTTCTGAACACATGATAATACACAGCACATATACATAATGTGCAACAAAAGCAAATGGGTTGGGCTACAAGTTATTACAACATTAGAATTCAGCCTGTCCAAAGTTTATAAAATTAATGGCAAATGAAACATGAACGAGTGTAATAGTTAAATTTATCATTACTTAAAGTTATTATAATGTAGGCCTATTTCAGTGATAATAATGATAAAAAATAATAACAATAACAATAAAAAGAATAATAGTAATAATGATAATAAAATATATATAATAGTAATAATAATAGTAATTATTATAATAATTACATGATAATAAATAATAAGCTTTAGAACTAGTATATTTCCGGTTGTAATCATGATAATTGCGTTAACGATTAAAAGAAACTAATGTACTGCTCCATATCCCCGAGTGTCTACTGGAACCTGTTTTACTAGGTTAAAACTAAAGACAAGTCCTAACTTCTGGTGATGGCCTACCATGACTTAACTCTTATGAACAGACTCAGTCAAACCGAGTCTGCTATTATTCTGCTTGGTTGCATTCTTTGCTTCAAAGGATCCTTTTACAGATTTTATTAAGACGAAACTAAATATGGTGACCGCCTATGGTTTAATGGAAATGTTACATTATTCTGACGGCGACTAAACTTTTGTACCAGATTCTGTTTAAACACTGACAATCGAAAGAAGATTCATTCTGACATTACTGAATCAAAGGTGTTCTTCTTGGTGCCTGAGCTCAGGAGTTTGAGGAAATGACAATTGACTGAGAGGTTTCGCGTATGAGTTCGATATCCGAACATAAAGATTGTTTTCTATAACTATTTGACAGAGGTACTTACCTTACACAAGTTGCAACATGTCCAGATCACGGCATCTCGCGTCATCACTACGACGCCCCGTCGCAATCATATAACACCGCTTCTGAAGGAGCTTCGTTGGTTGCCAGTAAGATACAGGGTGCAGTACAAGGTTCTGACCCACACCTTTAAGGCTTTACACAATCAGTCCCCTGCCTATATTAGAGATATGATAGAAGTGTATAAACCGGTCAGAAACTTAAGATCAAACGACACGCTATCACTGGTCATGCCAAAAAATAAAACCATGATGTATGGCAATCGCAGCTTTTCGTTTACTGCTCCAAAGCTTTGGAACTCCCTTCCGTCAAGATCAGGGAAGCTCACACTCAAGCTGCTTTCAAAAGCCTGCTAAAAACCCACATCTTTGTACAATATTGCGTTAACTGACCGATACATTGATATTTTTTTCTTCTTCATAAAACAGCGTAGAACAGTAGTTTATCCTAGGGTCACTTAAATACTTTTAAATATGTATGTATGTTTGTCTTGTTTTATCTATATGTTTTACATTCATGATTTTTGTTAATGTGGAATGCATTATTTTTGTATGCGTATTTGTTTGTATTATTTGCAATTTATTCTGTAAAGCACTTTTGAACGTGTACATGTGCATGAAAAGAGTGCTATATAAATGTGGTATAATAATTATAGTATTAGCCTAACAAACCTTACTCATCGAATGTAAGTACCAGTAAGTTTCTAAGGTCAGTACTGATACAAAATGGAATCGACCATAACTATATGAAAAAAAGTTTTAAACCGAATTGAAGAGCGCGGGAGGATGGGGATTATCTTCGGAGAAAATGCACAGCAGAATCAGAAACAAGCGCGAGAGCTTTCATTTTATTAAAAACTTCTAATTTTATATACCATGGAGAATAGCGGCTGTCAAAACGCGCCAACATGCCAGCCATGATTTAGCCGAATCGACAATAGAACAATGTCATAACTGCTGTTTGTAATAATCTGCAGTACGAAACATTGATTGGATTGATTCTTCATGGCTGTTGAAGATTTTTAACAACAGATTAGCTGAAAATTTGTTTGAAAATAAATTAGAATGTGGGTTCGAGGCTCACTCGGGGCGTTGAATTCTTCATGTGAGGAAGCCATCCAGCTGGCTTACAGAAGGTATGTGGTTCTACCCAGGTGCCCGCTCGTGATGAAATAATGCACGGAGGGACACCTGGGGTCTTCCTCTACCATTAAAGCTGGAAAGTCGTCATATGACTTATAATTGTGTCGGTGCAACGTTAAACCCAACAAAATAAATAAAGTATCATATTAGTGAAAATGACATTACACATATTTGATCAATAAGTATGTTTCTTTAATTAGTATAATCATACTGTTGTTAAGACTTGTCTAATGTTTTACCTTAATTAGTCACTTTTTAGGACATGCATAAGGACGCTTTGTAAAACAGTTCAAGTTATACTTGATGACATTCCCTAAAACTGGTCAAAATTAGGAGTAAAAGTAAGACATGATTTATGAATTTTCGGGAAACGTGGCACTGGTCTCTATGCGTTTTCGCGTAATTTTCAATTTTCTAAGTATAAGTATTTGGTCTTATAATCTTGATGATAAACACCATTTGTCAGTATTTTATTGTCACAGTAGTATAGCTCTGTTACTTTCTTAGACTTCAAATATTTATATTAATCTATTTCTGCAATCAAATCCCCAAAATCGCGATTTCACTAAAACAGTTATCAACAAATATGGGCAATGCAAACGATATCACAGAAAAAGCTGGTAACGATCATGAATAAAAGGGTAAATTGATATACGTGTGTATATATCATCGATGTGCAACACCATACATGCCAGTTTTATTATTTTTTTTCCATATCTGTTTCACCAGTTACTCTTTCAGCAGTACATGCTAAACCATATGTTTTCCCATTCTTCTCTAATATTAGAAATATTCCATTATCGCAGTATATACATGTAGCTTAGACACAGAAAGACCCAAATCTGATAACGATTGTTTGTTCGTATGTTTCTTTTGGATTAAGTGCCGACTTTTAACAATATTTCAGATATTCAACGGCTGGCAAATAACCTGACTAGTGTTTCTGGAGTCTGTACCAGTACTTATCTATTCTCCGGAAGTAACTGCCATTTTCTCAGAATGAATAAGTGGTGGACAAATGTTTTCCGACACAATGTGTTTAACAAGCCGTCACTGAAAAATACGCCTAGCCCGGGGATCGAACTCGCCTCACGACCCTGCTATCTGTAGATTTGTGCTCTTCCTGTACTATGTATTGTGTAACATTGAAAATAATTCTCAAGCTGAATAAAAAAATATACTGTTGAGCCAGTGAGTTGTCTTAATGTCTGAAAGTTGCAGAGGGAAACTTGTTAAGTTATATACACGTTTGTTTTTGTAGAGTTAAATAGGTTACATACACTATATTATGTCTTACCTACCTTTAAATAATGCTTAATATTGATCTGTGCATAAAAAAGGTCATCATTTATACGTCCAACAAAGAATAAAGCCCTTATCCGGCATAGCGAAACGCAATGTGAACCATATATAAAAAGGCAACATCTGTGTAATTTGACAAAATCGACAACGTTCTATGTCTTCAGAGATTAAAAATGTTTATTCTAATTCCCAATTTGGAAATGATTGTTTCCGCCCCGATATCAAGCACGTACATTTTGATTTATATTTCTTGTAATTATACCTTTCGAATCTGTTTGAATTCTGTCAGTCTGACAGCAGATTGCCATGTAATAATTGCACTGTAACTTGAGTTGATGGGGTAAGCTTCACTTAGAATACATAATATTGTCCACACGTATTATTTCTTGCGGAATATAATAGTAATACCGCTGTTTAAAAAGTGTTTTAAAACAGTCTTTTCCTGAAATTTTGTAATGTTATTGAAAGTAGAATTCGTAAAAGGTAACATTGATATGCCAAAGCGATATGCTTGGTTTACAATTAATTAATAGTTACGATTGCGCTTTACGGCCAGGCATTGTCAGTCTTGAATTGTTGCAAGATGAAAACCGCATTTATGATCAGTCTTCATTTTCACATATTTTCATTTCCCTAGAGCCTAAAGATGCTGATACATTTTATCAGAAACGCGACATCAGCATAGAATTTCATGTCTTTACAGTAAACTTAATATCCAAGTATCAGCGAACGTTTTCTGTCCTGAATTACCCTAAATACCGTCAACAATTGCCAGTTTTATTCCATGAGCCTTCGCGAATTATTTAAAGGAATACTAGTCAGTCAGTGCCAATTAAAAAATAAACTCGGTGCAAAAGAAAATGTAGGCCAGTTCGGCCATAATAAATTGCTTTCATTCATGAGCGACATTTAGACGGCATCGTAATTATTCTATAGTAGTTCGCGATGTAGACACGGCATTTCGATTAGAAATCATCATAGAAAAAATCTGTAGATAATGATAATTTGAAGGGATTGACTCAGAGAAGATTCATTCATCTGGCACTGTATAAATGCATCAGCAATGGGGCTAATTCCAAGACGTACTGTTCTTTACTACAGAATGAATCAATGAGAAAAAATTTTGACAAAACGAAAACACCGTTTTTTATACTTTGTATATAGCGGTGAGGATTTAAGAACTAACAATTGCTTTTACGGTTAGCAAATTGATATTTGGACTGAATTCAATAACTAGAATGTTGCAGAAATGTCAAGCCCTTAGCCTGATGATACACGGCCGGAATAACTCACACATTTCAGCTAATTAAAAACATTTCAATATCTTGACCTAAACTTAAGTTATTTAACAGAAACAGTCATCCACACACACAAAAATAATTCTAAGTCCACAAAAATATCTTTATCAGGCACAGATATGTCAAATACACCTTAAAAATTTGAGGTACCATCCACGTTGTACCACAGAAAAGTGTCACTACGGCCAATAAAAACAAAGGGAAGTAATTTAATAAAAGATCTGCCAAATAAAAAAAAAGATTGATCAATGCATGTCCAAGTTCAAAGTTGTGGCCTTAGTTCTTATATGACCTTTGACTCTAAATTGTGACATTGACCTTTGAGAAAGGGGACTGGGGTTTGCACGTGACACTGTCTCATTGAGACAAACATTTATGCCAATAAAAGTAAGATTGTTCAATGCATGTTGAATTTATGGCATGGAGTAGCTCTAAAACGGCATTTGATCCTAAGTGTGACCTTGACTTTTGAAGTAGGGGTTTTGGAGTTGCGCGAGACATTCCGTCTCATTGAGGCAAACCTTTAAGCCAAATAAAAAACGATGCTTATACACGACAAATTACAGCCCGGACAAGATCTAAAATGACATTTGACCACTATGTGATCTTAACATTTTAGATAGGGACCTTGCGTTAACGTGCATGCAAAATATAAACAAGATTCCTCAATGCAAGTCAAAGTTATGGCCAGGACAATATCTGAAATGACATTCGACCTCCAAGTGTGACCTTGACCGTTGAATTTGTGCATGACACTCTGTCTCATTGAGGTTAACATTCGTGCCAAATATAAACAAGATTGCTTCGTGCATGTCAGTGAGTGAGTGAGTGAGTGAGTGAGTTGGGTTTTACGGCGAATCGACACAAAATGGTCATATATCGCCGAGAAGAAGTTATATTGAAAACGCCAATTGTAAAGCATACTTAAAATCATTTATGTAAAAATGTAAAGCATGTCTAAAATCAGGTATGTAAAAATGTAAAGCATATCTAAAATCATTTATGTAAAAATGTATATAAGTATGTGTTAAAATATCAGCTGCAAACTTAATAATATTGCAAAAGATGTGAATAAAAATATGAAATGTTCAGATGTTTTGATAAATTTCTATCTGCTTTAAAAACGATAAAATATTTCCGACCGAAACTTTTTCAAAATAACTCTTTCAAAGACTGAACGTCATAGTATGCACTGCGCTGTGGAGCAAGGTCCACACAGTCGCTTAAAACATGTTTAATAGTTAGCGGTGTTTGACATGAGTCACATTCGGGTTGATCTTCTTTATTCAAAAGATAAGTATGAGTCAAACGGGTATGACCTATTCGACAACGAGAAAGAATAACTTCCTCCCTGCGAACAGATCTGTTCCCTTGGTGCCATTCCCCTAGAGTAGGTTTAATATCATGAAGTTTATTGAATGAAGCATTATTCTATGACGATTGCCATTTAGATAAAATGTATTTGGCTTAAATCGGTATGTGGTAATTTCAAATAGCATGTCAAAGTTATGATCCGGACAAACAAATCCGGACGAAGGCACGGACGCACGCACGTACTAACGCACATACACCGAACAGTCATTTGGACGCCTATGTCTTCGCTTCCGCACGCGGGATCGACAAAAAGCTATTAACACATTTAATAAAACTGTCAACACACATGCTAACATACATCACCAACATTAATTTATTCGTGACGCATTGTTTGAATCGACCTTTGTTCTTTAACTTCAAAACGTAAGGGTAACATCTACGTGTAATGTAAGAAATCAACTTTTTCTTTGTCTACGTACCACGAAGTGTAATTCATAAGAAGACTCATGTGCTTAAAACTGAAATATCTTGCAATATGTTTCATGCAGATACTTTGATATAATTCAATTTTTGCCATTCGTGACTTTTCTACGGATCAAAAGCTTAAAAGAAGTAGTCGTTCAGCTAAATCAATGTAATGCAGAAAATATATATTTATATACTGGGTTGATAATGTAAATTGTTTTGTTTTCTTTCGTTTTTCCTTTTACTATACGTCATTTTTGTTCAATTATGCATTTGCCTAGATATCTCTTAAAAGTATGCTTGATAAATCTTACGTAAATATAAAACATGTCTTACGAACGACAGAAAGTAAGTATGATCAAACTTCATGGATTGCTGTCTGGCGTAACACAGTGCACCAGGATCACATTTCGCGAGAAAGTAACAATGACCTAAATGACAATATCAGTTTGGTGAGAACAATTACATACAACATATTTATTTCCATATATGATTGCAATTAGGAAATCGCATTTTAGCGTTAAAGGCTTCGCACATTTCCATTATTCGGCGTAGCAACGCATCTATGTTTCAAATTATGTATTTTCTCTCTTTTCTCAATTATCGTCCATTACTTGGTATCGAATATTGTAGAGATAGTGCTTTGGAAAAGCAAATTATCATAAATTTTTATTTAGAAATAGTAAGTGATAATATTGCGTTTATCATTTAATCAGTGTGCATCTGAAAGAATTATCACGACAAGTGTATTTGAACCCCTTCCTTCACAAACACCACTCCCTTGACAGTAAGTCAAGGCACTGGTCTGGTTTCAGATGCATATGCCATAATCAATAAAGGTATATGCAGTGGAAATGTCATTTATTTTATATGACGAAAATAAAGAAAATATACACTGGACATATGTCTGCATTATAAGCAACACACATAGGTGGGGTCCAAACCGCCATAACAACTTGTGATTGCGAATAATTATCACGACAAGTGTATTAAGGTCGCAGATGGCAGGATATAAACATTTACAGCATTCAATATCTAAAAGATTTGTCAGTTTAATTCCACAAGAACTGGCAGCCTCTAAATGGCACGCTTCCTGAGATGATTGACAGGCATTCTTTTATAGCCAGGCAACAGAAAACCGCTGACAAAATCTAAATTGAAGAAGTATATATATGCACCTGGAACAATCAATGGAGAATTAATCAATATCATTGTAATAACATATATTTTATCAAAGACAGTAACGAATCTGTATATGCTTGCAATACACATTTAAAGATCATAGTTTTTAAACATTTTGTTTTACAGTCAGTATTCATATTTTGTAATGAATCAACTCAATATTGATTAACAAAATTGTAAAGCCTATGTCTGATTAAACGCTAGCTTTCCAAAGTTCATTAAAATGATATATTTACAGAATTCTTACTTTAATATATATCAAATGGGGTCTACATATAGATCTATATTAAATTTAACGCGTAAGCTATTTTGTCTGGTTATATGAATGTCACGAGTGTTATCTTAAGGGTAACACAATTCTATCTTTAATAAAATCAAATATCTGAGGCTGACACACATTCAGTATGGTCCTCCTATAAAAGTTTTGCATGATGAAGTGAATACCTGAGAATAAATGTCTGAAAGTTTAGATTGTGCCATTAGAATAATTGTCTGAAAATGTACGTTAAAAATGTATTTCGTATATTAAACTACTGTACACCAAGGCCCTTCGGATATAAGAATTCTTATGAGTCTTTACATACGCGATAGAATATATAAGATAGCGAAATTCATTATTAAATCCGTTACTGAAGTAAAAACATATTTTATCAATTTTATAAATAGATTATTTACTGCTTCTTGTGTGCCTGTCAGTTTATCCAAACATTTGACTCAACAAAAGGCATGGGCAATTCGGACATTTTACCAACATCTGAACATTTCAAGGTATGACTCATTTATAGCTCTGTCAATTCCTCTGCAGGAACACAGTATTAAGATGTCTTGAATCTAAAATTTTCTTCTTCAAGTATGCATTGTATTAGTAGGAACTAACTGAATAAACTTATTAATCTAACATTGTTATGCTAATTTTTGTCAATAATTGATATATACAATTTCTTGCATTGTTTGAACAATTAACTTTCTAGGTAAGGACTTGTTGTCAATTTACGATTCTTATTATAATTAAGGGGACGCATACTTTGAAATTAGAAAAAAGTGGGTGGGGTATTATAACATTTACCTGCAAAAAAGTACAAGGTTTTGGTAAATGAAATGAATACTGTTTCAACTGTTATAAGTACACAAAGGATTGCTCACTAAAATAAAAATGAGAAAAACTGAAACAAGAAAGTAATTGTTGAATTACATAAGACTTCTTGTGTACATTCAAAGTCAACAATTATGACTTTTTGGTGCGAAAATAATAGTGCTTCACTTTGTCCAAACATTTATCAATGTCCTACAGATTCTAATTTAAAGAAAGAATGTGAAATAAGTTCACTGTCTTGTTTTTCATTTGGCATATGTGAGCTAAAACACATTATTTAGTTTGTTTACAAAGTAGTGCATAAGAAAAGATACGGTGGTCAAGGAATGCCACATTACAAAACTAAAAGAGTATATTCCCCTTAATACATTAAACATTTATCATTACAGAAGTCTAGTGGCTTACAATAAAGGCCTAGAAATGTTGCCATTATTAATTTTTAACTTGGTATTCATGAACTGCAATGCACTTAAATATCAAAACACATTCAACAAACTTTTGAAAATGTACTGTCTTAAAAATCCCTAAAATAAGTTATGAAATTTGGTTGAGAGGTCCAATCAATGTGTATTTGTGCAAAAGCAACATTCTAATCTTGTTCACAAAAGTTACTAATACACAGCAGGAATGTCAATAATCAAAACTGGACGAATATACAGTTATCCTCACTTTAATGTCATTTATAATTTGGCCTTGAATTCTCCACCATACTTTTCATAACTCTGTTTGCACGAGTTGCACGAGAATGCTGTCATTCACGTAAAAAATGGGGTCAAATAAGTTGTAAATGCAATATCATGTAAACGTAGTTAATGGATTATGCAGTTCAAGATAAACTTTATCTCATAACGTAACGAACATGTATAATGTTGTAACAACAACTTTACTTACACTGATTTAAGTAGCAGTCGGTTTATAAGTGACTTTATTGATTCATTTTGTGTTTTGTTATTGTTGTCAAAAGTATAACGGAAGTGCCCCACAACTGAAGCGGAAACCAGTTTGATGCGCAAAGTAGTCCACTGTAAGTAATATTTTTTGACAAATGTCCACAGAAATTAATAATTTTCTAATATTAAAGACGAATATCTGAATAGGATTCATTATTTGATAAGAAATTATAATCATCGACATGTTTTTTTTAAAAATCATACACGTGCTGACACCTAAGTTGTCTCCCGTTGTTTATTAGAGTTACCTTTCGTCCGGCGCAGTAATACATTTGCATTGAATCGCCGAGAAGTCGTGGGAAAATTAAAAACCATGTAAACAAACTAAAATTAACCACCTTTTCAAGATGAATTTCAAGTGATCGACATAATGCATTTAACCTGCCTGACCTGTGTAGCATCTTAGATATCTGTTCTAAGGTATTCATTGTGTAGAATGTCGTGTTATGCCCTTGCAATGCTAATCCCACTCTGATTTTTTTGTTTACATTTTTTATCAATGAGAAATATGGCGTCCATCCCGAGATGAACTGACGTGGCGTTAAATTTTTACACGTTTAAGCACACTTGGTGTGTTAGAAAGAAAATCTCATCCCTTCAACATTATTTGGAACACTGTTATTGTAAAAAACCTGTTTTTTCCTTATACAAAAGCTTAATATTTTGTGTTGAATGTACTTTCACAAACACCTCTGTTTTCCTATTACATTCATAGTACCACATCCTTATCCACAAAATACTGAATATTACAGGTGTCCATCAGTATTATATCAGTTTAGGAATATGTTTTTTATTTTCCCACCATCGATTTCTTGAATATGCACCCTTCCGCATTGCTGTATGAACTGTGAATGTAGCAATATGCGTCCCCTTAAAAATTGCCCGAAAAGAGTAGACAATAACAAAAGAAAAGTATCTATTTTCTCGAATATCATGACGTTAATTATTCTTTTTATGCAGGAATTGCAAAGGGATAGGCAGTGGTGATATGTGGAAGAAACAACATCAATATCTCATCAAAGTCTCTGTACAGCCTATAAATACTTACTCCATTTAATCCAGTTATTTCACATATTCAACAAAATAAAGATATTATCCTCACATGTTGTGGTTCTTTGGGTTGTCTGGCTGCTGTTAGCCATAACCTTTGTAGTTTGCTTTTTTTTTCTATAACGGCACACTGGTTCAACTGTTGGAGATATTTGAATCAGTTGTTGTATTTCAAGTGTTCAAATACATAGGACAGGGAAAACATAGATCAATAGACAGCAGGATCGTGAGTTTGATCCCCAGACGAGGCGTATTTGTCAGTGATGATTTGATAAACACATTGCGTCTGAAATCATTCTTCCTCCACTTTTTATTTATTTTGAGAAGTTGGAAGTTACATATGGAGAACAGATTAGTGATGCAATCCGCCCGCTTAGCTCAATAGGGAGAGCGCAGATCTACGGATCGGATCACGGGGTCACGAGTTCGAGCCCCGGGCGAGGCGTATGTTCTCCGTGACGATTTGATAAAAGACATTGTGTCTGAAACCATTCGTCCTCCACCTCTCACCTAATTAATGTCGGGAAGTTGGCAGTTACTTGCGGAGAACAGGTTGTACTGGTACAGAATCCAGGAACACTGGTTAGGTTAACTGCCCGCCGTTACATAACTGAAATACTGTTGAAAAACTGCGTTAAACCCAAAACAAACAAACAAACAAAAAGATAAGTGATGCTACAGGAAAAGTGGTAAGGTTAACTGCAGACCGTAAAATAACTGAAATACCGTTGAAAGATGGTGCTAAACACAAAAGAGCAAATCTTGGGGCACGCAAGTCTTTTAGTGTCTAAGCTACATACTGTAAAAATGGAATGTTTTTCAAGAGATAATTAATGGTGAAATAATTTTGCTTTAACAAAACCCATGGTGATTGAATGGTATATGCAAAACACTGTAAGGTTAGTGTCCAATTATGGCAGGGCACCTAGTTATAAATACTGACCGGCATATTAGACTACCAATGTCACATTCACAAGTATCATTTATTGTGCAGCATTCTTTACGCGCAATATCTACTGTCAATTTTGAAAGCAATTTATATATCATGGGCAGATCCATGATTCAAAACTGTATTAGTGACATGATATAATAGTACTAATGTTGAGTTTTACAAAATATTTTGGAATGAAAAATAATGATGTAATTAATACTTTCAGCTACTCTTTCGAAAATAACCATTTAAGCCAGTTACATTAATCCCAAAACCAGACAAGGCTGTCGTTTGTCCCCTTACATATTTATTTTAGCTATTGATCTACTCTCTATAGTCATTAGAGAAAATAAGAATATTAAAGGTTTTAAGATATTTGATATAAAGGTAAAAAAGAAACGACATGTTTGCAGTCGATGCCACTCTGCTATTAGACGGTTCTGATAACAGTTTTAAAGAAACGATCAATACGTTTGAACGATTTTCGTTTATCTCAGGCCTTAAACTCAATTATAATAAATGTACAGTTCTTAGGATCGCTCCGAAACCAACATGACATAGTATTCTGTAGAAAAAATATGGAAACATTACATGGACCTCAGAAAGTGCAAAAGCGCTGGGTGTAACTTTTCATTCAAAGACTGATGGAACACTTAGACTAAATTTTGATAATAGATATCATTTTCAAACGGACATAAATAGATGGAAAGCTAGACACCTTACAACTATAGGTAATATTTCGGTATTGAAATCACTAATTCTTCCGAAGTTGACCTTTTTGTTTTCTGTTATACCTAAACCTTCTTTAATTGTGGTGAAAATAATTTATTTAACTGTATTGTCACTGGGATGAAATGTGGATTCTTTATGTTGAACCTGAAACAAAAGTAAAAACGAATTGGTTCCCAACCTTCCAAGAAGTTTAAGCTGTCTCCCTCTGCTGGCAAAGTTATGATGTTTGCTTTTTAGGATTCATGGAGAATCATACTGACTCATTTTATGCCAAAAGGTCAAACTGTGAATGCTAGATACTATTGAAAAGTAATTTTGAAAAAAAAAATCAAAGAAGAAAGGAAAAAGTTGCGTCCCAGGCTAGCCAAGAAAAATGTTCTTGCATGACAATGCCCCCTCTCATACTGCCTCATCTGTATTAGAAGTTACCAACTCCTTCAAGTTTCTATTGTTGTCCAACCCTTTCGTACAGCCCTGCTCTTGTCCCCAGCGACATTTATTTGTTTCCAGAACTGACAAAAGTCTCGCTAGAAACAATTATGAGACCAGGGCGGCATTTTTCCATCTGTAAATCGGTACCACAGCAGTAGGTCTTAATGTTCTGCAGAAGGAACACGAAAGCTCCTACGAAGATAGACGTAGGTGGGGAATACTTTGAAAAATGTTCAAATCATGTTCAAAAATAATAAAAATACATTTGTAATTCGGATTTTGAGAAATCCGGATACGTTCCGACCGCCCCTCGTACTTTTTATGTCAAGGCATATAAATACTTGAATTACTGCAAGATGTGGTGATACTCTGACCACCCAATTAATGTTCAGTCTTTATTTTCAAATATTTTCATTTGCATAAAGCCTGAAGATGCAAATGCATTTTATCAGAAAGGCAAAATAAGCATAAAATTTCATATCTTTATAGTTCAGTTTATCGTCACACTTATCAGTGAACATTTCCTATCTTAAATTATCCTCTCCCTTGCTCGGAATTAATCGGTAGGAATAAATAGCGTCAATAATTGCCAGTTTTATTTTATAGATCTTCTCAAGTCAAGGAATAGTGGTTAGTCAGAGACAATGAAACACAAACTGTCGGGGCAAAAAAAGAAAGCGTGCAATAAAATGCTTTTTAATCTATATATAGGGGTCATGAGCGACGTTTAGAACACGCTTGTTAAGTTAGATTTCCCACGGTATCCTAATCATTATATGGTAGTTCGCGAACTGTTTGCACTTCATTTTGATTAGTGATTATCTTGACAAAAATGTGTAGATAATGATAATTCGAAGAGATTGACTCTAACAATATTCATTTGAATTTTACACTGTATAAATGAAACAGCAACTGGGCAAATTCCAAGACGTACTTATGTTTTCAGAATGAAAGAAAGAGAAAAAAGTACTGCAGATGTTTGAAAAAACTAAACCATCGTTTTTGTGTAACTTGCATTAAACAGGGCGTTGCGGTTTTCAGAACTTACAATTACTTTTACGATTAGCCAATTAATATTTGGACTGAACTGAATAAAAACGATAACATATCGAATAAAAACGGTCAACAAGCATGCTACACGTACCTTATATCACCTCTATATATGAAAAACATTAAAGTGTATCATGCGGTTTAACGTCAAAACATTGGTAACATATATCTGTAATATCCGGAGAAAAACGCTCTTTTTCTCTGTCTACATACAGTGCAGTATGAAAAATGGACTAACAAGTTCAAAAGAATTTAAATGTCTTGCAATATGTTTCATGCAGATACTTCTATGATCGAACATTATGATACTATAAATTTAATTTATTTTTGCCATTTGTGGCTTTTCTACGTATCAAAAGCAGTGAAGTAGCAGTTGATATGTTAACGTAATTATGAGTTTCCGTTTTATTTTCTACAAGGATAACATTCAATAAATAATGCATCTGCCTAAACATCTTTTAAAATAAATTGCATAAATCTTAAGTTAATACATCAAATTGTAAAACGTGTCTTAGGAATGACAGAAAATAGATATGATAAACTCCTTTGATCAGAATTCTGCTAGTGCTCTCTGGCATTACACATGATATATCACGGTTACATTTAGCGAGAAACTAATAATGGCCTTAATGAGCTATAATATTGGTGTGAAAATCGCATTAAAGCATTGAACATATTTTCTTTATTTTGCATCGCAGCTATATTTTTTCGTTTTTCTACTCTTCCGTTACTTGGTAACGAACATTGTAGAGCTATTGCTTTTGAAGAAAACTTTATATATATATAGTAACGGATAATATTACGCTTATTATTGAATTATTTTGCATTTTGAAACATTTACCGCGACAAGTGCATTTAGACCATAACTGAGGTCGCAGATGACAGGATATAAACATTTACAGCACGTCTAAATCCAGAATCAATGTTTATTAGATTTGTCGTGTCAATTTTTAAAGAACTTGCAACCTTAAAATTGCATGCAGCCTGAGATGTGTGACAAGCATTCGTTCATAGCCAGGCAACAAAGCTGTTACGTATCTGTAGAAATGGTTGCATGATTTGATTGATGATCATTGTAAGTTTTTATACTTTTTGTTCTACAGTTAAGTTTTCACATGTCCATAAGGACATTATTTAAATGAATCGGCTCGATATTGATTCACAAAATAGTAAAATTTATGTCTGATCAAACGCTAGCTTTCCTAAAATCAACAGACTGTAATAACTACAGAATTCATACTTAAAGTGAAATTATGAGCATTTTTCAAGTAAAAATCCAGCTGAAATAGATGTGTGTGTAAACCAATATACCAAACTCTTCCTGTTACCAGTACGAAATAATAAGTTTCCAAATATGACTTTTCTTATTTTGACTGGGGCAGTCTTTTAAGAAAAGTCAAACTGCATTCAGGAGTTGCTTCCCTCCAACTTCAGAAATCTATAACTATAGGTAAGGGAACTCACTGCGTAGAAGATTGAAGAAAATAACTATTATTTTATAAGTCCGGTTTCTTTATTTCTAAAGCATCAACTTCAAATACTTGTGCGGCATTATCGTTAATTTAACACATTTAAATGCACAGCAACTGAAAATTGCTTTTATAAAACATTCATCAAAAACACACTACGCGCAGTACGATGCGCATAATGCCACTTAAATCTATATTGGAATAGGTCTGGTTATATGAATGCTACGAAAGTTTTATCTCGAGGGTAATGCATTTTTGTCTTTAATCAAATCTAATATGGTAATAAGGTACAGTTACCTGCTCTTCGTTACCCAACTAAGGGAAGTGTATCCGAGAGAAAAGAGGTCCCTCATTTCATGATGGATTTGATTGTAAATAGATATCCTGAGCTTCTGAAAGTAGTCAAATTTTATAGATCTGATGTAAATGAAGAGAAAGTGGTAAAACATTGCTGGAAAATCATGTTTTTTTTTTTGGCAAATGACTGTCTGCGGATTTGTACAAAAAGTAGGCTGAACCGCTTCACTTTGCAAAAATGCAATACGCTATTCATTCTGACAGATGTGAGGAGAAAAGTAGCAGGTCAACAGGTCACTTAAAAGTGATTTTTGTGTTTCTCTCGGATAGATTTCTAAAGAGAAGGTATTTGCATTTGTCTTCAGAACATTGTGTCAAAGCCTTGCATTGATATATTTGTATGTAATCCTATGGGAAATTAATTGTACTTTTGGGCCTGCTATGAATGCTGAAAATGAACCGGTGTCCATGTTGGAAATTCTGTACAAGCTTTATTTCTGCTTGGAATGAGCTGAAACTTCATAGACAGGTTGTAGATATATTCTTAACATATACAGTTGATTATTTAATCACTTTGGCTAAAATGTTTCAGTTTTATGAGGTTTGAAGTTGAATATATGCCCTCGGCCGAGGGGGAAAATTAAAAAAAAAAAAGTTACTTTCACTTTTGAAATGTTCTAAATATAGAAAGATGTTGTGTAGCAGCCTCATTTTGAAATCCAGACCTGAAATGGAGGGCTTTTTTCAAAAATATGCTGAAAAATTACAAAAAAATTCTGTGGCGAGCCAGGATTCCAGTTGCCGTCTATGGACTGGTGCCACCAAACAGGGCCATTATATATATGGAGTTATCAATGTTAAATTACCTGGCCGGGATAGATGGTCTACTGTAACTGTACATAGGTTCAGTTACATGGTGTCCGACAGGATCTTGGTTTTACCCGAGGGGGACGTCTCACAGCTGTGCCACCAACCTCTGTGCATTTACCGAGACCATCTATCCCTTGAGCCCCACCATATTAACTGTATGCGGCAGAGATGCAAACACACTGGACATTGTGTAGGGCACAGGCCATACAAGGACTGTATTCTTTAATGGTATGCGTACTATTTGAATGTGTCCGAGCCATGTTTGAAATTAAAATTGTCATGAAACCAACACTGATCCCTGTAGAGTCTGGCCTTTCAAGGTGCTGTATGTACACTGGCTGCAGATTCTCTTACACAAGTGCTGTGCACTCACATGACCTTTATGTACTCAGATGACCTATATGTTCTTAGTAATGTACAATATTATAGCTATATTATAATCCTCACTGTTTTACGTAAAGACAGAGTCGGCACATCTCGTGATCAGCTTATTTAGCCCGATAAGTCAGCTAATTTAGCTTACTCGGTGAATTTTTCCTTGATCGGGATTTGACAAGAACAATAGAAAAAGTACCGTTTATAGAATAACTTTCTCACTGGACAACACCGGAATTATATGTACATTTTCAGATTTCAGATTAATTGAATGTATATATCTTGACTTGTCGTTATAGGGTATCAAAAAGAAATCTTCATTTCATAGAGAAAAAGTCAACACAGTATGCAGTTTCAAATATTTATTTATTTATTTATTTATTTATTTATTTATTTATTTATTGAATGGTATATATCACTACTGGTTCATTTTGCAGGTACCGTCTTTGCCTCAATCACCTCACATAGAGTAAGAGTGGTCAACATTGTCTCCCCTGGATGTGGATGGCCTTGGATCTAGCTGACCTTTGCTGTAGTCCGATGTAGTGGTATGTGTCTTTTTATACTCTAAATGTTCTTTCAGATTTCTTCCTTGATTTAGTAATTTCCTGCGGATTGTTTCAGGTTTTTGTTGGTACACCTTCATGTACTTTTCACTACTGTCCATTTGTTTCAGATAAGACCTAGTCTTTTTTGAGAGTTTCACCCCAGAGTGCTCACATTTCTGTATAGCAGAAGTCCCAATACCATTATTCAGTCTGTGCACAGTGGATGCCAGCCGGCCACCAACATTCCTTCCATAGTTAACATTCTTCGGCAATGAAGTACTGATTGATCGGTTTACTGTCTCACATTTCTGTGTACTGGTGAACAGACGCATTGTTTCAATAGCAGAGACACTCAGTTTCATTTTGATGATTTTTTGTAGTATAACTCTGTCATTATTGTCCATATTCAGGTTGGTTATCTGGTAGTGATGCAGGAACTTGGACCTCTGACACCAGGAGTTTGAGTCGGAACCAGAGCATACGTAGGAATGACGGGCACACTTAGAGCAGTCTCCATCATAACAAGCCACAGTCGCATCCAGGACACTTGGTAAGACCTTCTTGATAGCATTGATGTCCCCGGCCTTTTCCTTCCATAGTGCTTTTAGAGTCAGACTACAACTGGCTTTAATGTCTGCACCGAAGGCTGTTTGGTAATCTTGCTTCAGTCTGCGGGTTGAGCCAGGAAACATCTCTGTACTGAAATTTGCTCTGTAGCACTGACGGAATTGAGCTTGTCCGACATGTGTTGGACCAGCCAGTCTTTCTACCTTCCACATTGGGTTTAGTGCCTTAAGTGCTGCATCCACGCCCTCAGCTGATCTGGAATCCCCGTCTGTTGTAACACATTTGATCAAAGTCCCTTGTAGTGCTAACTGGGTGCCGATAGATTTTCCCATTTCATACTCTGACAGAGGGGCATGTGTGTCATAGTTTGCTGTGCAGTCTGCATGCCCTCCAGGACAAGTCACATTCATTCCTTTACCTTTCAGCCAAGCAACAGTCCAGCACAGTTTATTTTTAACACAGGCAGCTATAATAAACTGTTGGGAGGTCATAGTCTCACATGCTAAACCGATAGCCTGAGAGGCATTCTGTCCAGGCTTCCTGCGGCTGGCAATGATCGGTGAGCTGTACCGTCCGTCCATGGCTATATTTATTATGTTCTCATCGTTGCCACGTTTCCTGTTTACTTCCTGTTTACTTCTTTGAGCATCTGCACCTTCTCACTCATGCCGTTATTGTTCAGGTTTGTCACAGCTGTGGCAACTTTGTTAGAAGACTTTTGCTTACTGCGACTGGATGGTGGTGGTATGTCCATACATGCTGCCAGATACCGGAACCTTGTATTACCAATCGGAGTGTCCTGTAGACAAGTGGCCAGTCCTATATTTGGAGCTGCTGGGTTAGGTCCAGGCTTGGGAGAGATGACTTCCTTGTACATTTTCTGCTCAGGTGCAACATAATTACAGTTCGAGCATTTTAGTGTAACCTTCCAGCACATACCCCATTTCTTCTCTCGAGCAACTTCGAAGTCTGGCTGTTGGCATTCCGAGGAGTTCATATGGCCTTGAATAGCTGTGTTGAATGCCTGAGTCATCTTTTCATTGTCTACTAGTCTCATGCCTTCACATGGTTTTGAATTCTTTCCCTCTGATTTCAGGTCAGTGTCGCTGTTTGGTTTCGGTCGTAGCAGACTCTGGAGAATCCCTCACAGGGGTGGTTAGTGTTGAGCCGTCTGCAGACATCTTGGTCACCAGAGAGAACTCGTAAGTGTTCATCCGTGAAGTGGAAGGCTGTATTTCAGGTTCATTGTCATCGGAAGAGGACACAGGCAGTTTCAAGCCTTTGTTCCAGGGAGTATAACCCTTCTGGAAATGTGTTGTTTTCTTGCGAGATTTTTCACCTTTTCTTTTCATGGTTGTTTGGATCAGTAATGAAGCAAATAATGTTATGAATAGTGTGGCTAAAAATTACCATATTTATAGTGAAAACCTGTGTATTAGACAGAATAAGACATGTGTGGCATTTTTGGCAGGACACAGGACCCCATATATTGAAACAGGCCTCTGTGACAAGAGGTGTGAACGAGAAACTTGTGAATTCAATTGGGAGAAATGACATTCTTTAAGGAGCTGTATATTGTACAGTGTTTGACATGTACCCTAAAGTTGCCTGTCACTTAATGGGCATACAAGTGTTCTTTAAAATGACACAATATATTGCATATACAGGTTTTCTGATTATTTGCTGACTTTTGACATTTGACTGTAATGATAAAAAAGTGGGTTCTTTTTTTCAGAAAGATACTTTCTGGCAGAATTTAACATATGCATTAAATCATGTGTGTTTTCAGATTACCATGAATGCAGAAAGAACAGCATTTTTTATTTCATTCAATTATTCCTACTTTTAAAGAAGATATTGCAATTTTAGTTTTTTCAATGCGGAAATTGTCATTCTCAGAATTGTAGCAAAAATAATGTTTTCACCTGTCATAGCTATATTGCTGGCATTTTTCATATGCATGAGTTAGAATGTCCAAACTTCACCGGTTGTTTGCTCATATATTAGATATGAACACCACGAAATATTATTTGGGTTCGGCAAAGATTTTGGGTTAAATAGGTAATAAGGTACAAGAAGTGTATCCGAGAGAAAAGAGGTCCCTCATTTCATGATGGATTTGATTGTAAATAGATATCCTGAGCTTCTGAAAGTAGTAAAATTTTATAGATCTGATGTAAATGAAGAGAAAGTGGTAAAACATTGCTGGAAAATCATGTTTTTTTTTTGGCAAATGACTGTCTGTGGATTTGTACAAAAAGTAGGCTGAACCGCTTCACTTTGTAAAAATACAATACACTATTCATTCTGACAGATGTGAAGAGAAAAGTAGCAGGTCAACAGGTCACTTAAAAGTGATTTTTGTGTTTCTCTCGGATAGATTTCTAAAGAGAAGGTATTTGCATTTGTCTTCAGAACATTGTGTCAAAGCCTTGCATTGATATATTTGTATGTAACCCTATGGGAAATTAATTGTACTTTTGGACCTGATATAACAGGCTGGCAACAATGTAATATGGGCCTCTAATAAAAGTCTTGCCTGATGAAGTCAGTACTTACGAATATATGTCTGACAGTTTATTTTTCGTATTTCTTAAATTAATCTATATCTTTCGCTTTCTGTACAATGCGCAATGTATTGATGCAAGAATTCTTATGAGACTTTACACTCACGGTAAAATATATAAAATAGCGAATCTCTGGTACTTATAACGTGTAAATGTTGAGTTCTGCTAAACCCAGGGCTAGAAGGCGTGGACGGTAGCCTGCACTTCCACTACCGTCCATAAACAGGCTCAATCAAACCGAGCCTGCAACATTTTCGTTTATGTCGTGTTGGGCAACCTGTGGTTTTCCACTATTTTTATTTCATTGTTAAATTCGTAACTAACGAAAACAACAGATTTTACCAATTTTATAAATAAATCATTTATATATCATAATACTGCTTATTATGTATCTGTCAGTTTATCATTTGACTCAGTAAAGGCGTGGCCAATTCGGACATTTTTCCAACATTCGACGATTTCTAGGTAAGACTGATTTATATCTATATTCATCTACAGGAACACAGTATTAAAATGTCTTGCATTCACAGAGGAACTAACTAAATCAAATTACTGACCTAACATTGTTATGCCAATGTTTGTCAATAATTAATACATACACTGTTTGAAAGAACGTTCTTGGCAAGGACTTGTTTTTGTTTTTATTTACGATTCTTATTATAATTAATATTGTGCACGAAAAGTGAAGACTTTAACAAAAGAAAACTTATCAGCGATTGTATGCAATAGTATATTTAAAGAAAATGGCACGCAAATCGTATTCAAACAAGTGTCGCATGGGATCTCTGTTTGAGAACGCTGAACTGGGATCTTTATAAAAGTGAAATAAAATGGTTTCTTATGTGATCGAGTACATCGTAATAGCTCATGCGGATAGCAATCCCGTTTTTATAAAGTAAAGGCTACTGCAGTTATAAAAACAGGTCAAACAATTCAAAGAAATACAAATTCGATCGCCAGCACTTCGGTCATTCCTTTCTGTAATAATCATACAGTCACAAACACAAATATTTTCTCATAATTTGAATGCATATCGTGTTTAGGATTTCAAGCGAATAATAATCTCTACTGTTAGTTAATTGATATTTCGACTTACTAAATTAAATCGATATAATAGTATATTGTATAAAGCCAATCCTGAGCTTGCTTACATACGTCCACTCCTCATCAGAAGTACAAACGTTTCACCGGGCATGTGTTCAATGTTCATTTAGAAACCACTGACAGCAAATAGCGGTGTTATATGAGAGGAACGGTTTTCTTTGTGCTTTAATATCAAATTATGCGTAAACAGGGGTCCGCATTTTTTCTGAAATAAACATTTTATCATTAGTGTAATATATTTGATTGTAGCGCATATTTTGAATTCGAGAAAAAACTACAAAATCACTATGATTTTACCCCGGGTACCGATTCTAAATTTAAACGACACTGTTGATATATGGCGTACAAATTCTAACGTTTTCTTACAAATAATGCAAATATTGTATAGAAATATTTTATAAATATAATTTTGCTGAAGTATGTCCGCTCGTTTTGAGATACATGTATAATACAACACTACGTAGTTCTGAAAAAGCAAATAAACAACACAAATAGACACAGCCTTGAAACGGTCACTGGCACTAAAACAACTGGGAGTTAATCCACTCTATCATGCGCTCTTATCCTCACTCTTAAAGTCAAAATCCACTCCTGTAATTAAACATGTTTTTACATACTGGTAAAGCAATTTTTTTTCGCTTTAGCGCATTGTGACATCTGGCAAGTTTCATTATTTCGTACTTGTCCTACAGTCAGTACATTGATACATTAAAAGTTTTAACATTTCAGAGTTTTATTTATGTTTAATATGTAGATCAATATCCAAATAAAATCGTTTCAAAATTTTCGGACGCTGTAACATTTTGTTATATAAAACAAAAGGTTGGGGTCTTAAATAATGCGTTCCCAAACAGTGGATTTAAGTGTTCGTCGTCAAAACTAACTGTAAATATCGTTGGTTTGCACGAAGTAATACTATAATCTCACAACCGTTTTAAGAAAGTCGGACAAAACAAAAACGAGACACTTTCTTACTACCATTGCGTACGTCTCACATCATTCTATATTATATATCTTAATGAGGATGAAATATGATTGTTTCTGTAAGGGGGGAATTTGGACCATTTGTGCCTATTGAAAAGTCGTTATAAACTAAGGCTAGATTGAAATTATCATTCTAGGAAGTGCTAGTTATGTGCAAAACATATGCGCTACTATTCCTTGAAAATCAGAGAAACAGTTTACGATTTCCGAACATGACGATTGTTTTCCATCACGAATTGACAGAGGGCAATACATTTAATGGTATTAGACTACCACGCTTTACTCGTTTAATACACGGAGGGGCACCTGGGGTCTTCCTCCACCATCAAAGCTGGAAAGTCGGTGTAATTGTGTCGGTGCGACGTTAAACCCAACAAAATAAATTAAATATATAAATCATTTGGGAAAGTATCAATTAGTTTCAGAGGTCAGTACTAATGCAAAATGGAAAAGATCATTTTTGGGGCTGTGCGTAAGCTCCGTCTCCAATGGAATTAGGACGGGAAAATGAAAGCCCGTCACATCTTAGTGCAAAACGGCAAAGCGCATCCACTTTCTACATCCTCTCATAAATAAGAGCACCTACAACAAAGTGCATGAATATGACCTATATTACGGCTATTTTTACACTCTGACGTCATGAGAGATAATTACTAACTTATTACTGAAACCCCACTTATAAGATTTTATCAGAGTTGTTTGAAAGTATACCCTACAGGCTGGAACAACTGATACGTATTATAGACCTTCCTGATACAGGTCAGTGGCTTGAAAGGTTCGGCGGACTACTTTTTTATTTTTTTCTTAAAACGACGCCATCTTGTTCTTGTGAATAACTGCAAAAAAAGACATATCTATGCGATTATTATTATAAACTGGGCTTTTATTAGGTTCGTGAGACCATGGTACAAATGCATAGTGTATGCATACCGTATTTGCAATTACTACATAAAAGTTTATATAACGGAAACGCTTGAGGAAACGGAAAGTGACTCATGTTAGTATTTGTTCAGGAATTTAGCTTTCTGCAATGGTCAGTCTAGAAGGATGTTGCATCTGGAATGGAGTGTTATTGAATAAAATCATCGAGGATACGGGTTACCTATTTGTTCTGTCAAACGGCGTTATGGCGTGTGTTTAAGTCACGTCATTCGTTTGCTTGGCGAGGATGGGTAATTTGGTTACAACTTCGGACAAAATTTTACTTGGCAGCAAATCAAAATTATTCAATAATGTTAAGCAGAACAGAGAGGTCGGGCACAAAGCTAAAGAAGGTTAGCGTTTGTTTTTCAGCTCGTACTTTATAATATTTTTGATTTAAAAAGCTCTATTCAGCTGTTCAGCTATTTGTGTATTCTTATGTCCATTCTACTTTTAAATTTTTTGTATAGGCGCGCAGCTGCACATAATACTCATAAAGAGGGGTGATGCAGTATAAATAGATAGATAACGTTTGATAGGTATGACGTATTAATTTTCAGATTTCTATGCAAGGTAGTCGAAGGTCTTTGATGATGATCATGAGAATTACATTTCATTGTCAAAGCCAGTTGTTCTTTGAAAGTCAACAGATGACGACTCCAAAGTAGTCGCATTCGTTTTGTTACAAAACGCACATTTTTTACAAATTGGTATCCCATTAGTCCAAATAATTGTACTCTTGAGTTGAATATCGTTAATATTTTTTTGACTTGTCGATATCTGCCTCCGAGTACAATTAAACCAGAAAAGGAAAAGAATGTGATAGCACTGTCCCCTTCTTTGCCTAAATAACACCCAACGGAATCCGTTTGGTGGGAATTATGTTATAATAAAGCGACGGATCAAAAAAGAAATACATAAATAGAAATCCTGTAATTTTTCCTCTCCGACCGCTATTACATGAAGACGACTGAAACGTTATAGGCTAGGTTTAAATTTTTACAACAGAAATTCTTGATAAATATGTCCTGTTCTTATGTTTTTTATTTACTATTTATGATTTAAAACAACAGGTAAGCTGTTAGGGCTAAAAAAAATCGTGACTACTAAAAAACCGTAATTTCAATCAAAGATCGAGCTATTGAAATAAATAGATCGGCCACTTGAAAGGCATATAGAGCAAATCTCGCCAACATCCTGTGATAACTGAATGAGATCTCGTTTACCGGAAGTGGCGCTTTCTCCACGCGCCATTTTGTATGCGAAAGCAATTATACATCGGTAAATTAATTATCACCGTATGACCATGCTTCTTTTGATGAAACGTGTATACGTACTTTGTGTCTTAAGACTATTTCACATTAAACTAATGTTGTTTTAGAAGCTAACATGTATTCTAAATGTAGTTTTCAAGGTACAAATTGTAACTCCATGCTCGCCGATATTTGTTTTTACTAAGATAACGCCGATTCACGTTCTGACACGAGATCATGCGAGAATACAGCCAGTTGCCATTCTGTGTATTTTATAGTTCTTTGTTTCAATCGACCACAGTTTCCACCACAGTTTTGATTGTTTCTCGTTGTGACCTCTACAGGTAGACAACAAATATCAAAATGTAAAATCCCCAGGTCTCATTATTAAGACTAGAATCCCATCAATTGGACCACATTCTGTTAGTGTACACTGAAAAACAAAATGTTTGTGCAATAAATACCACTCCAATTAACTGTTTTTTCCCATTGATTTGCCATTTTCGGAATCGACAATAACTGAGGTATTCTGTAAACCACATGACCGATTTTTGGTTTCCCAACCTTTTCCATGTCGTTTAATCTTAATTAAGAAAGAAATCAATTGTTCTTGTTTGTAGCCCAAGTTTTTCCTTATCAAATAGGAGAGATCTCCCTGACGTCACGCATCAACACCTATTTATCTGGTGGTGGGCAAAACAAATAATTTTACATTGTTTGTGTATGGGATCAGAATTTTTAATTCTTAAATTTAATAATTTTTTCGTTCATTTATGGATTTTAAAAAATCAAAAAGTTTCGAAATGCTTATGATATTCATAATTTGTTATTCAAATATCTTTTGAAAATGAATAACCGTTTTAAATGACATAGGATTTAAATAGCGCCGTAGATGCCGGGCTCAACTTTTAGGAAAGGCGTCTGCCAATCCGATCTTTTCTTATCAGTTCTATAAATAGAATATACAACGGATTTTTATACAAACACGATCTCCCCTATTAAACCTAATTAATAAATAAATCAACATTTTCCATGAACACATTTTAAACTGTGTATTTGGTGATGTTGGTGCAGTCTATTTTTAACTAAATAGCCTATTCTATTTTAATCAAGGATTTTCCAAAAACTGCAGAGAAACTTCCCAAAATGCAAGATAACATTTCCCAAAATCACACCAACAAATTGCAGTTGTTGGGTATCGATAAATGTTTTTGTCTTACTATAGCGAAAGGTACTGCGTGTTGCGCATTACCAGTCTAATCCGTTACGTTCTGTGTCCCGGATTTTAGATTTTAGTCTGTGCTTCAGGGGAGATAAATTTGATTCATCTTTCTCTGTTTACTTCCGGTTGATTATTCACCCAACAAAATGTCATATGACGGGAAATATTACAGCAAAGCAATCAAATACGTGGCGGTATCAAAAGAAATCAGAGGTCATGGTTCGACTGTGGGGTAAATAAGCATAAATTGAGGGTACCGGTAATAATAACACCGAAGACATGGCCTGTGATTAGATTTGTGAAACTTGGAAGTCTGAAAAATAAAGTGCTGTAGTCTAGTCTATAACAGTAAAAATTAAATCATGAGTTTAAAATATTTATTACTGTTTAAATTTTTACAATAACACCTTCTTTCCATAAATAGCATTTTTTCCCAATCTGGACAGTTATCGCGCAGAAATTTCCCAATTTTAAAGGCCTAGGCCTCTTCCCAATTTGCTGGTGAAAAGCCCTGGAAAAAATGCAATTTTCAGCATAAAATCGTTATAATAGGGTTTAGTATCAAAATTCATTCGACAAAACATTTGAATAATATTACAATTAAATGTAGACGTTACGTTTTTGCAATATTCTAACTGAACTTTTTATATGCTGATCTTAAACAGTTGATTTTGAAAGAGGACAATTCCATAACTAAAAGAAAACCGTCAGTATATATAAGACCTTATTTAGTTATGGTATCCAGAATTATATGTAAGGCAGACTCGGATCAAATTGGTTGTAAAGTTTGAATGTAATAAAAAAATGATTTTTCAGCCTCATTTTTAGCTCACCTGTGCTCAAAGGTGAGCTTTTGTGATCGCCCTGTGTCCGTCGTCGTTGTCAACAATTTGACAGTTAACACTCTAGAGGTCACAATTTTCAGCCAATCTCAATGAAACTTGGTCAGAATGTTACCCTCAATAAAACTTTTGACTAATTCGAGATTGGGTCATCTTAGGTCAAAAACTAAGTCACCAGGTCAAATCAAAGGAAATGCTTGTAAACACTCTAGAGATCACAATTTTTGCCCAATCTTAATGAAACTTGGTCAGAATATTAATCTCAATAACATCTTGGACAAGTTTGATATTGGGTCAGATGGGGTTAAAAACTAGGTCACCAGGTCAAATCAAAGGAGAAGCTTGTTAACATTCTACAGGTCAAAGTTTTTGCCCAATCGTACTGAAACTTTGTCAGAATGGAACCCTCAATAAAATCTTTGACGAAATTGATATTGGGTCATCTGGAGTCAAAAACTACGTCACCACTTCAAATTAAAGGAAAAGCTTGTTTACACTCCAGGTGTCACAATTTGGGCCCTATCTTAATGAAACTTGGCCAGTATGTTAACCGCAATAAAGTCTTGGATAAGTTTGATATTGAGTCATCTTGGGTCAAAACTAGGTCACGGGGTCAAATTAAAGGAAAAGCTTGTTAAGACTGTAGAGGCCACATCTATGATTGTATCTTCATGAAACTTGGTCAGAATGTTAATCTTCATGATCGCAAGGTCCAGTTTGAATCTGGGTCATGCAGGATAAAAACTAGGTCAACAGGTCAAATCAAAGGAAAAGCTAATGTACACTGTAGAGGCCACATTTATGACCATATCTGAATGAAACTTGTTCAGAATAATAATCTTGATGATCTATAGGACAAGTTCAAATCTGGGTCAGGTGGGGTGAAAAACTAGGTCAATTCAAAGGATAAGCTTGTTTACACTCTTGAGGCCACATTTATGACTATATCTTCATGAAACTTGGTCAGAATGTTAATCTTGATGATCTTTAGGTCAAGTTCGAACCTGGGTCATGTCGGTCAAAAACTGGGTCACCGTCACAAATCAAAGGAAAAGCTAGTTTACACTTTAGAGGCCACATTTAAGACCATATCTTAATGAAACTTGGTCAGAATGTTAATATTGATGATCTTTAGGTCAATAGGTCGGGTGAGCGATACAGGGCCTTCATGGCACTTTGTTTGTATTTTCTCTGACTTATTTAATAAATTTAAATTTATACGACAGTAACCTAATATTCTCTATTTATTGCTACACTAGTGTAATAAAGCTTTGCCATTGACGTCATTTATAGTATAGGCGACGTCGGTCAAATTGACTTGTTTATATAGCAGAAGAAAGTCGATTTTTTAGTGTTTCGACAAGAAAGGCTAACATGTGATAAAAAGAATTCATCTTAAATTTGTGACTATCCACATTGAATTTATTAAACTCGTTGAATAAAATTGATAAATTGTGGTGTTTCACATTTTATCATGCAATCTATTTTATATTTGTCATGAATGTCATTCTCAGTCAGACGAAGTCTCTTGCGCAAACCACAGGTTCCTATCTCAATATTTGACTTTCATGTAAGAATGTTACAAAAAACCGCTGAAATGCACCGCCCAATCAGTACTCTCAGTGCTTTGATTACTTAATGCAGCGAAAAAGTTTTAAAGGTGTACGCTAGAGTCTCTGTATATGAGATAGGCGACAAATGTAGAGTTATCTGCCCTTGAAAACGGCATTTTGTTTGGGGAAATGCCGTTTTCAAGGGCAGACAACTTTTTTCCATAACTGGTAACCTATGACTTTTATTGCATGTCTTTATTTCTTAGATGATTGTCCTTCAATATCCAGAGTTTGAAGAAATTCTATTATTGGGAAAAAGTTCACCCATCTCATATACAGAGACTCTAGCGTACGCCTTTAAGCTGAAATGTAGAGCGTGGTGGGGTAGTGAGGGATATAGTTTTGGCTGTGTCCGTCCGTCCGGAGCCATATCTAGGAAGTGGTTAGGAATATTGAAATAAAACTTCATATACATGTTCACCACTATGCGGAAATGCGGCCGGTAAAGTTTCAGTCAGTCAGATTGCCCAAGTAACACTAGAGTTATGGCCCTTAGAAGTTTCTAATGTTTACTATACAGGGTACTATAAATATGGCAATTTCTGCTAAACTATGAACCTTAAACTGAATTTAGATCACCATAATGTGGTAGTGCACACACAATGTCGTCAGGCTATCTTTAGTAACTTCAGAGTTATTTTCCGTTAATTGATTTATGGCACCCCCCCCCCACCACCGAGATCATGCAGCATCCCTTCTTCCCCCACCCCCATGTAAAGTTTTGTTCCCTCACCCAGTCACCACCCCCCCCCCCCCCCCCATTTTTTGCATTCCTTTATTTAAACAAGCGGGCCATGATGGCCCTATATCGCTCACCTGTTATCATTGCACTTAAGGACAAGTCTTCAAGGTCAAAAGATCATAATAGAAGAAAATATAGTTGAAATTTTCTTTAAGTAACTTTAAAAACAAGATTTGAAAACTTTTTGCAGAGGTCCACTAGGCAATGCTACATGTCAAATATCTAAGCTCTTCTGGTTTATTTTTAGAAAATTTTGAAGATTATTTTATGTACAATCAAGTAACCCCATGGGGCAGGGTCAATTTGACCCCAGGGGTCATGATTTGAAAAAACTTTGTTAAAGTCTAATAGGCAATGCTACATGTCAAATATCTAAGATCTAGGCCTTCTGGTTTATTTTTAGAATTTTTTTAAAGATTTTCCTATGTAAAATCAAGTGACCCCTACGGCAGAGTCAATTTTGACCCCGGGGGACAAGGTTTGAACAAATTTTGTAGAGGTCCATTAGGCAATGCTACATGTCAAATATCTAAGCTCTAGGCCTTCTAGTTTATTTTTAGAAAATTTTTGAAGATTTTCCTATGTAAAATCAAGTGACCCCTGGGGCGGGGTCAATTTTGACCCAGGGGGTCATGATATGAATAAACTTTGTAGAGGTCCACTAGGTAATGCTACATGTGAAATATCTAAGCTCTAGGCCTTCTGGTTTATTTTTAGAAAACTTTTGAAGATTTTCCTATGTAAAGTCAAGTGACCCTTAGGGCGGGGTCAATTTTGACCCCCGGGTCATAATTTGAACAACTTTAGTAGAGGTCCACTAGGCAATGCTACATGTCAAATATCTAAGCTCTAGGCCTTCTGGTTTTTGAGAAGATTTTTTAAATATTTTCCTATGTAAAATCAAGTGACCCCTGGGGCGGGGTCAATTTTGACCCCGAGGTCACGATTTGAACAATTATAGTAGAGGTCCACTAGGCAATGCTACTTGTCAAATATCTAAGCCCTAAGGCTTCTGATTTTTGAGAAGAAGATTTTTTAAGATTTTCTTATGTAAAATCAAGTGACCCCTGGGGCGGGGTCAATTTTGACCCCGGGGTCATGATTTGAACAAATTTGGTAGAGGTCTACTAGGCAATGCTTCACACCAAATATCTAAGCTCTAGGGCTTCTGGTTTTTGAGAAGAAGATTTTTAAAGTTTTTCCTTTCGGTTGCCATGGCAACCAGTGTTCTGCATGGAATTCAATTCTTTGAAAAATTTTGAAAGGGGGCCATCCAAGGAACATCCCTGTGAAGTTTCATCAAAATTGGCCTGTTGGTTTAGGAGGAGATGTTGTTTAAAGGAAAGTGTGGACGGACGACGGACGGACGTACAACGGACGGACGGACGGACGGACGGACGCCGGACGGTGAGCGATCACAATACCTCACCCTGAGCACTTTGTGCTCAGGTGAGCTAAAAAATCAAACCTTCCATGAAAGTTTATCAACATGTGAAGTTGAAACCACACCCACCCCTCCATCCCGCCAACACCCACGTTCCAGATTTCTTACTAGATTGTGCTCTCTTAAAGACACCTGTTCTTTTAAGTTCAAATGTACGTTAAACAGAGACACTTAGTATAGTAAAATTCAGCAAAATATTTACGCAATTTGTAATAATGGTAGCCTTGCTGAAGAAGTTTATTTTTAATATATTGATTACGCTCGTTGAAATCCTCAACATGACTACACGCTCTGGCGAACCGAATTAATTGAGAAATATATATTATTATTATTATTGTTATAACACCAGATTTATATAGCGCCCTTTTCATGATAAACACGTTCAAAGACGATTTACATATAGCAAACGCAGCCACACAGGGCGCGAAATTCATCCTCTTCTAGTACAGACACAGGGCGATCTGACCAGAGGGACAGAGCGAGATAAAAACCCCAGAATAGATAGGGAGAAATCCTTTTTAGATACAGGCCTATCCGCTTAGCTCTTTGCGAAAACGCAGTCTCGTTCTTTAAGGTGCCCGATTTATAGCACCGATACAAGCGGGGAAGAACCAGTGCAGGCCTCTTAGTCAGGTGGGAGACACTCAAGAGCATTTAAAAAAGTATGGACCGGTATATACCCCATAAGATGTAGCCTGAGGTACATTCCAATCCAAATGAAGTCGAGTTGCCTTCCGTGATTTTTTTTTTCACTTTCAAAAATGTTTTAAAACATTCATTTTCTACGTTATTTAAATTTGAATTTGTAATTGACCGCAGCGAAATGCATGATTTACAAACATTTAAATTTTGATTTATTAGTAATAATTACATTTAATGATCAGGCATATTAGGTTTTGAATTGCTGCGAGATGTTGTGATACTTTGAACACGAATTAATTTTCATTTTTTAATTTCATTTCTCATTTTCTTAGAGCCTGAAGCTACTCAGGCTACTCATGCACTTTCACTTTCATCAGAAGGCGAAATTAGCACAAAATTTCATGTCTGTAAAGTTGACTTATTGTCAACAATTAACTCTGAACATTTCCTGTCCTTAATTACCCTCTTCCGTGCTCGGAATAAATCCGTAGGAATAAATACCATCAACAATTGCCAATTTCATTCCATAGATTTTCTCCAATTAAGGAAGACTAGTCTGTCAGAGACGATGAAACAAACTCGCGTGCGTCAGTTCGGCTGTTATAAATGGCTTTCATTTCTGCTGTATATAATCTATATATAGGGGCATGAGCGATATTTAGAACACGCTTGAAAAGTTCAATTAGATTTCCCACACTACAGTCACTATTCTATAGTAGTTCGAGAGTTGTAGGCATCTATGACACGTCAGTTTTATTAGTAATTATCATAACATAAGTGTAAAGATAACAATAGTTTGAAGAAAATGGCTCTAACAAGATTCATTTGAATATGAAACTGTTTACATGAAACAGCATGGGAACAAATTCCAATATTCTAAATAAGTGTTTCGTCAAACACATTCGCTCTTCAATAGAAGCTGAACTGATTAAAAGAATCAAATTTTACAATGTCACATTAACAAAACCAAACTTCACCACTATCTATTAGAAGATCCTTTCTTTGTAAGCATGAAAGGTAACTAAGCAAAATTAGTAGCAAACTCTGTGTGATAGAGTTCATCTCGATCACATTTTCTGCTTCCAGATATTTCAATTTTGAATTCAGCACCTAAAACAACTATGAAAACTATTGAAATTTCAGCGTATTTGTTCCAGCAAATCCCTGTAAATATATACTCTGGACAAAATTTCTAAGAAATCACTTTGTATACGTTTTAATATTATGTATACGTTATTTGAGATGATACAGGTTTCCTTACTATTCAGTTAATGTTTTTGTTATATTATTGCAAGTGCGTTCGTGTCATTTGCAAATTAAAATATTTCTTTCTTTATAGTGATATCGTCTCTTATATTTAAAGTGACAGCAGTCGCCTTTTGAAATCTTACAATTTTAAATCATTTTCTATCTTAATTAAACCTGATTTATATTGTATTTTATTGATTAGGGCTTTGGACCATTGCAACGGGACAAATATGCATAAGATCACTTAACGACTGAAAATGAAAATGGTGGGATTAATGAAAGATCATATGGCGAGTATTCATCTTTTGATGATGGAGGAAGAACGAAGACCCTTTTTGAGGGTCAGACAGGCACCAGGTAGAACCACCGACATTCAGTCAGACAGTTTAAAAGCTTCCTCAAATGAAAGAATTACACATCCCAAAAGGTGATTTAAACCAACAGTGGTATGAAGTTAGAGTTTTGAAGTCAGACATTTTAATCACTCGGACAGGCAGACCCCATTCAACCCTTAAAAAGCAAAACAATTGAAAACACCTGCAGCATCTGTTATGTTGTTACTTAAAACCAACAATGTCCGAATATTTCGTAGGCTAATTCGGTGTGATCATTTAAGCAATGTATAGTTCGGATGCATACGAATACCATTAAGTTTTGAATCAGTTCACTCAATATTCTGCGTGTTCATGTTTTGTTGGTGTTTTTTTTTCCATCTGTTTTGGTACATCATGAATTCTGGAGATGTTATCAAAAAGCTATTAAACCAACACTAAAAATGTTCGACTGTAAGTGCTTATGATTTTTCTCATCTTTATACTAATTTGCCACATAATCTCAAAAAAGAACAAGAGTGCCAGAATGTCACAATATACGCCCGTCACAGTAAATTTCTTTACACTAGCACCTATATTTGCAAATGGAATTTGAATTTTCTAGTTGTTTACAATGTTTTTTATTTCAGAAATTATTGTAATTCTTTTATTTTTCTAAGTCCACAAAAAAAAAATCCTTACCAGGTAGAGATACCTTAAAATACACCCAAAATTTGAAAGTAACATCAATGTTGTACCACAGAAACGTGGTCTTGGTTTTTCCCTAGCGTCAATTATAAAAAAAGTTACAATTTAAGTTATTTATAGTAACAACTAAGGGAAGTTAATCTTTAAAGAGAGAGAAAAAAAAATTACAGGTCCATACAAAAATCCTAACCAGGTAGAGATAGCTCAAAATACACCTCAGAATTGGATGTAACATGCATGTTGTACTACAGAAAAGTGGTCTCGATTTTTCCCTACGACTTGTAATGAAAAAGTTACAATATAAGCTATTTATAGTAACAGCAAAGGGAAGTAATTCAAAAGAAGGGACCAGTGCATGACACTCCGTCTCATGATGGTGTACAATTGTGCCAAGTTACATCAAAATCCTTCCATGCATGAAGAAGAAATGCTCCGGACAAAGTCATTCTTGTATCTGACCTTTGGCCTCTAAGTGTGACCTTGACCTTAGACCTAGGGACCTGGTTCTTGCGCATGACACTCCGTCTCATGCTTGTGAACATTTGTGCTTAGTTTTATCAAAATCCCTCAATGCATGAAGAAGATATGCTCCGGACAAAGTTTTCATTCTTGTATCATTTGACCTCTAAGTGTGACCTTGACCTTAGACCTAGGGACCTGGTTCTTGCGCATGACACTCCCTCTCGTTATGGTGAACAAATGTGCCAAGCTACATCAAAATCCTTCCATGCATGAAGAAGATATGCTCCGGACAAAGTCATTCTTGAATTTTTCATTCTTGTATCCTTTGACCTCTAAGTGTGACCTTGACCTTAGACCTAGGGACCTGGTTTTTGCGCATGACACTCCGTCTCATGATGATGAACAATTGTGCCAAGTTTCATCAAAATCCCTCCATGCAAGAAGAAGATATGCTCCGGACAAAGTCATTCTTGAATCTGACCTTTAACCTCTAAGTGTGACCTTGTCCTTAGACCTAGGGACCTGGTTCTTGCGCATAACACTCCGTCTCATGATGGTGAACAACTGTGCCAAGTTTCATCAAAATCCCTCCATGCATGTAGAAGATATGCCCCGGACAAGGTCTGTGGACGCCGCCCGCCCGCCCACCCGCCAGGGGCGTTCCCATAATACGTCCCATTTTTCAAACGGGCGTATAAAAACTAGTAGCTCTTATTGAGAAAACATTTGCAAGAGAAAACGTTAAATATCTGCCATGTTATGAAACTAGAGCATTTACTTTCTAAGTTAATTTAACAAATACACCCTATGAAGTTCTGATCAGTTTTGTGAGGCGCTAAGGTTTCTGTTGGGTAACATATTTATTAAATATTCCATAAAACATATAGACAAGTAATTTGTATCCCGTTGGGGACTAACTGCGCCCCGCTCATTGCTGATTTATTTTCATACTGTTATGAACGAGATTTCTTGCTCAGTTTGTCCACTGAGACAAAATTGACATTATTAAAGCTTTTCATGGAACCTCGATGTACCTTGATGATATTTTAAATATGAACAAGCAATATTTTTCAAAAATGGTGAAACACATTTATCCAAAAGAGGTACAGCTTTATAAGGCTAATACCTCAGATGTAGGAGCGTTATTTTTGGACTTAAATTTAACACATGTGGAAAGTAATACAGAAACAAAAAATATGATAAAAGAGACGATATCAGCTCGCCCCACCTTGATGGAGATGTCGCTCGAGGGACATCTTACGGTGTCTATATTTCATAACTTATTCTTTTGCAAATTATTACAGGGTATATTATAAACTACGGAAGGCTTTCTCTAAATTTTACTACAGATCGTCCGAACCTTTAACGAAATATAACACAAACCTTAAAACACTTAAAACTTGGTCTTACACACCCGGTTTACTATTGGGATCGAGGTAGTTTATAAAATTCAGAAAGTTTAACATAATGCTTATTTTAATCATATATTTGTATACTAGAAACTACTAAAACATCGCAGAAATGCATTTATCCTCTCCTATTACACTTAATACAAATAGATATTCTGATAAAAAATAACAATTTAAACAATTTAATATATTTACCTTTGTTAGCTCAACAGGGTCACCGTTGACTTTCAGCAGGGCGCTATTCTTACGATATCTGTACTTACCACTCCTCCAATAATCCGCAGACCCTGTACATATTCCTTGACAAATTCATCAATGTCCTTTGGAAGTAATGTCGGCCGACCACGTGGAAACCTTGGCATTTCTGTCTTAAAAAGCTCTTTCTTTGGGCTGGATAAGTACGTTTTCTTGAAACTGCGTACGGTGCTCTCGTTGATGGGTTGCCCAAGTTTTCCAGTGAAATGCCGGGCTGTTTTTGCAGGACCATTGTCAATGCAGTATTTTGCTATCTGCAGATGAACTTCTGGAGAATAGTTTCCAGACCTTTTCTATTTTCGGCTGGTAGATGATGTAGATTGTTTTGATTTACTAATAGTATCTCCACCCAAACGTTCTTTACAAACAGCGTTGTTCGCAGCAGTGATCGCAGTCGCTTTTCCATCATCATTTAATTTCGTTTGATCCGGCAAAATTATTAAAGGTGGCCTTTTAATACCGTACTTCCCTTTCTGTATCCATTTTCCCATAACATCCAACATTTTCGTAAACTAGAATACACGTAACACCAAGAATACAATAACATAATGTAACGAATTCTGCGCGGAGCAACCAAAATAAATAAGTTGTCAGCACAAACATGTTCATCAAAAACACGGAAATTGTACGAGTACAACTTGTCATGTGTATTGATACATGCTTATCAATCAGTCAAATAAAAGTCTTAGCAGACGCGGTGTGATAATTTTATTTCTGTTCATTTTCATTATTTCAATTGAATATAAACACGTGGGTTTGTATGAGTACGTCGTAAGAAACTTCTTTCGATATGTGATTAAATATTAGTAAAACAGTGGTGAGATTTTATTTCAATGTATTACAGAACTAAATTTCGCACAAGTGTTGAATTATTATTGTACGCTATATGCGTCTCTATTGAGACGACAACTGCAGACTTATTCGCGTGTTTATTATTATTTGCATGTCTAGGAAGAGTGACCTCCCTGTCCGTGGTTTACAACCAAGGTTTATAATTCGCGGTAGAAGTAATTTCCGCGAAATTAAGACACCGTGAATTCAAAACTCTTAAAAAAACGCGAACATTTGGCACCGTGAATATAACCCGCTATACAGTAATGTGTAAAAGTTATCAAAATCGTTAAGCACAGTGCATGTTTGGTGATTGGTCCCTCTACAGTTAGTCGCTACGCTTTCCTATTTCGAGGGCTCAGTGCAAAACAGGTCCAACTCACATTTTTTTTCACAAAATCACTTTTTTTTGCATATTTGGTTACAGCAAGATGAAATACATATTCTGTTAAAATTGTGAAATTCAGATGTTGATTAATTATTAATTAATTACTAATTATCAAAAAGGTCTATCTTGAACTGGCTTATTATGTTTTTGCAAAACAAGTCCATCTTAAGTTGGACTTCTTTTGCACAGGAATTAAGTCTTTCTTTGTCAATTTATTGTCCAGTTAGACTTATTTTACACAGTCATGTTATTGATAAACTTTTCATGAAACCAACTGAAAAATAACATAATTAGTATACTAGAAAAACTAAAAATATTGAAGATATTTGTTTGTTTCAGTGCAAGATGGAAATATCTTTCACCAAGTGCACTACAGTTGCAATATCTTTATGTTTGGCATAGTCACAGCTAAACATGTAACATCTGATGTTCAGGAGTACAAGATATTTTGATCTTTAAAAATACGTTTCTTTTGATTTCGTGTCTTTTCAATGATTTTAAATAAATTTTACCTATTTTGTAGTTCAACAACAGTGAATTTTTTTGATAATATATTTCTTTTTAGCTCACCTGTCACGAAGTGACAAGGTGAGCTATTGTGACCGCTTGATGTTCGTCAGTCGTGCGTCGTCAGTCGTGCGTCGTGCGTCAACAATTTCTAAGAAAAATCTTCTTCTTGAAAACCACTGAGCAGAATTACACTAAACTTCACAGGAATGATCCTTGGGTGGCCTCCTTTCAAAATTGTTCAAAGAATTGAATTCCATGCAGAACTCTGGTTGCCAAGGCAACCGAAAGGAAAAACTTTAAAAATCTTCTTGTCCAAAACCACAGGGCCTAGGGCTTTGATATCTGGTGTGTAGTGGTCCTTTACCAAAATTGTTCAAATTATCCCCCAGGGTCAAATATGGCCCCGCTCCGGGGGTCACATGGTTTATATAGACTTATATAGGGAAAACTTTGAAAATCTTCTTGTACAAAACCACATGGCCTAGGGCTTTGATATTTGGTATGTAACATCATCTAGTGGTCCTCTACCAAGATTGTTCAAATTATTCCCCTAGGGTCAAATGTGGCCCCGCCCCGGGGGTCTCATGGTTTATATAGACTTATATAAGGAAAAATTTGAAAATCTTCTTGTACAAAACCACATGGCCTAGGGCTTTGATATTTGGTATGTATCATCATCTAGTAGTTCTCTACCAAGATTGTTCAAATTATCCCCCTAGGGTCAATTATGGCCCCGCCCCGGGGTTCCCAAGTTTTACATAGACTGATAAAAATCTTCTTGTTGTGGTGAAACACATTTATCTTCTTGTCTGAAACCACAACACTTAGACCTTTGATATTTGGTTTGTAGCATTGTCTTATGGTCCTCAACCAAAATTGTTCAAATTGTACCCCTTGGGTGAAAAAAGGCCCTGCCCTGGGGGTCCCAAATTTTATACAGACTTAAATAGGAAAAAGCTTTTAAAATCTTCCTGTCTGAAACCATACGACCTAGGCTTTTAATATTTGGTATGATGCATTGTCTAGTAGTCCTCTACCAAAATTTTTCAAATTATGCCCCTGGGGTTAAAAGAGGTCCCGCCCTGGGGTCACTTAGTTATTATGTGAGTTATATAGGAAAAACCTACTGACCTACTTTCTTGTTTTTTAAGATACAGCCTTGAAATTTTGATGACATACACAATTTTGCACACAAATCGTAAAATTTCATTGACCATGAATGTGACCTACTGACTTTCTTAATATTTTATCATCATTATGACATTTGCAAAAAAAAAAAAAATTGGAACATGTAGCTCAATGACATATTATTCAGGTGAGCGATCCAGGGTCATCATGACCCTCTTGTTTTGTTTTTTTTTTCAGTGAAATAACTCTGAAATTTTAGTTATGTTCATTGTGAAAAACATGAAAGGAAGTTATATATTATGGTAGTTATTGAAAGGGAACAACATCAGTATTTGAAATCTGTTACTATGTTTATGTAAAACTGATTTGGACGGCATTACCTTTTATTCTTTTAATCAGTTGAAAATACATCTAGCTTTTTCATTTTGATTGGTGTATTAAGACTTGCAAATATGTAAATTACTCAAATGAAGTGAGAACTTCCCTGATTTAGAGAAAAATGCAAGCTGCAGATGTATATTGAAAATAGCAAAATGAATTGCATGTAGTACCTGAAATATTTAAAGGTTCCAAGAAAGAAAAGATAAATCAAGAAAATTACCAGCCATAAAACCATTAATTTGCATTTTTGAGACGGCGTATTGCGGGAACACATATTTTTAAACAAAAAAGTTTACAAAAGTCAAATCATATCTATTAATAGGGAATCGATCCTATCGCGACGAAACTCGGGATCGATCCCTCTACGGTAAAATGCGATATACCGAATGAGACATATACTATCGAATTAAAAAATGTGTAATTCTGGCAAGTGCACAGAGCGTCTGGCTTCGGATTGTTTGGAAGAATACGCTTTTTCCTTGTGCCTAATTAGCGTCCACATTACTTGTCCGAACCGCACCGTCTTGCGCATCAGTACAAATATGGATATATGCTATATATACACGTAGTGTGCACTTGTAAATAAAAGCACCTAATGAGCACAGTTAATATAAATAAATATACCTCTCCGGATATAGCGCCTATCCAAGAGGCGGAAATTACCTGTAGTACAATACATCATGGGCAATGATTTTCCTATTCCAACATCTGCTTAGCGACGAAAATCGGGATCGACCCCTCTAGGTAACATACCGAATGAGTCCTTCCGTGCTGTCAATTAGACATTCTTTTCAAATGTTATGGGATGAGTTGAAGCCGGATCGATTCCCGATTGATGCAGTGCCTTATTTCATATTATATAGTTGAAACACGGTGAATTTTACTTTGAGATTACCAATTTTGTATATTTGGTACAGGTGATTTTTACTAAAAGTGTAGCCGTACCCTTGTATACAAACATATACATGTAAACGTTATATTTTATATACATTGTTTAGGTAATAAATGATTTGAGACGCTTTTTTCATAGTGTTTATTTATCTTAATATGTTAGAAATGCATCAATGTTTTCTTCAACAGATCAATATATACGTAAGTAGGAAATTGACCGATGCACTTAAAATTTGCTTTGAGTCAACCGGAGTCGCAGTGTCTAATCTGACTTAAACAGAGTAAAGCTTAATGTATGTTAAGACAGAATTTTGACATGACTGAACACTCATTGAGATAGCCGTAAATTTGAGAACAGAAAACTAGGGATACTGAGTTTCAACAGTATGTTATATAATTTACATTTTTACTAGATGATGGCAATGTATACATTTCACACAATTACCACACCACTCGTTGCTAACTATTTTCAATTAAGGACATTGGAAAAACAAGACAGTCTGTCAACAAACCTAATTTTCATATTAATTAATGTTTCCAGATGCGTTTGGGATAAGTAGGGTCCTACTAAAAACGGTCCCACACTATTTGTATTATTACCATAAAAATATCTGTATATCAAACTGTGACATGTGGTTGTTAAGAAATCACATTTTAAAAAATGGGGCCCAGGCATTATTTGTTATTAAACTTGCTTATCTCTGTGAGGCAAATCAAATTGACATAAAAAGTACATATTTCTGACCTGATCCATTTATTTCTTAATTATTTTTTAAATTGCTATGTTTGGCATTTTAGAAATGAAATTATGAATACAACACTTGATGATGAGTATAGGTCTAAAATCCCAAACCTAACCAAACTCAATTTGATATTAAGATTGTACATAAAGCTTGAACATAATACCACACTTCTCAACACAACTTAAAGATCCTGAACATACTAAAATTTTCTTGCTGAAATAACAAAATGTATTAACCTATGCTAAACAATATACAAAATAAAATATTAAATAACAAGATTAGCATTTTTTTCGTTGTCAGAAATTAATTTATTTTAAGGTGAAGTAACGGGGGTACAAATTGTTATGAAGACTAGTTGGTACTAGGTATTTTTTAATTTCACCGGTTTGGGGCTCCCCCCAAAGAAATTACCCTATAATTTTTAAAAGAAGCCCCCCAGACCCCCCCCCCTTTGCCCCCCCCCCAAGACATCCCGGGTTAAAAGGATGAACCATCAGTCCTGCCCTGGAAAGCCCCCCTACTTCAATTCCCTGACCCAGAAATGTTTCATTGTGAACTTATAAAAGTTATTGCTCTATATATCAAACATAATTTCAGTATTTGCCATTTTTTTTTCCTCGGGAGAATGTTGGAGATTATGACAAAGCTTTTGGATAATTCATATTATTGGTACCACAAAGCAGATACTAGAGTACCAGGAAACTCTACCATCAGTTACTAACAGATTTAAAAGTATATTGTTTTACTGAAGGATTTAATAAGTTATAACCAAGCACAAATTATGTTATATGAAATACACTGAAATGCGTTATAACTGTCTGCAGCTCTAGATCTCCATGTGAAAATAATATAAACACTGGTCAAGTGTTAACATTAAAGAAGAGTGACAGTCAAAAATTTTCTACCTCTCAAATTGTTTGCTTGCATTTAATTATGAATAAACTGTTACAAAATTATTCAAGCACTTTTTGAAATATTGCTGTTAAAGATGCAAATAAAGATTTTCAGTTTTTGAAATTTTTTTCTAATAAACTTATTTCAAGATATACTTAACTTTAATCACCTCTTAAGGGTTTTACAAACAACTTAATTTTATTTGCAAATCAGACTATCTTGAGCACTTTTCTAACAAATCTTTACAATATAACAGTGCAAAATAACTCTATCTTGAGATGGACTTATTTTGCACTAAATATTATAGTGCACAATAAGACCAAGTATCAAAAGCATTATTTTAATACCTTTTAGAATAAAAAACAAAACTGTACTATAATTCTTACAGGAATTATAGCATTTATGTGAAGTATCATAGTTATATTCTCATATCTTACAAAGTAAAACAGTGTTCTAGCTCTCCTGAAAAATTTGAAAAATATGAGTTGGACTTGTTTTGCGCTGAGGCCTCGATTTGATGGTGCGATGACTAATAAAGTGTAAGACTCCATGATGCTTTTCTCCTAAATCCTACAAAAAGCGGACGGAGGGAGCAGCTTACTTAGTCGTGCCCTTAAAAGTTAGGCTCTTGGTGCTGTGACATCAGACAAGTTGTTGAGTACATTAGTTTTATTATACCTTAGATTGACCGTATTTATATGTTTTACTTTATATGATCTGGTATTTTGTCACTAATGTTAGAACCTTTCTCAGGTTAACGCCTTTAAGCCTCTAGTTGCCTTTATATAGATTTCTGATCGTTCGAAAGCGATGTCAACATGTTTTCTGTCTGTCTCGTATTTTGTGTCCGTGTGTTGTTTTTTGTTGGCGTTTCTTTCTTCTTGACCACCCTTACCCCCACCGCCACTTCCCACCTCTTCCCCCTTGTGTACGTGGCTTTCCCTGTTGAATATTCATCCTTGTCCCCCACCCCAACACCCGAATCTTTTATCTATCACAAACCCCGCCCACTCTCCCTTATTGTATTTTACATATTTTTAAAATGTACTTGTTGTTGGATATTTTGAGGCAAACTGCCTTTAAAAAAATCCGTTATATCTTCTTTTTGTTGTAGCCCTACTTTGCGATGCATGGCTCTATGGTTGTGTTTGTGGTGCTCTGTGTTTCCGGGAAATCTATCCTTATTTTATTTTATCTTTATGAGGTTGGTTTATGTCTAAAGTTTGTAACAGTGAATTTGTACAGAGATATTATCAATGTGCAATGTTTCATTTTCACTTGTTTAAGGATTTTAGCATAAACTGCATCTTATCACAGAAAGTCTGTTTCTGGAAAAGGCGTTTTGTGATTGAAACAAATAAATGTTTCCCTGATCAAACCAATTTGCATTTCAACGGTTTTCATCTGTTTGTTTGATTACTTGGAAGTACATGAAGCACTACAAGAAAAATAAGGGAAAAACTCACTAATTAACTATTGAGTACGTTTACAGGTCTGTGAGAACATATCGCTTTATAGTGATGGTCAATGAATGAATTATTTAACGCACTTGAAACCGGATTATCTCTAGAGTGACATGAAAATCTACTTGAGAGTTAGCAAGCCTATTTTTGTGATTGTGAATATATCCATTCTAATATCGCACTTCGGGAATTAAATGTATCTACTCCTACGTATACTAAGTCACACATGTGCATTTTAATGTGTATTTCTTGTAATCTTATTTTTTACTTCAGATTGTCATCCAATTGTTAAACTGATTTCATAAAGTAAGGACTGATTTCTGTGAAATAAAAAGAAATGTTTGTATTTTCTAAGTGTATATTTCTTTCACTAAGAACGGCATTTAACATTTTCCTACGGAACATAAACTGACAGTCATTTTTAAAGTTTGTTTTTGTTTATTAAAGTGAACCTGCTATGCACAGATATATCATTTGTATGCATATCCGTCCGGTCTTGGCACAAAAGACTGTAACAGTCGATGTATTGTGATCAAGAACCACCAGCTTCTAGTTGAAAATGTTATGGCATCTAAACTTTATTCTGCAATTATGCAGTGTTTTTTATAGAAATTAACTGAAATAAACATCAATTCATTGGCCTAACGTTGTTGTGCCAACGTCTGTCATTAAATAACACATACATTGTCTTGCATTTTTGTAAGAACATCTTAGTTCAGGACTTGTTTTAGTCGTCAAATAACGATTTATTAAGAGTTAAATGTGTGCACGAAAAGCGGAGACTACAAACGAAACTTTGTCAGCGATTGCATGGAATAACATACTTAAAGAAAATGACACACAAAGTGCCTTCAACAAGTGTCGCACGGGACCTCTGATTTAGAAAATTGAACTGAGATCTATATAAAAATGAAAGAAAATGTTATTTTTTTTATGTCATCAAAGTCATCATTAAATCTTATGCATGTCTACCAAAATTAAAGGAGCAGACATATATCAAGTAATTCAATGAAACCGAAACTAGATGGGTAATTATCATGTGTCACTTCGGCCATAATAAATGCGTTAAATTCCTATGATGAACAGTTTTGTTTATTCGGTCGTGAGTGACATTTATAGAACGAGTTCCCGTTATATTGTATTTATTCACTGCTATTCTGAGAGATGTTGGAAATTTTGAACAGACACGTCACCTTCATGAGCAAACATCTGACAGATATATAGAGATAACAATACTCTGAGGATAGTGAGAATAACAAAATAAATTGAAACTGAAGCTAGATAAGTGCAAAATTTAACATTTGAATTCAATGTCTAGACACTCATGTTCACAGTCCAGTATAAGCTGTATTTACTAGAAAGAATCACGTTACTGAAGACAAGAAAAAAATGATAATTTAACTTGTTGAATAACAGAAATAAAGACCAAAAAAACCACACATTTAAACTGCGTAATGCTCAAAGGTATATCATTCCGCAGTCTCGGACGTACAGTCAATAAAAAAATTTCTTTTAGTGTAAGGAACAATGTAACGCCCCCCCCCCCCCCCCTGTAGTGTCCGAAGACCTACAGAGGACCTACCTAGTCTACTGGACCAGAACTGAAATAAAAGCTAAGTGAAATAGGCTGACGCATTTCAACCAGAGCAATTGTACTTGAAAGAGAGCCATTTTATTCTAATCCTTGCTTATAAGAAATCGGTGCAGATCGTAAAAAGCCTGCTTAGAACTTTCAAATTTCCTACGGTCTAAAACAAGTTTTGTACACATAATTTAAGTATGTTGCATTATGCTGATTTCAATGTCTGTTGTACCATACAAAATAACATTGCGATAGTCCAAACACTAGTGAGAAAAAAAGTAATTTTATAGCAGCCTTTGTCAGAAATGTTTGAATACTCTTTATCCTTAGTATTAGTATTAATAGTTCAACATAGCTGTAAAACATGCCCTTTGAACTTCAGCGTTTCTAGAAAAGTACTCAAATACCTTATACTACTTCCATGTTTCATGTTATCACCAACAATCCTAATCTCCCCAGTACAACATTTATTCAACTGTGCTCTGTTGCCAAACATAATAAAGTCAGCCTTTAAAGTGTCATTTAAAGTTTGTTTACTTTCATCTAACTGTTTATCATCATTGCACAATGTTCAAGTTCTTAAATCGCATGTAATTATTTGTTGACTGATCATCAATGTCGTTTGCTTTATGATTATTCGAAAACCAACAGACAATGATGCATGGTGGAATAAAATTAAATGCTATCCCTGCATAAGTAAGATAGAGCCTGCCTCGGGGAAAACTGTATTGATAAAAACGTTGCGATGATAACCACCCGACAGTAGGTGGCCCGAAGTAGGATTCAACCCAAGTTAAGGCCTTATCACAGACACCACACTAGCTTTGAAATTAATTATGAAGTATATCGTGGTCTACAGTGCAAACTCAATTTCAAGTCCATCCTTCTTAAAAAGGGGGAAAACAACTGCCTGTTTCCATTAGGACTGCAATATACCTAATTTAAAAAATTAATTCATAAATTTGTGATAATATTTTAAACATAATTTAAGAACAATGTGGGTAGTATGTTTAACTGTGAGGATTTGGTATTTAGTTCAATGATATTGAAACTGATTAATTCATGGTAACTCTTTCAATTGCTGTTCAAAATCTTGAAACTCATTGAGTAGCTCTCTTATTTTAGAACTTTTGTTCATAAAGTGACCAGCAAATTTTTCTGCAAGTGTACTGCATTGATATTGTCAGATTTGGTTTCAGTCACTTCAGATGATACCAAATAGTGGAGCATTTTGAATCACCTTTAGCACTAAGACTTTGTGACTAGGAGTCATCAGCCTTTTCTCTTCGGAACAAAGAAGATCAACCTAAATTTGTACCATATCAAACACAGCTTTCTATTAAACATATTTTAATCGACTGTGCATACTATGACGTCAATCTTTGAAAGAGTTGTTTGGAAAAGTTTCAGTCGACAAGATTTTATCCTCTTTATAGCAGATATGCATTTATCACAAAATCTGAACAGCATATATTTTTATTCACATATTTTGCAATATTATTGTTTGCCACCGATAGTTTAACCCTTTATATGTATATACATTTTTACATACTTGCTCTTAGAGCATATTAGAGATGCTTTACAATTTACGTTTTCAAAACAACTTGTTTTCGGCGATATATGGCCTTTTTGTCGATTCGCCGTAAAATCTAATTCACTCACTCGCCCTCTTTCCTCACGGTTGATTTCATGATTGTATTTATTACGTGTTGATGGGTGTCAATATATGCCAAACCCGTGGGGTCCCTTGTTTTACAATGACTTATATAGAATAGAAAAAAATCTTTAAAAATCTTGTCCAGAACCATAAGGCCTAGACCTTAGATATTTGGTATTTATTATTGTCTAGTGGTCAGCTGTCAAATTTGTTCAAATCATGATCCTTGGGTCAAAATTGACTGTGCCCCGTGGCCAACAGTTTTTACATTGGCTTATATAGGGAAAACCCTTTTAAAATTTCTTTTCTGAAACCATAAGGCCCAGAGCTTAGATATTTTTTGTGGCATGTTCTAGTGGTTCTCTACCAAGACTGTTCAAATCATGATACTGGGGTCAATATAGGCCACACCAAGGTGGTCCCTTGTTGTACATAGACACATGAGCCGTGCCATGAGAAAACAAACATAATGGGTTTGCGACCAGCATGGATCCATGTTGTTCGCTTTTAAAGCCTATTGGAATTGGAGAAACTGTTAGCGAACAGCATGGATCCTGACCAGACTGTGCGGATGCGCAGGCTGGTCTGGATCCATGATGGTCGCAAACCCAATATGTTGGGTTTTTCATGGCGCGGCTCATATTTGTTTTTGAAGCAGCTGCAAAGAAATTTCGAACACAAGTATTATGTTTGACACAGATTTCAACACTCATCTTGAATATTTTTAACCCTGACCTACTTTCTTGTTTTTGAAGGTTCAGCAAAGATTTGGACCACCTGTAAAATGTTTATTACATATTTCAATACTCATTTTGAATAGTTTTTATCGTGACCTACTGACCTACTTGTTTTTTTAAAGTTACAGCAAAGAAATTTTGACCACATGTATAATGTTTGATACAGATTTCAATACTCATCTTGAGTAGTTTTAATTGTGACCTATTGATCTACTTTCTTGTTTTTGAAGTTACAGCATAGAAATTTGAACCACCTGTATAATTTTTGATACAGATTTCAATACTCATCTTGAAAAGTTTTAATCTTGACCTACTGACCTACTTTCTTGTTTTTGAAGTTACAGCATAGAAATTTGGATCACGTGTATTACTTTTGATAAAGATTTCAATACTCAACATTTATATTCTTAGCCCTGACCTACTGACCTACTTTCTTGTTTTTGAAGCTTTAGCAAAGAGAGTTGGACCACCTGTATAATATTTAACAGATTTCAGTAGTTATCTTGCATAATCATTACCATGACCTACGTACCTAGGTTTTTTTTTTGAAGTTTTAGCATAGAAATTTGTTCAAGCAAGCAACTAATACCAGGTGAGCGATTTAGGACCATCATGGTCCACTTATTAGCTTATGTGAGTACTGAAATTAACAAGTTGCTACCAATCTATGGAAAAAAGAGAATTCTTAATCTGATATTGTCTTGGTGTCGTCATGGTTGTGTAACATGAAGGCTCCCGTAAACGTTAGGTCAGAATATGTATATGTATATCTGAAAATATTTTGTTCCAATAGTCATGAAAGTACACAAAAGTGCCACATGTAATGCATTAGATTAAAAGCAGTGAAAAAAATTAGATGTAATTCTATTCGTTTCAAGATTTTGATGTTATTTTGTAATTATTGTTTTCATTATTATTGTCATGTACAAATAAATTTTATTTCAATGCAAACTATGATTCGTAATGCTTTATAAGCGGTAAATTTCGCCTACTGTATCAATGGATTTCTGGAGTCCACTGCAAAAACTTCTCAAGGCAAGCATTAGATGTAGTTACAGCTTGTTTTATTTGCACATATATACAACAGGTTGACTGTATATTCTATAAAATGTTACATTTATTTGTAAATAAATATTACGATACATAACAGACTTCGATACTACCTCAATGTATCTGTATCTGAATGTATGGATTCACATAACACTATTTTAAAGATGACAATACAAAAAATAGTGATTCTGTGAGATATCGAACCCACATCTACAAAAACATTACAATGCTTATACATACCTGTACTATCACGGCTATAAAGAAGGTACATTTTTGTGTTGCTAAAATTACTCGTTAAGGAGATAGGTTACCTTAATATTCGTATGTGCACATGCCCAACCGGAAGCCAACGTGACGATTTACGACGACGTTTACGACAAACTTAATGTGTTTGTATAACCAATCTTCTGAAAATAAATCATGTACCTGTCTCCGATCTGATGCTTAATGTTTTCTTAATGCAGAAATAATTAATAAAATTAAATAAACGCTTCAAAACATTGTTGCCTTAAAATTACGTCTTTGACGTCATGACGTTACGTGTCAGTTACCGCGAAAAATTAACAGCTTTTATTTTGAAAGTACGTAATTCTGTGCATTTTATTTATTTGAACTATTTTTAAACTGCCATTATTTGCTGAAATATTTTTTATGTATCTTTCGCTCTAGAAATGATTAATATTTTGCTTCGTTTATGTAGTTATATTGAAATGTTATGCGGAATGTAAGAAAATGGATGATGGTAATTGATGTTATTGGGAATATAGGTGGGTGAAAGATTACCCATTACGGCCATTTTTATAAAAAAAATTGGGCAGTTTGATTTGTATTACCTATTTTTCAGTTTCATATATAGTTTGTTACTTATCTACTAAATCTAGGCTCTAAAATCGCTCAAATTTCAGTAGAAAATTGTGGTTTCTTAAATTAAATTGATGTTACCATGGAAACGAATCCCGTGACCTATATATCTAAATGTAAAATTCAAAAGCGTTGACACTGGTCTATTTAAGGAACACAGTTTCGGCTTTTTATTTGCATTCAACAATATCCATGAGAATCATTGCAGCATGCAGAACGATTTTTCCATAAAAGATGTTAGATGAGGGGTACTGCTGTAAGTATGTTAAGCTGTGAAATTTGTTTAAATAAATGCAAATAACACGGAAATATTACTTACCTTAGAAATAAGAAGTTTTAAAGCTACACTATCAAGAAAGATACTTTTATTCAATATTTGTTATAAGAAATTACGATTAAAATCATGATATAAGCTATTTTAAACATCTCTGTTGCCATGGTTACTTTAAACTTTAAAAAAATAAGGTACCATGTAAGGGGCTTGGTATTGTGCTAATAATATTACCCAAATATTCCTTGTTGGTCATTAACAGAATGGCACTAAAGCCGTCGAAAAACCCCGTTTTCATACATAGCTGTCTAAAAATGAGAGAAAATGCGTTACAATGGAAACACGAGCCCCGCGACATATACATTTTAAGCTTATATTAGAAAGCTAACGCGCATACTAGTAAAATTATCAATTATGCAGACTTCTACGGGTAACAATGAAACCAAAATACACTGAAAAGTGTTAAATATCCGTATTTTCCTTCTTCTTTCAATATTAAATACTTTTGGAGGGTCATGTGCTTCAAACCTTAAAAGAAATTTTACTTAAAGGGCCAGTGATAAACGAAATTGAGATTGTAGCAGTTAAAACATTAAATTACACGAAATAGAAAAAACTGCTGCGGTTCAACTAATTTGAATTTACCCTGGTAACAAGGTAATCTACCTCCTTAATCCTACATACTTGTATTGAATAAGACTGATTTGTAAACATTACTTAAGTAACAGAGCGTTCCATTGTTAAAAGTTTAAATACATCTCTTACTTCAGAACCGAACTATAATACTGTGATATAATAATACCAATGTCAGCAATACAGATAGATAGCAGGATGCTGGTTTTACAGAATAATTCAATCAACCGCAATCTTTATATATACAGCTGGATGTTTCTGTGGCACCAATACTGTCTGTTATGTAACATTGCTTCTATCAACTTGATTTTGGAGTCAACAAGGCCAACAGTTAATACAAAAATGAATAGCATATCTGTGTTTCTTTAACGGTAATTCTAATTAAATATAAACGAAGCACGTGCATTGGGATACCGTATAATGTACTTTCGATCGACTCGTCTCCAGTTACGCTGTAAAACTTTAATACAGGACATTGTCCCTTTACAGTTTTCTGAAAGGCTTTTCTCAAATTCTTTTTTTTTATTGTGAACAGTTTAAGGCGGTGTTTAACGCTTTTTTATTGTAAAAATGTAAAAGGAAACACAAAAGATTATAGAGTTAACATGTACAACATGATATGGGTTCTAAATGAGATAAAATATGTTACAAATCATTAATTTGTGGCGAATGCCAATAGCTAGTGTCGTTCCCATACACCTAAATATTTCACTGCATTTGAGACACTGTTTCCTACCTTAGGTAACCGTGCTAGAAATGTTGTTACCTGTGTTCAATAGTATTTAATAACCGCGTTAATTGGGTATTACTTCCCGTCACGGCATAATTTGATACGTTTTTTCTCAATCAAGGAATAGAGCATAAAATGTTTTAATTTTCCATTTTAATCTGCATAGATATTTGGATTTCGTTTTCAATAATCTGGCATGGGTTTAAAAGAAACCTTACATAAGTGACTAGTATCAAGTGTAGTAGTGCTCTTCGGCAACTTAATCTGGTTGGAATATTTTTCATTGAATTATTGCCCTTTCGATTTCGTTTACTTAGTAAGGCATTCTTTAAAATAACATCTGCTAGTTTCACATAGTAAGTTTAGCAAAGTGATAAATACTACATCCAAATTCGATAGGTCATGAATGAATTATAAATAAAGGGAAATTTTTATCAATCTTTCTTTTTCAATAAAGAAAAAGATGTAAGCTTAACACAAAAATATTTTGAACCAGGTTTATAAAAACTACTAGAATCGGGTATGTCTTTGTTCGGACGGGTAGGCGGACGAGTGGGCAGACAGTGTCAAAATTTATTTTGGAGATTTCGAGATGAACTTGGCCTAGAGGTTGATAAAAGTAAACCAAAGGCTGGCTTGTATTAGGGTTCAGTGGAGGCAAGAACAATGCCACTGTTGCTCAAAATAGAAAAAAAAACCGTTTTCTCGCATAAAATTATTTTTTGGGATCGGTGAATTGAAATTAATTTTGGTCTAAGGGTTTCGTTTCGGAAAAAAAAGTTGTGATCAGTGGGTTCAAGTTCAAGGTAAGCATAATCTAATTAATCTGGGTACTTAGAAAATTCCACCGTGGCTAAAGCGTTGATATATTGTAATTTTTGTAACGTTGAACGGATGGATCGCGATTCAAATACCTGTCCGAGCCTGACATTTTTGTTATATGAAAAGTCATTTAGATGCCAGTTGGTAAGGTCTAAGACATTGCACTAAAATAAGAATGGTGTTAAGTCACTGTCTTTAGTTTTGGCACACCTATTATCAAGAAATTGATGTGTAGATAGCTTTTATCGAGAAAAAGGTTGGGATTGTATTTGATGTCACAATAATATTATTGTAACTAAATATCGAGAAAAAAATCTACTCAGTTTATATTTAGTTTGTTTAGATGTCATCAAACTTGTTGTGTAACTTTTATTAAGACAAAGTTTGAGATTGTATTTCGGTTACTTGGATCAAGATTATTGTAACTAAATAAAAAAAAACGGTTTCTACGAACATTGAAAAAATCTGATTTCCTGGCGTTGCCACGATTCCTTTTCATCTTTACTTTCTTATATTTTCATTTGTCAAAATTGCTTAAGTATCTTATCAGAAAGACGATTTTGATGGATTTTACAGACGATATGTCGGCCAGTTTTATTTTAACTCCCCACTCAACGACGAATTATTACTCCTTAAGACGAAATCTTTTATGTTTGGAATAAATTACTACGAATATATCTGAACATAAACAACGTCAATATAGTCGCCAAGATTATTCTTTAGAACTGCTTGAATAAGGCCACACCAAATTGATTACTTGGTCAACGGATTTCCCGCTCCATGTTTATCCAAAATCAAAAACAAATATTTTTTTTGAAAATCAGCTTCCGCTCGCTTCAGTTTTTGCAGACCAATTTCAAAATTTCAGAGCGGGCGTTTTTCACTGTTTATGGGCCTTATTATCACTGAGAAGCGACAGTAATTCATAAAATTTAATACTTTTAATCATAAATGTCCATTAAAACACCAGAAGAACATGTTTGAGGCTCTGTATTGCCCCAGTTTGCAAAACTGACAGCCGAAATGACAGTTAGATTGTGTAAATAAATCCTTGAAAGATCACCAGAAAGAGTTTCCGCAGAACATTTTTTTCTCAAGATGAACATCAATATCTCATTATTTAAAACAGTCTTTTAATAATGGCTGGTGATTAAAACAACGTTTTGCTGCAATCCTTAAAATTATACACATATATCAGCAGTAATTTGGTAGTACTTAAATGAACAGGCGGTATAATTCAGTTTGGACTTTACATATAGTGTTACATTATAAATAATGTATTGTTGAAATAACTTTGATTTTAAGGACTGGAACATTGCTTCTATCAGCTATGTAAAATGAACACAATTTTCTTGCGGAGAAGGGGTACGCACATGGAACATTATTAGGGCAAAGGAATCCTAAAGAGGTTACAAACTCACAATCCAAGAAAACATGCATTAAAGGCTTATTTTTTTATTTTTCAAGTAGAGTTGAAAAACAAGAATATGATATAACTGTTTATAGATCCTTATTCAGATTTGTTTAATGGGTACCATCAGATCTATTTATCAAAAAGAAACTGAAGATGATAACGCATTTATTGTTAAGATTTGCATCATCAAAAGTAAGTCTTTCCTTACCTGCCAAAGTTAAATGTGAAATCAAAGAACAACAGAAAGTGCAAAATTTGTCATTGAATTTACAAGTGAATTTGGCCGTCAGTGGATGATGGATTTCCTGGAATCTTGTGAAATTGCATTGAAAGTTGACAGACACTATGATATATAGGTCATGAGTATACCTAAGGTACTGGTGAGGTGATTGCAGATTTCCCATATATATAACGATTTCTGTTATACACTACACGAGAGTAACAGCTTTCTTATTCTTATGTAGTGACATTGAATCTAAGGCAAAACCTTTTATGTGGCCAGGGTACTGGCTTGCCTGTGATAAAACTTAGCAAACACATTAGTTCTATACACTAGAAATACGGTCAAATTGCCAAATTTTCTTGTATCCGCCTGTTGTCCCCTCAGTTTGTTTAAATGTCTAAATGTTTGTAATGTATTTTGGGAACAGTTTGTAATTTAACCTTCATCATTTAAAGATCTTTGGTTCTTTTATGTCTTTTCAAGCCATTTTGATATGTTTTTGCAGTGCTTGTTGACTTTTGTGGCAAGGTTTTTTTTTATTTTTTTCTTCAATCGCTCCGCGCCCGCTCCAAAACTAGGTGAAATCCAAAAACAAATATTTTTATTTTTATTTCGCTCGCTCCCTCCTAAATTTTTTTGAAAAAAATCCGATGACCAAGAAATTAATTTGGTGTGGCCTAAAGTCAGTTTGTATGAAACGCAAACTCAAAATGCAATAATAATGCAAGTCGTTATATATCGTTTTCACATTTGTTACATAAAACATGTTATTTTGTCAAAAGCAAACATTTAGATCATGCATTGTAAGCCTACGCTTTGCTATCCGAGTTCCCATTGCATCATAACTTGTAATCTAAGTTGTGATGGTAGCTTTGAGAAATATGTACATTTTTCCCAAACCAGAGTTTTTCTCCTGTTACAGTGAAAATAACATAGTTTAAGCGGAATTAAAGTTTCAGAAATTGAATAATTGTCCGACTTCGTTTTCAATGATGTTTGTGCTCATTAAGGAGCTGTGTTAAGTAGATTTTTAATGCAAATAATCGTTTAGCAATATTGACTTTTAATTAATCTAACACAGGCCTGCACGCTGACGTCACGTTTGGAGTGAAACATGTGCTTAGAAATAGTACATTCCTAATCATCTTATTTGCACATAAAGGACACATCTGAAGCGAAGTAATACATAGCAGAAACACGTTTTAATAATTTAAACATTTTGCATAGGTTAAACTCAGCAAAGAATAATTCACTCAAACAACGCCTTCGTGAAATTAATCAGCAGTCGGGTAGCCACTATGTTATAATAAAATATAGCAGAACATGTGTCTGCTATATATTATTCATAATGAAACCATTAAACGTATTTATGTTAGAATACAAACATTAAATCCTTGAATGTGTACACAATTCATTTAGATACTGTTAAAGGGCATGTGTTATAGCTGTTACGTTCGCGATCTTGTTTGATTTTTGTTTTTGTTTTTGACCTGTATCTTCTAAATATTAAATTATCTTTTAACGTTATTTATCATGTTTCATGTGAATAATTTATATTCGCATATATAACGCATTCGTATATAATCTATACCCGTGTCACTATCTACATATTCACCTATATAGATCTTTATATCAAGTATAGAAATGAAACCTTAAGGATATATATGAGCCGTGCCATGGGAAAACCAACATAGTGGCTTTGCGACCAGCATGGATCCAGACCAGCCTGCGCATCCGCGCAGTCTGGTCAGGATCCATGCTGTTCGCTAACAGTTTCTCTAATAGCAATAGGCTTTGAAAGCGAACAGCATGGATCCTGACCAGACTGCGCGGATGCGCAGGCTGGTCTGGATCCATGCTGGTCGCAAACCCACTATGTTGGTTTTCTCATGGCACGGCTCATATAAGTTCCTTGCTTATCGGACTCAATATTTCCGGTGGTTCACAGGTGCTGAAAATTCCGTCTTACATCCGGGCTGTACGATGGCTCTCTGTTGTAAATGACGTATAACGAATTACAAATATGTAGTAATTTCGTGCAGTAATTATCATTTTTACGTAAAACCGAATAAAAATAAAATACTTTGATAGTTCCTCTTTGTTCCTTATAGAATAAAAGCATAATGTTTCACTGCAGACGATTAAACAAAACTGGAAATATTACGTTTTAAGATCACTTGAACTTTGTTCAGGGTGGGCCATTAGTATAGGTGGATATTCCGGCATCTGTCGTTCATCGTCCGTCGTCCTGCGTCAACATTTTTTACTTAAACATCTTCGCCTCTGACACTACTGGTCAGAATAACTAGAGCTAAAAGTAGAAATACCTTTAAAAGACTCTTTCTCATGAACTGCTGGATAGATCTTCATCAAACATGTTTTGTAGCATTATTATAAAGTCCTCTCTCAAATTTGTTTAAAAAGGGGGCATTTGGCCCCTTGTAGGAGCATTATTATAAAGTCCTCTCTCAAATTTGTTTTAAAAGGGGGCATTTGGCCCCTTGTAGGGTCTAAAAGTAAAAATAGATTGTAGCAATTTCTTCTTATGAACCGTTCGATGGATATTCATTAAAATTGGTCTGTAGCATCATTATAAGGTCCTCATCAAATTTGTTCTAATGGGGTGCTTGGCCCTTTTAAGTTGTCTGTAATAACATTATTATAAGGTGTTATGCCAAATGTGTTCAAATGGGGGCACTTTGGGCCATTTCAGTGGCCACTAGACTTCAAACAGAAATATCTTTGAATGAATTCTTCTGATGGTTATGCGTTTATGGTGCGTGACAGCACAATCTAGAAAAAACTTTTATATAACTTTTGTTTTATTGAACAGCTTAAAGGAGAAAAATAGTTAGAAGCAAAGTCAGATAGTTAAGGTTTTCTTCAGGTGAGCGACTTAGGCCCACTTTGGCCTATTGTTTGTCTTTGTAACGTCATGACACACGTGCTGTTTATGGACGTAAAGTTCGCAAGCTTTGTTAATACGGTAGTAAAAAATAGTACTATAAGAAAGGTATTTGTTTGATTTTATTTTTACAATGGCATGTATCATTGGTTGTAGGCGCAGGTTGGAATATCCATCTGTCGGGTAATTGTTTACGCGGTTATCGTCTAGCACTGTCAGTTACCATCGAGGCAAATGTTCTCTGCAAAGAGTGAAAGAATATTATAATATTACACAGGAAAATCATGAACAATGAACAAAACGAAACACCGCCTTTACGTTTCCATCCTGTAACATTGCTGAAGTTGCTAGTCCGGAAAACATTTTTTCGAGGTTAATGTTTTAAGATACTTTTTCCTCCACGAGTGACATCCTGAATTAATAACAATAATTTTAGATTTCCGAATTGTGTTGTGATATTATTTTTCATTTACCTATATTACTTCCCTTTAACAAGATACCTAAATTTTCAAAGTAAAAGATTTTTTGTGTGCAATCCTTTGCAGTATATGTTGTTGATATATGTCCAGTATCATGCATACAGTAATAACATTCAGTATTCCATAAAACTATTTGATTATCATTTCATTTAATTTACGTATTTATTTATTGCGGATTGGATTTTGGTATATATGTATTCATGTGATTACGACCATGATGATGAGCATAATATATAGAAATGAATTTCAGATATTGTTAAAGGGCATGTGTTATAGCTATTACGTTTGCGATCTTGTACGATTTTTTTTTACTATGACGTAAAAGGAAAATCAGTAACAGATCGGCAACTACTCGAAAGGTTGCGCAGTACAACTCCCAGAAATGTCCTTAATTTTAATGTTGCTTAAGCAGCCACCTGCCTTTAGCAGCCAGATTATGTTGCTCCGGTGGCAGGATTCTCAATACAGGTTTGGTTGTTTATGTAACAAAGTGAAATAAATCTGACGTTTTTTTTCTCCATTTAAAGCAAATATCTAAAGATAAAATATTTTAGTGAAACATGGGTATTGGATATAATATGAAATAAGGCTCTGCCTCAATCGGGAATCGATCCGACTTCAACTCATCCTATAAGGCAACAGCACAACACACGGTAGCGCCTTCCTCGTAACTTCATCCCTCATATTGAGTATTGTCGAAGTTTATGCTATTTTCAGTCTGGACGGGAAATAACTCGTGTTTACCGCTTTAGTCGTTCGTTTTCTTTTCAGTCATTACAGTCCATCAGCTTGCCCATAAATATACGTTTGCATCAATTTAAAGTAGATTTTAATGGAATAAAAACAACATTGCCCATATTTGTACTGATGTGCAAGACGTTGCGGTTCAGACAAATTATGTGGACGCTTATTAGGCACAAGGAAAAAGCGTATTCTTCCAAAAAATCCGAAATCAGACGCTCTGAGCACGTGCCGGAAGTACACATTTTTTAATTCGATAGTATATCTCATTCGGTAAATCGCATGTTACCGTAGAGGGATCGATCGACTCCCTATTAGAATGATATGAAATAAGGCAAAGCCTCAAAGCGAGCTCAAAGAAATCGGGTTAAACTAAACTGTAATAAAGAAACTATTCACTACTCAAAAAGAATTCGCGTTTTCGCTTGAAAAGAAACTAGTTTAGTGACATCATACCTGTAACAGCGAATTTCATACGTTGCAAAATTTATGGGAAGTCGGTGTCACGTACGGTGACGCCATTACCTATTCGCTGCGTTCTCGTGTCTTATGCTAATTAATGACATTTGTTTTCATTTTCTGGCCAATGTTGGATCTTTTAAAAGAAAATAATATTTTTTTCAAGCAACTGGAAGTATTTCTTGCATTATTTTTGAGCGATGAATAATTTTCAGCAATCGAATGAAGTTCTGTATTCACTGCGGAGATAAGTACTTCCCTCCGCTACAGGCGCTTTTTAATAACTTCCGACGAAATTTATAAAATCCATCACCAAGTGTGAAAGTATACTTGCGTTACCGTAAAGCTCGATATTCGAGCAGGCCTTTCGGGCCTGCTGTTCGACCTCGCTATCAAATTACTAGTCGGTATTGTGCGTTTTTATCGACCTGGCGGGGCGGGATTTCGCGACGGTCCACTGCATTATTGTGCAGGATATGTAGTATATTCGGCAACCTGATTCTTATTCAGTGGCCATCTACCTTACAATATTAATTTAAAGACACTTCTGCGAGAAGCTATTTCTAAACCCATTTTTTATGGGGATTTATGGGGAACTTCGTAAGATCTTGGGTCATGGTCATTTTCCAAATGTATTTGGTAAAATTATAAAACGTTTTATTAAAAGAGGTTACGACCCAACTGTTTTGAGACATACCGCATGTGGTGTGCGCGTCTGCGTGCTGTGGGTTTCGTTTTGGGGAGGCTGCGTTTTTTGGTACGTGGCATTCCCTGTTTGATATTTGTCTTTGTTTTTTATATTGTAACCAATGTAACGTTGGTTACGGAATTAAACAATTATATTGCTCTACCTATTTTGCTCGTTTTTTGAGATTACCATTATTTGCATAAGTCAGAGATTAACTCCGCCCCACCAGGTCGAATAAAACGCTTAATATGTACATGGAAATTTCAGTAAATGATTGTTTATTTAGAAATTGAATAAACTGGATATCAATAACAACCTGGTTGCGTAATATATATTACTACTAGTCTACCTTTATGATATAGTATATACGATTTTATACGCATATTTTAAAGAAAAAAAACGTGACGTATGATCATTGGCGATGTCCGTCCGTCCGTCAGCACTTTCTTTTTCCGGACTCTAAGTCAGAAACTATAAATACAGATATCAAACTATAAATGATGACAAAGCACCATCCGATACCCATTTTTGGGGTCAGAAGGTCAAAGATCAAGGTCACAGTGACCTGGTGTTTGAATGTTTTTGTTTGTTTTGGGTTTAACGCCGTTTTTCAACAGTGTTTCAGTCATGTAACGGCGGGCAGTTAACCTAACCAGTGTTCCTGGATTCTGTACCAGTACAAACCTGTTCTCCGCAAGTAACTGCCAACTTCCCCACATGAATCAGAGGTGGAGGACTAATGATTTCAGACACAATGTCGTTTATCAAATAGTCACGGAGAACATACGCCCAGCCCGAGGATCGAACTCAAGACCCCGCGATCCGTAGACCGACGCTCTACCTACTGAGCTAAGCGGGCGGGTGTTTGAATGTAGTTTCTAGAATTCAAGTCATTAAATATAACGTACCGGCTTTCAAATTTTACACAATGTCTAAGTAACACTAAGAATGATCTCTATTGGTTTAAGTCAATGGTCTATAGGATATAATCACAATCGAAATCTTTCTTTTACATTTTCTTGCCATGCAGGACAGAAACAAAAGAGGCAGGACTGGGGCCCTACCCTTTTGTTACAAACTGTAATGAATTAAGGTCCATCTCAAGAGAACTATAGTTTCATACGATGGTGAGAGTGTCTTAGTTTTTGTTTTGACTGAAAACTACATTACCGAATTTTCTGAGTAATTATAATAGTATTAAAAGTATTATACATTTTCATTGCTTCGGTGCTGTGAAATGCTTTACATATTTTACCAGAAATCCGAAATTTGCATGATTATTCAGACTATATGTCTGCAAATTATAGTTTGTCTTCAGACGTAACGAGGAGTTATTATGCTTGGTTTGCTTTTATGCAAAGAATAAATCAGCTAGAATAAATCTGAACATAAACAACATCAACAAACGCCAATATCCTTTTATAGCCCTCTCCGAATAGTCAGTTTCAATAATACACAAACTCGCAAAGCAATAATAATAAGCGTCATTTCGGCCATAATGCTTATATATGACCTTTGTTCATGTTTATGCGATCGTGGGCGATTTTCAGAACAGTTGTGATAACCTCAGGAATAACAGTGAGAGTTGCCGCGGAATCGTTATAAATATACGGTATTCTGGGAGATGTTGGCAATTTTGAACAAACAAATCACTTCAATAACAAACTATCCGAGAAGGTAAATACATAGTAATAACCAGACAGGACTGGAAATAGAAACTGAGACTAGATATATGGTATAGAAATGCGTTATATTCTGAGATATTTACTTTCTAGATAAGTGTCTTGACACTCATGTTCGCATTTCACAACAAATTGTGTTGATACGACAGAATCACATTACGGAAGATAACAAGACTTTTGATATAAGTGTAGATTGCATGTCTTAGAATTTACGGAAAGACCGAAAATCTGTTAAAGGCACTAACCTCCAATTCATATGACAACAAAATAAAAGAAATAGATATCAGAAAATTATTGCCATATTTCTTATAAAGCCTTTGAAACTTAGTTACTGACAGATTATATGACACATAAGAATTATTAGTAGTTGTTTTTACTAATATATCCATTCAAAATTGAAAAGCGTTTGACTGCCTTATTTATAAAGCTTTAAATCTAATGATGGATATGTACATATTCCTCGGTGGTGTATATTGGTCAAGACCGCAGAAAACTTTAATTACTGCGGCGGCACGGGTTCGATTCCCGACTAGGGCATGTTTCTTTTTTAATTTGGCAGTTTTTAAAAGATTGTTTAGAAACTAAACCTCATGTCTAAATATTCATAATATGACCAAATTTCAATTTTAAAGAAAGACCACTTTTAGCCAAAATCTGGAGGTCACTGCCTTATTTTTATAGATACTGCAAAGTCATGAAAAAAGTTATTGTTTGTATAATGACATAGCTACACTTCACAAAAGGGCATCAGAAATCTGGCGACGTATGAATGAAATTGCAATATGATTACCCCTGATTAGGGATCTGAATAAACATATACGAATAGTTACCGCAAATGTGTAATTTTATTAAAATAGCACATTTTAATCAGTGGCAAGAATACAGCGTTAATAAAGTAAGTATGAGTCGTTTGGGGTTATTTTGCTCAGTACGTCACCATCGAACTATAGGTTGTACAGATTCTCACCTAATATCAACCGGATGCACATTACGGTTAGTAATAGAAGCTTATAGGCAACAACTACAACTGTTAACTCTATCTTGTTTGGTATCTAATTCTCAGAAATTTAAACATGTAATATATCTTTGATTCGCAGTAAAGAGATTAAATTTGACTTGTTAAAATGATAGCTGAGATGGAACGGGCAGGAAAAACAGAATGCCTAGCCCTACTCTGTTGTGACTGATTACAGTGTAAGTCTTTTCTATTTTGGACTGAAATTGTCATATTTGGAACCTGTAAACTATGATTCCATTTAAACGAATTGCATTTAATCTGACACAATGATGCACGTAAAAGAAAAAAAAAATATTATTTTAAAATACTAGATCTAGTTTCGTAAAAGATTCAAATCAATTTCATACGTTAACAAAGGTGCAGTACTTTCTCAGACAATAGTTAAGTTTAACAAGCATATCACAGAAGCCACTGCCCCCGATTATAATATTACCGTATTTGACATATGAGCAACATATATGAAATTATTAATGATTATTTCATCCGACAAAAGCTGATTAAAACAAAGCTCCTTTTTGCATTACGAATTCGTGTACCTGCCTTGTTCATAAGCCAAAGATTCTTATTTTGCTTATAAAATATAACTTAATACTAAATTTATTAGGCTGGTACTGGCACATTTTCGTGCTGTTTAAGTCCAATTCGTGCTGTTTAAGTCTAGTAACAATTGGCTGCCTTTCAATTATGCATTATTCAAGTTAGAGCATGCACTATAATTAGTCGCATCAAATTCAAACCCATTTCAATAATAATGCGTGCCTGTGGTGTATGATCTGCTATAGAGCTTTATTAATTGTCACGACAGCAGTCTTCTTTTTGACATGCTCTGTGGCAGAAGTAAAAGGTATTCCCCTACTTCGACCCAGGTCATGCTTTGGGATCATGGAGTTCGTTCGATGAACCTGTATAAATTAAACTTTACTGGTTGCAATGGGACTTTGACTTTGAGACTGCTTGTTTGTGTTTTGTGGTCTCGATTGTTTAAACGCTAGCGAATAAGATTTATATTACCTTCGAATCGGAACGTATCTATCGCTTTATTGCTTATTAATAAGTAAAGTTTATTGCAAATTAAATTCTGTAAACGACACAGTTACAAAAACACTTATATATCAAAACAAAGAAAAATATCAAACAGGGGAATGCCACGCACCAAAAGCGCAGCCTCCTCAAAACGAATCCCCCACTCAAACACTCTCATCTGTACATTTCCTCTTGGTATAGGTAAGAGAATTGTCTTACCTTCTTACAGCGATACAATATTGACATGGATGCTTATAGAACAAGTCGAAATAAGAACTCGTACCACTTCCTCTTGCAGCTTTTAAGCAAATTGGTTTCTTGAAAGCTTTATTTACAACTTCTTTGAAGACACTCGTGCAACTTCATCATGTAAAAGGGCCCTTATAAAGAAATTAGACAGGTATAACTACTTTAGTTATTGGGCGTGAAAACATGTGGTAGTGGATATGGTATTAATTAGAAATGATAAGAATCAAGGCAAGGTTAACCACAAATAATGCTGTAAAAGCAACAATAAAACTTTAAACTGGACGAATTTTTATTTGTGTACTAATATTTTCTATCGCCTGTCAATATGTATAGGTAAAGAGAATTCATATTTACTGAATGGCCTGTTCATGTGGCCAAACTTATAGATCTACTTTAAAAAAAAACTTCGCTTTTGATTTGCCTTGTCTGTTTCTAATAAATTCCATAAACAATGAAGCTGAATACAATCATTCTTATATAAACCTATTCAACAGTTTTGATTCCGGGGGTTTCATTAGGCATAACTTAATTTTTACTTTTTATTTTGTGACATTTACATGATTTACAAGTTTTAGAGAACGGATTCACGAGATGTGCTGTTTTATAACCTTGAATTTTGGAATAAATGAATATTCCGGATATGAACATAGTAAAGTGTATTTTTATACTTATTCAATACCTGTTCACATGCGTGTGATTAGGATTTATCATTGATTCACCTGGCGGGGTAGCGTTCCTTTTATTTTGGAACATGGTTGGACTTTAAAGTAAGGTTTGCAAAGTTACAGGTTTAAATTCCCCATTGCCGTATTTGCAACTTATAGGGACAAGGGATAGTGACACTGGAAATTCCATTTTATTCAAGATATTCATGAATGACGTCAGCTAAATGATGTAATTTCGTGATTACGCCTTATCCTATGTCTGTTCGGCAGTCTTTGAGCATAAATATAACTCAAGGCGCACCTGACATTCTTTGCCGTCTGTCATCTTTAAAGGCAGTTTAAGGACGCTACAATTTGATACAAAATATGACCCGAACTGGTCACCTGATTGCCTGGCTAATAGCGGATACGTATTTTATGATTTGAGGCATGACGTAAGAATGGTAGGGACAAAAGTGTCTCCTATTCGTTTACTTTATAGCAGAATGACGGTTCCAGTTTTGATCGCTTTCGGGACCATAGGTAAATACTTTAACCCGGTCTTCTCTATGGAATCCGGAAATTTAAATCATACACTTTTTAATTCCTTACAAATGTCATAACAACCGAATGTTATATATGCCGATTAAATGCATTTATTCATTTTATTCAGAAAGTCGACGAAACGTGCATGCACTCTGCACTTTTACATACGACCAGGTATTTAAGCAAAACAAAATGTAGTTTTTAAAGTAAAATTTTCATGTTTTTTTTATGTTGAACATATTTTACAAAACACATATTTTACATCATAGTTATATTAATCATAATCTAGGAAACCTTGAACAAAAGGAGGGGCCGAAAAATGGGGGACGAAATGACCGATTTGAAATCGTCAAGAGATACCAAAGTTGGGACGGGTTGACTGAGGGGGGGGGGGGGGGGGACGAGTTGACTAGGGGACGAGTTGACTAAATCGTTTACGGGAGCACACCGTAGTCGAACTCTCTCGCAGTTTCACTACCGAGGGGATTCAGGTTTATGACGTAAGCTATTTCCACAGGAGTCTTGCAATGGATTATACTGTCTAACAATACAGCTCAGAGCACCTGCACACCTCTTAAGAAAATATCTCTTCCATTGGAAACCCTATGGAATCTTTCCATCAATCAAAATGTTCAGTTTTAATCAGCTGTTAAATGACCTTCACCCCAGATAATTACAGGAAGTAAAGGTTAAATCACTACCGACATGCGGCCGGAAAAAAGGCCTCTGTGGTAGAGTGGTTAAATCGCTGACTTCGAATCACTTGACTCTCAAAACCTCGCCAGGAGTGTAGAATTCTTCATGTTAGGAATTATCAAACTGATTTACGGACAATCGGTGGTCCTACCGTACTTGTCACAATGCACGGAGGGACAATTGAGTTCTCTCACCATCAAAAGCTGCAAAAGTCAACTTCAATTGTGCCGGTATTACTCTTACAACCCCAGCCCCACGAAAATACATATGGAAAAGTAGATTACATACTGGCGGAAGAGGTTGTTAAATATAAACGTAAAATTTGTTTTTATCACATGCTTATTACAGATTATTCCTCCGTCCTTTCAGTTATATACATGATTTCCAAGACATATACAGCATCTCTAGAACTGAGGCATCATTACTGGTGCAAAATTGTATAACATGCTTAGGTTGTTTACGATAGACAATTTGGTTTCAATGTCAAGGAGTAGTATGTCTAGTTGAAATATGATGCGTCTGCATTTCTAAAAGTAGGAAATGCAAGAAACAGCTATAATTGCTATGCAGGCTGTTTTACTTGTGTTGTTTCTTCAAAATGTCTGCACGGTTGATCTTAAGGATATCTTTAATCTAACTGAGTCATATTGGTGTAACATGCAAGGCAAGTCCTTTAGTAAAAAGTTCTGTCACATAAACCGCATGAATGATGAAGAAAGGTCTACGTTTGAGTAGAAAATGTAATCAATCACATGGCCCGTGTGGGATCATAATGCTTTCTGAATACCAGTCAATGTTAGAATGCACTACTTGTCAGCATTAATGTAAAATCCATCTATAGATTTTCAAAACTCTGTATACGGTCACCTTGACATATTATGTTGCAACCATTTATGTGCTGATATCAAAATGTGATATAAAGCAGTTCTGTGTTACATTTAACATTCAAAGCGTGTGGACACCAGATGTTTTATTTTCAATTGTATTTCTACATGACACTTTGTTCTTATATTTTAAAGTTAGAATAATATAGATAGCAGCATGTTCTTATATTTTCATGATAAATACGTTCAAGGTACTTAACATACAAAGGCAGCCAGACAGGGCGCTGAATTTATCCTCTTTTTGTACATTTGTTCATACAGACAGCGATCAAACCGGAGGGACAAAGCGAGAGAAATCCAACAGGAGGGAGAGAGAGGGAGAGAGAGAGAGAGAGAGAGAGAGACATTTTTAGATACAGGCCTGTCCGGTAACTAGCTCTTTAGGACCAAACATCCCGGTTTTTTAATGCACAAGGTAAATGCAAATTCATAGAATCCGTACTGGCCAGAATATCATGAACTCGACATTTCGGTTCTCTTTCAATAGTATTTTAAAACTACCTTGCGTATATTTAGCAAAATCCAGTCTACAATCTATTTAGAGAAATAAGTTAGTGTTTTGCTAGACTAGCTCCTAGACTATGATATATCTTTTTACATTTTTATGATTGAATGCAGTGAACTGAACCAGTCTATATCCTATGTCCAATTTCACATCAGTCCTGTGTGAAAATCTTTAAAATAGACTGGCTTTTGTCTCTATGAAATTGAATTTGTCAAAAAAGGGAAAAAGATAGAAATATAGTTATTATCAGTCTAGTGGCTAGTCTAGTGTTTTGCGAAAGAATTTATTTTGGCTTTCGGCTGCAATCAACTAGAAGGTCATATAATCCTTACCCGTGGGAGGCTACTTTTCCAGTCCATATACATGTATTAACATTTCTCTTGAGCTAATACATTCTTTTATAGGGTTCACCTTTTGAATATAATATATATATTATTCTATTTCTATTTCGTTTATGTACAGAAAAGTTTTGATGACATTATTCATTTGTTTGATTTATATAACTACCGATAGCAGAAAGGTTTAAATAATTTATCAATATATCCCATCTGAATTTAAAGTGTTTAATTTTATATCTGTCTGAATGGGTCCCAACATAATATGGTAATGAACATTGAAAATGATGATAGTCGTTTTGTTTATCATCTATTTATATTGACTACTCTTTTTGTTGCATTTATTGACTTAGAATGCGAAAACAGTATTGTTAAATTTTAGGAAACCGTTCAAAACGATGCAAAATTGTGTACTTTCCAAACTCAAAAATATTTTAATATTTATAAGTTTTCAATTTTAATGTGAAAATGTATCACTTTTTAATTTTCAGTATGCCTAAAAGACCTGCATAGTTACTTTGCAATTAATTCAGTTATGATATGACTCTCATATAATAAAGTAGATGTAAAAAATTCTTTTTATAAATTATTTGAATTAATTTGTCTTATTTTGTGCCGACGGATTTCGTTGCAAAGTTAGCTGAAGATCTCCAGTAAGCATCTTATTGTGGTGAATTTTACACCAGTTAACTGTTTCATAAACATAATAGCAATAAAAGTACTTAGAATGTGTATTATAACACAAAGAAATCAGACAATAAAAGATAATACTTGTAGAAGATATATGTGAAGCAAAGAACATTAGCTGACTTGATAAAATATGTAACACCCACATGCCCGTAGCATCGGCTTAAACAAAAGTCTGTTACATGTCTGTCTTTGTGTTTCAGCTTGCCTGCCTACCTACCTACTACCAGTCTTTCGTGAATGTTGTTGGTAAGGCATTTTGACTGAATGCACGTTGTGGTTTTTCAGAGCCTGTATTATCGAAGAGTACAGTGCCAAAGATAGAATAAAACAACGTACAGTAAACATTACAATAAAATGAGTTTAATTCTTTTATTCAAATTTAGCATGAGTTTTCTTCTGTAAATAGTATTTTGTTCATATAACCTCATCCTACCGCTATATCTGAAAACCTGTTAAATGAAATAATCATTTCTGTCTGGATATTCTGAAATAAAGTAAATAATCACAAAATAACTATGAACCAGTGAGGATCAAACAGTAGTAGTATTACTATCGAATACGACGCTAAAGCAAAAAGATCTTTGTCATATTTCATAAGACGGAAAGAATACTATGGGATATGTATACATTACTAATAACAGATTCAATTTACTTCGGCACAATATTCTAATATTCTTCCGACAAAACAAGTTCCCATAGTTTTACGATCATTATTTTAGATTCCATGAAAAACACGACAAAATCAAAACACACTGAAAACAACATAAATTATTTTCATTATTTTATTTTATTTTTGTATTATTTAAACGTATTGTCTATAAATACCTTCGAAACAAATAAAGAATAAAAGAATATTGTATATGCTAAATGCCACACATTCTGAGCACATTTTCGTGGCAAAAGTTCAGACGGCCTAGTATAGATAATACATTATATGTAATGTATGCGGCTTATATAAATTGCGTATCATATATATTGAAATATTAAAGGCCGGTTTAAGAAAAAAATCGTAAGATAATTTAATGATTATCAAGGGCCCATTAGCTATAAATAACTTATCATGTAACATAAATGGCTTTTAAACGATACAACTATATGTCTGAGAATTTAATTTTCAAGTACTTTAAATCTTTTTTTCTTTGCAATAATTGTATAATACCACTCCGTAAAGGTTCCCTTACGAAATGGCAAAATAAATATATATAATTATTTACATTTACTAAATATTTTGTACGGAAAGAAGAAAAATACGTTTATTTTCGTATAAACAACGTAAGTGTAATAATATCAAGGATGACCCTTTCAATGAATTGCTTCCGTGAGATTGCACACGCTAGCTGACGTCATTCATGAATATCTTGAATAAAATGGAAATCAGAATTGAATCGAAACAACTATATGAAAGTTTCACAGGATTTAACTATTTTTTAAATAGATACTAGGAACTATATTTATATTAGAAAGCGAATTACAGTGAACGTGGGCGTGTCTTATTGACTTCACTATGTAGATGCTGAAAAGATCGATATCCTGAAATCAATTTTAATTTGCTGATACTCAATGAAATCAAACAATCTATTTTTGTAGCAAGCGATTCATGGATTTGCAAGAAGCTCCAATGTGAATATTAACCATATAACATAAAAAATAGCTTTTAGTTTTAAACAAAACAAACACAAACAAGTTCAACTCGAGTAAAACACTTAAACAAAAAGATGACACCATGACAAGCAATATTCATGTATTTTGTCCTTCAGTAAAACGTTTTGAGAACAACGAAATATTAATTTTATAAGCAGACCAATCCCTTACTCTAAAATATACACTGCCGATGTATATCATTATATTCAAGTTTAAAACAGATGTATATCATAAACATTTTTAAAATGTATCTACTATGTTAAACATATATGATTATACTGCTAAATTTATATTTTGATGAAAAGTGTTTTGTTAAATTCCATACACATTTCATTTGGTATTGACAGATACCAGAAATTAAAGTAACTAAATGCCCAAATAGTTAGGAAGATAAAGTGAACATCTCTATTTTGTATCTTCCGGTCTAATCCCTTCACTAAAAACAAACTTGCAGCTAAACATCTGTCATTTTATTGCACTACATTTTATTATAAAACTCCTATAAAACATGCAACATTTCGAAGATTTTGTCTTTTAGCAGTTTAGTCTTCGTCTACGGGTGTGCGTGCGTGCATGCGTGCGTATATACATGCGTGTGAGTTTGTGTGCCAGCAGTTAACAGCGTCCGCCAAACGTACACAAGTTTGTAACATTTAAATATAAAGTGCTTTTGCGATATTCGGAGCCATGCATACCCTTTGGCATGTTATTCCACAGTGATGATTACATAAGAACTACCAAATTTTGAATATGGTTAATTATAATTTGATTTTGACGTTTGAGAGTTCAAACTATAGAATTTTTTGTCTTTTAGGGAAATCCGAAAGATTAACTTTTAAATCAAGTAATTGTTGCTCGTTGGCCTTTCACATAGGCGGATAGAGTTAAATACTCCGACGACGCTGAATTCATTTCTTTGAAAAAGTTTGTGGTGTCATTATCTATTGCATTTTGTAATGTAATTTTGTTATTTTATTTGTTTCATTAAAATTGTTACGTACAAGTACATTCTATTTCAATTATAATCTTTTAATAGTTTACCTGTAGTTTCGCCTGTTGTGTCTATCGGGTATTGAACCCACGCCTAATATAAATAAGCAAATTCAATGAATTGGTATCCCCCGCCGAAAGGGTTTGTGGTGAGGAATGGCAAAAAAAAATATACCCGGCAAAACGTTAAGGCTGTTACTAAGAAGCAAATAATTTCATTAGTCAAAATCATTTTAACAGAAAATGAATGCTTCTGTGTGTGGAGGGGGGGAGGGGGGGTGGGGGGGGGGGGAAGAGAGAGCAGCGGGGGTGACCGGATGAGGGTACAAAACTTCACATGTTGATTATAAATATGGATGGAAAAATAAAAATGAAAAAAAAAATTGGGGTGGGGGAGTGGGGGGGGGGGAAGGGATGCATGATCGGGGTGGTGGCCAAGACTGAGTGGTGAGTGAGGTGGGGGAAAGGTACAACTTTGCATGTTAATAAAATATTCATGGAAGGTGTGGGGGATGGAGGGAGAGGGGGTGTGATCAAGGCAAGGTGGTGATCAGGTGTGGGTACACAACTTCACATGTTTATTAAAAAAATGTTCATGGAAAAGAATGAAAGAAGTTTAATGAAATTCTACCAATTGATTGGTTTGTTATGTACAAATCTGTGGGTTTTTAAACAATTAAAGGACAATAACTCTAAGGGAAACTGAATCAAAAAAAAAAATGACGGACATCATCGCAGTATGCTGGTTCATGTTTATTTCAAGTTTTATGAAATTCTACCTGTTAGTTACTGAGAAATGGCTGCAGACGGACATTTTTGGGCATTTTTCATTAAATCAAGGGCAATAAATCTAAGGGAAATTGACCAATAAAAAAAAAACTTGACGGTCATCATTGCAGTATGTTGTTTCATCTTTATTTCAAAATTCATGAAATTCTACCCGCTAGTTACTGAGAAATGGCCGCGGACGGACATTATTCAGTAAATAAAAGGCAATAACTCTAAGGGAAAGTGGCCAATCAAAAAAAGAAAACTTGACGGGCATCATCGCAGGTATGTTGGTTCATCTTTATTTCAAATTTCATGAAATAAAGTTACTGAGTTACTATAGTTACTGAGAAATGGCTTCGGACGCACGGACGGACTGAGGGACGGACAACGCCATTTCAATACCCCCCTTCCGATTTCATCGGCGGGGGATAACAAATATTACAATGCGTATACATATACTATCACGGCAATTAATCATTATCCCAAATAAATTGTATTGAAATATACTTATTTGTAACATTATCTAACTTAAATAGCAGTCCGTTCCATTGATAAAAGTCGAAAAAACTGACCTCGAAAACGGAACTATACTAACAATTTATTCGATCTATCATTAACAACAATTTACTTGTATTTTGCACTGTGGAAATAACTGAACCAATCAGTCTTCGACTCGAAAATTGTGTCAGCAAGAAAGATTAATGACAAGTAGATCTTTCATCAAACCGGTTATATTTGCTCTGCTGAACAAGCAATTTCTTTATTAACAAGACCTGTCAAATAATGCGCTCGAATAGTTAAGAAAGCATACACATGGTCGGAAAATGTAGTCAATCATATTGCCTATATAGAATTGAACTGTGTTTTGCGTACAGCTTACCACACCATGCTTTGTGAATTTTACTTTTAATACATAATGTGTGTTAGTATCAATCTAAAATCCATCTTTAGATTTCAAAAATGTTGTTTACAGTCTAGTGCTTTAAACATACATATATTGCGTTTATTGAAAAGGTTACTGGTAATGGAATTCAGATATCAATTAGATGCCACAAATAGAAATTTTACAAATACAAACGGCACTGCTTTCTATTTAATTATAAATAAACTATTCCAGGGAAATCTCATCGGATAATTTTCTTTGCGACAACATTGCTCCATAAAGAATGACTGTTTACGCTGAATTCTTTTTAACTATTCAGCTCCATAACCTTTGTCAACTATAAAAGGAATAAATTTCTAAGTAGTATACAAAGGTTAATAAAATTTCAATAGATAATTGTTATTGTAATGATACACTGGTTTATTGAATAACATACACTCGACATTTAGTTTTTATCTTAAACGCTTCTTAAAAGGCTTGTTTTGCACATGACTAGAACACAGAAACTTCTACAGAAAGAGCTAAATCAATAGGGCTATTCTTTCAGTCAGTAATTTCAATTAATATTCTGGTGACTTAATTGATTACTGTTCTTTTTTCGGATGAATTTTCTAGGTACAACTATGTATCGTACTAAAAATTGTTTTTGTTAAAGCAATCACGTTGTTTTTTATGATACCAATATTAACATTGACAAGGGAATGTAACAATATGTACAGTGAGACGAGAATAAAGTAAATTATGTCCTCTATTACCATGCCAAGTTTCATTTGAATTTATTTTATTCACATTTCTCCTGGGACAAGGGTATCTTTTGAAATAATCTGTATTCAAAACTAGCTCGTTCACTTAAATAATGGCTTTGATTAATTAAATGCATTGTTTGAATTAATCTATCAGTGATAGGAGAAACCTATTTTACGACCTGTCTGTTATTTATAAACATAGTTAATTATGTAGATTTTTATCTTTCTCTTTCAAAAATATATCCTAGAGAAAAATGATTTCTCGGATATGACGTTGTTTGTGGTAATAGGATTCGAACATAAAATTTAATATTTATAACGCTGTAGAAGGGGATTCTAACACAAAGCGAACTACACATTAAACGAATGCATCGAATTAATAGCAGTAATCAGGCTTTGATAGATTCTAATGATATGTCAGTGTACTAGATTTACCGCTATACAACGTACAGTCTTTGACGTCATGGGTAATGAACATGGCTTCTTAATAAAGATATTTGGGATACATAAATGCTCTGTCATTCCTTTTCGGGTCCATAAATGTAAAAATACCTCACAATTGGGACAGCACACACGTTAATCATATCGCTGTCGTTTGTATACTGTCATTGTCTAGTCAGTTATAGACCTTAGCAAAGTGTTAGATATATAAATAAATGGTACACAGTGGAGTCTACGTAAGGCACAGAGCTACATATTTATCGTAAGAAATTTTAATCCTGCTGCGGTATTTGTTGAGGTAACCATACATTTGTATTCTGAAATCGTACGTTTTCATCTTTCTACATTGAATTTATTTAACTCATGGAATAAAACTGATACAATTCTCAACAAACCATCGCTTAATACATTCAATATGGAAAGACACCTATCTAAAGATACTCTATTTCTAAACTGTCTACTGTCTATTCAGCGTAATTCAGAACCAAAATAAAACTACCGCGGTTTATGCTTTAAATTTGAAAAAAAGATTGTGTCTAACAACAAGTTCCATGCAGAGAGTTATATAAGGTTTTGTCTAACTTGGGAAAATGCACACAAGCGCTAATGATTATTGCCAAATGAGTTCAAACTTCGAAGCGCTGCAAATTATGTTCGATTATTCTGTCCTTGTAAAGAATTAATGTCTCATGATCACGGAGTTAGCTACTTTGGTTCTGTTAGTTCAAAGCTGCGGAACTTGCCCATTTCACTGATTTTCTTTAAAGTATCACGAAATTGCCGAGTTGGATATTTTCAAAGTATTACCGTATAACGTTTAATGCTCTATGGAATTGTATTTGCTAACATAGTCAAAGTTCGGGGTTTGTATTATTATATCAAGGAAATATATAAAACTATACATATTAGGAAAGGTCTTTTAAATCTTTAAATATATAAAAACAAAACTGATCATAGTCCTACAACTACAAAAAGTTTTAGGTCTTTAAAGGATATGAAGTGTCTTATGTATGATCCTTCATAAACATTTTATACAATTGTCCCTGCTTAAAGTAGTGGATCCGTAATGACAATCGGAAAATTGCGTTTTCCCCGTATGCGATTTCCAGTTTTTAACGGAATATTATGGCGTGTTGAGCTTCTTTATGTTCGGAGAATGCCAACCTGCCTAACGATATTACGTTATCACACGGAAATTGCCGAGTGTCATAATGGGTCCACTACCGGAGTATGATATGTCATTTTAATGATCAAGAGAGACACTATAACCAAAATTCTGTGACATGGTTTCGACACGCTTTTCTGAAGCAAGGAATAATGTATAAAATGCAGTGCAAATTTTCTTTAGTCATTAGCTATATGATCGATTTGATTTAATTTGTTCAGAAATTTTAAAGACCTTTCAAAACTTTATATGTTTAAATACGTTTGAAACATAGAGAAGATTTTAGCAATTACAATTCCATAACGCGTATTCTACGCCATCTTAAGTCATTACAGCAGAACCGCGTTGACAGTTTTAAGTTTAAATGTTATAAATGGAAATGTTCGGTATCTTATACAGTGTTACATACATTTCAAAACGGTTATTAAACATGTGAACAATGTTCATGTGTTCAAACTTCAAATGTACTGCAATGTGTTATAGCCATTAGGAATGTAAAAGTATTGTGTATTAGATCACTCAAACTATAGTTAAATGTTAAGGTCCAATTTCTTAACTCGTTCCTTTTTCTTGAATATTAGCATCGTTGTTCACTACTGAGCTTAAAAAAAGTGAGAATACTTTCAATATAGGCTGGTAGACAAGATAAACATCTTTTAAAAGTTTAAGAAAAATTAACAACGCACAGTCTTTAATTTTTAACGGCTGATTCTTTTGGGATGAATAATAGATTTTGTAATACCTAAAGTACTTACCCCGGCATTGATTGTTTTTAGCACCAATGTAATAACAGGGTTATTATAACAGCAGTTACATCTGGGACCAGATTATCATCCGAGGTGTGCATTTACACCAGCTACCAGAGGTATTAATGTCATATTGACACTTTTTTGCTTTATATAAAACAGTCAATAAGTCCATAATGATTGAATTTCGATTCGGTAACAAAAGGGAATGTGTCATTCCGCTAAAACAATGGCAATAACATAATGCTGTCATTACAATAATCATTTTTTATTTATAATCAAGCTTTTTTTCTTTCTCAAAAACTACGGTATCACATCATGCACGAGTATAAGGAAAGACAGCTATAAACAGGAACAGTAGCTGTTATCCACCGATCTGTATGTGTACGGAAATATATAAATGAGGTTATAGACCATTTACTGACCTACTAAAGAGATCAGATTTTGCAGTGAAGGTGTGCAGCAAAGTAAAATTAATAATTTAATTCATTACAAGATTAATAAAATATCCTCTTCTTTCTATATTTGTTAAACCGAAGGCAACCATTAGCAACGTCCGTATTTGTCAATAAATGGTCTACTAAATGGGGACACTTAATAGATACTGCGTAACCTGGCATATTAAAATAGAAAAAGTGGAAACTCCACAGGTCGGTCAACACAACAAAAACGAAAATGTTGCAGGCTCGGTTTGATTGAGCCTGTTCCTGGACGGTAGCGGAAATGCATGCTACCGTCCACGCCCTCTAGCCCCGGGTTGAGCAGAACTCAACATTTACACATGCTAAAAGTACAAAAAATAATTTAGAGACATCCGCAGATGTGTTCATACGGCGGTGCACATGGAACCTTCAGTGCTACACTAGTGTGTAATTCCATGAAAAGTGGTGTATGGTCCCCAGTTAAAATAATGGGTTTGCCCTAAACGAGAAAACAATGGGCAGAACTAAACAAACTGGAATTTAGAAAGGGGATCTGAGGTTATGGAGCCTGCATATCACAGGAACTGCCAAAAGACAAAATTAAAAAGCAGGCACCATATCCATGGAGTGATAATACAATACTCAAAGCTATGAAATCGGGAGTATTGGAACCACCAAGGCCGAAATGTACATGCTGAGAAACTAAACAGTACCAATAACATGACATAAAAGTCGTGCTGAACGATCTGAGAAGATCGAAATATAACAGCCCTATTGAATGTACGGGGAGACTTTTTACGGCCGCCACACGGCACAAACAAACCAATAATTGCTAACTGGATATACTATATCAGTGCATATGAAATTGTATAAATAGATAAACTATAAACTACATTTATACAACCACTGGTGTGCATGTCATATAAAAATGTCTGTATCAAAGGCAAGGTTAATTAAAACTTTGATAATTAGAAAGTTCCTAACTTTAAAATATAAATAAATTTTATTTATTATCATAAATACTAAGTAAGTAAATTTAAATACAGAACTCGCAAACAACTAATACCCACCTGCTGCTTGCATTCACCGAAATCAAATACTGCGCTGTACGTCATTCGACTTTTGTCCAAACCAAATGTCACACCGCACGACATTCACAAAGACCAAATATTGCCTTGTGGTCATTTCATATTAGCCCAGAACGAATGTCACGTTGCACAACATTCGCCTAGAATACATTATGCGATGTACGTCATTCGACATTCGTCGAGAAAGAATGTTTTGCCCTGACAAAATTTCATGTTGTGCATCATTCGACTTCCGATGAAAATGAATGATAAGCTGCACGACATTCAATCCTCGAGGGGATTACTTTTATTTACACTGTCCCATGTCTTTGGAACATGGTGGGGGTAAGAGTGAGGTTGGGTGCGCACCATAAACCGGTTTAAGCTCCCCAGTGGTGTTTTTGCAACTGACCGTTCCAAGGCGGTGCCCCACTGTGTTCCTTTGTTTGTTCGTTTTGTCTTGTGTAGGCTTTGTGTGTGCGCGCGTGTATGTGTGTGTGTGTTCCTTTGTTTGTTCGTTTTGTCCTCGTTTGTTGGCTTTGAGTGTGTGTATGTGTGTTGTTCGTTTTGTCCTGATGTGTGTGTGTGTGTGTGTGTGTGTGGTGCACGCGTTTGCGTGCTGGGGGGTTCGTTCTGAGGAGGCTGCGCTTTTGGTGCGTGGCATTCCCTGTTTGATATTTTTCTTTGTTTTTATGTCTTTGATGTAGTGATGCATTTATTTAATTTGTAACGCCTTGCGCATTTCTGCTCAAATTAAAGCCTTTGAGCGCCCAATGTGACCCGTCCTACAACGAATATCATGTAGTGTAACTTAGTCACGTAAATGTTATTTAGGTTGATAGGAACTTTCAGACATGAATGATGAACAAAGTCAAAGAGCCTTTGTCACAAATTGACATACGGGCCTTATTTTATCTGTATTGTAAATGCAGGTATTGCATCATCTTTTTGTAAATTTTTGAGTTATTGAGGTAAATGTCAGATTTCACGCATGAAATACCTCTCATATTTTTCTGTATTTCATAACTTAAATTTCCATGTAAATTTCATTAAATTCTGTTCAGTAATAAGAAAGTTGATATTTTATAAACTTCAGTAATTTATGTTTTTATCCCCAAAACCACTATAATGGGCCTCAAATTGTCAATTTCAATTCGCGCCAAAGTAGTTAGATTTCCCGGCTATATCGTGAATCCCGTGAAAATGACAATAGTCATAGCTCACGGCTTAGCCGTGAATCCTATGAAATTTAGTATTTGGCGGGACATTATCCTTTAAATAGACTGGACTAGATATGCCTTGCGCACACCACCTTACGACTTTATAGACGAATCTATGTCTGAATTATTTTCTTGCTAGAAATTTATGCTCGATCGAGGTAAGAAATTTATTTGTTAGATTTTTGTATGATTTTTGCATTACGAATTTTTATTTGGTAAATTTTTGTTCATTCTACAGAATTCTGTAACATTTACTTTTCGGCATATGATTTTGGCTAGTTTCGGTATGTCAGGATAATTTATTAAATTTTTCAGACTTTTGTAAATTATTTAGAAAGAGGAGTCTAAAATGTTTCATTTATATAAGATGTAAAATTTGTACTGAAATTTGTAACATGATATTTATAAAGTACTTTGTTTCAAAAACTTATGTCAAACATTTTGTTAATTATGGAACGCCATTACTGCATTGTATTGTTATGTATAAATCTATATGGCAAGTCTAGTGCCATGTTTGTAATATATTATTGTAATTTGTAATTGTGTGCCAGTCTATAGCACATCTAATTAATGTCCGTTGTAGTGTATGGCATTTGATATTATATGGATGCCAACTCTCATATAACGTTTGATTTACATTGAATTTTGTTAATTTGTAGTTGTAAATAATGGCTGCAGTTTATCATGTCCGTATCTATAATGTTTCATCATAAACTTTTCATATCTTTTTCATACTTTAACTTTAGTCTTTTAAGTAAGTAATCTTTGTAATAATGGAAGTAATAAGTGACGTATTTTAATCATGTGACGTTTGAACTTAGTAGCACATATATTTTGTATAAGTAGCACGTATTATTTATGGGAGCCTACGGAGGTATGGTGTACCCAAAGGAGCAGCTTTATGCCCCGACTTATTTGTTTTGCTATGGTGCTTACCATATGTTATATATTTTAGCTTCTTCCGCCAGACGATTTTACCTGGTGATGTCATAACCCGGAAGTACAATGCCCGAGGTTCACTTGTCTTCACTCGCCTGGATGTGATATTCCCAGCGCAGAGCTTTCGTCCCATGGTTGTGCCGTAAACCGCAAAGACGATGATTTTTGTTATCCTCTGAAGTCAGCTCAGGGATGCAATCACCTACCACCATAGGGAGCCAACACGGAATCAACGTATTCACGGTTTAAAAGGGACTGTATTTTGAATTAAGAAGCTATGTTTTGTTTGTGCTACTTAAAGTTCACAATTACATTAAAGACCTGTGTCACGTCAGATTAGAATGGACTATAAGAACTTTTGTATCTAGAGATACTGAAATTTTTTTTTCTTTCTTATAATCAGTTTTTTTTCTTTTCATATCCATTCATTGTTAATAATCATCTTATGTAAATAAATTTGTAAATATTGTAAAGGGTGTTGATTTGTTCTGATGGTTACTGTCGCCGGTACGGCCTTTCCTGTCACAGCCTTAGAGGATCAAGCCAGTTCAACTTTAAGTCCAGTGTTTAAAAAAGGACGCCAACATCCTGACACTGTCCCTAATACTAGTACTAGTTTATGCCCACCTACAACATGGAGATTAACTGAGGTAAATTTAGCTTACAATATATTTGTACTTAATGTTTAGGGATGCTTCTACCCTTACCTATTATCTTTCGTGTTATGATATTTCTGTGTCTGGTTGTGGTTGCTATGCAAAATTGCTTTCTGGGGATTTCTTTTGTTATTTTAAATTAATTAAATCTAGAATAATGTGTAACCTGGTTGTTAGAATGCTCCGATAGACGTAAGCTGATATGTAATTTAGTTATTAGTGTACATTTTGTGCTTGTAGATATAAACTATTATTTTACCTATATAGCGGTGGAACCTATTCTCGTGGAATCTCTATGTTCACAGTATCTCATATTTAGTGCCCTCTACTGAAATAGAGATGAAGACATTTCATAAAAATAGCAATATATTTTTACAATTTTATGACGTTCATCTTTAATTTTGAATCATTTTGATAGCAACATGTTTATTCTTTATATTTTATTAAAATATCTACAGGAAATATAAACAAAACTTTCAAAGTTTGTCATCGATAGAGAGTGACTGTGTGCTCGTACAATTTCATTATTGACACGTATAATTACGTTCATGCATTGATGATTGAATATGAATTGAAGTATCTTGTTCCTCCATTCTGTACAGATAGTGCTAAACATCTTGCTAACCTATAAAAAATAGTCAAAGACGTTTTTATGACGGCTTTAAAACGTCTTTTAAAAGACGTCGTTATTTTGTAGATAAAACGACATAAAAGGACGTCTTTTTCTGGTCACAGATGTCGTGACTATAAAACATTCAAATAAAGACGCCTTTTTCTGGTCACAGACGTTGTGACCTGGTCACAGACGTCGTGACCATAAAACATTTATATAAAGACGTCTTCAAGACGTCTTTTGTTTGCTGGGATATGTGTAAAAAAACAAAGACAAATATCAAACAGGGGATGCCACGTACCAAAAACGCAGCCCCCACCCCCAAAACGACACCCACACCACAAACTCTGTCTCTCACACACACACACACGTTCATAAAGCCAACACACGAGGACAAAACAAACAAAGAAACACAGTGGGGCACCGCCTTGGAATGGTCAGTGGCAAAAACACCACTGGGGAGCTTAAACCGGATTATGGTGCGCACCCAACCACACTCTTACCCCCACCATGTTCCAAAGACATGGGACAGTGTAAATAAAATTAATCCCTTCCAGGTGAATCTCTAACACACACAATGGAAACAAAAGGCACGTCATATAAAACACAAAAATGCTCGTGGATAAATATATAAAAAGCAAACCTTAAGAACCAAAAACGTATGTACTCAATACCTTTGCAGAAGACAGAGCAACAAGAGAAACACCCTTAAGGGCCCGACGAAACAGGCCAAAAGACAGATATCAAAACAGTTCAGTCCTGGTGGGATTTAAAAACTGCTTATCATAGAGTCCCCCACCCCTCTTCCGTCAGACACAATCAAAGAGGGAAGCGTAGTGTCCAACTGTAAAATGGTTGAACACTAAACATGCGGTATGTCTCAAAACAGTTGGGGCGAAACTTCTTTTAATAAAACGTTGTATAATTTTACCTATATCTGAAAAAGTTAAAAACTTTTTTTAAAATGTCGAAATTAAGCAATAAGGCAGTCTTTCAGTTTTACAAAAGTAATGGACTGGACAAAAGTTTGCATTTCATTAAAGATAATTTTACAGCTACAGATAATAACTTTAATTCTGAGGTTAAACCTACGGATAAAGCTTTTCAGTATTCAGTAAAAAAAGTAGTTGATAAAGTTGAGAAACTGAATAAAAGTCGTAAAGATGTTGCTTAAGAATTGAATGTTTTTCTAGAAAGTGACTTGGTATTTCCCAAAGCAGATGTTAACAAGAGAGGTCCACAAGTTTCAGCAGATGAAAGTTTAAACTTAGAAGAGTCTCTTTTCCAAGAAAAGCTTAGAAATCAGGTATTAACTGAAAAAGTAATAGAAACAGAGAAATTAGTAAATACTAAATAGTAAAGATAAGGAACTGATGAATGCAGATGAAAAGTTAGTTTTTTCCTCTAAACAAGTTCAAAACCTAAAACTTGATCTTAAAAGAACAGCTTCTCGTGAAACATATGCAAATAAGAAGATACAGTTCTTAATTGGAGAAAATATAAATGAGCGATGTTGAACTGAGAAAAATAGAATTATTCAACAGTTGGAGGCAGCTTTAAATGAAAAAGAAAGGGAGATTACAGAACTGAATGAAAGTTTGCAGTACTTGAATGATATTATAAATGATAATGGTGTTACAGTTAATCTATTTGATGTACAAAGTAAGAGGTACACTCCACGTTTAAAACACTGTGTGTATGGACTCTTGACATTAAATGTTAGTGCATCAAAAGTTGGCGAAGTAATTAAAGTTGTATTAAAACTGGTAAATAAAGAGCCAGATAAAGTTCCATCCATATCAACAGTTCTTAGTATGAATTTGCAACGTCTTTGTCTTGCACACAAGCAGTTAGCTGAAGTTTTCTCTAAAGAAAAAAAATACTTGTTTATTAACCGATGAAACTTCTAAGTTTGGTAGCAAATGTATGGGTTACAAAGCGTCCGATTCAAGTTGATATTTCTGGGTTCTTGGTCTACGTGACATTGAGACCAAGTCTGCAGATGATACATTAAAAGTGTTCTAGAAATTTTACTTGACCTCGATGGTATTGCTTCAAATGAGTCTTTGTCACGTAACATAATAACTCACATTTCATCGACAATGTCTGACAGGGCTGCCACCGAAGTTAAGTTTAATGAGCTGCTTGAAGTGTATCGGAAAGAGGTTATACCTTTAACTGGGGCGTGAGCAGTGTTGCATTTTCCATTACTGCTCATGAACAGACTCAATCAAACCGAGTCTGCAATTTTCACTGTTTGCCTTGTTCTCGATGCTTCCGAGGGATCTACATTCCAGATTTTCTGCTAACTATTATACCTTCTCAGAAGAAGAGGAGGCCAGTTTAGGTAATTTGAATAACTTTTTCTGTGGGCTGCATGCGCTGGTGAATTATGCTGAAGCAGCGCAAAAATCAATTAAAGAAATTGAAAATGGAAGTTTTGATGGTAATACGCCTTCATACGACAACACATTTTCTAGGGATGAATCTGGTATGTGCAGATAAGTTAGAACTGCTTCAAAATGTTTCGGCCAAGGAAGTGGAGGTGATGTCAGGGTCAATTTGGAACTTATGTCACTGACTTTCTGCAGGAAAAACGGTTGAAATATGTTCCACTTCGAGCGTACAAGGGATCACGTTTTAATATTCTGTTTAGCAATGCCTGTTCAGACTTTTTCTTACACGAAAAAATGCTTTCATATCTTGAAACGGTTGGTTCTATCAACAAATTTCAGAAATATATTTTATTTGATCTTAAAGTTCCCGAGTTCCTAGCAGGTGTAAAAGCATTAGCACTATTAAGTAAATTTGTAACTTGCCGTCTATGCTTTGTATTGGAGGACAAGCAAGTGTCATTAATGGACAAGAACATTAAATATCTGGAACTTGTTATTTTCTTAGAAGATGCATCAGACAATATTGCTCAGTTTATGTCAGGGAATATACTTCTGTTTGAAGAACATCTCCAGAAAGACAGTGTATTAAAATTTCTGCTTATAAGATGACATTAGTAAAAAATGAAATCTGGCCAAATGATGGTGGGAATGGGCTAGTTTGATTAGAATTTGATAGAAAATGACAAATTAATTGCAATTTTGTTGAAAATGAGGATAAACCCCAAAAATATCACATTTTCACCGTTTTGAGTGTATTTTTTTCAAAAGCTGCATATTTATAAGCTACTGATTGCTATTTTGCAGGCCATCAGAGGTAAAAGTGAACATATATAACAGTTTAAACGTGTAATTTGCATGCAGATCATAGTAGAAAATGTCAAAACAGGCAAAACAAGGCTGAATTTAGGGTAACTAAGAAAATCTGACGCTTTGTCTTATGGTACTGAAAATGCCGTAAAAACTTGGACACTGTTGATATCAAGCTAAAACCTTGTATTTCTTCATGCATTTGGGTTTCTGGTACATTTCAAATGAAACTGGCACACTCTCAGAGAAAAAAGTTTTTCTTATAGGCATACAGACACTAAATAGAAAAATGGCGCAAAAAAAAAATGGCGGACACAAATAGTCCTCAGTTTTTTTTGCTCTGTAGAGCTATTTTCCTTATTTTCTTTGCAATTGTTTTGCTAAAATCACATAACAGATCTATGCTTGACATGTAGGTAGCATTTTCATAATGAAATAACAACATGACAAAATTTTTCATGGAAACTTAGATCATACACCACCAGTATAATTTGGGGTCTCAGTTTTTAGCTGATTTTGCAGTTTGTGTGTTTGACTGAAATTATTTTTCTTGCATCAAACATGACCCCCACTTTTCTTTTGATTTTTAGTTAGCACTGACAATATTCTTCAAGAAAATGTAAGTTACAGAAATTTAAAATGGGTCCTGATGCGTGCTGCGGTCATTGGAAATAGTTCAATTTTATATAGAATAAAGAACAACAACTATTTATTGTGTTATAACCTGTACCTAGAGAATATGATGACATTGTTAAAAGCTATTTGCAAGTTATTTTAGGAACACTGTGTCAGTTAAGTAAAAAGCTCTACAAAGAGCATCTACCTGGTGGAAAATTAACTGTTAGAAACCCTGAAATGTTAAATCAAAGGAAACCCCAAAACGTCCTGTTTTGCCGAGAGTGTTTTTGGTAGTTGGATCAGTTTATGCGGACAAAACCTAACGTTAGTACATTGGCTGCAGAATCTTGTATAATGTTTCTAAATAACGGGACTATGGAATGGTTCAAATCAATGGAGGAAGGAGAGAGAAATAAGTTGATATTAGATGCATCAAGTCAAGTAAAAAAGTACAAAATCAATCACAAAAAAAAGAGAGAAAAACTTCAGGAAAAATAAGATTGAAAGAAAGATAGGAACGAGAGAAACTTAGAAAACAGACAGAATACACTAACAATATAATGCTACATGGGCTTTGGCAATCCGAAACAGAGGCTGATAACATGATGGCGAGTTACCTTACTAAAACAGAGCAAACAGAGGTGTTAAAGTGACAGATACTATTTCGAGAAGACGTTACTGCAAGTACCAGATGACAAAAAGACATTCAATTTCACTAAATCTGTACAGGGGAGGAAATCCAGGCAAAGTTTAAGTCCCGAAGATTTAACATTGAATATAAAAGCTTTGATTAGCCAAGCAGTGGTGTGAGATGGAAAAAAAACCAACAGGAGAAACACATTCTTGTGGGAAAGAGAGTCAGGCACAGGTTAGAAGCGGTGGAGGGTGGATCTAAGAAGAAGAAATGGTACACAGGCAAAATAATAGCACAGGTGTGCTTGCCTAGTAGTAGAGTTAACCATTTGCATACTAATATAGTTCCCTTTCTATTAATATCATTTACATCTATAAAATAACACAATTGTATGTGTCTATAAAATATTCAGTACTAGATATATGCAGTTAAGGCGCTCTTTTTAACCAGGATTAAAGTAGTTGGTCATTACTTTATGACATTCACTACTTCTATTTAACTGATACTACTTTTTGAGCATTAAAATAGACACTTGATTAATTATCAGCAATCGTATGGTGTAATTTTTACTAAATACTCTAGTGTTTCCCGATTCTTTAAAGAAGTGAATGTTTTTATTCCAGGTCCCGAGTTTCTCAGACTGGTTCAACATAGTTTACGACCAGGATCCAGCAGTCTCTGGACACTGATATGGATTCGAATGATTTGGAACTATTAGTTTAAAGATTAAAAAGACAAACATTAGTTTGTAAGTTCTTGTATTCTTACAGTCTTGTTTGTTCAGCTTTATTCCTGGCAAGCTTTTTTATGATCACTCACCGTCTATTGACCGTCACTCAACATCAGTCCGTTGCTTTAAACAACAGCTACTACTTGACTACTTTCATTCAAACTTCACAGAAATGCTTTTTAGAAAGTTTTCTATCAATTTCTACCCCTAAAGACAGTACAGGGAGGTATTTTCCTGTCAGAAGGTGTGTATCGGAATATTTTCTGAAAACTTTATTTTTCTATCCTGGTATCATTATTTATGTATAGGTATAAGACTTAAACAAAACATAATTTGCCAATAGAATGATATGAATACAATAATTTTTGTCTCATATTTTTAAAAGACATGCAATGAAAAGTATATACATGTATATTTGCCGAAATTCATTAGAAATGCAGGTTTGTAAAATTTTTATAACCCACCCCCTTACCTATATTCGTTGTTTAATTAAGATATACTGAAAATAGATGACTTCAGAAACTGTACATTGTTTTAAAACTTGCCTATTGTGTTAGATAAATGAAATATTTTAATATCTATCAGATGAAAATGTGGCAGATGTTTAAAGTCTCCCCGTACTTGGACTGATTGTTGTTATATTTTCTGGTCCTTTGTCATCACGGTGTACATTTATTTTTTTTTCTATAATAGAATTCCGCTTTAGCCGGTACTATGGGTTGGCGGTTGGGGCGGCAGGGGTGTTGCCTCTCATGAATAGATTCAGTCAAACCGAGTCTTCTATTTTGCAGCTTGTTTGATTTTTATTGCCCCATAGGATCTTATCACGGATTGCATGCGATAAGTAAAACAAAATAATATGATATTTGTAACAACGAACAAGGGACACCAGATACAATAGTGCAAGTTCACTGTATAAATTGCTTTCAGAGGATGACAAATATTAATTATATAGCGACCAATCTAGGCATTTTGGTGGAGAAAGACTCTGAGATCACCTATAGAAGGTATGTAATGACATTCACCGTCCGGCAACAAGGGAATACACTTACTGTTCCATACCACTAGCTAAAAGACAACTTATAATCGATCGAACATGCTCAGTCGTTGCAGTAGAAATGTTTGGATGGACACTTTTATACGAACGAAGTACAGTTGCATTAAATTTATTAATTCTTGAAAGTAGTTGATGCATTATGACATTGACTTTCTTCTGAGATAGCATCTGGAATCTCTATCATATTATTTTTGAAATTGTCATTGTTACACTTGTTGCATAGATTTTTTCGCCGAAGCCGTTTAAAAATAAGTCTAACTTTCTTTCGGTTGAAAGTATTGCCATTGTCTGGATAATCTACAACAATTTGACCATTTTCATCATGCTCATTGTTTGTAGATGACTTGTTCGAGCTATTGCTCGAAGTAGCTGACAAATGTGTGTGCTTTTTACTAGCGGATCTGTAACTTTGGCCTCTCGCTGATCGTTTGCTTGCCATCCGATTACTCATTCTGCTACCCTGGTAACCATTCTACAAAAACACAAAATTGTATTATATTAATTGACGTGTCACTTCCCAATTAAAAAGTCAATTTGGTTTATTTTCAAAATTATGTTTTAGTATATCCGTTTACCATTTAGCTCGTTTTTTTTTAAATCTTTATTAGTTTTAGTCCGATCATCAAATATTGTAAAGGTTATATATGAGCTGCTGGTCCTAGCGGCCATTAGATGTGCTGCACTTATCCTTACCTCTTATGAACAGACTACATCAAACCGCGTTTGCCGATTATTTGCTTGTTTACGCTTGATGCTTCCAAGTTTGTTTTTTTGTAACACCATTCTTCAGGTGCAGTATAGCGACAGTCAGTAATTACCCCATATTTAATACCTGTGTTGTTTTTATTTCTAGTTCCTTTGTATCATGGAATCCATTCAAAGATTTCGGCACAATGGGTTGCAGTTTTCGCTATCACTCATGAACTGACTTTATCAAACCTAGTTTTGATCTTTGCTTGAATGTGTTCTATGCTTTATACATTTATTTAGATATTTTTCCTTTCATTTTCGTATTATTGCAACATCTTTTCACCATCTGTCTTTCATTCAGTTGAGCTTTCAATATGAGATCAATACAGCAGCGTGTATAACAATCAATTTATAACGTGTGCTGACATTTTCAGTTACTTAATTGTTATTACAAAATAATACAGTTGATATATCTATATGTTTACAGACAAAACTATCATTATTCGGTCAATAGCACTGATCTTTTAACAAAAGCCTACTTTAAAAGTAATAAAGCATTACTCTGTTGTATATTACGATTTGTTGTGTCAAACTTTAAAAAAGAGCATACATGTATAAATATTTCATTTTCATCTGTGCAAAACACTTAGTACCTACATGACATTCATCTTATCGTAGTTATTATTAATTTGTTATGCATTCTAGCTATGCATTCTAAGTAAAGGAACACGCTTCTAAATACAAGTCAACATCATAAATATTTCAATTATTGTTTATAGAAGTTTATAACTTCATACATTGCGTTAATCAACTGGTGATTCAAAAACATATTTCCTAGCTAAACAGGGGCATGCCGAATCAGTTTAATATCTACTTACTGTGCCATATCCAGAGGGTGTTCTGATCAACGTATTCTTCCAGCAAGGCAGCATCCTTTTAACACAGTATCTAAATGTTTTATGCATAAAACAATATAGTATTGGATTCGTAAGACAGTGTAAATGCCCTATTAACAGTCCCCAGTATACAATGTCCAATGCATCGTGGTCTTTTTTAAAGTCAAGATATATGTTTGCGGTATAATACGGCAACCAACAAACAACAAATATTATTGACACTACAATGCACATTTTGGCTGTTCGTCTGCGACTTGCTCGTATCTGATTGAATGATCCTTTTCCGGAAAATCGCCCACTACCATCTCTTTTACGACTTTCATTGTTTGCATCTAGTCTAGAATCAGTAACCCACAGGCGTTTGCCCATTAACAGATAAGAGACAAATACTATTTGAGCTGGTATTAAACAAATTATGAATAACAAACTAAAGTCATATGCTCTCCGTTGGACCACATACTGCCAATCTTCTGCACAGGTTGTTACTTTGAAATTAGTAAATATTTCCTGCGATTTTGTCTTGTTAACTATTAGCAATGGAATCATTAGAAGTATGGAAGTTAACCAAATTATCGAAATTAATGTCCGAACATTCCGTTTTGTCCGAAGATTACGAAATTTGACTGGATGCAATATAGCTAAACATCTATCTAAACTCATAGCAGTGATGGTAAATGTGCTTGAAGTTACTGAAACACCTGAAACAAATAAATGCATCTGAAATTATTTTGCATGAAGTATAACGTGTATTCTCTGAGGTAATTTACAGAGCTTCTAAATTATATGAATCAATTCATATAAGGTAACTAATTCGAGTATGTCGTCAATAAATGTTAAAAATAAAGTGCATTTTAGCAGCAAATGAAACATAAGCTGTTTAAATTTATTGTAGATCAGTCGATTAAACAAATATAAATATTTTACCTTGCAAGTAAGGGGTCATTTTGCACAAAACGTCGCCATATATCCACAGTTTGTATACCTTTCCAGCTAATGTCATCGGCATGCATAACAGGGTAACTGTAATAGAAAATAATTAGATAAACATTCTATCAACTCTTAAATCTGTCATGATACGGATGCTTTATTCCTGTATATATTTTTCAAAAGATTTAACTTGACTCGAAGTAAACAAAGATACAGTGATAGGTAGAGATTTGATCTATAGTGAAAAACAAATTATCCTACTCGACTTTATATCATGAATAATATTCATTATCCATTCTAAAATTGTTACTTGATTTTTTATAATTTTTAAATTTGTGACACCAAAAACTCTGACTCCAGTGAAACGAATTTCATGTAATCATAGTCAGTTGATAGGAGTAAAATGTATGATTACAGGGCTATTTTGAATTATTCTAATGTTTTTTCATGTTTTAGTAATCACACAAATCCTTATCAGCTACTGAAATGCATTTTATGAAAACATATTAAAAAGTAGCAAATTAGTGAAAACTATCTTGAACAATTATATGATTATCTCCACTTTAAGCAAATATTCATATACTTAATTATTTTGTTCTCTTTTAAACTTGTAGGATACTGTCTTGAAATGGAAAATAATGAAACAGTTTAGAAATGTTATTTCTAGTAAGTCTCAAAATTTAACTTTTTTGTTTTGGGTTTAACGCGGCTTTTTAACAGTATTTCAGTTATGCAACGGCAGGCAGAAAATCTAACCAGAGTTCCTGGATTCTGTACCAGTACAGATCTTTCCTCCGCAAAACTTAGTCTTATTAGTGATTTAGGAATTTACTATGTGTGAACTGACATCGTGCTATTACACACGAATTTACACATGAATTCGATACAATTATCTTATGTTAGCAGATTTTAATAGACGTTTACATTTGGTAAAGACCCATTTTATTTTCAATGCGCAAAAGTTACATTACTCCTTGCGTGGGAGGGCAAACTTCATGCAGATATCTAATCATAATATACATTTAAGTATATTGATTGCAAGATAGAAAATACATAGATTCTGAAGAATCATTATCGCCAAAGGCAGTGGTTCTAAAGCGAAGCTTTTCCGTTTTAAAAAGGAAATTGATCTGTTTTCTAGAAACAGAAAACATCGTTTTAATATTTCCAGTTCAAGGCTTAAATTGTGCACTTTATTGGTTAAATATTTTTAAACTATTATAGTGAATAGAATCCTTTCAAAACCGTTTGCGCAAACAATATCACTATTAGAATGACAGTAATTTTGTCTGTAAATGAAAATGTAAGAGCAATGTCAATATTTTGAAGTTGTTTTAAGCTAGAGATTAAATGTAAAGTTTCAATATCGCTCTTACGTTTGGCGTATACGGCATGCCTAACAAATGGAAATAAAAATGCAAACATGAACCGATGTATAGCGATCATGAATTCTTCGAAGACAGAAAAGCAAACATTAAAATAAAGTGCATCTAGATCATTTTAAAATTCGATATATGTAATTTCAAATTATTTCATAAGTTACGTAATAGACCCTTTTGTGTGTCTTTTCGCCTTGGATTTATATGTTTGCTCTTACGTTTGAAGTAGCATTGTGACATTTTAAATTTTAAGTGTATTTCTAACGTACAATTCAACAAAGTACAAGTTATCCGTACTTTGAGGTTATCATGTCGCTAACTGCAATATCGCGCGTAGAATAATGCATTATGTACGTGTATATTATCAATTATCTGAAATATTAAAGGGTATATTCAGAAACTTTTCCATAAATTATTTTGGTCAATAATTTTGGAGGCAGATTCGAGTGAAGTAGTCTGTTTACTGTAGAAAAAAGTTTTCTCCTTAAATTTCATGGATGGCAGACACTTTGCTTTGCATGGTACAGACCTTTAGGGTTGATTACAAAAGATAAAAGGTAAGGATAGATTTTTCGGAAGCACAGAGCACCACAAACACAGCCACAGAGCGTTGCTTAAATCATATTAATTTAAAATAATAACATACTTTCCCCTAGGGCACCTAACCGTTTGCGCTAGCATTATTTTATTTGACATTCAACATGTTTCTGCAGGCTAATCTATCAACTCGGTTTAAGTCAGACGTCTTTTGACGTTGTAATAATACCGCTATGAGACCAAAGGCAAAATGACTCATTTTTCATGGACAACGAGTTGCTCATCATGTGTGCGTATGCAGACGTTTGCTTGTAAAAAACGTTCAAAATATCGTTACGACAGAATATTTTAATGGGAGATATTTGGAATATGAATATGAAACGGTCTAAGTGGAAAAATCTACAATTTAGACGAATGAAATTCATTATGCGTTCAACGTCGCTTTAAGAAAGGGTTGAGGAACAATCCTTCCATATCTGACGAATTACTTTTTACATAGCATTTTTAAAGTGACTAATTGGCAAATCAATTTTCGAATTTTAGTTCTTTTGCTTTGTAACAGTATACATTATTCGCAGGCAAATATCGTTAATAGAATGATGCTAGTATTAACATTAATTGATACACATACGAATAGCATTAAGGTAGTTCTGCAGGTAGTTCAATTGGAAGTAAAAGCGTAACGTCATTTATCTGGATAACATAGAATAAAGCCTGACTTGGCAGACGGGAACGAAAATTCTGTAAAGAATTAATGGCAACTCGTGAGTAAATTTATCAATATGGCAACGTAGATATCTTTATTAAGATAAAATATGATATCAAATTTTTGATACGTTAAATAATCCAACGCAATGTCTTGCATCGGCTTCGAATGCCTGGTCCCTTTCATTTGCAAATATCTTAAACAAAAGCACACGGACCAATACATTTTATGTCTATATGTTTATTTTGACTATTTCCATAGACTTCAAGGTCCACATGTTTGAATCAACTAGAAAAGAATCAAGCACACCACCATAAGAGCATTATTTTCCAAACTTTCCATGTATATTTTATGTTGTTGTTTTTTTAAATCACGGTAGAATCAAATTCTACGTTGTAGAAAAAAAGATCGATTCCACATAATTACTTAAAAGGAGACACATCTACAATATTTTCTGGGAAATCTCTCATACTTTTTCGCAACTTTACTTAATTTATGTTTTACTAAAATCTTTGTATTAACTTTTTCTTTTCACAACTTATGATAACACTGAAAGAATATGATAAAAAAGTAATGGAGTCACTTTATTGACTTAAATTGTAGTTTTTTCATCCAGAATAAACGTAAAAAACTACGAGTAAATGTAAAAGTTCTGATTCGTTTTGATAGAATATTAAATTCCATACAAGTGTCAGCAGAAGGTGCAACGGTTCTGAAAAAGCTTTATGCAGTAACGCCACGTTCTCAAAACGCAGCCTTCCCGAGCAGCAATCCACAGCACAACTAACACAAACAAACGTACACGCACATACAGACAAAGCAAATACATGTGGACAACGATCAAATAAAAGAACACATTAAGGCACCGCCTTGGAACGGTCAATGGCAAAACACCACAGGGATGCGTAAACCAGTTTATTGTTCAAAGTCACAGGACAGTGTAAATGAGTATCCCCGCCAGGTAAAAAGCAGTCCTTAAGAAGTAAACGCATGTACTCAAATCAGAGCCATTCAAAGAGGACAGCGTATTATCCAACTGTAAAAGAGTTGAACACTCAACATGCGGGTTGTCTCAAAACAGTACTGTCATCACCTCTTTTATTAAAACTATATCTTAAAGACCAAAATTGCTGTAATCTTTTGTGTTTTTATGATGGTAATAACACATGTTTGGGATCGGAAATATGAGAGATATATGTATGTACCTTGTGTTTTATTATTACAAATTGACATTTACATATTGGAGGCCAAGTGTAAGAAAAATATTTAGCTGTATACTGAAACAAGATTGGCTGAATAAAAGGCTTAAAAAAGTTAGCAGATTAAAAATACATCAATCCATTCAGGAAGGGCCTTTAAATTCGTGTAGACCTTTATTATCTGAATTATTTTCATGACGTTCATTTGCGGAAAATAGTAGGTCACCAGGTTGCGGTGAGTGTTAATATATAAACATAGGTAGGAGGTTACTTGTGAAATACCGCTTAAACATCATACATAGAACATTGTATGCGCTAAATTGAATATTATGATACATAAACAAATCGATATGAAATCTACTGTGGTTTAAGCTCACCTGAACTATATTCAGAGTGAGCTCACTAAAAAGTATACGTGAATGAGCCGGCGTCCGTCGTCCATATTTCTACTAAAAAATGACACCAAACTTGTGAAGTTTGGTAGTATCTTAGCATAGACTTTTTCAAGGTTGTTCAAAGGGTAAGTAAGTAAGTAAGTAAGTAAGTAAATTCTTTATTTAAAGAGGGTAATCCATTTAGCAAAGCTAATCTTCCATGGGGCCCTCTTACGACTAGAATGAACGACTAGATTGTACAGTATTGTGATCATAGAAACAAATATTTAACAGAAATCAAAGAAGAAATTATATATGCATAAAATAAAAGTAAAAATACATAAAAAATGTAGTTAGCATTAAAATCCATTCATTCATCGGTCCATTTTATACAGTTAAATTTAAAACATGACAAAGAAGATGAGGTTTTGATTTCTATTGGCAAACAATTCCATACAATTGGCCCCGAGTATAAAAGACTACCTTTAAATATTTCACAGTTTGTATTTGGTATATAAAAATTTAAGTTTGTATTAGAACGCAATGTTAAGGATGTGTTATTTGTTTGTGGCTTTTGCAGAAACATTTCATTTATATAAGAAGGATGTAAGCCAGTTGACACTTTACACATAAAGCATGCCTTCTGGAAAAAAGACGCTTATCAAATCTTTGAATATTAAGTAATTTCAAAGCTTGATCAAAATCTTGAAATTCGTTACCTAAAATAGTGCGACAGGCTCGTTTTTGTAGTCTTATAATTTTGTTTGTGTTAATTATAGATGTTTTTCCCCTAATAATAATCCAAGTGCGGTTGAATATATGCTTTATGAAACAAAGTTCGATATGATACTGTTAAGAAATCTCTATACAGTAGCCAATTCTTGCATAAAACCTTTGTTTTTTTGCCGATTTCGACCATGCACAAACAGGGAAAAAACGTGTACAAACAAGGAGATTATCGTGAGCACGCGCTGTTGGTGAACGTTTTGAATATGCTGTTGCGGGTCCAACGTAAGCAAATTATGGATCCCGAATCAATTTTGGCCGAAGTCGAAAGGTCCTAGACTTATGAAATCTTTTCATCTGCATTTTTATTAAAAATATCATTTTTCAACCTAACTTTACTTTAACTTGTAGTAAGTGCTACCTCTTCTCTTGATACGCGACTGCATTGACGTTCCTTATTATTGTATTATTACGCGTATTTGACTCAAAGTAAGTTTACACGCCGCGATTTAATCCCTGAAAATGATATGCAAACAATATTTACAAAAATACAATTTCGTTTTTCAAATTAATTTGAGTCGAGAAAGTTGACATGCTAACTTTAAATCTTAAAATAAAACTTTAAAAAAATGTTTGTGTCGACTTTACACATCTGTGCAGTCTACTGATGTATTGATGGTGTATAATTTAAAGCATAAGTTTACATGACGAAGCGTTAAGTTTGAAGGATTTTTCCATAGTTAAAGGACATTTGATTAACAGAAGGTATTTCTTATATATTTTTCAATTTATTTGTAGATCTTACCAACCATGTTTGAGTTTATGTATTCAATTGATTATATCGATGTTGGAAAAATTCAAAATTTTGTGTTTATCAAACTTTGATCGCGATGGGGCTGGGTGCAAAGCAAAATTTTCTACGATATAGGCCTAGAGATTTCATTTCTAACGATATGAAGAATATAGGTATCGATACCAATTTCTATTGCACGATAATGTTTACAAAAAAGCGTAAGGGACAGACTATCAATTTAAACCAAGCAGAATTGTGGGGTTCTATCTGCATCTCACTACACCTGCAAATATTGTGTAAAGACAGGATGCCGTGTAGGCCCTTTTCTCATAATTCCGAGTCTCTAAACCTAAAGTATCGGAAAAAGGGGGAATCATACTTATTTTACATATATTTAATATTATAGAAATTACCACATCAAGAATGTCCGTTCAGCATGTATAAAATATGCACTGTTTCTGTTGGCCCAGGAAATGCATAAATTAAACATGTGTCCATAACAACCTGAAACGGCCGACTTCGATCGGCTAATGTCAGCTGAATAGTCTTGTTTTTTCGATATTTCGAGCACATTAGTTGTGTTTTATGCAAGAATAGCGATAACACACGTTTGTTTTGTGAAACAACATCTGCAGAATCCCTCGGGCAATGTTGGTGCACTCACCCTACGGGCTCGTGCACCAACCAACCCCTTGGGATTCTGCAGATGTTGTTACACAAAAAACGTGCGTTAACCCTACAATATATTATGCTTTTTTTTGCAAACATGTTTAATATGAGTATCCCACTTAAGATTATCTTGAAAATATATGCCAAGAAGTTTTTCGCCTGAACGTTGTCCAAGTAAAATATCTTTGTAGTTAAGCTTAAGTTTACAGTTAGGTAAAGCACGTTTTCTTTGAGCAGTTGCAATGAAAATTACCTTTGTTTTATCTGTATTTAATTGCATACCATTATTTAAGCACAAGCGTTCTAAAGAATATAATGACTTGTTTAAGTTTGTAGCAAATCCTTGCTTTTTTGAATATCATAAAACGTTGGGTTAAACTTAGTGCCTTTAACTAAACAACTTCTATACCACGTGACGGATCTTTTCCAAATCCGTGTATATACCTCTCATAAATTTGTCAAATGGTTTTGCTTGGCCCCTTTGAGGGATCGCAAGAGCTAAAAATAAAGAAATACCCTTTAAACTACTTTTCATTAACCACTTTATGGACCTTCACTAAACTTCGTCTGCGGCATCCTTGTAACGGCTTCTCTCAAATTTGTTAACGGTTCTACTTGGCCTCTAGGGGCCACCCGAGCAAAAATAAAAAGAAAACCCTTTAAACGATTTGTTTCACCTGCAACATGAATTTCAGGACTAATTTCATTACATGTCTATTTAATTTAATCCACTCTGCCTAGTTAAAAAGAATGACAATATTCGTGATCCATTCTCTGAGATGGGAAGTACATGTATATTGTTACTGGATACATCCATTGTTATAACATGTGAGGGGTTAAAACTCTTGATAACAAAAATCAAATACTGACATCTTGCTTAATACCTTGCAAAGGCATATGAGAATGGTGTGACAGGCTATTTGTTTCATTGTAAAATGTAATATATTCACTTGCATATTCCCCAAACAGGTCTATGAAATGTATATATACAATGTAAATAGGGCAGATACAGTGTATATATAAACACATCTAAAAGCATGAACTCTTTGCTTAACTCACCTTTTCAAATTCTTCTTAGGATGGTCAAAGTTAATCTTAACACAAATATAGACAATGACTTTGGTCATCTGATGGAAATGATATACGTAGGTAAAAATTTAGATAGAAAATAGTGGTTTCTTGATAAAAAGCATTCAGATGTTGTGCGGAAATGGCATTATTGAGTGAAACAATACAAGGGTGACAAATCGAAGTCAGTTAATTAGAGGCGCTTCTCCAATAAGTTAATAGCAAATATATTTCCTTTTATACTGTCCGATTTGTACAAAGATTTATCTTTTTAGTGAGCTTTTCAAGGCTCGTAACATAGTGTATTGCAGCAAAACAGATATGCCGATGACAAGCAGGTCAAAATTTATGCTTTTTGTAAAATCAACATGAACTTAGATTACTTTTTTTTTAACAGAAGTCAGTTATTTCCATTATTGTATATACATACGTTTATTTGTTCATACGTCAAGAAGATGTTCTCAGCTGCGATACTGGTGTGATATTTCAAATAAGATCTCACCACGACCATATTTAAGATCCAGAAAAAAGTAAATGTTAAAAATAGGTTATTTCTGTCAAACTGATTAAATATTTATTTCATCCAAACTGACTCAATATCTAAATGTTGATAAGGTATCGGGTGTTTTTATACGCCCGAAGGGACATATTATGTTATGGCCCCGATGTCCGTCTGTCTGTCAGCAATTTCGTGTCCGCTCTGTCACTCTTGAACCCATTGACGGATTTCGAAGAAACTTGACAAAAATGTTCACCACATCAAGATGACGTGTAGAGCGCATGTTCTGAATGGCTCGGTTTAAGGTCAAGGTCACATTTAGGGGTCAAAGGTCATATGAGTTTGTTTCCTGTCCGCTCTTTAACTCTTGAACTGCTTGAAGGATTTTAAAGAAACTTAGCACAAATGTTTACCACATCGAGACGATGTGCAGAGCGCATGTTTCGGATGGCTCTCTTCAAAGTCAATGTCACACTGTCCGTCTGTTAGCAATTTTGTGTCTGCTCTGTTACTCTTGAACCCCTTTCATGATTTCGAAGAAACTTGACATAAATGTTCACCACATTAATACGATGTGCAGAGTGCATGTTCTGGATGGCTCGCTTCAAGGTCAAGGTCACACATAGGGATCAAAGATCATACCTTCGGGCGTATATTGCTCCACATTCCGGTGCTCTTGTATTTTCTCTGTTACCTTAAATTAACTTCATGTCATTTGTAGATATAGCTAGGCTGTATGTTTGCCTTAAGTCCAGTTTCAAAACTACTCGAACATGGTAAAATTAATCAAGATTATACATAAATAGAAAATATATTTGGTGTATAATCAAACACCGTTGATGTTCGATTAATGCAGATATGATAACAATATGAGAAAATAATTTTTGAAATGTAATATACTTATAACTTGCCTCACCCACTAAGACTGCGTGCGTACCTTAATACTTCTTTTATGCATATTAAGTAGAAAAAATTTGATCGGCCATGGTAAAATATAAACATTTGTTATAATTTTACAAAGAGAATGAATAACGTTGCAATATATCACAAACGCAGAAATAATATATTTATTTTCTCTCGTGCAGTTATCGCTCGTATAACATTTTCGTGGTTTACAATTTACTTCGAAATATTACGGGGATATATTATTCAGTTAGCGAATGTTCAGTTTGCTTACAATATATGACTTTATTCTGAATGTTTCTGGCACATTTTGTGTTGTTTAATTTCAATAGATATCCCAACATTAAAGTCAGCGTTATGTCTTTTTGATTCCAACACATTTACAAGTCTATAAGTGTCACGTTGTGGCTGCTAAAACTATTCACTGACTTATATTTAATGGTCCTTTTAAGATTGTGGGATCCATTTAATGTATCTGTTTAAGCCGGTGCTAGAGGCCGCGAAGGTGATGCAGATTCCATTACCTGTTATGAACAGAATCAGTTAATCTGAGTTGCTAGGTTACTTTCTAGAGTTTAAATTTCCTTATTTGAAATAGATACAGCAAAGACAATCTATATCCTTCTCAGTGTCAAACACAGTCCATTGCAAATTTTATGACATCAATAACAGGAATGTTGGTAATTACATTAAAGATAAACTCAAACATTTCTCGCTGGTACATTTTTAGATCGATACATTTTCTTGATGGTTATATTTTCGATTCTTTAAATATGTATACATTGTAACGATATATGAATAAATTGAAAAGCAAAATGACAGGAGCAATAGAATGACTGCATGCAGTAAAAATGGTATTTCGATTCAAACTGACAACTAAAGCATACATCCTTTTTTTCTAGTAAGTTTTTACTTCTTTCAAGACTTAATTGATTTATTGTACAAAAATGGAAAAAAAAAATAATTCGATAAGCGATTTCTTGCTGCTCAAAGTGAATTTACTACTTAAACAGAAAGGGTAGAGTTACACATCTTTAAAAATATTGAGTAACATGCAGTTAAAGTTCTCTATTTTGCTTTCACTCTTTAGATTACATATAGTCGAAGAAATTTAGGTAGGTTTTACGTCTGCCACAAAGTTAGTTTTGAATGAAGTAAGCAAAATTCAAAACAGAAACACAAGATTCGACCTTATTTTTTCAATGTTGAAGTTAGAATTCTGTCTCATTAAATCCGTTTACTTGAGGCACCCTAGAAAAAAATGATATTGACATTTTTATTTTGTGTTTTATAATTGTTTACCAATAGTTTGATGTTTCTTTTATTAAAATTAATGGTAAAATGAATTCTCTGCAAACGTTTTGGGTAGTGGCCATCACTTTGAAATTTGTCTCTACTTGAGCTTGAGGAGAAACCATAAGTTATACAAAATTTATAAAAAGCGGCACGGTAAAAGCTGTTAAAAATTGCAAAACAGTGCGAAACACGGTCACCTTTAAGAATATATCAAACAAATGCCATTTTGTAAACATTACTATTAGGCATCTAATACCTTAAGGCGCATCCTTTTTAGTTTGCGATTTCATCAACTATGTACAAGGTTTGATCACAATGTAATGTCACTAGAGCTATAGAAATGTGTATAATGAAAAAAAAAACAATAATAAGTCTATCTACAGTCAGTACATACGATTTTTCTACTTTGTATACCACTTTACCACATAACTTAATAAATGACAAATTAACTGCCCTAATTCAAAAGACTTTTGCCAGCGAGAATGCTACAATTATTGCTTGCAATTTTGATAAAGCTTTTTTTACTAACAATATTATTAAACATTATACAATGTGGACCTGTGACGAAGTTTGTAAAGCCCTTTCCTTTTTATTGAACAACATTTACATCAGGTTTGGGAATGCAGTTTTTAGACAAGTTGTTGGTATTCCCATGGGATCAAATTGTGCACCCCTTGTCGCAGATTTGTTTTTATATTGTTATGAAAGAGACTTTATGTTGAGCCTCTCTCCAGATACGCAGGCAGATATTATAACGGCATTTAATAATACATCACGCTATCTAGATGATATTCTTAATATGGATAATCGTCTGATTATTTTTGGATTACATCCTCATTTATGACAATTTTATACATACCAAAATTTATGACAAGAAGGATGATTTTAATTTTAGTATTGTAAATTTTCCCCATTTGAATGGGGATGTACCTCAGGATTTGCCAGAGCGTGTAGTCATGTCAAGCATTTCAATGAACGTAATCAATATATTACAGGTCAACTTCTTCAGCAAGGCTACCATTATTACAAATTGCGTAAATATTTTGCTAAATTTTATTATCGTAATTCTGATTTAGTTTTAAAATTCAATAGTTATTTAAAGACACTTCTGCGAGAAGGTATTTCTAAACCCGTTTTTTATGGGATGTGGTTTACAAACTTCGTAAGATCTTGGGTCACGGTAATTTTCTAAATGTATTTGGAAAGATTATCAAACGTTTTATTAAAAGAGGTTACGACCCAACTGTTTTGAGACATACCGCATGTTTAGTGTTCAACCCGTTTACAGTTGGACACTACGCTTCCCTCTTTGATTGCGTCTGACGGAAGAGGGGGAGGACTCTATGATGAGCAGTTTTTAAATCCTACCAGGACTGAACTGTTTTGATATTTGTCTTCTGGCCTGTTTCGTCGGGCCCTTAAGGGTGTTTCTCTTGTTGCTCTGTCTTCTGAAAAGGCATTGAGTACATACGTTTTTGGTTCTTAAGGTTTGTTTTTTATATATTTATACACGAGCATTTTTGTGTTTTACATGCCATGCCTTTTTGTTTCCATTACGTGTGTAAGAGATTCACCTGGAGGGGATTACTTTTATTTACACTGTCCCATGTCTTTGGAACATGGTGGGGGTAAGAGTGAGGTTAGGTGCACCATAAACCGGTTTAAGCTCCCCAGTGGTGTTTTTGCCACTGACCGTTCCAAGGCGGTGCCCCACTGTGTTCCTTTGTTTGTTCGTTTCGTCTTATGTGTTGGCTTTGTGCGCGTGTGTGATGTTCGTTTTGTCCTTATGTGTTGGCTTTGGGTGTGTGTGCGTGTGTGTGTGTGTGTATGTGTGTGTGGTGCGCGCGTCTGTGTGCTGGGGGTTTCGTTTTTGGGGAGGCTGCGTTTTTGGTGCGTGACATTCCCTGTTTGATATTTTTCTTTGTTTTTTACCAAAGTACCTCAATCTATTTGCAAATAGTGTTTGAAAATATCATTGAAAATAGTTACATAATGAAATATTGACATGCACAGAAAGCATTGTAACGAAGATCGTCGGCCGTCAATGACGTTATTGGCGTAAGAAATATATGTTAAGAAAAAAAATTGTTCTATATTTATCGTTAATAAATAGGGAGGAGTGGAGCTAATAATAAATCGGTGGTAGCCGTGATTATTTGCATCAACGATGCCATGTTTATTATTGAAAAATTATGGACATATTTATTATTCGATTTACGCAAAAAATTGCATTTAAGTACTACTTTTAGCGAAACTCATTCGGTATATGCTGTTACAATTTACCCACGTAGAAGATTGATGCCATGGAACTATAGATATTGTTTTTTATCAATTTGAGAGTATTTATATTGTAATCTAACAGCTCGCAAACTATTTATGAAGAAAATCATCAAATTAGGCGAGTTGACCCTGTGTTACAAGTTATGAGCTTAAACTTTATATGACGTCACATCATTTTGACGTCATACTTTATGTCATACATTTATGACGTCACCGCTGAATCTTAATTAAGCTAATTGAATTCGCTCGTAGAGATCGAAACGTGTTTTACGGTCCTACACATAAGTCAGTATTACTTTTTATTTTATTTATGTTTTTGAAATGCTGTTTTCAACCGTTTGGCCTTGAAATAGTTTGTATGTAATGGAACTGAAGTAGAATCTCTTATGCCACAATCATAGGGGGTGAAATGTAACAGCCAACCACATTTTATCGTAGATTCATGTATAGGCGATTTCGCTAATGCATTAACAGACACGTCAGTAATCTTTATTTATCCGTATTGAAACTCGTAAACATAGAGTTCTACTGCCATTTTGCCCAACCAAGATAGTGTTATTTTAGCATGAGTATCAATTTAATAAACTCATTTTGCCCAACGAATAAAAGAATATGAGCACTACTGTATTACAGTTGTAAAAGATTTGTATTGACAAATACACATTCTGCCAAAATTCATTAGAAATGCAGGTTAACAAAATTGTTTTTACCTCCCTTTGTATTTCTCGGTTGCGCAATCAAGATAGATTGAAAAAATATGAATTTCAAAGCTACGCGCTGTTTTTGTTTCAGATAGTTTAATTACCCCATTATTCATTAAATGCAAATGTAAAACTAGAAATTTTACTGAAATCAAAGAACATTTTTCACTTCTTAAAACTTTTATGTTAAAGGACGGTAATTACAAAATTTCGTAAAAAGTAAACGAAATATATATTTCCAATAGGGACCTAACTCTTTGTAATGGGTCCTTTTGTTCCTTTCATAAATCTCAAACAGAATATATAAAAACTTCAAAAATGTCATAAAATGTTGCTCAAATGTAATTGATCACTTTAAACCATTTTGCAACAAATGCTATATTCTGTGCTCTTCAGCTCTCATTTGTTTTTTTTTCTCTCTCTCTCTTTTTTGAATTAAGATAAATGCTGTTTATAAACATTGAACTCGTATGAAACACAAATTGTTTAGTTAAGCAGTGCATAACATTGGAATATGTCTTAAGAGTGTACATATTTTCTAATAATATTATCACTAGCACGATTTAATTTTCTTTGATCTGTATTCTTTTTCGAAACATCTAATTCAACATAAGATTAGTGTTTCATCATAGATATTCGGGGAACGGCCGACACCGTAACCACTAGACCACTTCTCGCCTCACTTTACCAACGCTCCCCTGAATACCTAATAACATCTATACGCGTAGCATTATTCAGCACAAAAATCAACCAAGCAAGACTCGGTTTAACAAAATCTGTTCACAAGAGGTAATGAAATGAAAAATACACATCACATCCCGAGCGAAAGACCTATATTTGTTTAGAAAATATAATTAGTCATACGGCCTTGAAGACTGCCATCAAATCAATGAACGACGTTATACAAAACAGCTGAACGAATGCTAGTCAATGTACGAACACGCAATGTGTCAGCCTCATAAAGATTTTTAAAATTATATTATGTTAACTGTCGCCTCGACAAACATTATGTTGCATCCGATAATGATGTTTCATTTGTAGTATACATGTCATATATATATATATATTATATATATATATATATATATATATATCATTCTAAAGATCTCAAAAATGTCGTTACAGGTAACATTTTAATTGCTTTGTTTCTAAAATATTTATTGCAATTGTATTTTATTGAGTTAAGCATTTGTGGAAACAAGGCGTTTTGAATGACAATTGTTTTCCTTCCTTAACCACTTCGTCTCATCTTAATTAGAATATAAGAAACATGCTTTTCAGTGAATGATTTGAAGAGGGTGGTGGTCTTGAGTTAACGTGTCAGCTGTTTATCGCGGGGTAGGGGAGGGGGTCGTGGGTTCGAGTCCATTAGGGTCACGACAACGCCCTCTAATATGACACCAGTACTGTTTTTTCCAGGATGCGTACTAGAGAGTGGTTCAAACAAACTTGAAGCTTTCGTCACGACTGAGCTAAAATAAATAAGTATAAACTAAATATGAAGTTTTACTCTTCCTTCCTTCACAGAATTGCAAAAGGTTGAAACACAAAAATTGTTACTTCTTTTAGACTGACTTGTTGGGGAGGGTGATAAGGTCTTGTTCTACATCTTTCCATAAGCGGCAGGAATTAAATGACTGTGACTCAATTTAATGCAAGTTTTTCTAAGTTCGCTGTTATTGTGATGCTACTTTCCATACTTCACTACCTCTATGAAAGCTGCATAGTTGTCGTGTGTTCCAAGACGTTGTCCTTTAGTGCCTTTTTGGATTAAGATATGTTAAGTCCCGTGATTCGATTCCCAATGGGGAAAATTATTTCATAAAAATCCGTTAAGTTAAATAAATGGCTGATTCTAATTACGAATTGCTTTACGTCAATTGGTTATTTTCAAATGATAGGTAATAATTGTTAATTGCGAAATGCAGAACAATAGAAAATACTTCAGTTACGAAGAGCAGAGTATACTAATCAGTAGGTAAATGCATACTTAAAACACTATTGGCTAATTCTCTTTTAAAAGCTCTTTTAAACTCATTTTAGAGCAAACAGTTCGGTCTAACGTTTGCATGACCGGTAGAACATGATATTTCTTCAAACCAGACTGGTGGAATATTATATATTTTCCAGTACTTGAAAGATACATTCATTAATTATGGAAGGCCGGTGCGCCTTGCTAATTGCCAAATGCTAAAAGAAAAAATATTTAATGCTTAAAGCCAATTATTTAATGCTAAATGCCAGATACTTAATGCTAGATGCTACATACTAAATGCTTTATGCCACATATTTAATGCTAAATGCGCCATGCTAACTGCCAAATGCTAAACGCTAAAATATTGTGAAAAATGCTGTTTGCTAAATGCTTAATGCCAAATAGTGACTGTTAAATGGTAATTGTAAAGCAATAAATGATAAATGTTAATTGCGAAATACGAAACCATATGCGATGCAAAACACTTATTGCTAAGTTCATCACTAACATAAGCCAACAAATAGGGACATTTTTGATATGTCGTCAGGATAGATTAGAACTTATATCCCTCTCTGGTGTTAGTAGGAACATTTTGGATTTTGAATCTGTCTCAAAAACTCATAATCTGATCCGGAAGCGTAAATCACTGTAGTTTTCTTCATGTTATTACAACATGAAACACAAGAACTTGTTGTTTGTAGCTCTGGCTTTCCATACTATGACATTAGTTCATTAACTTATCAAGCGAAATACTTTGCAATAAGCATTAATTATTTGACATTCAGAATTTAGTGTTTGGAATTTAGCATTTGTCATTTGGTATAAGGTGTACGGCATAAAACATTTAGTTTATCATTTGTCATTAAGTTTTTCGCATTTGGCATTAATTAAACGGCAATTAACATTTGGCTATTAGCATGGTACACCGGTGGTGCTTTGGTAACTTGGTAATAGCTAGAAGACAAATATCCGCCTCCAATTCCATGTGTTTAACTATTTATTACGTTTTGCCTACAGCATTGCAAGACAGGTATAACAATATATTTTAATAGTATACCATATTTTAGGTACCCGCCCGTCATGAAATAATGCACGTAGGGGCACCTGGGGTCTTCCTTCACCATGAAAGCTAGAAAGTTGCCATATGACCTATAATTGCGTCCGTGCGACGCTAAGTCCAGCAACAACAATAATTTCAGTGTAGTATTTTTTAGTATTCCAGTATTTTGTTTTGCCAAATCCAAACGAACCACTTCTACTGGGTTGCTTACAATTATTGATTAAAGGTTGTTTAACTAGTCAAAGGCATGATAGTAAAAATAAAACAGAAATATTTGCTAATTTGTGTCTGTGAAACGTCATGATGTCATTTATGTTAACGGACGTTAACCCACGCTAACATCAGGGATATTATCGAAAACAGCAATGGGCAATATTAACAATACAAACAACAGGAAAACTACTTTCACAAATGCCTGACATGTGAAAAATTATAACAGTATTACATTTAAGCATGAAATAAACAGTCCAGGTTCACGACAAAATTAAGGACTAAGGGATATATATCAAAACGACCTGCTTCCCACTCTTTTATATATCCAAAATGTAGCATAACGCAGACGAATGATAGATTATTAACAGTCTGACACTAGAAAAAAAGCAACATTAATTGCGTCAATCATAAATCCTTTAGTCCATTTTATCATCATCAAATATATTCTCTTCTCTTCCTGTCAGGTAAATTCACTTCAGGCTGTGTCCAATATAACTTTTATCACATCTGATATTTCCGTGTTGTAAATAACGCTTGCAAGTGCTACATAACATGTATTCTAATATTAAATAATTATCTTTTTATAAACGGATAAGAATCTCTCTTTTTCGAAGATTAACTCCGTTACATTTCCAATGATTTCTTTCAATTTTGTTTACTTTGAATGAGATAATTGCCATTCGTGATTGCTTTTCGAGCCAATTATTTTAACAAATCTCCTATCGTGCGCCCGGCTGAGATCATAGATCGCATAAGAACAAACTTATTATGCGATAAATTGAATATTTGTGAACACCCCGACAGAAATTGTTTTGTTCAGCAAAGGAATGTAATTCTATCGAAAGACTAGATAATATATTCCATAACTATGGTAAATTTCATTTTAAATTCATTCTCTTTAACATTCTCTTCAAGTTGAGAAAAATGGTCTTTTTAGTCAGTCTTTTGAAATACAAGAGTAGTTTATTTCTAAAATGTATTCGTGTACATACAAAGAAGTTTTGATGAAATCACTTATTTGATTTATTCAGTGAAGACTGCAGAAAGGTTTGGCTGCTGAAATTCGTGATAAATAAGAAAATGTATTGTTATTGTATAAATTGTAACATGTGAACGATTCAATAATGGGTAACTGAACAATAAACAAATCACCCGTGCATATCAACTCATTTTTTCAGAAAGGGTATACAACCTCATATAGCATGTTTGTTCTAACGTCTCATATCAGTATTCTTCGCAAGCACAGGAAATGTATTTTCTGTTCCATTCTTGTCTTAAAGAGTGTCTTTAATACAATATGGAGGCAAGATCTTTGGGCAAAATTTGTTACATAAAACATTTACTGCTGTCTAAAATTTAATGTTGGTGTTCTTATTTTCAATATATTAAATGACCTAAATAGTTTTTGTGCAATTAATTCAAATGTGATAGGAGTCTCATATGATAATGCAGTCGTAGAACATGGTTTAATAATTATTTGAAGTGATCTGTAATGTTGTAGGCTGGTGTATCTGTAATGTTGTATGCTGGTGTATTTGTAATGTTGTAGGCTGGTGTATCTGTAATGTTGTATGCTGGTGTATTTGTAATGTTGTATGCTGGTGTATCTGTAATGTTGTAGGCTGGTGTATCTGTAATGTTGTATGCTGGTGTATCTGTAATGTTGTAGGCTGGTGTATCTGTAATGTTGTATGCTGGTGTATCTGTAATGTTGTAGGCTGGTGTATCTGTAATGTTGTATGCTGGTGTATTTGTAATGTTGTAGGCTGGTGTATTTGTAATGTTGTAGGCTGGTGTATCTGTAATGTTGTAAGCTGGTGTATCTGTAATGTTGTATACTGGTGTATACGGTTGTTGATGCAAAATTAGCAACATATCTCAAGTCAGCAATATACGGTAGTATGTATATTAACACAACCACACATTTTTCTGTAAGTATTTTATACTGCCTGTATAATCAAAATGATTCAATATAATCTTCTTTCTTCTATCTCCCCTGAAAACCTATTAAATGATGCATAATTTATATCTGGGTCTTGCCAAATTCAGAAAGTCGCGAAAATTCCAAGAATGAACTTGTTGGATCAAACAGCAGTGCATTTATTGTTATGAAAAACGACGCTAAATCAGATCAGATGGATGTAATATTTCGTTCCTGGATGGAACTAATATTAGGAATGTGTATAAATTGCTACAAACATATTCAATTTACTTCAGCGCATCGTGAGGTTTGTCTGTAATTATTTCCACTGACTCCAGCTGACTACCGTATTCCACATATTGTTTTCAGGATAATCTTTCATTTCAGAATGCTTGGGAACATATACAGAAATCACAACACATAGTGTAAACGTCAAGGAACACTTTCATTATTGTTGTATGATTTAAACGTACTGACAGAATATTTTACCAAACGAACACCTAAAGAACATTGTATATGTAAAATGCCACACATGCTGGGCATAGTTACTTGGCAAGAATTCAGCTATACTATTGCAAACTAAACACGAACACTGAATTAATGTATAACGAACAATGATATATCTTCCTTGTAATCAATGCTACTTGATTTACTTCCAGAATAAAGATTTGAGTTCAGACATAAAGTGTTTTGGTAGTATAAACCTTTATATTAACTAGCATTAATTTACGTTATTGCTACATGCAATGCATAGTTCTTAAAAAAATGCCAACAGACACGTATGATGCATTTACGATACTCTTATATGCAATGCATCCTGGTTCGCATTTTTCGCATTGTATATCCATCTGCTCAGTGTCGAACAACTACAGGACTTCAGTTTTGTGCACAGTGAACTTATCTGATGTGTTTGTCTCGCGTTCAAAGACAGCCTTCCACTATGTTCTTTTATGTATTATCTGCGTCATGCTCTACATGTGTGATATCCTATTGAAAGTCTTGAACACTTAGCAAATAACAACCAGATGTGACAAAAATTCTACTAACATAGCTCATACAGAAAAATTTTAAACAAACAGTTAAATATGTCGCTTTAAAGCTTCCGTGCTTCAAAGATTCTAAAACAATATAACACACAATCCTAAAATGATTCTTTTTGTTTGGCCCAAATATTTAGGTAAAAATAATTTGGCCACATTATCGAAGTAAATTAATAAGATTGCTTCGATTAAAGTAAGCATGTCTTAGAATCTCCAAATCTTGTTTGCTAACTTCGCTCGCACTGACTTTTCCCTTTTGTATACAAAACAATAATCCTTATCAAACCGAAGATCGCATAATTTATCTTTATAAATCAGGAGTCGTGTTCATTGAATCACATGTTGGATAACAAGCTTGCTTATATTGTTATTCAAAAAACGACGTAAATCACGATTAGATAAAACGTTAAACAATTAGGAATGTGTTATAAATTGAAAACGAATAATTGACTCAGCATCGGATTGTCTTAATTACTTCACTGACTAGCTTGACTACCTGTGTTCAGAAATGTATTTAGTTTGTAATCTTTATTAATTCCCGCAATAGCAAAATCACACAATAAAACGTAAGAAATTATTATTGATTTGTAGATTAACACGTACTGACAGAATTGTTTACTGCAAAACGGAACTAAAAAATGTTATGTAATAATATCACTGGTCTAAGTTATGGCTAAGATTCAGTATCTTGAACAACACGACAGAGAATTAATGTAACGAACATGAGTATACTCTTGAAATCATATGTATTGATTTACTCCAAATAAAATTGCGTTAGTAACAAAGGCGTATATAAACCAATAATCTAGCAGTTTACGTTATTGGTCATTGCAATGATATTCAAAAAATGCACAGACATATGATGCATTTACGTACTGCTTTATAGGAAGTGGTTATTCGAGTGTCTGCCTTGCTCGTGTGAACCTGGCTTCAGTTGTCCAGTGAAGTTTAAACTATTTTATTCTGCTAAAGCCCATATGTTTTTATGTATTATCTGGTTCCACATGTGTATATCTTTAGAAAGTCATGGATCACTTAGCAAATAATCAAACTGATGTAAAAAATCACAACAATATAAGAAAATTTTAACAAATTAATATGTCCTTTAAAGCTTCTCTGTTCAAAGATTTAAAACATATACACACAAAAATTTCGTTACCAAATATAATAGGTAAAAATAATCTGGCCACATTATCGAGAAATTAAAAGATTTTCGATTGTATGTGTCTTTGAAATCTCCAATTTGTTTGCATCCGCTAGACTTTAAACTTTTTATACTTAAACATGATTTCAAAAATTCGCTTATTTCTTACTAATCAGAGTCGTTTATTGACATCATGCCATTTTGATTACTGCAGTTCATTTTATTACGGTCTGTGATTTCATTAGTACGAGTAATAGCCTTGACAGTATATGTAACTTAAAGCTTACTGTGATTAAGGAATTGATAACCGATAGATAAGTTGTATTATTTTAGTATTTAGTTTGATGTGTTTTCATCTAAAACATAGCGTTAAGTGAGCTAATATAATTCTTAAAATGAAAAAAAGTAAGGAAGTCTGTATAGCTGTATAGCTTAATTTAATGTTTTTCTTCAAATAAGCATAAAATCGTATGCACAACTAAATCACTGCGCTTAGAATACAAACTGGAAGATTCGATAGAAATAGAATACCACGTGAAGAAAGACATTGATTAATTTGCAATAATGTTGATATAGAAGATGAATATCACTTCGTATGTGTTTGTCCTGCATATAATGATATTAGAAGAAAATATATAAATAACTTATACTCCATCCGTCCATCTGTTTATAAGTATTTACAATTGTTAAGATCAGCTGATAAAAATATTCTTGTGAAACTATCATTGTTTGTAAAAAAAACTCTTACTGTAAGAAATTCCATAATTAATAACGTTGTTTAACTGTCTAACCTCCTATATGTAATCTGTTGTACCAAGCTGTTTTACTCTTTTTGTCTAATTATCTTTTTATTGTATGTATTTCATGTACGTGATGTTATATTCTTGTATTTATGTGTTGAGACGATGTACTTCGTACAAGTCTATAATAAAATATATGTTCTGTTCTGTTCTGCTAAATAATGTACAAATAACATATGCGACAACTGTATTTAATGCTTCACTGAAAAAGGTGAGAACAACAACTGCAGGAATCCAGTGTCACAGCTTGAGACGCTACAATTACCGTTTCTGCATTGAAATGAAGTTTAGCTGTACAGAGCTTGAACAATGCAAAATATAGTAACAAAATAGCTTTACACATTTAATATTGGATACTAACCCGGACTAGAACTATTACGGCTACTAAGGCGATACATTATCCCACAAAAATTGTAATTTGTATTTACTAAAGTTTGAACAATGCTGACCTCAAACACTAGTCATTTATTTAAGAAGTTATGTCGTTTGAGCAGTTCGGTACAGATACGAAAGTGAAACAATAACTTGCTAAGGAAACACTTTTATCTTATTACCAACAGATCGTTATTAGAACGGCAGATGTGCTCATCAATACAAATTATAAAAAAAAATAATAAACGAGTATACATCTGTTTGATTTAATGTCAAGTTTTCCCAAATTATAACATATTCCCCAAAGATAATGTGATGTTTACAAATATTAGAAACAGATGGAATCAACATTTTTGTAACTAAAGATTTCTGGTTTAAATCAGCTCAGACATAAGCATACAGCTCAGACATAAGCATACTGATTATGTTTGTTTGTTTTGGGCTTAACGCTGTTTTTCAATAGTATTTCAGTTATGTAACGGCGGGCAGTTAACCTAACCAGTGTTCCTGGATTCTGTACCAGTACAAACTCTTCTCCGCAAGTAACTGCCAAATTTCCCACATGAATCAGAGGTGGAGGACGAATGATTTCAGACACAATGTATTTTATCAAATCGTCACTGAGAACATATACGGCCTGCCGGAGGATCGAACTCGCGACCCCGCGATCCTTAGATCGGCGCTCTCCGTATTGAGCTAAGCGGGCGGATTATTATGTTTTGCCATGTGGGTTTATCAGTTGTTTTTTTTTTTCATAGAAAATATCTTGATTTGTTCGAGTGTTTATTATTATATCTGTACAATTGCGACAAGAAATTCCAGACGCCGATATGGCATATGATATAAGGTAATTGCAAACAGGTAAAACAGATAAGAAAAACAAGAAATTGTAACAGAGTTACCCCGCCTAGGGGCATTTTTCACAAAACATACTGCATGCCCATACAATATCTTCTAGGTAATAGGGCAACATACTAACAATGTATATTAATTATAACTATATATCATATAATTCATGGAGACATTCTGAAGTTGAATGGTTTAGAATGCTAATATCTGTATTTTGATTTTATCTTTAAATTGGTAAGGAAAAATAAATAAAAATTTAATGAAATATTTTATGTATTAAAGGGAGGTAATTAATAAACAAATGAAATGCATGACATATGGTACTAAAAACTTGTTTTTGAATTACACACAAGAAAATGTTAATTCTATTGTTTGTCAATGCAGAGCTGCACTACATATCAACCTAATATGTTGCGTAGTAATGCTACATTTAGCTATATTAACCATTAAGTTATAACTTGTGGCCAGGTTTGCATTTTACAAGTCTGAAATTGTTAATAGGTTTTTATATCTATCAAAACCAATCATCTTACTTAAAATATAATTGGAAAAACATATATAACAAGAGCTGTCACCATAGGATGACACATGCCCCCGATGAGACTTTGAATGAATAGTTATGGCCGATGTTAGAGTTTAGGACCTTTGACCTACGGACCTGGGTCTTGCGCGCGACACGTTGTCTTACTGTGCCACACATTCATGCGTAGTTATTTTAAAATCCATGCATGAATGACAAAGATATGGACCGGACACGCCCATCATTGCACTATCATGAAATATGATCTTTAACGTCTAAGTGTGACCTTGACTTTTGAGCTACGGACCTGGGTCTTGCGCGCGACACGTCGTCTTACTGTGGTACACATTCATGCCAAATAATTTTAAAATCCATGCATGAATGACAAAGATGTGGACCGGACACGCCCATCATTACACTATCATGAAATATGACCTTTAACGTCTAAGTGTGACCTTGACCTTTGAGCTACAGAATGGGTCTTGCGCGCGACACGTCGTCTTACTGTGCCACACATTTATGCATAGTTACTTGAAAATCCATCCATGGATGACAAAGATATGGACCGGACACGCCCATCAATGCATTATCATGAAAAAACACCTTTAACGTCTAAGTGTGACCTTGACCTTTGAGCTACGGACCTGGGTCTTGCGCGCGACACGTCGTCTTACTGTGGTACACATTCATGCCAAGTTATTTGAAAATACATCCATGGATGACAAAGATATGGACCGAACACGAAAATTGCGGACAGACTGACATACCGACAGACGGACAGACGGTTCAAAAACTATATGCCTCCCTTCGGGGGCATAAAAACACATGTATTGTACTTTAGCATAAAAAGGGAGATAATTTTATGTACGTAAAAAGAAAAATAACTTGGGTGCTTTGTACATGACACAATGTCTTGAATGATGAATATATATTCAAAGTTATTTGAATATAATCCAATGCATATACAAGTTACAGACCAAAAATCTCCAAAGATGACCTTAGTCTTGGAGCTATGGTTCTTGGACTTCTAAGTGTGACCTTGACCTTGTAGCTAGGGCCTGGGTCTTGCACAAGAAACATCAACTCATTATGGGGAACATTTATGCCAAGTAGTTTTAAAATCTCTTGATGAATGGCAGAGTTATGGGCTGGACAAGAAACGGACCATGCTAACATTTGACTTCTAAGTGTGACATTGACCTTGGAGCTAGGGGTCTGGGTCTTGCACAAGATACATCAACTCATTATGGGGAACATTTTTCCCAAGTAATTTTAAAATCCCTTGATGAATGGCAGAGTTATTAACAGGACAAGGAACAGAACCTGTAGCCTTTGACCTTTAAGTGTGACCTTAACCTTGGAGCTAGGGGTCTGGGTCTTGCGCATGACATATCGACTCATTGTGGGGAATATTTATGTCAAGTAATTTGAAAAGACCTTGATGAATGGCAGAGTTATGGTCCTGGCACAAAACAAACCCTGTTAACATTTGACCTCTAAGTGTGACCTTGATCTTACAGCCAGGGGTATGGGCCTTGCGCATGACACGTCGTCTCATGGGGAACATTTATGCCAGAGTATTTCAAAATCCCTTCAAAGATGACAGAGTTAAGGATCGAACACGAAATGTGGTGGACGGAAGGACAGAAGGACGGGCGGAAGGACGCAGCCTATTTCTTTAATCTTTGAAAAATTTTATGAGAACTACGCACAAAAAAAAATGACGATGTTTCAATGGTAAGCTATATTTCACCCGACTATGCACTTTTCATATGTGTTATGCAAATGTTAAGCATTATGTAAAATCAATGCTCATCATAAATAATATATGTTCCCTTTGTTTGTATTGAATTCATGCAGGTTTCGACATGGGAAGGTCGATATCAGTTTTCACAGAACAACTGTAACCACTGGCTTTCAGTGATTTTATTCATATTTTGTCTGTATTAAACAAGTGGTCGTTGCGAATTATAACTCTCTTGCAATCAAACGTTTGCACACTAGATTTTCTTCATGGGGCCGAAAAAAAGATTAAACGTGATGGTTACTTTTAGGCAAAAAAAATGAGGAAGGAATGCTTAAACTTAAGTTAAATTTGTTTAAAGCATCGCATAGCCATTCATAACGACGAAAGACTGTTTTAACCGGACCACTACATGTATTAAAGACATGACAGTTTAAATTTAAGAATAGGCGGCCCTTTTAAGTGTCTGAAATATGTTTTTAGTAATATTTCTTAAGTTTCTAAACCATGATACCTTATTTCGTTCTAGTAAGAAAACGGGAAAATATTTTCCAGGATTAGGGAATTACAGTTCAATTAATTATTTAAAAAGCACACAAACCATCCTTTTTGTATGTAGCTTTGGGAAAAAGTGGCGGTCTTTTTTATTAAATTTTAAACACAGTAAAAAAACATTTCTCATTTTAAAAACAGATTTGAAAACTATTTCACATCCTTAACCCTTAGCCTGCTGGCGACAAGTTATTCTGCCTTTGCGACCAGCGCAGACCAAGATCCGCCTGCACATCCGTGCAGTCTGATCATGGTCTGCACTGTTCGCCATTCAGTCAGTATCTTTTTGGTATGCACCCCTTAACAGTTAATGGTACCATCCAAATTAAAAGATGGACAAGTTCATTATAGAAATTAAGCAGGGTAAAGATTAAATAACTAAAGAAGACGTATGAAGACAGGGGCAATATTAGAACAATTTATCTAAAGTATCTCGAGTTCCATCTATAACAACCTCTTCCAATAATACAAGCAATGACATGTTGACGCATTGAGCAGGACAGCGCCTTGTTTGATCATAAAACAAAAAGTAACCTTTGTTTTGGCTCATGGTATCTTTCGGCTTAAATGATATAATCTTAAAAGGCTAATTTAGCAAAAACAACAACATCCACTTTAAAGGCAATTAATTTCTTCAAAATATGGTAAAAACATAATAGGATATGATTTAAAAACGAGATTGTACCATAAGGGAACAGGTACCTACAGTTACTGTTAGTTCAAGTCATTTGTTACAAGGAAACTTACATATTATCATCTTCATCGTCTCAAAGAGGACAATATTCACAGTGAAAAAGACAAACAAACCTGAATTTAAAAGAACCTAGGATTTGGGTAGGTAGATCATAAATTTGATTTGGTGTTTGACGGCGTATTAGATCCCATGCGAAATTCCAGGTGCATGTGCATGCTGAATATCATTCTTACAAAGTTTTCTGGTTCTAAGTCAAATACAATTTGAGATTCGGCAATACAAACTTAATAACAATCCTATTTACTCTCATGACGCTAACTAAAGTACTTTTAATGATTAGGCGACACAGACTTTAAGGACTTCGAATATTTTCAACTTAGGACAAATACGTAAAATCTTTCAAGATACACCAAACACAAACTTTAGTGCCTTTAAACATATTTTGATAAAGTCAAGGGTCATACCTCTGGTCTTACTGAGTGAAATGATAAACAAAATGCTTGGTGCACAGTTTCCTAAATATCAATTTTGAAATGTTAAGATATGTGTGAAACGAATCTTGTCGTACGGTTGGGCATCCAAATGGACAAAAGCAAATCCTCCTTCCAACGAAAAGAAGAAAAAATATAGAGAAATGGGACATAAAACTAATATTTTGAAGAAAACTGCAGTGCACTCAATTTTGCAACAGAGTATAATGAAAGTACGTGTCAGACCTCTTTTGATGTATCGATTTTCTTTTTTTTTTCTTTTTATAAGCTAGCAAATATACGTCCTCCCTGCATGCAATACGTCCTCCCTGCATGCAAGTGATCGTGTTTGAAATACCTTAATACTAGGGATGGCGTGTTCACTGTGAGAAATTTGAGAGCTAGTGATTACGAAAATTAATAAGACCATGTCTTTAGAATATTAAATTATATGTGTTTTCTCATTTGTATAAACATTGCATAATATATATAATACGGACATAAATTAGTCATAATGTTATAAAATATTTATTTGTTTTAAGTCCAATTTCCAAACTCTTATTTATTTCTCATAGAAGCAATTTAGTTTTGAGTATTTCGTAACGCTTTTATTGTTTTGCCAATATTTGAAAAACTTCGAAAATAAAACTTTCCAACAACAACAACACCTTTGTTTACTTTCATAGTACGTTTGTATTTGCTTGCTCAATTTATCCAACAAAGCATTTTGTATATTTTCAAAACTTTTAGAAAGTGTCGTAAAATAACTAAAAATGTACAATTGTATGATGCGGCGGCTGTCTTGAAAGAGAAACACACCAACAAATTCAAGAAGGTCAAACTGTCACAATAAAGGTCACAGCAAATTTCTTTTGACTTTTGAAATACTCTATACCTATTGAGTAGGCTATCGGTCAATATTCTCAAGTCTGATTAGTTCAAGGGTCATGATTCCAGGGCGACTAACCGGCTGGTTATCGAACTGGATAAGATGTTATAAAGTCATTATGTAGATCTGAGTAGTAATTATGTCAGTTTTCGCAAATGTAAGTAATTCAGGAGCCATAGCTGAAGAATGACTAGGAGTATACGGTTGGTAATCAAACTTCTCCGATTTGTTATCCCATGAACAAGTTTTGTGAACACTGAATAAGAGCTACTAAAGTTAGAAAGCGGATACTGTCGCATTTAAGTACCGTAACTTTAGAGCAACTGGGACACTCAGGTGTGTTATTAAACGTAACCGAGATATATTGCCCACTGAAATTGTAACCTAGGTTGGTGAACATTGGGTGAGGACTACTTAAGTTAGGGAGAGGCGCTCATAAGCGTTCTGTTTACGTCGACTTTTCGCTGCGCAACTATTTTATTTCGCTCTGCGACCCGCCATTGAAAATTCATAAATCTCATGTGTGTTTTCACTTGGCAGGGTCGCGGGGCGCAAAGATAAAATGGCACAAATCAGCCACCACAGTTGAGCATAATTCAACCGTCTATAATAAACAAATATCTGCTGTAAAAATGTGGACATGTCCCAGTTCATATACGATGTAATACTGCAAGTTCCCGTTTAGTATATTTCGATAAACTTGCAGCTAAGCATGTTAAATTTAATAGTACTATATTATAGTATCAGACACTGGTCGAGGATCCCAATGTATTGTCGATCTATATAAAATACTGTTGTTTTGAAGGGGGATAATAAAGATATATATGTGTCTAATGACTTGTATCGGGACTTTTGAAAAAGCTGCCATAATACAACAATAAACTGATGGTAAATGCAGGCATATGTAGATTTTGTGTGTTTATATGATTGCGTTACATTGTATGGACTCATACTATCTTTAAAAAATAATAAAGTATGTAATGAAACGTATTCAATTCTTGAAAAGAAATTAAGTATTACTGTTTTACAAAGAACCTTCAGCTGTTAGGCTCTCTAAAAAGAACTGAAATATCCTCAAGAAGGCATAAGGCAAACATGAATAATTTGATTCCTTTATCAGATATCCTTAAATTATTGATAACGTTAACCTTTTTGAGATAAAGCAGCATCTTTCAGTATTTTTACTTAATTGGGCTCTGCCTAGATGCAGCGTAAAAAGTTATCCGAGAGAAATTCATTCCTTTAGTGATTAATCTTTTTCTTGCAGGCAATTTTCAACAAATAATCATAGTAAAAAAACTAAAATTAAAAGAACTACATATTTTAACACAGGACGGTAATGTACGTTCGTAAACAGGAAAATACGTGGCAAACAATAGAGATAGTACCTAAATTTTTCAAATCATAGGTTTGAAGTTAAAAAGCTTTGAAATGAATACAAATGTCCATATATTTTTCAAAAACAGAAATACCGACAATATTTTAACCAGAAGTGTGGAGTTATGAGCATTTAATATTTTCATGTTAACGAAAATTTTGTGATCAAGGAAATGTAACTCTTCTTGAACATGGAGAGCATAAACATCAAAGGGACATAATATAGTCAATATTTTCTAATTGGGTGCATTTGATTTAACATTCAGTTTTGATCTGGATTGCTAAATAATGATCCATGATACTGTGTGCTAAAAATTTAGAACATCTGGAACAGTCTATTAACAGCAAAACTATGCTTTAGCAGAATATAAATAGTTAAGCTCTAACTGGGACTCGAACCCAGGACCTCTCACACCCAAGGCAGACACTCTACCACTTCCCTATAACAGCAGTAGCTAATAGCTATGCAGTTTAATTGCTGGATTACATTGCGTGAACTGGACCAATAATCGGTGAACTCCGGATTATTGGCGTATTCGCTTTGTTACCTAACGGCAATTTTTGTGTAAAGAAAAAATATAATCTAATGCTGCCAACGTCATAATCGGTCAAATCTGCCAAAATTTCTCTGACGTGTTGTTCAGAGTATGAACTTACTAACTGGTAGTACCAGTGAAATATTACTTACACTGAATCTTTTATAGTTGCCCTTTTTGCAGCTGCCGAACGGCAAAGACGGTGAGTTTTGTCCAAATATAAGTAATTATTTTACCAGTTTTGAGAGGATTTCAATTGCTGGGAAATTACAGTTACAAACTAAATACCTTTCTGCAACACATGGAGTCATTAGCATTCACTGTCAGTCAGTATTATGACTAAGATCGACTGTCATTCATTCATTTCAAAGTTTCATAGACAGAGTCCGTTGTTTACATTTTTATCGTAACCGGTGCACTTGTAAAAATCACTTTAGTTTGAAAAATCAAAGTATGCGAAGGGCTATGGTACGGTCTCTACAAACAACAACGTAAAGTTCCAGTTTTTTATCATCTGCATTGTAACGTTACTTTCTGTGTCGTAAAATAATGTCTTATGATCCGACAAATATACTATCTATAAGCAACAAAAAGGACTGGACTCATTATACGTCAATTACAGCACGACGATCATTTTACATCTCTAATGTAAATACACTATTCCCCTGTCAACTTTGAGAACGTACGACGGGTAACAACTAGCGTCTTCGTTAACCTGTTAGTAATCACACGTGGCGTCCAGTATTCAAAATTACAACGACTATTCCCCTGTCAACTTTGAGAACGTACGACGGGTAACAACTAGCGTCTTCATTAACCTGTTAGTAATCACACGTGGCGTCCAGTATTCAAAATTACAACGACTATTCCCCTGTCAACTTTGAGAACGTACGACGGGTAACAACTAGCGTCTTCATTAACCTGTTAGTAATCACACGTGGCGTCCAGTATTCAAAATTACAACGACAGCGATTCTTTTAAGTGGCTCAATTTTACCGTTTTGCAATGTCTATTTAATGTTGAATGGACAAGTATCTTTAGCTTGTGCTAAAGGCCTGGCCAGCTCGTCCCCGTTATGATTTTAACAAGTATTTATGGCAATGCAATGTATATTAATTTGTATCAGTGCTGTGAACCCTTTGCAAGTGGAAAATGTCCAACCGGACATCTAAAGAGCAATCAAGTGTTCCATGCATTCCATACAAAGTTCACAACCAGAATTTGTTCATTAATATTTTAAGATAAGTATCATGTTTTGAACTATTACTGATGTAAGAATAATAGAAATTTGTTGTATTCTTTTTCTGATAATTTTTATGTTGTGTTAAACGTCATGTCATAGAATTTGAAACTTAACAACCTTTTATTTTAATAAGATTTCTTAATGAATTACATAGGAATGTTAGTCTATATTTTGAGATGATGGTATTATGAAGCGATCTGATTTAAAAACAATGATTGATCTGGTCCTATTAATCCTATACAAATAAAGACGGAATTCGGAATTGGATTTTTACAGTATCTGGCAAGAAAAAATCAAAATCCCTCTTTCACACAAAAGAAAAATAGAAAAAGGGGAAAGTGCAGTGCTCTAACTTTCGCAACAGAGTGTAATAGAAGCACGAGTCGGACTTCTCTGTTTATGTACCGATTTAGATTTTTTCCTATTCATAACCTAGCAAGTATTTAAAAATGTCAAATCAAAATCTTTTACCTTATCAAGATATCCTGAATTTACAATGTTAATATTTCAACTCGGAGTTCTTAAGAATAACGGATAATATTACCAATGGTTTTGCCTTGATTTCAAAGAGATCAATGGAAAGCATTGTTTCGAAAAAGGTGGATCAAACAGATTTTCATTAATAAACAAATTGATTACCAGACGGCTAGACACTTCCTTGCACGTTATTACAGCATTTTCAATATTTTGAACATACTGCGTCTTGCATATTTCTATCAATTTTCTTCAACAGTGAACAGTGAAACTTTTTATTTTGATATCGCAATGGCAGTCAATGCTGAAAACGTTTTAGAGAATTAGAGAGTCTTTAATGTCCTAATGAATTATCGCATGCCTTTATGTATACATCTTTCAAAGTAGCGTGTATTAAGCCCAGTTGGGGTGGGGTGTAGACTTTCACATGTTAGAATGCCATCCAGCTGGCTAACAGAAGGCCGGTGGTGGTTTCACCCAGGTGATTGCTTATGCCTGAAATAAATGCTAGATGGGCACCTGGGTTGAAAAGCTTGAAGTCGACATATGACCTAATTTATGTCGATGTGACTCTAAAAAAATAAATCAGATTTGAGAAATGCACTTTTGTTTTGGTAAAAGCAAAATGTTAAGATATGAAATGTTTGAGGCTGCTACGGAGTGGCTTTTTCAGGGGTAAAGAAACATTTCAGTAAGACTTCTAGGCTAAAATCCAAGCAGGAAACCCTTGTACATAGAAAACAATAAATGAGCCGTGCCATGAGAAAACCAACCTAGTGGCTTTGCGACCAGCATGGATCCAGACCAGCCTGCGCATCTGCGCAGTCTGGTCAGGATCCATGCTGTTCGCTAACAGTTTCTCTAGTTGCAGTAGGCTTTAAAAGCGAACAGCATGGATCCTGACCATACTGCGCGGATGCGCAGGCTGGTCTGGATCCATGCTGGTCGCATACCCACTATGTTGGTTTTCCCATGGCATGGCTCAAATATTTATCTATTTCTGATATACCCTGTACTGACTGGCAATTCAGAAAGTAACTACATACTTATAATCCTACTTCTTAAATTTTTTTGTTAGAGCATTGCATGCAAATTATATTTCAGAGTAAACACATTAACCTTTAGCCTGCTAAATTTCTAAAAACATTTTTTGGATTTAACGACGCACCGACACATGATAGGTCATATGGCAACTTTCCAGCTTTAATGGTGGAGGAAGACCCCAGGTGCTCCTCCGTGCATTATTTCATCACGAGCGGGCACCTGGGTAGAACCACCGACCTTCCGTAAGGCAGCTGGATGGCTTCCTCACACGAAGAATTCACACCCCGAGTGAGGCTCGAACCTACATCGATGAGGGGCAAGTGATTTGAACTCAGCGACCTTAACCACTCGGCAACGGAGGCCCCCTAAATTTCTAAAATGGACTGGTCCATCATTACAGTCCAGAAATACCGACAATATTTTAACCAGAAGTGTGGAGTTATGAGCATTTAATATTTTCATGTTAACGAAAATTTTGTGATCAAGGAAATGTAACTCTTCTTGAACATGGAGAGCATAAACATCAAAGGGACATAATATAGTCAATATTTTCTAATTGGGTGCATTTGATTTAACATTCAGTTTTGATCTGGATTGCTAAATAATGATCCATGATACTGTGTGCTAAAAATTTAGAACATCTGGAACAGTCTATTAACAGCAAAACTATGCTTTAGCAGAATCTAAATAGTTAAGCTCTAACTGGGACTCGAACCCAGGACCTCTCACACCCAAGGCAGACACTCTACCACTTCCCTATAACAACAGTAGCTAATAGCTATGCAGTTTAATTGCTGGATTACATTGCGTGAACTGGAACAATAAACGGTGAACTCCGGATTATTTACGTATTCGCTTTGTTACCTAACGGCAATTTTTGTGTAAAGAAAAAATATAATCTAATGCTGCCAACGTAATAATCGGTCAAATCTGCCAAAATTTCTCTGACGTGTTGTTCAGAGTATGAACTTACTAACTGGTAGTACCAGTGAAATATTACTTACACTGAATCTTTTATAGTTGCCCTTTTTGCAGCTGCCGAACGGCAAAGACGGTGAGTTTTGTCCAAATATAAGTAATTATTTTACCAGTTTTGAGAGGATTTCAATTGCTGGGAAATTACAGTTACAAACTAAATACCTTTCTGCAACACATGGAGTCATTAGCATTCACTGTCAGTCAGTATTATGACTAAGATCGACTGTCATTCATTCATTTCAAAGTTTCATAGACAGAGTCCGTTGTTTACATTTTTATCGTAACCGGTGCACTTGTAAAAATCACTTTAGTTTGAAAAATCAAAGTATGCGAAGGGCTATGGTACGGTCTCTACAAACAACAACGTAAAGTTCCAGTTTTTTATCATCTGCATTGTAACGTTACTTTCTGTGTCGTAAAATAATGTCTTATGATCCGACAAATATACTATCTATATGCAAAAAAAAGGACTGGACTCATTATACGTCAATTACAGCACGACGATCATTTTACATCTCTAATGTAAATACCCTATTCCCCTGTCAACTTTGAGAACGTACGACGGGTAACAACTAGCGTCTTCATTAACCTGTTAGTAATCACACGTGGCGTCCAGTATTCAAAATTACAACGACTATTCCCCTGTCAACTTTGAGAACGTACGACGGGTAACAACTAGCGTCTTCATTAACCTGTTAGTAATCACACGTGGTGTCCAGTATTCAAAATTACAACGACTATTCCCCTGTCAACTTTGAGAACGTACGACGGGTAACAACTAGCGTCTTCATTAACCTGTTAGTAATCACACGTGGCGTCCAGTATTCAAAATTACAACGACAGCGATTCTTTTAAGTGGCTCAATTTACCGTTTTGCAATGTCTATTTAATGTTGAATGGACAAGTATCTTTAGCTTGTGCTAAAGGCCTGGCCAGCTCGTCCCGTTATGATTTTAACAAGTATTTATGGCAATGCAATGTATATTAATTTGTATCAGTGCTGTGAACCCTTTGCAAGTGGAAAATGTCCAACCGGACATCTAAAGAGCAATCAAGTGTTCCATGCATTCCATACAAAGTTCACAACCAGAATTTGTTCATTAATATTTTAAGATAAGTATCATGTTTTGAACTATTACTGATGTAAGAATAATAGAAATTTGTTGTATTCTTTTTCTGATAATTTTTATGTTGTGTTAAAAGTCATGTCATAGAATTTGAAACTTAACAACCTTTTTTTCTTAATAAGATTTCCTAATGAATTACATAGGAATGTTAGTCTATGTTTTGAGATGATGGTATTATGAAGCGATCTGATTTAAAAACAATGATTAATCTGGTCCTATTAATCCTATACAAATAAAGACGGAATTCGGAATTGGATTTTTACAGTATCTGGCAAGAAAAAATCAAAATCCCTCTTTCACACAAAAGAAAAATAGAAAAAGGGGAAAGTGCAGTGCTCTAACTTTCGCAACAGAGTGTAATAGAAGCACGAGTCGGACTTCTCTGTTTATGTACCGATTTAGATTTTTCCTATTCATAACCTAGCAAGTATTAAAAATGTCCAATCAAAATCTTTTATCTTATCAAGATATCCTGAATTTACAATGTTAATATTTCAACTCGGAGTTCTTAAGAATAACGGATAATATTACCAATGGTTTTGCCTTGATTTCAAAGAGATCAATGGAAAGCATTGTTTCGAAAAAGGTGGATCAAACAGATTTTCATTAATAAACAAATTGATTACCAGACGGCTAGACACTTCCTTGCACGTTATTACAGCATTTTCAATATTTTGAACATACTGCGTCTTGCATATTTCTATCAATTTTCTTCAACAGTGAACAGTGAAACTTTTTATTTTGATATCGCAATGGCAGTCAATGCTGAAAACGTTTTAGAGAATTAGAGAGTCTTTAATGTCCTAATGAATTATCGCATGCCTTTATGTATACATCTTTCAAAGTAGCGTGTATTAAGCCCAGTTGGGGTGGGGTGTAGACTTTCACATGTTAGAATGCCATCCAGCTGGCTAACAGAAGGCCGGTGGTGGTTTCACCCAGGTGATTGCTTATGCCTGAAATAAATGCTAGATGGGCACCTGGATTGAAAAGCTTGAAGTCGACATATGACCTAATTTATGTCGATGTGACTCTAAAAAAATAAATCAGATTTGAGAAATGCACTTTTGTTTTGGTAAAAGCAAAATGTTAAGATATGAAATGTTTGAGGCTGCTACGGAGTGGCTTTTTCAGGGGTAAAGAAACATTTCAGTAAGACTTCTAGGCTAAAATCCAAGCAGGAAACCCTTGTACATAGAAAACAATAAATGAGCCGTGCCATGAGAAAACCAACCTAGTGGCTTTGCGACCAGCATGGATCCAGACCAGCCTGCGCATCTGCGCAGTCTGGTCAGGATCCATACTGTTCGCTAACAGTTTCTCTAGTTGCAGTAGGCTTTAAAAGCGAACAGCATGGATCCTGACCAGACTGCGCGGATGCGCAGGCTGGTCTGGATCCATGCTGGTCGCATACCCACTATGTTGGTTTTCCCATGGCATGGCTCAAATATTTATCTATTTCTGATATACCCTGTACTGACTGGCAATTCAGAAAGTAACTACATACTTATAATCCTACTTCTTAAATTTTTTTGTTAGAGCATTGCATGCAAATTATATTTCAGAGTAAACACATTAACCTTTAGCCTGCTAAATTTCTAAAAACATTTTTTGGATTTAACGACGCACCGACACATGATAGGTCATATGGCAACTTTCCAGCTTTAATGGTGGAGGAAGACCCCAGGTGCTCCTCCGTGCATTATTTCATCACGAGCGGGCACCTGGGTAGAACCACCGACCTTCCGTAAGCCAGCTGGATGGCTTCCTCACACGAAGAATTCACACCCCGAGTGAGGCTCGAACCTACATCGATGAGGGGCAAGTGATTTGAACTCAGCGACCTTAACCACTCGGCAACGGAGGCCCCCTAAATTTCTAAAATGGACTGGTCCATCATTCAATTTGGACAGTACCATTTATTATTCGACGGGGTGTTCAATGAAAATTTACTGACTGAATAGCGAACAGTGCAGACCATGATCAGACTGCAAAGATGTACAGGCTGTGCAGGCTGATCTTGATATTACGGTTATTTTAGACTAGTCTGGTTCCCGTCGTACTATGTATTATAGTACGACAGTGAAGGGGCAGGTAAGCCAGACTATTTTTAACTCTGACGTCATGAGGGAAAACCCCACTTGGTTTTAACCTGAATTGTCTAAAAATATATGCAGGTCAGTGACTTGTAAGCTTGGCGGACTACTTTTTTATTATTTTCTAAAACGACGCCATCTTGTTCTTTAGAATAATTGCAAAAAGACATATCTATGCGATTATTATTATAAACTGGACTTTTATTAGGTTCCTGAGACCATAGTACAAACGTACTGTATAGTGTATGCATACCGTATTTGCAATTACTACATAAACGTTTTTATAACGGAAACGCTTTGAGGAAACGGAAGGTGACTCGTGTTAGCATTTGTTCAGGAAACAACAGGATTTTAGCTTTTTTGCAATTCAATCTAAGGACATATTGCATCTGGAATGGAATGTTATTGAATAAAATCATCGAGGATACGGGTTGCCTATTTGTTCTGTCAAGCGGCGTTATGGCGTGTGTATAAGTCACGTCATTCGTTTTGCTTGGTGAAGATGGGTAATTCGGTATACAATTAACTTCGGACAAAATTTTGCATGGCAGCAAATCAAAATTATTCAAGAATGTTAGGCAGAACAGAGAGGTCGGGCACAAAGCTAAACAAGGTAAGCGTTTGTTTTTCAGCTCCTATTTTATAATATTTTTGATTTATTTCAAAGGCTCTATTCAGTAGGGTAATGGATCGTCAGACAAGTGGCGATCCGATCCGATCTGCGAGTCAGGGTTGGTGAGTCACAGATCGAACCACGGATCATGTGCAAGAAAATTCATTGAAGACATTTAATGTGGCTTTAATTTAGTTTTATTGATAAAATTTTACAAATTGCATGTATGAATGAAAACGATCGCGATCCAACGATCTTGACAATGACGAATATCCGTACTCGAACTTTTTGTCAAACTCGTGGATATCCGAGTACTCGGATACTCGTTACAGCCCTACTGGGTGGACAAATAGCTCAGTGGTTTGCACACTGGCCTTCCAATCCTGAGGTCGGGGGTTCGATCCCCGGCAGCTACTCGGGATTTTTCAGAAACGCTTTTCAGTGTTTCCCAACTAAAGGTGTACTGGTCACGAACCTCGAACCCACATCGATGAGGGGCAAGTGATTTGAAGTTGTAACGCTGTAACGAGTATCCGAGTACTCGGATATCCACGAGTTTGACAAAAAGTTCGAGTACGGATATTCGTCATTGTTAAGATCGTTGGATCGCGATCTTTTTCATTAATACATGCAATATGTAAAATTCTATCAATAAAACTAAATTAAAGCCACATTAAATAGAGATAGTACCTAAATTTTTCAAATCATAGGTTTGAAGTTAAAAAGCTTTGAAATGAATACAAATGTCCATATATTTCTCAAAAACAGAAATACCGACAATATTTTAACCAGAAGTGTGGAGTTATGAGCATTTAATATTTTCATGTTAACGAAAATTTTGTGATCAAGGAAATGTAACTCTTCTTGAACATGGAGAGCATAAACATCAAAGGGACATAATATAGTCAATATTTTCTAATTGGGTGCATTTGATTTAACATTCAGTTTTGATCTGGATTGCTAAATAATGATCCATGATACTGTGTGCTAAAAATTTAGAACATCTGGAACAGTCTATTAACAGCAAAACTATGCTTTAGCAGAATCTAAATAGTTAAGCTCTAACTGGGACTCGAACCCAGGACCTCTCACACCCAAGGCAGACACTCTACCACTTCCCTATAACAGCAGTAGCTAATAGCTATGCAGTTTAATTGCTGGATTACATTGCGTGAACTGGACCAATAATCGGTGAACTCCGGATTATTGGCGTATTCGCTTTGTTACCTAACGGCAATTTTTGTGTAAAGAAAAAATATAATCTAATGCTGCCAACGTCATAATCGGTCAAATCTGCCAAAATTTCTCTGACGTGTTGTTCAGAGTATGAACTTACTAACTGGTAGTACCAGTGAAATATTACTTACACTGAATCTTTTATAGTTGCCCTTTTTGCAGCTGCCGAACGGCAAAGACGGTGAGTTTTGTCCAAATATAAGTAATTATTTTACCAGTTTTGAGAGGATTTCAATTGCTGGGAAATTACAGTTACAAACTAAATACCTTTCTGCAACACATGGAGTCATTAGCATTCACTGTAAGTCAGTATTATGACTAAGATCGACTGTCATTCATTCATTTCAAAGTTTCATAGACAGAGTCCGTTGTTTACATTTTTATCGTAACCGGTGCACTTGTAAAAATCACTATAGTTTGAAAAATCAAAGTATGCGAAGGGCTATGGTACGGTCTCTACATTTAATGTCTTCAATGAATTTTCTTGCACATCTAAGATGATTACGCGTTTTTAGATTCTAAACCGGATGTAAACAAATGTCTTTGGTAGTCTAAGCTTCGGTCCTATTTTCGAACTAAAATTAATACGGAATCTGTCAAAACAGTGAATAAACATTTATCATTTAAGTAATTAAATTCAATAAAATGTTAGATACAAAATTTCTGTCCAACAAATAAAAATTTTTATCAGAAAAAGCAGAACTGTTACTAAATATTGTGATAATAATGACCGACGTTTGATATCGTTCATCTGCAAGAATGGCCGAACATTACAGAAGTCCTACTGCGAAACCTAACTTTAATTAATGAGCAAAACACAGGTCAAACTGTTAAACTGAACACTATAAGAACTGCAAAGCTTAGATTCCATAGAGAAAACAGTACAAAAATAACAAGCTTGCATTTTTTTATCATTATATGTTGTTGCTCATGATCCGTGGTTCGATCTGTGACTCGCCAACCCTGACTCGCAGATCGGATCGGATCGCCACTTGTCTGACGATCCATAGCCTTACACCCAGGGGAGATAAATTTAATTCATCTTTTTCTGTTTACTTCCGGTTGATTATTCTCCCAACAAAATGTCATATGACGGGAATTATTACAGTAAATCAATCAAATGCGCGGCAGTATCTAAAGAAATCAGAGGTCATGGTTCGCCTGTGTATTAAATAAGCGTAAATTTGAGGGTACCGGTAATAATAACCCAAAAACTCAGCCTGTGATTAGATTTGTGAAACTTGGAAGTCTGAAAAATAAAGTGCTGTATACGTAGTCTAATCATTAACAGTAAAAATTAAATTTGAGTCTAAAATATTTATTACTGTTTAACTTTTTATGCCCCCACTTTGGGGGGGGGGGGGGCATATAGATTTGCTCCTGTCCATCCGTCCGTCTGTCCGTCCTTCCGAAAATGTTGTGTCGCTCATAGCTCTGAAAGTATTTGACATAGAGTCACAAAACTTTACAGGAATGTTGGTCAGCATGTGTAGTTGTGCACTTGGGGTTTCGCGTCCGGATTCATCGAGTCATGTAGGAGTTATGGCCCCTGACTTAGTAAAAATTGGTCATTTTAATGTTGTGTCGCGCATAGCTCCAAAAATATTTGACATAGAATCACCAAAGTTTACAGGAATGTTGGTCAGCATGTGTAGTTGTGCACCTGGGGTTTCGCGTACGGATACAAATAGTCATGTAGAAGTTATGGCCCCTGACTTTGTAAAAATTGGTCATTTTAACGTTGTGTCATGCCTTAGTAGCTCCAAAAGTATTTGACCTAGAATCACCAAAGTTTACAGGAATGTTGGTCAGCATGTGCAGTTGTGTACCTGGGGTTTCGCATCCAGATTCATTCAGTATTGTAGGAGTTCTGACCCCTGACCTGGGAAAAATTTGTCATTTTAATGTCATGTAGTGGGGGCATCTGTGTCCAATGGACACATTTCTAGTTTACATTAACAACATATTTCCATAAATGGCATTTTTCCCAATCTGTGCAGTTAGCACGCAGAAATTTCCCAATTTTAAAGGCCTAGGCCTCTTCTTTTGACAAAACATTTGAATTATATTACAATTATATGTAGACATTACTTTTATATACCTGCATTCTGTGCTGATCTTAAACAATTGAATTTAAGAGGACAATGCCATAACTAAATGATCACTGTCAGTATATAAAAGACCTTATTTAGTTATGATATCCAGAATTATATGCAAGGCAGACTCGGATCAAATTGAATGTAGTAAAAAATTATTTTTAGCCTCATTTTTAGCTCACCTGAGCACAAAGTGCTCAAAGGTGAGCTTTTGTGATCGACCTGTGTCGGTCATCGGTCGTCGTTGTCAACAATTTGACTGTTAGCACTCTAGAGGTCACAATTTTGAGCCAATCTCAATGAAACTTAGTCAGAGTGTTACCCTTAATATAATTTTTGATGAGTTTTAGATTGGGTCATCTTAGCTGTAAAACTAGGTCACCAGGTCAAGTCAAAGGAAAAGCTTGTAAACACTAGAGGTCAAGTTTTTGGCCCAATCTTAATGAAACATGGTCAGAATGGAACCCTCAATAAAATCTTGGAAGAGTTTTACATTGGGTCATCTGAGGTCAAAATCTAGGTCACCAGTTCAAATTAAAGGAAAAGCTTGTTTACACCCCTGAGGTCACAATTTGGGCCCAATCTTAATGAAGCTTAGCCAGTATGTTACCCTCAATAAAGTCTTTGACAGTTTGATATTGAGTTATCTTGGGTCAAAAACTAGGTCACCAGTTCAAATTAAAGGAAAAGCTAACTTACACTGTAGAGGCCACATTTATGACGATATCTTGATGAGACTTAGTCAGCATATTAATTTTGATGATCTTTATTTGAAGTGCAAACTTGGGTCAGGTGCGTTAAAAACTAGGTCACTAGGTCAAATCAAAGGAAAAGCTTATTGAGGCCACATTTATGACTATAATTTCATGAAACTTGGCCAGAATGTTAATCTTGATGCTCTTTAGGTCAAGTTCGAACTTGGGTCATGTCAGGTCAAAAACTGGGTCACCGGGTTAAATCAAAGGAAAAGCTATTTTACACTTTAGAAACCACATTTATGACCATATCTTAATAAAACTTGGTGAGAATGTTAATCTTGATACTCTTTAAGTCAAAAGGTCAGGCGAGCGATACAGGGCCTTCATGGCCCTCTTGGTTATATTTTCTCTGACTCATTTAATAAATTTTAGTTTATATGACAGTAACCTAATATTCTCTATTTATTACATGTTTGATGTTGCAGGAGTGTAATACAGCCATTAAATAATAACGATACTACACTATTGTAATAAAGCTTTGACATTGACGTCATTTATAGTATAGGCGACGTCGGTCAAATTGACTTGTTTATATAACAGAAGAAATTCGAATATTTGGTGTTTCGACAAGAAGGGCTAACATGTGATAAAAAGAATTCATCTGACATTTGTGACTATCCACATTAAATTTATTAAACTCGTTGAATATAATTGATAAAATGTGGTGTTTCACATTTAATAATGCAATCTAACTTATATTTGGCATGAATGTCATCCTCAGTCAGACGAAGTCTCTTGTGCAAACCATAGGTTCCTATCTCAATATTTGACTTTCATCTAAGAATGTTACAAAAGACAGCTGAAATGCACCGCCCCATCAGTACTCTCAGTGCTTTGATTATATATATAAGAAGAGTTTCTTGCTAGCAAAACGGTGTAGATGGTTGCTACTTCCTTAAAAAGGAAATGTAAAATCTTTTTCATTTACCATGTTTTTTATTTCAAATATTGACAGGAGACCAGTCCCCATTCGCAAATTTGATTTGAATAGGTATGAAACTATACTTATATTCAGAAATTTGTCGTTTCCTGTTTTTGTTTTGACTTATGCTTTGTACTAACATATATGTTTAGCGCGGTTGTGATAAAACATTTTTACGTAGAAATAATTAGACCCATTCATACATTAAAATCTCATTCATTAACAATTAATGAAATCATTCAAACAAAAGTCTGAAATATGACTCAGGATGGACATGAATCAATCTGTCTGAATCTTGCAGGTCCGCATTTCCTTAAAGCGGTTAGCATTTCTATCATATTTTATTAAAATCCTTCAAACCAAGGCCGAGATATGACTCCGGAAGGAAGAAAATGGAATGTTTATTTTACATGTTCAAGGGGACATAAAACTTGTCTTACTCAGGCAGTCTGACTGAAACTTGCAGGGTGGTATTTCCCTATAGCAGTTAGCATTTCTACCATATTGCAACACACTCCGAACCATTTGGAAGATATGGCTTCCGACGAACGGAGACAGACGGACGGACTGAAAGACGAACAAACAGACTGTCAGACGGACAATGCCAAAACTATATCCCTCCGCCTTCTGCTGAGGATGAAAATGACAAGAGTACAAGATATATAAATAATGAATGTAGTAGTAATAAAATGTACATATTTTGTGTAGTTTTCTCTGAAGTCTTTGTAGCACATGAAATGTGACGGTGCTTATCAGATTATTTGTAAATAAAATTTTCCTTAGACTGTACATGCCAACACTACTTCTGATAGGCAGTTTTGAATACCTAATTTAGATATATTACTTCAAGGTCTTGGTTCTCATTCTGTTTAGTGATAATTTTATCAAATTTGTCTGATTTGCCCAACTAACTCTCTTAAGTATGTTCAAGTCACAGTTAGTATACAAAATAAGAAAAATAGACGGAAATATGCATTTTATGTGGTATGCAGGTTTTAGATATATATAAAGACGTGCACAGCTGTGCACAAAAATACACAATGGTAGTGAGTGACAGTGATTGATAACATTATATCTGCTACAACATGGTAAAATGCACATAGCTGTCACAGCATGATATACTGCCCATTCACTGAAATTACATCAGCCTTCAGGCGACGTGTAAATTCCAGTTGTGTGTTCATGAGTGATGTCTGACATATTTAACATGTAAAAACTGTGAGTATTCCAGGCGTAAATTTTTTTTTTGAAAAAAGAAATAGTATTCCCAGTGCAGGTATCATGAAAACATGTTGGCAAATGATACAATAGCAGACAGGCTAAGCAAAACTTCAGATAAACCCAATGAAAAGTGGGTATTTGTTATAACTACGGCCCAGTTATGTGTGTGGATCATAATCACTAGTATTAATCATTTTGGACTTACTTACTTCACAGCTGATACTTTTCCCTCTGTAAAGTACAGCTTAACAATTTTTTGGCTAAGTGTTGTCACATTGTGAATAGTGAATGCGTATGATGCAAAATAAAAATACGCCTGCATGCAAAGAAATGCCAACGAGAGCAGCTTTTAAAATAAAATGTGTTGCTGATATTTTTTTGTTATACCACTTCCTTTGGCAGGTTAATCCTGAGTGGGGTTCAGTGTTGTTATATTTTCTGGTCCTTTGGAATCATTGAAAATATTCTGTTTTAGAATAACAGAATTACACTTAAGCTGATGCTTCATAACCTCTTATTAACAGACTAAATCAAACTGAGTCTGCTATTATGTTGCTTGGTTGCGTTCTGTGCTTCGAGAGAAGCTTTTCACAAATGTTATTATATAAGAATTCTGAAATATCCCACGTTACATAAACTGCTTAACTATTACCACGGATCATTAACAACCATTATCACATACTTTGCAATGCGGATCATGATTGTCGTGTTAGTCTTCTATGTCAAGTGCAATTTTGTTGCTGACATACTAATGAATAACAGAACTTATGATTTGTTAACATTTTTAAACATATTATCTTGAATGTAGCCAGAGTACTTAAGCAACTGTAACATGTGTGATGAGGCATACTGAATAGTGCTGAAGACTAGTCATTTATGTAAAAGTATGTATAAAGGGGTAAATGTGCTTCTTATGTATTTTCTAAGATGATTATCAGATATTCGTCACAAAATTTGGCTACAGTGCAATAAAAGATATACTGATATTATTGCTAGTTTGACCTCAGAACCCGGTTAACCGATACAGAGAACATTTCTGCCAAGTAAATAGTGTTTTATTCTAAAGTATGAGAGAAAACTCATGGAAAATAGCAAGAAGATTCATTAGTTAAACACCATACAAATCAACAAAGGGCTAGTTCTTGGATGCTGTAAATAATGTACAATCGAATATGAATATTTTTTCTTTTATCTGATGAGACTAAGTTCTTATGATATATTAGAAAATGTGATATTGACAGTGAGAAATTGATGATCGTTAAGCTTAGCTCTTTTGCTGTAGAGGTTATTGCTTGGGCTGAAGTACTGTTTCAAACAAAATTGAAATCGATCCGAATTCTTAACAAATGAATTTCAGCGAACTCTGAATTCGATAATAAAATTGAAACCGCTACGAACATTTGTGAACAAATATATGCACAGAAAATTTCATTTAATATTTGATGGTTCATCAGTAGACCGTATCTAGGCATACATCTGATCAGGCATTGGGTAAATCAAACTAAAAAACTCAAAATCCTTACTCAGAGGAGGGATGGATTCAGAAGTCGTTGTAAGCAGCCAAAATGACATGTGGGTTATCAGAAATCCTGGCGAGACAACCGGATTATAAACAGATTAACTGACTTAGAATTTTGTTTAATGACGTATGGAGTAAACTGGAATAACAAACTATGAATACAACTTTGCCTTCTCAATCATGTTTATTACTGTGACCAGATCTCAAATAAAACATTTGTTGTAACGAAATTCAGAGCTTTGAACATATATGTATGTCGGCAATATGTTCAAATACAAGATGAACACCTCACGTAGTTGTGTTTATAGGGGATGAAAATCCCCGAGACGGTAACGTCCGTATATAGATATTCGTCTTTGCTGTTTGCATATACTGGTCAGAGACCACCAATTCAAAAAAGTACAGGGAACTTACTGGGAATGAGGTAAGTGTATACCTGGGAATAAGGTAACGTCTGTGCGTTCTGATTGGTCAGTCATGTAAACAAACCCAGGAAGTGATTATTTTTTCAAAATTGATATTTTTTCACTGCATTTACAGTATTTTATTATACATTTTGACAAAATTTGCTACATTTTATGTGTATTAAAAAAAATTTTTATCAAACGAATTTCTCCCGCCATGCCAACGATGTAAACAGGGGGTCATCTCATTCACACGAAAATTACTTATATAAAGCATCACTATTCATATGTGTTTCGTCCGATATTTTGGTAGAACTAAGATAGTGTAGTTAGATATACATGTTTCGATGTATGGAAGGCCGTACACGCCATAATGTTATAATGTAAGTCTATGGGAAAACAATTGGTGGTCTCTACCCTACTGAGGCAATTTTTTCGATGTTTTCCGGTTCCGGTTTATGTAAAATCTGCTGACTGGTTGTCTTTATGAACATCCGAGCACCCCGAATCTGTCACACAGATTCGTAAACCGCGCCAACATGACTATTTTACTTCTTTTTCGTAATGAAAACTGTACATGCAACTGAAAAACACTTTTAAAACATTAAGGAAGTGTAAAGGCCGTCAAGTTTCTGCGTGGAATGCAAACAAACAAAAAAATCCTAAAGCCAGTGCGAGAACGCTGAATGACGTCACCGTCACGGATTCCCGTAAATTTTGCAATGTATGATATTCGCTGTAAGAGGTATGATGACACAAAATGTAAACTACTGTTTAGAGCGAAGTTTCACTTTCTTGAGCGTTAAATATTTCTTTCTAAGTGGATATATAAAAAATAAATCCCCATGCTAGGCGGTGCCTTAATTCATATTACGAATGACACGCAGTTTTCTAAGATAATGTTTTATTAGTTACTGATTATTAACTGAGCTTTTTCTTGTATTAATTCAGAAGTTGCTGATTTGCCATCCTTTATGAACAATCAAATATTTATATTTATATATGCATAGCCTCTAATACAAGTTTACATTTATTTATTGCCAAAAATTCCAAATGTAGTAACAGAAAAAGTAAAAGTAATGAAAGATAAAACACAAACTACAAAAATGTTGTTAATATCGTGTTGGTGTTGATCTTTTTAATATCAAACGGCGTAACGAGCAGTACAAAATGATTTTATGGTATATAGTGTTACCTAATTTCCGTTGTATCATATTTGGATAAGAAGCTTTATATATTATACAAATACGTAATTATCATCACTTAATTTCGATGTATTATTAACAACTATTATCTCATATTTTGCACTGCGTAAATATTTAACGACTTCGTTTAAAGTACCTTTTATTCTTCTATGATAACGACTGCTGGTCACAGAAAGAAACAGTCAGTGTCTGCATAAAATAGATTGATGTCGAATATTATCTATATCATTAAGTCGATCTAAGTCCATATTTAACAAGACCTGTCACATAATGATGCATAATAGTTATGAAAGACATATACATGGTCCAAAAACTAATCTAATCTAATAGATTGAGCAGGGTATATTACGTGAAGTAATGCAAATTGGTTTACCACACAATGCTTTGTAAGTGTTACTAGTGTAAAAGTACAAAATGTGTGATCATAAAAGGAAAATCCATCTAACGATTTAATAAAATCTTTTTATTCACGCTCCTTTAACAGACATAATGTCATATTGTATTCGGTGAAAAATTACAATTCGTGCACAATAGTTCCGTTTACTGATAAGTTAACAGGATACGTCAGAAACTTAAAGGTGATATTAGAACAAGCCTACTAGCCTATTTAAAACGTGCATTTAAGAAAGAAAGGACTCCTTATGTCATAAGATCACTTAAGCATTTAATCTCCCGTGGCCAATTAAGGAAAATAATTCTTATCGGCGAAATTCAAGCATTTTGAACACATGTATATGCACAATGTAAACCAAATAAATACAGACTGTTATTTTCCTTACTGACTGGGCACTGATTTGGTGTATTTATATAATAACATACACTCGGCAGATCTTGTTATAATCATTAATTGATCACCAGGTTGAAAAAGGGTCGAGAGAAGGAGCTACATTAATGTCGGTTTTATGAAGAAAACATATTTGACTGCGGACGGTGTTTTGAGAACTTTGATTCTATTACGCAGTTTTAAATACGTTGTGTATAAATGATTTTTTTTGTAGCTAGTAGTTGACAATTTAACATCATATTTACTTTATAGTTCTTATACTGAAGTGTTGTTATTCAGCGATCACACACAGTAGTTTGTTTTCTATAGTAACAATAGGTAGTGACAATAATGTTTTCCTCCATTACCATGTCAGCTGACATTTTTATCCATTCTTTTATCTTTTCCTTTGGGAATAGAGATCAACAATATTCTATCACTACAGGGTATCTTTTGAAATCAACTGCTCGTCAGCATTGCTAATAAATAAATCGTCAGCGATAAGAGAAACGATCCATGATTTGCCAACAGTCAATTTATTGAAAACATATGTTTTGTTAATTTATAGAGATAATTTTATTTTGAGTTCCAAGAATTTAATGGATTCTACAGAGCAAAAATGTTCCAGGTAAAATGTGTTATTGTTTACGTTTCCACAACATGATATGAGCCGCACCATGAGAAAACCAACATAGTGCATTTGCGACCAGCATAGATCCAGACCAGCCTGCGCATATGCACAGTCTGGTCAGGATCCATGCTGTTCGCTAACGTTTTCTCTAATTGCAATAGGCTTTGAAAGCGAACAGCATCGATCCTGACCAGACTGCGCTGATGCGCAGGCCGGTCTGGATCCATGCTGGTCGCAAATGCACTATGTTGGTTTTCTCATGGTGCGGCTCATATTTTGTGTAATATCACCGATAATAAAACAACTACTTCCCTAAGATAATAAATTTAAAGCATAGTTAGCAACTTGATGAACAACACGATACTGATTTTTTTATTTGTAACAGAACATAGTCGCATCATTGGTGGGATTTTGAATGGATACATGAAAAAAACGAGTATTTGAAACTGCAAACTGATTAGCATAAACCAGAGAGAAAAATAAGGTCTAGATTATTATGAGAACTAGGTTAAAATATATTTGCAAATAGTTTTATCTTAAAAATGTTCACATTTTTTTCTGAAAATGATATAACAGGTCGCTGTAACAGCGGCATGGTTATATTTAAAGTGGTAGGGGTTTAAAATGATATAATTTATAAATATACAATGAACGCCATTTACGTAAACTAAGAGAAAATTATATACCTAATAAATCGGCAACAGCTAAATTGACGAGGAAGTTATTTGTGACAGTCCACATCCTTTGGTTTGGTACAATCACGAGCAGGACGATTGCATTTCCAATTAAAGATGTTAAAAATATAGGCACATATAACACCATTAAAACTATTGTAGTTGGTTCGTTCAGCGTGAACTGTGTCTGTTTGAAATCTTCTATCACATTTTTCCATAGTGAGTCTTGCCAATCACCATCAAAGGTTTCACTGATATTATATGTAGTGTTTTCGACCAAGTGATTATCCTCAAATAATCCAACATGTGACACATCCATATCTTCAGTATTGCTGATAAGCATTTCAGTGTGACCGTGTATATGTATAGTCTAGTTTCATACCTAGGCCCTTACTCTAATTTTGTTCAAAAGAAATACCATGCATTAACTATTTATGAACTTCATCAAATGAAACATAACTATGATGTTTTACATATCCAAATAATGTATTCATCCATTCTTTTTTTAAGAATTAATTTTTTTTCACAGTTTCTCAAGAATATATACGGCGGAGTTACTCGCGTGTGTTATTATATTTATGAAATAAAATTTATGAAATCATGTTTGTCGCTAGATCATGTAATCCAAGAGTTGAACTCTGTGATCAACTACCTTGAGTTTCTATTATCTGAATGATCTGTATATCACCAAAGATATATGCAGTAAACGTTATAGGATAAATCGCATTTTACCCGTCAAGACTTAGTGCACAGAGAAAACTTTTATAACAGACAGGGCAAGACGCTATTGGAAATTTTGTATCATCAATATAGAAACATTTTGCGTATTGGATAGAATCTCGCAAAGATTCAAGGGATATATCGCAACTAGTAGAAAAGCATACTTTTGTGGGGGAAATACTGTTTCTTTTTATTCCGCCGAGTATTAAATTATTGAAGTAGATATTTTCCACTTGCCTTGCTATTCCATTTGCATGTACGAAACTTCGTTTAAATATAATTATATATATGTGATAATTTTATGAATTATATATAAATATTAACATTAACATAATAATTTATGTACAAAGAAAATAACATTTATTTTCGTATGAACAATGCTGTTTCAACAATATCAAGGGCGACCCTTTTCATGGGCTTGCACGTAGGATCTGGGGTCATTCATAAAAAAAAAGAATAATAAACACAATGGCGTCGTTTAAAAAAAATCTAAAAATCGTCAATTAAAATTTCAATAAGAACATTCAATTAAAACTGAAATTTATTTTTCTTACGGTAAAGATAAAAAATTAAACAATATGACCATACAAGTCTTCATTGCATTTAAAATATTTTATCGGACGGCGATTTACAATAAATTTATTGTAAAGATCGATAATCGGAGATTTCTTATAATTATGATTTTCTCATGCTTTTTTGGAAAGGAACGTTATATTTTTATAGTAAGCTATTATAAAAATGTAGATATCAGGATTTAATATAATTTCTCGCGCGTTAAAAACCAAATAGGGACTTCTGGCAAATCATCGAAAATGGTTTATACCCATATGTAACGCACAAGAAATAACATTTAATCCTTAATAGCCACTATAATGCCATACAGCTTGGAATTTACTGAACTAAAGAAATAGGTAGCTCTCAATGTAATGTAAGCCTCACGATATATGCTGTGCCAACGAAACATACATTTATTATCCCTGCATTTGCTGTTTCCGTTTATTGACATTGGAACCAAAGGTCCAGTTAATATTGCCCTTTTTCATACAGACTTCGTGACGTCATATATGTCAATGTAGATACGTACGTAATAAAACAATTATCGGGAGGTGTTACACGGCGTAATAACATAAACCTGTATAATATTATACATAATTCCTGAATGATGTAAATGTGCCAGTTCGCGGACCTGTTACGCAGTCCATAAATGTAATATAAAAAATAGCCTACTTTTAATATGGATCATTTTGCCAAGTGTGTAATCACCGAATGTTTTATACTAAATAAACAAAAGATCAATTACAGTATACATATGAAGTAGTCCCAAATATAGTTCCATGTTGCTGATGAAATATGGTGTTATGAGACATCATTTTATTTTTGGCTTAGTTTTATTGCTGATTATATAAAAACTTGCTGAAGAACGTTTTGGGTGCCCCTTTAAAGATTAGATAGAAATTGACAGAAATATTGTAACATGTGAAAACAGCAGTTTTAACTGGAACTTAAATGAAAATGAACTCCTTCATGAGCTGCGCGAGTCTGAGACAGATCGGCAAATATGTGATGATGATGATGATATTGATGATGATGATGATGATGCCGATGGAGAAAATAAAGAGAGCCATAGTCGTCCTGATATACATGTGTCATGTTCAATAACAAACGATTGTGTTTTGAAATTGAAAACCTTTGCAATAACAAAAACAGGATTTTAAATGTATATGTTTTGCATGTCAGAGCACCCATATTTATTTTTTAATACATGTACTTAATAAACTCCATAGTAGTAGCAATTGTTTCTTCGTGACAGTTTTTTTTTACCTAGAGATATGCTCAGAAGTCTTTCCTGAGTTAAGAGACAACCTGTCTTAAGAGACCACAGTCTAAACTTTTCCTGTGCGGTCGCTTAAGACAGGTTTGACTGTATAGATCAAGACCACTTTTATTGTAAATGTTGATATTTTTGTTTAATTGATTGAGAACATGTCTACATGCGCGTAATTGCTAAACAGCAAACTTCTTGTGAGCATTTTGAGAGGATGTTATTTTTCAAAACAGATTAACATTATAACATCTCAAGGTTTTTTTTTACGTTTTTAGTAAGAAGACATATTATACTAACTGCCTATTATGATTTTCATATCATTGCACTGAAAATGAGGTCTCAAAATTAAATCATTTATATAAAATAAAGTAGGAACTGAATTAGTATAATGTAACCTCAAAAACCAAAAATACAAGGTCATAAACTAAACCCGCAATTATCTTAGCCATCGGTATCGAAAATCAATTGGGTGGTGGAAAAACTGCTCCGTATAAATCACCCTCGGGAGCATATACAATAAGACCGGTCATTACACTGTTTTTATGGGCCAGAAAACGTCAAATTAAAAAAGGGAAACACACAAACGTTTTTATGATACAGATAAATGTTTGTGTAGAGTAATATACACCAGTATGACTTTCTTTTGCAGATTTGTCCCAATAAAAATATTTTCTCCATTTAGCAACATCCAAATAAACCTTAAGCAATTGCTGATTTATTGGTAAAATTTTACACTTTTATTATTTAACAAAACTGTTAAATGAACCGCGTAAGCTTTATTTAAGAAACAATATATCTCATTTAGTGATTTGTCGCTGAATAAATCATTGTTTTGAGTTCAGATGCGAAGGAATTATATCACGAGGGCGCAGCCCGAGTGATATAATAATACGCATCTGAACGACAAACAATGATTTTATTCAAGAGCAAATCACTAAATGAGATATATTATTTCGATTCTAACACGTTACCTGAGACTTTAAAGTACATCCTTGACGGCATTCATTAAATATTTGCCCGTTTTCAATCGGTTTCTTTTCCAGCGCGCCGCTATGCCGTTTGACGCCATGACGTAATGATTGTGACGTCAGAACAGTGAATTGTTGTATAATAATTCACTGTTTTCAGCCTTCTTTGTTTAATATGAATCGGGTCGCGTTAGAATTCATTTTTTACAATGCTATTTAATTCTTAGCTATTTACAATACAAAAAAACATTTTGAAATTTTGGCATGTAAATGCAAGAAAAATAAGGTAAATGTTTACATACTGTTATATGAAAGACTATTTGTACAGTGTCAGATAATATACAAAATCGGAACATACACTACATAGGTTACTTATATCTTCATCTCTTCCAAAACAATGTTTCTCCGCATTACAGGGATTGTTTCTCGCATGGCTTGCATAATGCCCTAAAAGATTGCTACTTTAGAACACATTATTTTGTCTTACTCACTCTTTGTCGTGAGTAAATCAATTATTCACTAATTTCATGTTCCTAACTACAAAAACAACAAACAAAATATAGGATACAGGTCTTAGTATTTGACAGCATTCCAATGTACAAAAAATACGAATATATTTGTCTTGCAAATGTCAGATGGTACGATGTTGTGCAATGTGGTGATGGTCGACCAGTAGAAGTGGGGTAAATGTGATTATCTTTATCTTTGTACACCACTCAGCCTGAAAAATACTATCAACATTTAAGGCAAACATATAATCAGATGTACATGAAAATCTTAACTGTAAAAATGTGTTTTCTATTAGGTCAAGAATGAACCAAATGTAATAACTTGAACTCATCTAATCTGGAATAGTTAAACAGCAAATAAGATGGCCATTCTGGTCTCTCTCAGCTTCATTGAACAACCACAAAATAAGAAAAAATGTGCAGTGTTTAAAACATAACATTCTTTCAAGGTAAAATCAAAATAAAATGAAAACTAGCTCAAAAGATGATAACGGCAATTTACATTTGATAACGAAAGAATAACATTGCATGGGGAAAACAACATAAAATATATTGATATAGAATTAAATGCGTACATATGAATGTCAGTTTTCAAAATGTAGATACCGAGTCTGGCATGAAGAATTCAAATGTTCTCATTTAATGTTAAATGTATATCTGCCTTTAAAGTTCTAGTAATACATGAATACTCAACAGCACGGGGGAGGAAGTGTCACACGAAGGATGGAGTTCTTCTGATAACCTGTCATGTTTTCTTCTGATAACTGTTACGGAGTTCCTGTAAAACGTTACAGAGTTCGTCTGATTTCTGAATGACGTGCCAAGGAATCGTAGGAAAAAAAAATGGTAATTATTTATCTTTAAATAGAGAGAATGGGGTGTAAAACTAAAGTTTGATGATCAAGGTTGCCTGATGTCTTGTGCTATGCGTCAGAAAAAACTGTTTAGTCTAATAATCAGCGCCACTACTTTGAAAAGAAGACTTTTGAGTAAAATATCGAAATCGTTTGCTGGTTCATACATATTATTCTTCTTATTCACGTTCTTCATCCGCAGCACATGCAACAGAATAATTTTAGTGCAAAGTTGCAAACATATACCACTTTCTAACAATTTTATGCCCGATTTTTCAAATGTTACGGCATTCCGGTGATAACTCCGAAGATGTCACAGAGTTCTTATGATAACTTTTATTACTGCCAGGGTATTTCTTGAGCTATGTTAAAATACTTTCTAGCTAATTTTATTATTTAAAAAGGGTGTTAACGATGTTCTAACGTAATATATTTATCCAAGGCACAGTATTGTGGTTATATAATGTACGGTATGTGTGTTTTTGAGTTCCAATGATAAGTTTTTAGTGTTATATTTGTTATTCTGACTAGATGTTACTTTTAAAAGGACTGTGTACGCTAAAATTGATGATCTGGCTAACTTTGGTTAATTTTTTAAATACAAATTGCACATAAATGATGTACAGTGTTAAACAGTGACAGAAATATACTCTTATTTTCATTTAATTGGCTTGGAAATTACATTGTGGATTCTATTGTAAGAAAGTGCAGAATCCTCTTACTTTATAATATTTCCAGCTAAACTCTTTAATTGGCTTGGAAATTACATTGTGGATTCTATTGTAAGAAAGTGCAGAATCCTCTTACTTTATAATATTTCCAGCTAAACTCTAAAATGCCATTCTATTCATCTTATAGCATTTAGATAGCACTTTAAAATTCACAGTATTCACTCATTATGATATTCTATATGACAAATAGTATATGCACGTATGAGGATGACAACTCCCTATTTGGTACGCAGTATTCAGCGCATCGAAAATTATATGCATTCTGTAAGATGTAATGACAATACTGCAGTATTAACGCCAGTCACATTACGAACATGTCGGTTATCTGCCTCGAATCTGTGGTAAGTATGCTATAGCATCATATGACTCATGTCATTTGATTACACATGAAGCGGTAGCTCGCTCTCTGTGTTGCGTAGTGTCGCATTGTGACTGTACTTTTTCAGTGTCAGCTATATGAAGGATTAAAAAATGATGATGGTAAAGTTATAATTATCATGGTAAATCATACTATATAGCATTATTTTTTATCATTATTACATTCTTTATAAAAATTCTATTGATATGAATACAACTGTAGGCGAAGGCGTTCGGATTAAAGTTAAATGCTTTCATGAAAATAGTCATGCGATTAACATTAGCAAACACAATTATCCTTGATAAATTTTATGTGTATTGTACATTTGGGGCTATAATATTGGTGTGTTTTAAAATAATTTCTTGTCGCCGTTTAAGTATTAATTAGTTATTGTACGATTTTTGTTGATTATGGAGTATAATCTACTGTCGTGTGGCAAATTATGGTCCCTATTCAACAAATATCATACAATAACGATTTTAATTTAGAGTTATTTCCATATTCTCATAGTATGGTCATGCTCTAGTCAAATCACACATGCTACAGTATTATGTTGATGGTTGAGATTGCATGAGGTACTGAACTTTTACTATAAACCAATCAACCACTTCAGAAAAGGACAGCCTCTGCAAATGCAGCAAATAGATGTACCCTAAATTAAAGATAACGGATTTGATTTCAATTCAGTGATCAATCAAAACGGAAACCAATAAATCGTTGTTCACGACCATTAGCACATCCATTGATAGAACGAAAAAAAATACAATTTACTGTATTTATTAACTATTCGTATTTTACTATATATGTCATTATACTGCATATAGTTTTAAACTTTAGAAAAGACTCATACCGTACATTATATAACCACAATACTGTACCTTGGATAAATATATTACGTTAGAACATCGTTAACACCCTTTTTAAATAATAAAATTAGCTAAAAAGTATCTTAACATAGCTCAAGAAACACCCTGGCAGTAATAAAAGTTATCATAAGAACTCTGTGACATCTTCAGAGTTATCACCGGAATTCCGTAACATTTGAAAAATCGGGCATAAAATTGTTAGAAAGTGGTATATGTTTGCAACTTTGCACTAAAAGTTATTCTATTGCATGTGCTGCGGATGAAGCACGTGAATAAGAAGAATAATATGTATGGATGAGCAAACGATTTCGTTATTTTACTCAAAATGTCTTCTTTTCAAAGCAGTGGCGCTGATTATTAGACTAAACAGTTTTTTCTGACGCATAGCACAAGACATCAGGCAACCTTGATCATCAAACTTTAGTTCTCTCTATTTAAAGATAGATAATTACCATTTTTTCCTACGATTCCTTGGCACGTCATTCAGAAATCAGACGAACTCTGTAACGTTTTCCAGGAATTCCGTAACAGTTATCAGAAGAAAACATGACAGGTTATCAGAAGAACTCCATCCTTCGTGTGACACTTCCCTCCCCGTGAACAGTAATTATCAAGGAAATGTTCATGTCTAAAGACCCTTGAAATATAAGGTACGTAACTGTGAACCTTATTTTCTATCAGAACATAAAGGAGACGTAATGTCTGACCTGAGGTATTTCTCTAGAACTATATGATAACTCTTGTTTAAATTACAATCAAAACGTCAAATCTGCCTTTAATATTCGATCTGCCTTTAATATTCGAGTACTGCTACAAGCCACCAGCAATAACTATTAAGAAACTTTAAATGTCTGTAAGGGTGGGTGGGCGGGTATAAACAAATAATCAAAATACTTGTTATGCTCTCAAATATTCAACCTCGAGCGAAAAATATCAGTTAACAATCATTTATATGCACTGAAAACATGAGAAAATCGTGTATTGCAAGCAGAAAACGCGGTAAAATAACTACCGGGAACCGGAGACAAAAATAGTTAGCAGACGATGAAAAACGTGAATAATTTAATATATATTTTTTACGATTCCAGGTAGGCTTTATTTTAAAATCATGCTGAAAACGCAACAGACCATCCCTCTTACTGCAAAATCACATCATAATGGATTTCATTTCATATTTCTCTTCTAACCACGGAACCAGTACTCGGTGTAATTTCATGTTAAAGGAACATAAACAACACAGAATTTTCTTTCGATAATGTATTCTTTTTGTTTGGAAAACAGTCTTGTCTATATGTCTGTGTAAATTCGGAATGCAGGAAATGCATTTTTGCCTTTCATAGCAAATCTGAGTTTGCTGTGTTTGAGATAATTTGAAAAATGTAACCCGAAACCACTCAAACTGTGATGCTAACATAAGATTTATCGTCTAGTAATATTTTATGCGTCGGCATTGTAATTTATTACAATGTAGTCTATACGAGAAACTGGAGAATCTTTATTTCTCATAACAAGCAAACGCAAAACGTGGTCTCTTTATATTTTCCATTTGAATGATTCTTTTTCGAAAGTAACTGTTTTAGTTAAAATTAGAGCATTCTTATTATATTTTGATGATATTTAAAGATAATGAGGAATCTCAAATATTCATGACTTACAGCAAGCCCTGCCATACACCGAAAGTTCTTGAAAGGATAATGTAAAACTAGTTTGAGGAGAATCTTGTTGAAGGTTATATCTTAAGGCTTCCTTATTTCATCTAATGTTCATGACATGTCAATTGTTATCAAACACAAGCCCTTTCCAAAAAAAACTCTCAGGCCCTTATGCACTCCTTCGACCAATTATTCCGTAAAAACCCCGGGCAATCGAACATTAACTCCTAATTAACAAACCTCTATGCGTTACATGTTATATCTGGCATGTTTGTAAGTTGTCATTTTCATGGTTTTCTGTTATATTCTGTCAAATAAAGGAGATTCTGTTTCTATATGAACACAAATCCATTTTTGTTTTCAAATCTTTCAAATGTAAATTTATCAACTGAAAAAAAGTTTTCAAAACCATCAGAGAATTCTTTATGAAATATGCCAAATGTTTTGAGCAAAGTAGCTGGGCCATAAGTCAGTTCAACTATTGAAATCTAAAATCTAAACTGAAGTTATGAATGTTTTAACAGTAATGTATCAGCTCCTTAATTACCGGTAATTTGCTTACTGTATTGTAGGTAATAATGAGTGGAATGTAAGCAGAATTCAAAACGGAACTGGTTGCAAAATGTAAATTTAGTATTCGCTAAAATCAACCATTTTCATACTTTGTATATATTATGCATAGTTCTTAAATAAACGCCCAAAAGCGACTCTGGTTTTCATGAAACTCCATAATATTGTTGTATTTTTCTACCAATGAAACAGCAGTAGGCAATACAAGTAAAATGTCAGGATTTAACTGTTAAGCTCGAACACAATTATTAAAATTTATAATCTCTTGAAAGAATAAAATCTATAGTTTTTATGAAAATTAGTCACCATATTCGAACAATGGATCCACAAAGAGATAAGAAAACAAATCAAAAAACGCAAAAGAGCATACGACAAAGCAAAAAAAATCAAATAACCCACAACACTGGCAAACATATAAACAAATCAGAAATAAAACAACAACTCTCCTAAGAAACGCCAAAAATAACTTAACTGTGAAACTCGCAGATAAACTAAAAACAGAGGGGGGGTTAATTCCAACAGAATTTTGGAAAACACTCAAACAGTTTACATCAAAATCGACAAAAACACAGGCATACAAATACTTAATGACAACGGGACATATGTAACTTCAGACACAGACAAAGCAAATCTATTGAACAACTTTCACTCGCAGACAGAACTGAACGATAACAATAAACCCCTTCCAAATGCAAATAGAAATGTAGACACACCACAGTTAAAAAACATTGAAATAACACCACAAGAAGTAGCATCAGTACTAAATTCATTATCTACAGGTAAGGCATCGGGTCCAGAATCCATAAACAACAGAATACTAAAAGAACTTTTGCAAGAACTAGCACATCCTCTCAGTCATCTCTTCAACAAATCATTACAAACTGGAAAAGTACCTTCCAAGTGGAAACTAGCACACGTCTGTGCAGTCCTCGAGAAAAACGACCCTACCATAGTTTCAAATTACAGACCAATCTCTCTTCTAAGCACAAACATGTTTTCAACTTCTTTATTCCAAACAACACTATTACATCTCTTAAATCTGGCTTCCCAATGATTCCACTACAAATCAGCTCATCTCCATCTATAAAACATTCTGTCAGGCTCTTGACGAAGGAAAGGGGGTACGTTCTGTCTTCTGTGACATTTCCAAGGCATTTGACCTCGTTTGGCATCGCGATCTTATTCATAAATTGGAAGAAACAATAAATTAAAAGAACATTTAAGTTTAGAGAACTTTTTAACTCAGTCTTATATATTTTGACGAAATAAAAGAATTTAGCGAAAGATATAAAACATTGTATTGTAAACATTAAAATATTCAAATAACACAGCAAAGTTTAACTTGCGTCGTCAATATAGATATAATCACTTTAATAACAGATGCAAATTGCTCATTAATACGACATGAAACACATTTTAACCAGCTGCTCTGGGCAGTGTTTTCTTAAGATGCAAGACTATGCTCTTTTTCTAACATGGCTGCGAGTATCCGCAGAGATGGCAATATCTTATACTGATGTTACTGGTCAGGTCACACAAAATTTTGTAGACGGTTTTCGATCATTCATTTAGTTCCATTTATTTATTTGATACTTACTTTAACAGGGTGCAAAACTTGCCAGTCAAATGCTAAGAAACAATTCTTGAATGGTGTCGACATGGCTAACATGTACGGAATGGACCATGTTATTTGATAAGCGTGAATATCTCTTGTGGAAAAAAACACTCTTTCACCTGTAAACAGAAAACGGTCGTTTCCTTGCTGTGTCTTAATTTGTCAGTTGGTTGTAATAAATTGTTTGCTTATAGTACAATCATTTGCTTACATGACACTTTACATACGGCGTGATATGATTTTTTTGTATTGATATGACCCTGAAACTATTGGAAGTGGCCAAGATCAAATGGTTGGTAAATCATCAAGATCAAATGGTTGGTAATTCATCAAGACCAAATGGTCGGTAAATCAACAAAATCAAATGGTTGGTTAAAGGGATTATGTAATCGTAATCAGTAATCATAATCAAATGTAATCAAATACATTTCCCGAGTAATAGACAGTATCAGTAATTGAAGTCAATATCAATCACTTGTAATCGTAATGTATTTGATTATGGACCTAAAGCTTGTGTAATTATCGGTTACATTTTCGATTACTTTCGATTATATTTATACTTAGAAGATAAAGGTGAATGTAGATTTCCCGGAACCACACAACACCCCAAACACAGCCAAGGAGCCTAAAAGTAAGTTTAGTTGAAGAATAAATACATTAAACTAAAAATGACAAAATGTCTCGACCTTGATCAAATTATATAATGAAGCACATCATTTTATAAGCGAAACTCATTCCTTTGTGCCTTTGATAATTAGGTAATTTCAAGTATAATCACTGATCATTTATAATTTCAGGTGTTTGCTGCAATTAATGTTCTGCAGTGTCATTGATCTGCCTGCTAAAGTTTCAGATCACAAAGAAAATGTTTGCACCTTATTTATTGGTTGCGGGTTTATCCCGTAACCAAAGTTAAGTGTATTTCTGACAATCATGTAGCATCTTTATTTGATTCCAAATCACATCCAAAGGATATGTTCATGTGCTACAAAAAGTAGTTCCATTCATGAACAATGCGGATGAATTATCAATGATCAAGTAGTTCTTATTCATCCTCTATATCCATTCACACTGGCCATTTAGATTATATAAGACCTGTCAATGATTAGGTATTCCAGTCTATGGTTACATCACTGACTTCCAGCTGTTCATGTAAGGTCAGGCAGAGGTTATCTTAGATATGAGGCACATTAGTATTTGTTTCTTATACATGTATATTTAAAGATTGGCATTTAAAATGAAAATAAATCTAGCAAAACCCGCAACCACCAGACATCTCAAGGCTTTGATATCCCTTTTAAAGAGTATGTATAATTTGTTACCAATGTCTTATAAAACTTTCTTTAAGATTTTTGATGCTAAGATATCTCCGGTTTTACTATACGGTTCAGAACTTTGGGGCTTAGAAGTCAGGGATTGTATAGAACGTGTTCATGTATATGCTTGTAAAAGGTATATGAATGCACCATTGTATGCTTGCAATGCTGCTGTTTTAGGTGATTGTGCCAGATTTCCTATGTATATATGGGCTTCAAAGAGATGTATAAAATTTTGGATTCGTATTGTTAATATGCCTGAAGATAGATATGTTAAGAAATGTTACAATATGCTTAAACACTGGGACCATCTTGGTTATAAAAACTGGGTTACTACATTGAGAAATAATTTGTATAGTAATGGCTTTGGATATATATGGGAGAAACAAGCAATAGATAATCCAAATGTATTCTTAAAACAATATACAACTAGATTAAAAGATCAATATTTACAAATTTGGAACGTTGAAATGGTTAACAATAAGAAACTGGTATTATATAAAGGGTTTAAGCAAAGATTTGTTTTTGAAGATTACCTTGAACACATAAATATTGTTAAATTCCGACGTAGTATTGTGTCTTAGAACATCATCTCATCAATTAATGATTGAAAAAGGTAGATATATGGGCTTATCAAAAGAAACCCGTTTTTGCATTCATTGTGATCATGTTATTGAGAACGAGTTTCATTTCCTGCTGGAATGTCCACTTTATGAGATAATTCGCATAAGATATATACCTGATAAGTTTTGGCGCCATCCAACTATACACAAATTTAATGTTTTAATGTCTAGTAAGAATTGCTTGTTACTGCGTAACCTTTCACAGTTTATATATTATGCCATGAAATTACGCTCTGAAATAATATCGTAACTTTAAATTATTAGGTATGCAATGTGACCTAGCACAGTGTATATTTATAATGTCATGTAATTTTGTTTAGATGTAACATCTTGTCATCACTTACGTTTTGTTTAATTATTTAGTTTTGTATTACCATATACCTTTACCTGAACATTTTGTCATGACAACATACACATATTTTATTATTTATGCTTGTATTATACTATTGTGTATGGGCCGGTGGCCTTAAATGCAAATAAATAAAGAAGAAGAAAGATATAATTATGCTTTCACTGCTTTGCAAGGTCTTAACAAAAGAACTATTAGGTTTTCAATGATTCAATCAGTCAAGATGATGCCCGTCCCTACAAATTCACATTACCAGTGACATACCATTTATTGCTAGAATGAGTTTTATATAATGATTTTAGAAAGAAATATATTTAGTCATATTTTTTAAAAGACCGAGCATGCACAAAGCAATCGAATTATTAACATCTGAAAACATAAAAGTCATAAGAAATTTATCTACTTTCATATATAGCGCCTTTGAAAACAGAAACTCGTATGCGTAATTGTTTAATCCACTGTGAGTAACACAGACAGTATTTGAATTATATATTTTTTCTTTCTGATTGTACTTCTACCGTACTGGAACTAAAAATACATAGTCTCCTTTCACAGCTTTGCAACTGTTAGGAAAAATTGATGATTTGTTACAGCGAGGTGTATTTTTTATGGATGTACTTAAACTCTTTAAGCATATTCTCGCCATCGAGAATCCTTTTCAGAATGTGTATTTACTGTCAAGTTTTGATCATTGGTAATGTTGACCTACATCAAATATATTATGTGTATTATGGAATAAACTTCAAACTTCATCTTGTCACATAGCCAGACTGATTGTGATTAAGTAGACTTAAATTGTACAGAGCATCAGGAAGTAGTGAACTTTCTTGTTGACGAGGTAACAGAAATCATACAAAAATCTCCAAACAAATCCTGGAATTAGGTTACGTACCAAGATGTTTAAGAATGCGAGGATAGGACCGCAGCTTAAGAAACTAGGTCTTGAACAAAATATTCTCGAAACCTATAGACTTTTGTTCTACCTCCCGTTCATTTAAAAAAACTGGAAAGTTTGTTGATGCACGTCTTGAGCGGCATTTGAGTGAAATTAAACTACGCGAGGGACTTCAGTCTGCATACAGAGTCAGCTTTGATAAAGGCACATAATGACATCCTCAAATCTCTCGACCAAAATTCTGTAACAATCCTCTTGCTAGTCGATCTATCTGCAGTTTTCGACCAGATTGACCAATGAACACTATTACATAGACCAAAACATCGTTTCGGAGTCACAGACAAAGCGCATGCATGGGTGTCGCTATATCAATGTGTCTGCTGTCAAACTGTGTTCGTTGATGGTGAGTTGTCGACGTCTATGTTGATAATGTTCAGTGTGCCCAAGGGATAAGTACTTAGTTATTCATTATTTCTGTGCCGACGACTCTCAATTATACCTGTTCTTTAAACCAATAGAGGTATTAAAGGTTGTCTGGCTGAAATATTTTCGTGGATGCATTGCATCATGCTGAAGCTAAACGCTGATAAAACAGACATGTTATTCACATCTAAGCATAACTCCAAGTACATTGCAGGCGTGTCGGTGACTCTGTGTTGGATAAACAAAATAGTATAGGAATATTGACGTACTATTAGACAATAACATTGATATGAAAGAGCAAATCACTCTGTTTGCCAGGCTGGATATGCACAACTACGTAGATTTGGTCACATCAGACGGTCACATAATCTTAGCAGTGATACAACAAAGACCCTTGTCAATTACCTGGTTCCCACATGGTTAGACTACTGAAATACCTTGTTAAGTTGTATTCCAAACACCACACTTAACAAATTGCAACATGTCCAAAATACGGTAGGTCGCATTATCACCAGAACGTCCCGTCTCAATCATGTTACATCGGTACAGGTTACCAGTGAAATACACGGTACAGTACACGGTTCTGACCCCGGCCTTTAACACAATCAGTCATCTGCCTATATGAGGAATATGATAGAAGTGTATTTAACCTAAGATCATAAGACACGCTGTCACTGGTTGTGCCAAAGATTCAAACCGTGATACATGGCAATCACAGCTTTTCGTTCACTGCTCCCAAGCTTTAGAATTCCCTTCCCGTCAAGATTAGGGAAGCTGATACGCTGACTGCTTTAAAAAACCTACTAAAACCCACTTCTTTGTACAATATTTTACAAACCGACCGATACACTTTTGTTTTACATATCAAAGCGTAGAACAGTATGTTATCCTAAAATCACTTAATTTTGTTTTGTTTTGTGTGTGTGTTTTTTTTTTAGATATGTATATATCTTTTTCTTGTTTGGTTATATCTATAAGATTTTTTATATTTGTTAATGTAAAAAGGCAATTACTTTTGTTTCGAGCTGAATTTGTGTTGCAATTTATTCTGTAAAGCACTTTTTAACGTGTAGATGTGAATGTGGTATAATAAAATGAATATAGAAATAAAATGTTAAACTTCTATTATGAACTTGTCCATCTTCCAATTTGGACAGTACCATTATCTGTTAAAAGGGGTGCTTACCAAAAAGATACTGGCTGAATAGCGAACAGTGCAGATCATGGGCGCAAAGGCACAACCAAACGTGTCCAGCATGGTAAGGGTTAATATCAGTAATATCATAATAGATTCTGTGATATTGTAAATGTTTGGCAGTTCTGTCGTAGAAAAGGCATTTCGATATAAGAAATGTGTGGTGAAAATTGGGATGTTTTATCTTATTGACAGGAAAATGAGCCCAAAATTACCCAATCTTTGGAATACTTCGTTAAACAGGCAAATCTGCTCTATAGAAAGATTATTCGCAGTAGCTTGACAACGTAACCACCTTCCAGAAACTTACAGTGATTAAGAGAAATTCTGCTAAAGCGACCTAATATTCTGTTAAAATATTCTGTGGCAGACTGGGTTTCATATGAAATATACTGGCCGCATTCAAATAATCAGTATTAAATATAAAACTTTTAGTTATCATAATTGTAAAATGAAAACTGTGTTAGATTAAATGGTATTTGTGATTGTAGGAAATTGCAAAGTTGGATACATTTCGTTTGGTTTTGCGTTTCACCAACACAGTGAAGGTAACTTTCAAGCTTTGGTGGAGAAAGACCCCAGATGCCACTCCGTGCATTATTTCTTCATGGGCAGGTACGTGGGTAAAATCACCGACCCTACGTAAGCCAGTTGGATGGCTTACTCACAAGAAGAATTTAACACGTAGGCGTTCGAACCCGTTGCACACCCGGCTACACCCCTAAAGAATCAACTTCAATGCTATTTGCTTCGAATTTCAATCAGCAAAGGAGTTAGAAAGGGTGCACTAAATCACATATTTTCTCACCTCTTCATGATAAATTTCAATATATGATATTTACATAACTAGAGCTAATAAAATAGTTTCTACATAGTTCTTAAAACGAAGCAACATATATCAAAATTGTCAAAAGCAAAAGGGTTTAACGTACTGCTATAAAAACATGAGTGGGTTGGCTCTTCCCAAGAACGTGTCTTTTTATTGGTTTTGTTTGTATTTCGGGTTTGGCGACGTTTTTCAAACATCATTTCAGTTATGTGACGGTGAACAGTGAACCTAACCTGTGTTCCTTTAACATTACCAACCTGTTTTCAGCTAGTTACTGCCAACTTCTCTACAGGAATAAGGGGTGGATGACCAATGATTTAAGGCACAATCTTCGACCGAGGACCGAATTACACGACCCGATGATCATTAGATAGATAGATAGATTTATTTCTGTGTACAATGCAATATAAATAACAACATACAGACATGTGCTCTCTTTATTTGGCTAAACAGGCTGGTTGTCTTTAAGGTGTGTGTGTGTGTGTGTGTGTGTGTGTGTGTGTGTGTATGTGTGTCTATGTGTGTGATTTTTATATCTGATATATTGATAACGTAACACATAAGCACAGATAGTGCTTGACTCCCTTTTCATGCTATCATTGCTATAATTATTGTTGAATTGCTGTTAATTATATGATTTGGGTCATTTGTGACTGAATTGGGTTCATATGTTGATTGCTGGATCCCAGCATCTCACATTATGTTATATACAATAGTTAAAGGGAAACAGATATTTGTTAGAGCAAGTACTCGTTGTAAAATACTATGTATAAATTTGGACCAATCAGAAACAAGTTCTATTAACAGCACCAATCAAAGCTTAGTTTGCTAAGGTATAAATAGGTAGATGGTGACAGAGATACCATTCTGTATCCAGCGGTCGAAGAAGACACATCGAGGACTCAACTAATAATTTATCCCAGTACATTGATGAGGAAGTTATTGCAACTACACTGTCAGGGCGGATAAATTATTAAAAAGAAAACGTTTGAAGTTCATAGACTAAAGAAAAGTTGCAGAATTTCAACAAGGTTTCGAGCTATAGGGCCAGCGCATAGGAATTTTACCTTAAGGGTAGTTGAATACTATAGACGATAGCAAATATAGGCTGAGCATCGGAAAGCTGAGGCAGAGACATAGGTTTTGGTGATCTACTGTGAAAGTAGGAGAGTTCCAGCTTATAGCCGAGGTTCAGCGTTATTGGCAAAGTACAGCCAAGGTATCAGGGTTATACCTATATGGTAGTTGAATGCTATAAGTGATAGCATATAGGCGCTGAGCATCCAGGAGTCAGGGCAATCTTTTTGAGTTGCAGCTTTCATTAAGAGAACATAGGTTCAGCATCTATGCGATAGGACTCGTACGTTGTTGTTCAGACATTGTCTGAAGGGAACTTCGAGAGACCAATCAAGTAAAGTATATCCAGCCTATAGGAGTTTAAGCTGCTGATTTTGAGTTAAAGGTTGATAGTTGAAACTTTGAATGATTTTTGCCTAATCCCTGAAATTATCTAGCTTATAACTGAAATCATTTAGGCAAGGTAGCCAGAGGAAACTTTTAAATACGAGATATTTGGTCTCACCAGCTCTACGTTTTAACAAAGGACATTCTACATCGTTTGTCAGCTAGTCTAAGACGTAGTCACCTTAGCGATTGGACTCAAACCATTGTTCAAGATACTAAGGCGTAGGCACTTCCCTGGGTCATATAACTCGTATCCTGACAATTATCACTATCTTTGGTGAGTATGATGAATGTGTACTGCCAAAATTGAACTCTCATTCTCGTTTTTTCTAGTACATCTCATGAGGAAATTCTACTATGCCTCTCACAAAACCATTATACTTTGCAAACAAATTAGTTATCATTACAAGCTTTTTTCCCAATACACACCATAAAAAGCAAACAAAACAGTATCATAATCAAAGTGATAATAGATATATACTAATTGCAAAACAGAAACACAAATAAATAGATCTTGTGGAGCAACACAATCGATTATTTGTAGTAATGGTTCAGGATTTCTTTATGTTCATTCAAGAGTTTTGAATTCTCAGCTCCACAACGATAAACGATAAAAGAAAGTGATTAGTTTACGTATATTCTTGGGGCGTCATTTGGTTATATACGCATCAGCAGCTTAAACATTGGAATGCATGTCTGAAAATGTAAATCTTATTACAACTTATGTAAAACCAATTCTACCTAGGAAGGAATTCGCAGTAATGAAATCTATTTTATAGAGAGTAACAGGCTACTGTCTTTTGATATCAATGTTATCAGGTCGAGGTTGATATGGGCTTGAAGGGGTGAGGGAACCGAACCCCTTCCGCCCATATCAGCCGAGACCTGATAACATTGATATCAAAAGACAGTAGCCTGTTATTCTAGTTATCATGAAACTCGCACAAACTGCTTAGAACAACCTATGTCTTCATCTCTTATTTTGTAAAAAATGTCTACTGAAGCAATTAATTAGATTTATATTTTACGGATTTGAAAATTCATCCGCCCCTGAAACTTCTGAACGAAACAATACGGCAGCCATATTGAATTCAACTCCGACAAAGTTTATTGACTTTCTGATATTCTTTTTAAAAAAATAACAATGAAATAAACTCTTACCGGCATAAAAAAAATCAAAAATCATCTCCTTGAATAAATCAAAACATGATTTATTTCCATATTATGAAACATTTGACTCAGACAACTACATGTCCAAAGCGCTGAAAATTTCACTACTTCCATTTCCAGACTCAGGTCAGAGTCTTTGAGATACTTTAAAGTTTTTTAAAATCACTAATTTTAAACTGATTCAAGAATAATGATTAACATAAATACTTTTGGTTATACTTAATAAAATGTGCATGCCTTAAATAAGGCTTAAATCAAGAATAAGTACATCATACATTGTCAAGTGTATTGTAAACCTTTCCAAGAATCGATGCATGTGAACATTGTGATGTCATGATGAACGTTTCACAATGACGTCATTCAGTGCTATTGTCTGTGTGATAAAATTAGAGACAACCATATTCGAGGAATTTGTTGAAATTACAGAATCTATTTAGAAAAAAAGTTGTGCAACATCGAAACTGGACTCTAATAAAATTCAATCTGGAATGATGTAAAAACTAGTCCGTCAATATGGGAGGGGCTTCATTTTGATATCAGGTCAATGACCTGATAACAAAATAAAATATCAGGCAAGTGATATCAGGCACATTGCATAGTAGTTGCATGATAAATACACATAACATTTTCCTAAGCTAAAACTGAAAAACTACTGCAGTATTTTTTAAAATATATTAAAAAATATTGTACTTCATAAAGTATGAGGTATGTATATATCTGAAGAATGATTCAAACTTCCGTAGTACTCGTAGCATAAAGGCATTGCCAATGTAATACAAACTGACATCCTTTTAGAGACATGTCCCATAGGATTCAGCTTAAAAGGCACAAACACCCAACGTATCCATTTCATATCTTATGCTCATTTTCTTTTAACAGCTCTGTCTCAGTAATTCTTGCTGCTCCAATTACTCAAAATAAACGTACGAACGATAAGAGTGTGATACTAAACGCGATATACATAGGGAAGAAACAGTCGAAATAAGAATGTTTCTCCTCTTTAGATCTTGATAAACAGAACAATACCATTTCAAACAATATCTAGAACTTTTCCGAAAAGAACATATCCTAAAAGTACTAGCACACGACTGATTTTACAGAGATATATATATGTATTTTTCAGTAATCTATTACACTAGATGATGTAATGTTGCACATTTCATGTTAAAGTCGGTTAACATTTCCTTCGGCACATGCCATTTCAATCATAATGTATTAATAAACAACAATTTTATGCTAATGTTAGTAACTTTGAAACCTAACTTAAAAAAAATATCATCTTTATCAGACACAAAACTTTGCTAGATCAAGGTCATTTTCACACTGTGTCTATGATGTAGTCATCCTTCTTCAAAACATTCAATCACTGAATAAATTGATATTTCAAAGAGATGTTTTAAAATACACTTTGTAAGTCGCTGAACATGGGTAACTACACCTTTTGTAGAATTAATTGCAGATGAGTGTAAGTGAAAAGTCCCTCTAAGTTACAGATATGTGATTAATGAAAGTGCCATCTGCACCTACCAAAATAAAAATAAATCATTCTTTAGAACAAATATGACATGTACAAAAATGTTACATGTGTCAGTCAAATTCATAACAAGAGAATATACCCGTTACTAGAGTTTTACAGTTTTCTTTTTATAATTTATTTTTCAATCTTCATACATTTACATTTAGGGTTTTACAGTTGAAGCAGGTATAACGAGAATCATTTCTGCCAAATTGCTTCCAGATTTAAGTTAAGGATCAGTCAAGAAACATTTCTGTGAAATTGTATCATTGGACATATGGTTAAGGAAGAGATGGCGCATACAAATATTTTTACTTTTAGCTCTGGTGATCAATGTTTATGAAAAAGCAGAATAAAATTACAGTAACCAAAGGCCTACTGCAGTATTTTTATGAAATTATTTCAAAGTCAAACCAATAATTTACGATGAAATGTTGTTTGCAAAGTTTTCTGGTTTGACCTCTGGTCACTTGATTTAACAATGTAGAACAATCCTGATAGAGTCACCCAAGAAATATTTGTTTGATTAATTTTAATTGTACAAGCAGTTTCTAAGAAGGTTTTTAAAGTTTTCTTTAAATTCAAACAAGTTTCAAAAGCGCTAGTCACGCTTCATATACCAAAGAAAATATTACAGCTGTGATAATCTTACTTATAACACATATGTGATAAATACACACACTAAGTTAATTAAACAGGAATCAATTTTTCCGCATAATTATATAGATGTTGCTTTTTAATTATGTCAATATATTTCAAAAGAAGAGTTATTGATAGTTGGGATCAGTATATTTCTTTGAGCAACAACGTAAACAACAAACGTTATATGTAGTTTTAATAGTGCCAATATCTCATTAACGTTTTATCCTAATAAAATAAAATCTAGAAAGTAGATCCCTCGGAAGCACCTTAATCATTTTTCTGTTTTTATGACATTTAACAAGGCACATAATTTTCATAATTATCTAATACAAAAGTAATATAAGTTTTTAAGAAGGAAGCATACATAAGTGGCACTTCTAAGAAATATAAAAACAAAGGGTATGATTTAAATTATATATTTTTAGGCAACAAAGCAAACGAAAAAGTACTAAGAATCTTAAAAAATCACACCAAGGTTGATTTTCTGTCGCTGTTTAACAAAGTTATCCTTTGTAAAAGTCTTATTTGAAATAATGACTGTACATAATATTTACAAACAGCGAGTGCACATTTCATTGACATAGCTAAAACGTTTTGCTGGCCATGATTACTAATTTTCGTGAATTTTGTTGTAGAGCGAAGGGCAAAAGTACCGGGTGAGTGAGTTGGGTTTTTATGGCGAATCGACATATATCGCCGAGGCAAAAGTACCGAATGTTTAAAGATAACCAAATACCATAAGAAGTCCAATAGATACACTACTACCTTTATAAGGAAAAGCACCTCGTTCACAATGGCTGTGGCTGATAAACCGGCATTACCATTTACAGAGGCAGTAGACTTTGAGATGAACATGTGACGCGAGATGTTGCAGTTGCAAAGATGGAGATGGCGTTTCAGGTAAAGCTTACAATGAAAAATTTGATATGGAACCTCTCATGTCATGGGGATAAAGATCAGATGGTTTGAAGACATAAGTTAATCATGATTTAACCATTTTCGAAACCATTGGTAAATGGTATTTTAATAACGTCTCCTCTCTCGTGTATTAAGTTTCACATACTTTGAGCACGTGGAACAATTACTCTTCTTAGCGGTAGAAGGACCTATGTCATTCGTCTGCAAAATATGTCTTGTGTTTCCTATTTCCTATATAAAATAATAACGAAAAAAGGGACATGTTCAAAACACTGAAGAGCTTCTGTATCATTCACTTAAAAAAACACCTTTCCATGAAGCGCGAAATGATAAACGATCAAGAAGATTTATCTTATGTTTCATTAATCTTCCTTTTTATAAGTATAGCACTGCATATGCAGCTGAGACCACGACAGGTGTAACAACATTGCTATTTGTTTACACTTCTGCGAGATTGTATTTCTCCAGCTTTAGATTCATGCATTATGTAAAAAGGTTATTCACTGACAAGTAGTCATTTGATAAAGTTTCTGTTCATTACAACTATTTTCAACATCCACGACTACTTTGACTCGATGTGTGGCTGAAAAAAAACTTTTTGTATTTTTTGTATTCTTTGGAATTAACGTAAACCCACACAATTTAGGCCAAATGCTCACAAGTGACTCTTCTTTACTTTGAAGGAAAACCCAATGTGCCCATCTGAGAATTATAAGTCATGGGCTGGCACCTGTGTAAAGCCGTCGTGATGGCTTCATAACATTAATGATTTCTACAGGTCAAGCGAGGTTTCAAAAAGACAGTGGTAAGGGACAAGTGATCCGAAGTAAGCCACCTTTACAACTCTTCCGTTATGGCGCAAACAATACGTCTGTTATAAGGTTTCGCAATATATTCATTGACATCAACTGATGTATTTGTCACATTCTTATTACTAACATATCTACACATTCTGTTGAATGTTTTTACATGTCTGATCAAACTTCATATCACTGTTATTTGTTTTACATTTATGTCTTCGTGCTCTGTTTTCTACTCGTGATGTATTTATTCATCAGTTACAATTGCAGGATTGCGTGATATGTTTTGCAGCATTGATAATTAAGCTATAACCAAGCAAAAATTGCGAACGACATCCCTAATGATTCCATCCTGTTATGCTCAATTCTACATAACTCTCACTATGTAAAACCTCAGATACAGTTGTATGATGATTTATGTTATGAAAAAAGTCCTTTTCGCAAGTTATTGTGAAAAACATGATAGAATATGACCGTACTTGGTTTCCAAATAAGAATTTAAAACTAGATACATGGACTTATAAAGTGATAATAAAACGACATACATAACGAATATGAACATTAAGCAACAGAAATACAAACTATTAACAGGAAGAGCAAGTATACGTAATTGTAATAGCATTTCATTTCTTTACACTGGTTTTCCTATAATTATTCTTTCAATGTCTTGAATATTATTTATTTATTTCAGATAACCATTTGCTCTAACATCAAGAGATAGGTACAAAAATAAACGGGTTTTCACCTCGCAGAAAGGTTCATATATCGTTCACATACTGTGCAAACGTCAGTATATAATCTACGATCAAATCATTTAGAAACATATAAAATGAGCCTGAAAGCTAAAGCATGTAGTTATACAATGTTTTATCTGATCTTGTAGGCTAATCTTCAAATATGTACGGTATTATTTACTTGAAAAAAGAGATTGAACTTCAATATATAGTACAAAAGAAATGTTGAAATGATAGTTTGAGAACTGTTCAGTTGTTGAAAATAGAATAGGAACCCTATATTTGCTTATTGATATAGATACCTAAATTCTAATAAAATCTCAGTAGTAAGCCGACTGTGAAAATAAGCCTCAGATTTTGCAATGACCGAAATATCGCAGAACGTTAGCCACACTGAAAAACCCCGCATGGATTTACTATAGGCAGTGATAAGTAAAGTTAAAAAATTTAATTTAACCACATCCCACTTCTGTACAAGTGTAAAACATTAAGCCGAATATATCTACATGCTGATTGTAGCTTAATTAAAATGGTTAAGAACAACTGCTTTAAAATTAACTAATTTTGTTTAAAGCACTCAAGAATAAGATATTAAGACACCAAATCTTCCAGAAAATATTAAAAAGCCATGGCTTATCATCAAGGTAAACCAGGGTAAGTGTATCAAAAGCGCCGCATTGTTTTACTGATATGCAATTTAGAAATACGTTTGAATAAAAGTTACATTTTAAAAGATATGAAGCAGTGTTCTATATGAAAAATTATTCATTTAGCCACGAGTATTGTTTACAGTAATCTGATGAAATACTTTTTCTCAGTGTCGTCCTAAATGCAAGTAATAATACATTACACAGCACATTTACTTATCTCTTATACTGATAAAACTTGTCACCTATATTATTTGCTGTTGATTAAAGACAGCCTATCATACTGTTGTTTATCATGTTTCATTTGTATTCATCTGCATATATACTTACAATTTATTATAGCATTAAATATGATGAGACCAAAGTACACTAAAATTTAAGAAAATCGTTTACAGAAGGTAACGGATTTCCTTAAATGTCGGTATAGCATAACTTACCCTAAATCTGTGTGATTCAAATGAACAACATAAACCAATTATGACTGTGACACGACGGAATTTCCCGTGCATTTTTATCATATTTAATGTTTACGATTCACTCAAACAATATTCAAAATAGAGACTATCTAATAAATATTTTGTTTTCGATAATGATATACCAAAGTAATAAGCAACCTTGTATATGAATGTAAAAAGGTTACTGACCAACAGATAAAACTCTGTGGTGTATAAAATAAGTGGTGTTAACAACTGAAGATAATTATCTGCTCCAAGCTAAGATAGTTTATTAAAATCTCATCCATGTACATTTTGCGCAAGTATATAAAAATAAGATACCAAATAACATACATTTAAATTGCCAGTCTATATATGATTGCATGAGGCTATATCATTCTCATACCACAACTGGGGGAGTGGCGGAGGCACATTGTTGAACGTCTCTCCAACAGAAGTGCAGAATTAAAGATCATATGATGACTTTCCAGATTTTTTGGGTGGAGGAAGACCCCAGGTGAAAATCCGTGGGCACATGGGTAGACCAGCCGACCGTCTGCATGACAGTTGGATGGCTTTGTAACCTGGAAGTATTGTTCACCACAAGCTAAAGCATTTATCATGTTTTCAGTAAAAGGGTCTTAGAACATTAGATTACATTTCAGTAATGACGTCCGGTTTCCAATACGTTTGCTCCAAAGTCCAGGGCTGTTGATCTTTCAACCAACATCCGTGGATATCTTTTATTATAAAATTTAACTTTTAAAAGGTTTTATCTATAGTACTGTGATTCCACAACAAATGCTAAGCCTCAAGGTCGAGAACTCTTGAACAGTTCAGAATAATATGGCTATTATGCTTTAAAAATGAAATAAGTTAGCTTACAATTGTTAGTGTTTTAGAAGCTTTGTTTTATAATAATCATTGAACTTAGTGTACTTAAAGTTTCAGTATACAGAACGTTACAAAACAAAACATATATTTACATAGACTTACTGTTCAATATTTTGAGCTACTGTGACTATCCTAACTTCGATACAGTTTTGCGATGTACTTTGTTTTGCAGATTAAACTCGATTACATATGCAATCTCGAGTCTGTTGGTTTCTACCTCTTTTAAGTAGTTAAATTATATCACTGTCTCTCAGTGTGATTTTACTGCGGATTTCTCCAAACCAGTTGTTCACCATGATTTATAAATTTCAGTCATTTTAGAGCAATCTGCATGCCAAACACACGATGACCTCGCAACTTCCATAGACAAAATTGACTTTTGCCTAACATTTGTATTTATAGGTCTGTAATCTACTCGAACTAATTGTTTGTTTCAGTATATTATAATGGCCGAAAATGCTGACCCATAACTTCAGCAACCTCAATTACTGCTTTAAACACCATACTACGTCAATCTGACTAAAGTACTTGATCTTCTAAACGAAGATCTGAGAACGACCCATTCACATTCGTCTTCTGTATATTTTGGATTTCCAGTATTGCTATTTTTATTTTATCCAATCAGACGACATGTTCGAATGTCAAAGAGTAAGAAAAATGTGCAGTTATTCCAGGGCTCGAACCCAGGACCCCTCGCTTACAAAGCAAGTGGCCTACCGACTGAGCTAACCGGCTATCTGATACATTATGACATAAAAATTGTAAATATCAAAAGTCAAGGCTACAGGTAGATTTGCAAGATGTTGTAAGTTAGGCTCTGATTGGCTAGCGAAAGGGTCGTCAGAACGAGGCAATGAATAGGTCGTTCTCAGATCCTATGCGTAGCGTAATAGGATATGTACTTTAGTCAGATTGCATACTACGTTGCATACCAAATTAAAAAGAAGACTTGTCATTAACATGATTAAATGTTCTAAATATGAAATGAAGTGTTTTAAATAGGTACACTTTTCCCACCAATACTTTAATTGGGCAGAATAAATTTCCAAGGTTAAGCATAAAGTTTTCATTAATTATCAATAAAAAATGTGGAACAGACGAATAGTATTTTAGGAAATTAATTCATTTCCTTCCCTGCTGAATTAAAAAGTGTTATAATTCAAGAACGATTCTGTTTTACAGATCACTCTTCAAAGTACTATATTACCAAATTAATGCAATTATCTAAAAAAAAAAAAAACAGAGAAATTTAATCACTTCAAATACTGCACAAAGCTGCAAATCTTGTTGAGAATACAATCATTATTTGCACCGTACATAGAATTAATCCTACCCAAGAAGAGCCATATATTTTGTTATGAAAACCGCTCGTGAAATTTAGATAACATTATCACCATAACAGTCCAATTACAGCTCCATTTCGAGCCTTGCATGACTTTTATATTTCGATCTTCTCAGATCGTTTCGCACAATTTTTATGTCGTATTAATGGTACTGTTTAGTTTCTCAGCATGACCATTTCGGCCAGGGTGGTTCCAATACTCCCGCTTTCATAGCCTTGGGTATTGTATGATCACCCCTTGGATATGGTGCCTGCTTTTTAATTTTTTCTTTTGACAGTTCCTGTGATATGCAGGCTCTATAACCTCAGATCCCCTTTCTAAATTTCAGTTTGTTTAGTTCTGCCCATTGTTTTCTCGTTTGGGGCAAACCCATTAATTTATCTGGGGACTAAACGCCGCTATTCTTGGAATTACACGCCACAACCCGTGTATCATTCCATAATTCTTATAACATATCGTTGCTTACCTGATTATTGTCTAAAATACCGCGTCTAAATTAATACCCTGGCTGCTCCCTTCAAGTAGTTATTATAGTAAACACAAGGAAAATATTTATTCTGAAAAAAATTAAATTCATTTTTTAGTCATCTGAAATAAGAAGGCATGGTAAATATATGTGAAATAACAATCAAAAAATTCCCAAAACCGCTAAAAGCTGATGTCTAACGTCAAAGTATTGAAACGTCTATCTGTCACTCTGTTGTCTTACAGTAATTAGTTTTCATAGAGTACTCAAAGCGGGATGGTAAAATTAATATGTTATATTCTCTCTTCACTTTTCTCGGTCCAGGCCTGTAGAGGATGTTTGTAAAAGGCGCTGGCATAACTATATTAAAGTTATTATGACTTTAATATGTCAGTCACAATTTGTTATATAGGCAGGTGTCAATATATAAGCAATCATTGACTCATTCATTTTCCGAAGGTCCCTTTGCTTCAGTGTAATATGTGTGTTGGACTGTATATATAAAATACCTTATAATGGTTACAATATTACAGGTAAAGACATAACTCCAGTTGTCTGTGAATAATAACAGAACTGTGTGAATAGCTTGTACGTGTCCCCTTTCGAAAGTGTTGCAATGTTTAATAGTTAATAATATTCAATATTTGTATTATGTTAGTTTTTTTTTAGAATAATTCACAAGTATCTTTTTCCCTCTATTCTAATATATAATACAGCAGCTTCGACAATGAGCAAAATACGGTTGATTTCAATTAGCCTATCCTGCTCTTAAATATCTTTTGTGCAAACTGCTGTACTGTTCTTTTTTCTACTCGAATAGCTTAGATATCATACACCACAGATGCAAATACATATAGCAAGGCTTTAAAACGTTACAGGGAAATTTTGTACTTAAATTGCTAGTATCGTTCTTTTTCATCAACATCGAGGTATCAATTTTTGAATATACTTCTTCTTGATAAAAAGCATAATTATATATACGATCTATGATTTTACACAGATTAGCTTATTAATTAAAGAAATATGTATGTTTGTTGATATATTCTATAAAAGCTACATACACTTTTTACTCACATTTCTCAATACTTAACCGTCATCCAACTAATTTAATGCAGATAAAAAAGTACTAAATGTTACAGATATACAGTCGCTTATTTTTGTGTAAGCTTGATACAAAGCAGTAAGGATTATTCATGTACATCTCATTTTATGCAAGGAATAAGATCTGCTTCCAGTGCTTCCAAAATCAGCCTCTATTATTAAGTTTTGCATGACAATAAAATCACTTGACTAAATGTTTATGCAAATCTAATTCCTACACAAACCACAACAATATCGATTAGACATAAGGAAAGTACGGAAGTCTACAGAACTGATGTTAAGTTGTTGAGTGCATGCTCTAACATTTGTTTTACATTTCAAGTTATTCTATGATGGGAGATAGGATGGAGTATTAAATGTTTCGAATGGTACTTGACGATACAATTTATGGATAGTGGTAACATTACCTGAAATATTTTGAAAAATCTTTGCTTTTAATGGTTAAGTTATCTAACATACATAGCTCATTTAATTTGTAGGGAAATTATACTACGGGATTTGGCGTAAATGTTAACACATTAAATTCAAAACCATTTAATTTGTCTATATCAAGTATTATAATCCACTTTGTTTGTCGGGCTACAGTACACATTGTCCACTATTTTATGTTCTACATAATATGGGCAGGGGATTGTCAGTCATAACAAATATGTACCTTAATTTGAAGAATAACTTTCAACTGACATAAGTTACTATAAAATAAAGAGGCATGCATCTTATATCAAAGTCACATTTTGATCATTTCAGAATTACATCAAAATTGAAATGATGTTGCTTGGTACTGCCCATACTGATATTTGGTTTTGCTTCAATGAATGCAGATCCTCCCTCATTGTTTTAACCAAAATCTCGATATACATCCGCAATATTTTAAAACAGAACTAGCTCTAACGTATACCAATGTGCCCGTCTCAAGTGAAACAAATAGTATTCTATATCTTCTCCGCCATTACGCGAGTATAGCAGTAGATCCTCGCATTTGTTCCTTTACCTCCTTTAGGCCTGTAATAACTCTTACAGGAATTACTTCTGTTTTCTACGTTCTATGCATGTATATCATATGCAAATACATCAAACAAAATCTGTAAAAAGATCCTTTGGAAGCAAGGAATGCAACCAAGAAGAATAATAGCAAACTCGGTTTGATCGAGTCTGTTGATGAGAGGTTATGAATTGTGCAACACCTCTCACGCCCATAGCAACTCTATTACACATAAATTGAATAGATTCCATGATTCCAAAGGACCAGAAAATATAACAACACTGAATCCAAGTACGGGAAGACTTTTTACATCCGTCACACTGCACTTAAAGATTGCTGTTGTGAATCTGTACAAAGATCCTTTGGAAACAAAGAATGCAACCTAGAATAATAGTAACTCGGTTTGATTGAATCTGTTCATGACAGGTAATGAAATGTGCAACACCTCTCACGCCCCCTAGCACCGGCTTAGGCGGAACACTTATTTCACATAAGTTGAATGAACTCCATGATCCCTAAGGACCAGAAAATATAACAACACTCAATCCAAGTACGGAGAGACTTTTTACAGCCGCCATACAAACATAAAAATTTATATCATTTTAATTTCAATAGGGGCATTTTATTCTGGTCAAGACAATGTCTGGAGTATGAGAAATGATCTTGCCAAGAAATTGAGGAACACTTATTTTGATTATGTCATTTGTCTTTGTTATCAGTTCAATTGCATTTCAAAACCGATTCGCTTTACAATCATTTCTTATTTTATATGAGTAGGTCAGCCGTATAAATTTGAATCGCATGATCTTTTTGAACAATCAAATCTCATGTAACAAATAATGTTGGTGTGTACCAACTTAAAATCGAGAATGATACCAGTCATTACTAAGCATCTCAGTTTACACGCAAATGGACACAATTGATCTTGCGGCAAATAAATAAATATATAAATAAACAACAGCACAATCTGCATCAAATAGTTTTATCTAACATGTAACTGCAAAGAGAATAAAACGTTATTTTCGCTTCGTAAGAAACAGTTACAGTATTATAAAACATGGGAGGGATTCATGTCACCATTGAAATACTTCAGAAGCGTATGATGAAGGAGATTCTTTTTTAACAGATGTATATCTAACTACCTATTGAAGCAATCGTTCAATAATGTATTTATATGACAGATATATGATTAATGAAATTGTCATACGGCCTTATCTGACCGAGATCAAAACTGAATATATGCAACATGTGTTCGAAATGTTTCATGATGTTAAATCAAATCTATCAGTAAACATTTCATCTAAGGCATATTGTCTAAAGAAAACATTTAACTGTACCCAACTTTAGGAGACTGCAATCAATTTCATTCTCGAACAATTCTTTTAGGAAATGTTAATTGACTGAAGATGCTTCTGACAAACGTTTATATGTATATTTTACAAAGGGTTAATATATCACGACTTTTTGTGACTGGTATTTCTTACATTGATCATTTTGTATTCGCTTTGAGAAGGAATGCTGTATAATAAAGCAAAACTCAAAAGTTACATCTTAAAGGATATTGTAAAAGTATTTTTATCAACGGTACACGTGTAACTACGATCAAAAGACAAGATCCCGTTAAGGAGCGTTTTAATTCTTTGACCTTGCCAAAGAAGTCGGGAAAAGTTGAAAACTCTTTAAAATTAAAAATATACCTTGAGAAATGGTTCTTGTAATACGTCGTGTGTTTTTACTAATATTTGCTATGAAAATTCAACAATATTTTTCAGCGTCATCTGATATACAAAAAAAAAAGGAAACCGTCACCCGTATTACTTTTGTTATTTAAATATGGAACATTATTTATAAAAATGTTGGACAAAAGATTTGCGCAGCATCAAAACAGTGATTTGTTTCCTACCTGTATTCTGCTAACCTTTGCCGTAATGAGGGTTACAATGAAAGCTTATCAGATATTAAGTCTCATCGGCACACTTTTGGATCATTTGGCAACTAAAGCTTTTGAGGAAGGCCCAAGGAGTCCATTATGACATTTTTTCAGGTAAGTGCTGACACTTTTCTAGAACCACCGACCTTCCGTAAAGCAGTCTGATTAATCACATAAAAGAGGTTTTCACCAAACCCGAATTTCAAACCAAAACACGGTGACAGACAATTGAATCAAAGTCAGAGACCTTTACCACTCGACTACGGAGGTCCCGATCAGAAACTTTAACCTACATAATACAGTTTAGATATATCTCATTGACCTGTAATTAGAACAAACTAAATTTTCTTACAAGCATGATGTATAGCTTAGAAGATATTGTTCCCGATTTAGATGGAACTTTTCGATGGCTCGCAATTAATGTGTTGTTTTCGAAAAGGACGGAGAATTTTGAATCATCAGATTGTATTGTCTAACACTCACTTTTTAACCTCTTATTGGTTTTACAGAAGTGAAAAATGATTCACTTGGCTACCGCAGAATATAGACAGATCAATGTCTTGTATGATAGTTGTGATGCGACCAGACTCGGCGAATTATTCGTTTGTAGGCAAATAAAGCAACACTACTATTTCAATACTTGTATTGATAATTACTAGATCTGATCTCTCAATGATGCTACTAGTATTTAGATGTCAAAAAAATGAAATATAAACTTTAGTGCAGGTGAAAAACATAAATGTTACTTCAAAATAAAAGTATATACATTTTTGTATATTAATTGAAACTTCCAAAGCCCTTCTATAGTTTTTTGCAATATCTTACATAGCACTAACATTCGTTTTGCCCAAAATGACCTAAAAGCTGGAAGTCTCTAAATGGACAATTACAAGTTTTCTTTCATCTGAAAGTATTGTTTTATCAAACGGTATGCAATTGTTTAAATTGCATTCATTGGTGAAGAAAATAGCTGACTAAATTAAAATACTTTTAACATTTTGAGAATTGGAAACCTTTAATTTCCAACCGAATTTTTAAAGAAATAAGAAATTTTCAACATGGGCACAGCGACGACCAAAACAAAAAAAAACCCCATTAATTCAATGAAAAAAGCTGGAATTACGGTCAAAATATTTTTGTGGTCATTGACTGCGCTTTCTACTAAAATCTTTACTTTTGTGGCCTAAATATGGGGCAATGCCCATTTTCTCGAAAATCTTTAATTTCAGCAGTAATATTTTATGGCATGTTGGGAACAGAATTGTGTAGGCAAAATAAGGTTTAAGAGAACATTGTCCTATTCACAAAAATCTAGACAGATATGTTTTTCAGAAAATATAAAAGATAGTGCAACAATATCGTTAAGAATCTTATAACCAATGTTTACAAAAAGTTACAAAATACAGACGCGTTCTTTGTATATATTACTATAACATAACACGGTGTTATGATTAAGAATATCAGTACAAATAATTATTCTGATAATTTGCACTTTTTGACAATTTTTTCACATATGGTATTACTAAATATTCTCGCATAAATTTGATAGTTCCGTTTTGTTTCGTTTCGTTTAAGGTAACGTAAAACTGGAATATTGTAGACATTTGATTGTGTTGTAAATGTACAAATGTGTAATTACCAAAACTGTATGAAAATGACCATGCAAGCAAGAGATTGCTTTCAACTTTATATCACCTTCTCCATTGTGATAAACTATATATAATAGCTACTTAGTAGAGATAGTACCTAAATTTTTCAAATCATAGGTTTGAAGTTAAAAAGCTTTGAAATGAATACAAATGTCCATATATTTCTCAAAAACAGAAATACCGACAATATTTTAACCAGAAGTGTGGAGTTATGAGCATTTAATATTTTCATGTTAACGAAAATTTTGTGATCAAGGAAATGTAACTGTTCTTGAACATGGAGAGCATAAACATCAAAGGGACATAATATAGTCAATATTTTCTAATTGGGTGCATTTGATTTAACATTCAGTTTTGATCTGGATTGCTAAATAATGATCCATGATACTGTGTGCTAAAAATTTAGAACATCTGGAACAGTCTATTAACAGCAAAACTATGCTTTAGCAGAATCTAAATAGTTAAGCTCTAACTGGGACTCGAACCCAGGACCTCTCACACCCAAGGCAGACACTCTACCACTTCCCTATAACAGCAGTAGCTAATAGCTATGCAGTTTAATTGCTGGATTACATTGCGTGAACTGGAACAATAATCGGTGAACTCCGGATTATTGGCGTATTCGCTTTGTTACCTAACGGCAATTTTTGTGTAAAGAAAAAATATAATCTAATGCTGCCAACGTCATAATCGGTCAAATCTGCCAAAATTTCTCTGACGTGTTGTTCAGAGTATGAACTTACTAACTGGTAGTACCAGTGAAATATTACTTACACTGAATCTTTTATAGTTGCCCTTTTTGCAGCTGCCGAACGGCAAAGACGGTGAGTTTTGTCCAAATATAAGTAATTATTTTACCAGTTTTGAGAAGATTTCAATTGCTGGGAAATTACAGTTACAAACTAAATACCTTTCTGCAACACATGGAGTCATTAGCATTCACTGTCAGTCAGTATTATGACTAAGATCGACTGTCATTCATTCATTTCAAAGTTTCATAGACAGAGTCCGTTGTTTACATTTTTATCGTAACCGGTGCACTTGTAAAAATCACTTTAGTTTGAAAAATCAAAGTATGCGAAGGGCTATGGTACGGTCTCTATACTTAGTATTCATAGTCATTATACATGTGTTGTTGCTACTGTTTACCAGTAGTTTTGTATTTGTATGCCTCATAGCCTAATTTATATGGAAAATAAACCTTGTCACTTTGTTCAAGTAATTGTGATATTTAAATAAGATTAGAGGGCATATTCAACTATCACCAATAAATGGTCATCTGTTTAAAGATATGACAGGGTAAGGAGTTATTTCGTTTAAGTCATGACTTCGTGCCCTTTAACACATTTCGCTCTGTTGTATAATATCTAAGAGGCCTGTATACTGTTTCTTCCCAGAAAAGACGGCTTCGTGTGTATCGGTACGCCTTTGAACGTGTCTAGAGCTATACAAATCTGGTATAAAAATAAATAATAATAATATCCCAGACATGTTTGGCGTTTAAAATTTGTGTTGAGCTCGTGAAATGCATAATATATTCGTATTAACAGCTTGAGCGCGGGAATGCATGATTGAATATGTAAATCTAATTTCAATTTCTTATGTAAATCTAATTTTTACCTAGATCGTTGAATGACCTAAACAAGAGGGTCATGATGACCCTGGATCGCTCACCTGAGAAATATAAACTACATGTTTCAAATGTCAAACTGGTGATTTTTAGAATTTTTTTGGAAGATTTTCCGATGTACAATCAAGTAAACCCTGGGGCGGGGCCAATTTTACCCTGGGGGTCATGATTTCAACAACGTTTGTAGAAGTTTACTAGGCAATGTTACATATCAAATATCTAAGAGCTAGGCCTTCTGGTTTATTTTTAGCAAATTTATGAAGTTTTCCCTATGTACAATCAAGTAACCCCTGGGGCTGGGTCAAATTGACCGTGGGGGGTCAAGATTTGAACAACAAATTTTGTAGAGGTCCACTAGACGATGCTACATGTCAAATATCTAAGCTCTAGGCCTTCTGGTTTATTTTTAGAAAATTTTGAAGATTTTTCTATGTACAATCAAGTAACCCCATGGGGCGGGGTCAATTTGACCCCGAGGGTCATGATTTGAACAAAATTTGAAGAAGTCTACTAGGCAATGCTACATGTCAAATATCTAAGATCTAGGCCTTCTGGTTTTTATTTAGCAAATTTATGAAGATTTTTCTATGTACAATCAAGTAACCCCATGGGGCGGGGTCAGTTTGACCCCGAGGGTCATGATTTGAACAAATTTTGTAGAAGTCTAGTAGGCAATGCTACCTGTCAAATATCTAAGACCTAGGCCTTCTGGTTTATTTTTAGAAATTTTTTGAAGATTTTCCTATGTAAAATCAAGTGACCCCTGGGGTGGGGTCAGTTTTGACCCCGAGGATCATGATTTGAACAACATATTTTGTAGAGGTCCACTAGGCAATGGTACATGTCAAATATCTAAGCTCTAGCCTTCTGGTTTATTTTTAGAAAATTTTGAAGATTTTTCTATGTACAATCAAGTAACCCCATGGGGCGGGGTCAATTTGATCCCGGGGGTCATGATTTGAATGAATTTTGTAGAGGTCCACTAGGCAATGCTACATGTCAAATATCTAAGCTCTAGGCCTTCTGGTTTATTTTTAGAAAATTTTTGAAGATTTTCCTATGTAAAATCAAGTGACCCCTGAGGCAGGGTCAATTTTGACCCCGAGGATCATGATTTGGATAAATTTTGTAGAGATCACTAGGCAATGCTACATGTCAAATATCTAAGTTCTATGCCTTCTGGTTTATTTATTTTTTTTTGAATATTTTCCTATAGAAATCTATGTAAAATAAAGTGACCCCTGGGGTCATGATTTAAACAACTTTAGTAGAGGTCTACTAGGCAATGCTACATGTCAATATCTAAGCTCTAGGGCTTCTGGTTTTTGAGAAGAAGATTTTTTAAGATTTTCCTATGTAAAATCAAATGACCCCTGGGGCGGGGTCAATTTTGACCCCGGTGTCATGGTTTGAACAAATTTAGTAGAGTTCCTCTAGGCAATGCTTCACACCAAATATCTAAGCTCTAGATCTTCTGGTTTTTGATAAGAAGATGTTTAAAGTTTTTCCTTTCGGTTGCCACAGTTCTGCATGGAATTCAATTCTTTGAACAATTTTTGTAGAGCTTCACCGAAGGAACATTCCTGTGAAGTTTGGATGCAATTGGCCTAGCAGTTTATGAGGAGATGTCGTTTAAAGTAAATGTTTACGGACAACGGACGACGGACGCCGGACAGTGAGTGATCCTAATAGCTCACCCTGAGCCTTTGGCTCTGGTGAGCTAAAATGCGTTGACGCTAGGAAGGGTTTTTTGTTCGGTTAAACGTCGCACCGACACAATTATAGGTCATATGGCGGCTTTGGAGGAAGACGCATCTGTCTCTCCGTGCATTATTTCATCGCGGCCTTACACATGGGTAGGACCACCGACCTTCCCTAAAACACTAGGAAAGTAGTAGTAAAGTAATTTATTTATTCAATACACATATTCTTAGATTTAAAATGAAAAAGAGAACATTATGGTATGTTTAAAATATATTCAAAATATTATTTCATATTCATTTTCAACTCCGTCTCCGTAAATCTTGCTTCTCTAATTACTATAAATAAATGTATAACCAATATGACTGTAATATTTAAACCAAAGACTTCCTCTAGGCCATATGCTGACCCACCCAGTCCGCCATGTCATTCTGAGAAATCTAGAGGCTTTAATAAAAATGGATTAGAATTCAGCAAGAAACACTTCTGTGAAATTATGTCATGATTGGACATGTGGTTAAGGAGGGAAGATGTATACAGATAATTCTAATGACCCTGTTTACGAAGTCATAGCAATATTAACAATCACCGGAGGCACACCCCTTTCCAGGAGAAGATGTTGTTTGCAGTTTTCTAACTTCAACATTTCTGATTAATTTTAATTAGGCATGCAGTTCCGAGGAGACATTTGACTATTGTCATTATTTACAAATAAGCGAAATGCAAACATGCATTTTGGTGGTCAATATGTAACAATTGATGTAACTATAAATCATCATATACAGAGAGTCCGCTTAGGCAGTGTGGTTTAGATACAGCTGCGGATTTGAAAATAAACGGAAAAATGTTCAATTTCATTTTTATAATAATGGTATTCTATAATAATGTGAAAAGTTCTTTATGATAATATTAGGATAAATTAGAAAACAATGAGTATTTCTTATGTCACAGGGTGAAAAACATTTGCAGCCAACCATAACGTTCCGGTGCTCTACTGACTGAAGTATCCGGCCGCCTACACATGTTCTCCCTGTTGTAATATTAATGAAAATCAGAATAAATATCGAACAGAGAATGCCACGTTCCAAAAACGCAGCCTCCCAAAAGGTTAACCCAGACCGCGGACGCGCAGCAACACACACAAGCACTCACACAAAGCAGACACACCAGGACAAAACGAACAAATAAAGGAGGTGGGGGGACCCCTTTGGATCGGTCAGTGGCAAAACGACCATTGGGGAGCTTAAACCGGTTTATGGTGCGCACCCAACCTCACTCTTACCCCCTCCATGTTCCAAAGACACGGAACAGTGTAAATAAAAGTAATCCCCGCCAGGTAAATCTCTAACACACGTAATGGAAACAAAAAGGCATGGCATGTAAAACACAAAAATGTTCCTGTATAATTATATAAAAAGCCAAAACGTATGTACTCAATGCCTTTGCAGAAGAAGAGTATCAAGAAAAACACCCTTAAGGACCCGACGAAACAGGCTAGAAGACAAATATCAAAACAGTTCAGTCCTAATGGGATTTAAAAACTGCTTATCATAGAGTCCTCCCCCTCTTCCGTCAGACACAGTCAAAGAGGGAAGCGTAATGTCCAACTGTAAACTGATTGAACACTAAACATGCGGTATGTCTCAAAACAGTTGGGTCGTAACCTCTTTTAATAAGTCCTGCACCATGACATGTTTCCCCATACCTTATATATGAGCAATTGCAGGCGTCGGAGACTAACCAGTGCAATGCTGTCACGGTCCCACGTTGGGCACCAAATGTCACAGGCTGAGAAAAATGTGCAGCCACCGGGGCTTCGGAATACCTTTCCGGTGCTCTACCGACTGAACTACCCGGCCACCTAAACACTTCTCCCCTTTTTAATATTTGTCTTATACCGTGACATTTACACCAAATGTGAAAACATTTGCATTGATGACATAGTACTTTCTATAATAACGATATTGAGATTAATTTAATCGATTTAACCAAACATGATATAAAATAATTGTCAAGTTATTTCAAAAACATTCCTGAATTTCAATTATTTCATAGATATTAAACACTTATCAGAACTCATAATAACTGGACTGAAATAGCTATATTTTCTTATTCTAAAGCTTGCCCTATGGGCTCCAGAAATTTTAATATCATCAAAAATAAAAGCGGTACTTCATTTTCGAAAGGCCCTAACAATAAAGGCTTTCAAATATTGGTTTTGATGCCTGTTGTGTGGTAAATAGGTAAAAGCCGTTTTTGCCAAATAGTGCCGTGATCTTAGAGAAAAAAAATGAGAAAGCTTCTTCCTTTGAAAATGATTTTTTTTTAATTTAGCAAGATTGAACAAAAAGACTCATCCGTCTTTAATATAACTTTGTTCCAAAAACCTGTTATGATATACAACAAAGACGATATTTTATGTATTTAAATAATGTATTACTTTATTTTAACTCTGTACCTGTCTGTTTATATCACGGAAACAGCTGCGCTAATTTGTTCGCCATCGATAGATTATACTTTTTAAACAATATTTCTTAAGTGCGCTTAATTAAGTGCTCCTATTGCAGTCAGCGTTATGAACAATGCTGTTCATCTCACATTAAACTAGTAATAAGAATATGTTCCTTGGATTCACTCTGGAAATACTAGTAACTGATGCATAGAAAATGTCGCGATTCTTACAGATACGTAGATGTGTTTGTGTATATATGTATATACATAATATCTGACACGTGTTTACGAATCGAATAAAAATATCCATCCCGAGGGCACCTGCGCATTGGGCGGTAACGAGGGACGGATATTTCTATCCGATTCGTAAACACATGACTGATACTTTTTCTTGCATATCGTATAATATAAGCTTTTTATTCTTACAGATTATTTTTCTTTCATACCGTATTTTACAAATAATAGAACATATAAAGCAAATAGAAGTACTTTCTTTGTAACACTCTTTCTTATAGTAGCGTATATACACAAAGCGCGGGAAATTAACGTCCGTAAGCAGAAGTGACGCCACGACGTATCAGCGATGCACAATAATAAAGTTCAACTTTAGTTTTATCATTTGTAGCGTAACGGTATGTTGTTACCGTAAATAACGTTTTTTGAATCGAGAAATATACTATAAGGAACGGAGAGAAACTGTAAAGGAACTGTTATTTCGTATTTTACATAAACAATATATGATCAATGTATGAATCTCAAGTTGTCATTACCAGCCCGAGAGTCATCTGGCATGGGGTGCCAGATGGGTTTTGCCGGCATGTGTAAAACCATTGGAAACGCCAGTCCGGTGTGCAAGAATACTAACTCTCTTATAATAATTATACAGAATGGCCATATTGTGCTGTTACATTTATACAAGTATTTTACTGTATAATTTATATGAATATCATAAATACTCACTGGCTGTAACTGACAGACCGCCATTATTATTTATAGAGTCCTAAGACTCGGAATTCGAACATGTGACACGAGCAGTTGCTGCTTGTAAGAACAGAAATGACGTAATGTGTGTTTTGGTAAAGCTTACAATGTCATTTTTAATGAGGATATCTTTGATATGGAACCCGTGTCGTATCAGTCTAGCAGGGCCACACGACTGAACTCAGTGGTAGTTTACTGGATGTTTATTTACTTATCTGTCTATCATACAATAACACAAACAATACATCATTCTCTGGGATATGGAATATACTGAAATAGAGTGTTGGGTCTGAAAAACACATGTAAGCATCATAAATAAATGAATGATATCAAAGGGTATCATGTTGATATCATACAGACAAAAGATATCAATATTTATAACATCTAACACTCTTAAAACATATTTGTTATAGACCCATTAATTAATTACTTAATCACATATAACATCATGTATATTACAAATAAATACATTACAAGATATCCTTTAAAACATATAAAATACATAGTTCTCCATGATAAACATTACTCAGCCTAGTTGTCAATATATCTGGCAGAACCTAAACATATCACATATTAATAGAAACATAGTTTATCACATCTTAATCATATTCTATATTTACGTACATGTATAACATGTATATAATCAACACAAAACATAACATGACATACCTTATGTGTAACACAAGTACAACTCTGATTCCTACATTCTACTGACATCTGATCTCAAACAAACACACACTGTTCTCTGTGCAGCAACTGTATTAACTGTGCTGTAAAGTTAAGTTCCAAATATTTATGCAAGGTGTTAAAAGAATGGAGTGGCAGTTCGTAGGTCAGCCATTACAAAAACAAGCGCCAATTCAAGAATGACAGAAGAACGTGCACAGGATGAATAAAACCGCTATTCAAGAAACAGCACTTAAACAAATAAATCTAGGCAAAGCAATAATAAACTGCAAACCAAAGAAATAAATACCTGAATCCAAACAATCCAAACAAATCTTAAAACCAAGTAAAACATATGACATCTCTCAAAAAGACAACACATCACTAGCTGTCATCAATATGTTCTGCACAGAACTACTAAGTCATGTGACCACACATTTCAACCAATGCGACAATATGATTGGCTGAGAAACCAAGTAAACAAGTCTAAAAATAACTATGCATGGAAAATTCATGGAATTGCTGAACACATTTCAATTACATTAAAGACCCCTGTCTGATTTGTCAGCTTAACATGTTTAAAGACACTATACAGATTAAAAACAGCATATTAAATATATATCAAAATAATGACACTGCTACAGTAAGGGGATATAGGCCAGACCGTTTGAAGGCAGAAGTTTATCAGTGTTGCGCCATTGTTCCGAGTTATTTTGAAAACAATGAGTAAGGTGTTTTTATAACATCTCTCCTCCAAAAAAAAAGTTCATAAACTTTGACCTCTTGAGACCGGTTGAAAGGGACTTCCGAGAACTCTAAAAGCACCTTTTAAATACGTCTACAAATTATGTTTGTGACCTCCTATTGGCAATGTAAAAATGAATGCAGTACTAAGCAAGGCATTAAGGACGTCAGCAAAACATATTTCAAACGTTCAATTGACGCGTCTTTCAGCAAAGAAATTATCAAATCAATACCCGAAGTGACCCAGAAACACTGTGACAGTCCAGGACGGACAGACAATAAATAGGGCTGTATACTGCCTGCATGTTTTCATTTACGTCATAAAAGTTACTTAAATTTTGTCTAATGACTATTTCGCCAATATTGGGGCCAGTAACGTGTTTTGATATAACGCTAAAAGGACATCATTATAAGTCTTTAAATTCATTTTTAGAGCATTGGTGTTTATTTCTGCCTACTCTTGAAAGAGATATGAAAGAAAATGTAAAATGTAAAATCTGTTATCAGATATAAAACATTACATTGAAATTTTATTTTTTAACTTGAACATACTTCAATATAATATATTATGTATATTTAAAAGATCGCATTGAAATGATACCCTATAGATCTTTGTTTAATGATACATTTTTATGAATATTCTATATCAATTTATAACGTTAGAAAAGTCATCTACATGGTCTCATATAAGTAATGCAAAATAATGAAACAATCTACCTATTTCTGATATAAGCTATAAAGGCTTTGTATAAACACTGTGACGTTTCTATATATTAACTCAAATAAAAGAACCTTCTTCTATGAAGTGGAAATGATATTTATTTTTTGTCTGATTACACTTCCTTTTCATACGTTTAGTACTGTGTGTGCAGATTAAAATCACGGTGGCGCTAACAGATGTAACAGCGGTGTTGCTTGCTTACGCATCTGATTGATTTTATTTCTTCACGAAATCCAAGCTTTTGTTTTATTTGAAATATAAGACTGTCATTGACTGGTTTCAAATTTATCATAAACTTATTAGAAGTAAACTTAAAACGGAAACTATTTTAGGTCATTCTTTACTCACGGTGAATGAAAATTCCAGGTTCAGGGTACACTTTCATGTAGGCAATATACTCTCCAGTGATCTCGGGGTGAAGGAAAACTCAAGGCGGCCGCCTGAGAAAAATAAGCCACGATTGTCTGGATGGTTTCCTCACACAAAAATAAATTTACATTTCAAGCGAGTTTTCGAACTGATAGTGGTTAGGGACAAGTGATTGGAAGTCAGCTGCCTTAATCGGTCCCAAAATAAAGTCGTTAACAAAGTTTTGCAACATATCCATTGACATCAAGCGTTGTATTTGCCATTCTTATCACTTAAACATTCATGTATTCCTGGTGAATGTTTTCATTTGTATGATCAAACTAAATATTCCTGTTTTTGGTTGTAAAATTTATGTTCTCTGGCTTTGAACTCATTCGTGATGTATTATATGTCAATAAGTGTTGGATTGCGTGACATGTTTAAGAACCTTGAGGATTTAGCTATAACCATGCAAAATATGGCAAAAGACATCCCTAATGACTCATTTCTGCTATCCTAAATTCTAATTAACATTCACAATGTAACATCTCTGATGCATATATATGTTTATATATGTTATGGACATGGTTATTGCGGCACATTACTTTTACCACGTTCTTGTTATGAAAAAAGGTGACCAGAAAATAATTACCAAACAAGATTTATAACAATACACATTAATTTATACAACAATAAGAAAGAGGAATATTCTTAAGGATAAGACAAGCGTAAGCTAGCAAAGCATTTTGTCTAATTCCTTAATTTCTGTTTTGTAAAAGTTTCCTGAATTTCTGAAATAAAATTTGTTCAAAAAAGAGAATTATTCCATAAGAATATAGATAATAATTTTAATATGCAAAGTATCAAACAGGAATAGTAAGCATGCGTAATTATAATACTTGCTGTAAAAGCAAATAGGAAGTAAGCGTTGCATTTATCACTTGACATTAGTATTCATTTATTTATCCAATGTTTATATTGTTAATTGATTTCATAACCATTTGCCCTAGCATTTAGTGATAAATACATACATTAAATCGGTTTCACCTTGTGGAAAAGTTCATATAAAGTTCACATACTGTGCAAACTTCAGGCCATTATTAGCGATCAAAGCATTTCGACACATTTGAAATTAGCCTAAAAGCTAATGCAAGTAATGATAAATCTTCAGATATATTCGGTATTATTTACTGGAAACGGAAATTGAACTGCAATATATCGTAAAACATATATTGTTGAAATGATAGATTAAGAACTTTATACTGTATGAAAGTAAAATAGCAACATTATATTTGACTTTTACTATAGATACAAAAAACATACAATTTCTACAGAAATGATTATTTTTATCCCCTTTTTGTGTTATCCTTTGTATAATAATGTAGTGGTCATGGTTCATTATCCTGTTGTGATATAACTTTTTATAATGTTTTATTTTCCATGTAAACACACATTTTATGCAGAAATAAATCTGTATAATTATGTTACTTAAAACACTCAAAAAAAACGAAAAATTAAATTACCAAATTTTAAAGAAACTATTAATAAACCGCGGCTTATTATCAAGATAATATGGTATTTGCAAACAAGCGAATGATAAAAATCATTACCAGTGATATGCAAATTAGTGAGCACTACGCTGGAATAGCAAGAAATCTGATTTGATACGAAACATATCACGTTAAGGATTTTGAACGTATCTCTCTGATTATGTTGTGACTTTACCAAACTATTTAAGAGAGGACAGTCACTGATATTAGTTTAACTTGTGAGCCAGCCTACTAGTTGTTGAATCAAGACAGATTTCAGTCAAACAATATCCCAAATAGAGACGGTCTTCTAGTGGCGACTAATATCAATACATCAGTTGGATAAAATAATATTCTAAAATATTTTTCAATCTGTTCTCGGCAACAAAATTGATAATGTACCTATGCAATAACCCGTCTTAGATATAAATTTAGGATGAAAAACTATCAATAAGTATCAGCATCACTAATTGACCGCAAGATGAAACACATAACATGTTATGATAATTATCTGCTTCAAGTAACGTTTGATAAGATAAGATCGTATTAAAGTCTCATCCATGCACATTTAATATGAATTATTAAATCATAAAATACCACGTAACATACCAGCAATTGCCCATTCCATATATTACTGCACGATACTTTCATTCTCTAATACCATATCATTTTGCTGCAATACTATTCATTATATTCCGTAGTTACCAAATAAAACCTATTAGGTTAGGGGTGGGGATGATTTACGTCTCTGATAGGAGTTGCACAACTACAGATTATATTCGGGGCACTTGTGTCGAACCAAGGACCTTCCGCTTTGAAATATGCGTATAAACTTATTCGAGTTTCAAAATGACTCGAGTTAATTGCAGTAGCATTATTAGAAATCTACATGAGGACTTTTTGTGTAAATGAATGGATGGTGTTTCTAAATGTACTGATTCTGAAAGGAAATGACAATGTAAAATATTATCAGTGCAGTTTATATGCAAAACCTGAATCATAAATGTTTTCTATTGATATCAGTACAGATCAGATAACATTTAAAATGATTAAAACATATTTTCCTAAAACGCTTATCAAATTTTACAACCGCATCCCCCTCCCCCACCCCCGAAGACATCTGTATGATTACTACAGATTTGATCTGGTAATTGTGCTACTTCAATCTGATACTAAATTATTTGTCACATTTAAAAGTAAACGGGTTTATAAACTTTTTTGTTAGAATATGATGGGACCCATTCCTACTCGTACTGATCTGAATTATACATTTTTTGTCAAGAAACAAGACGTAATCATTTTGTCAGTTTCACCACAGGCGCTTGAAGCTCTATCAATAGTTTGTTGCCGCCAACAAATATTAGTAGTTAAGTGGATATGCTCGCAATGTTTATTTTGCCAGGAAAAATGCACGTGTGCTTCATGGCGTATTAAAGTTGTGGTGTTTTATAACATGAAAAACAGATATGTACATGTTTCTTCTATGAATAGGAATCAAAAATGCGAGGTTTATGTTAGTTATTAGTATACGCATTTAGACTTACTAACGGGAGAAACTTTTGAATTATGATTGTCTTGAGTTCGAGGCTAATGTAAATCATTTCATGTAAAATTTTGGAAAATGCATGGACGGCATTGGCGTCCAGAAAACAGGTATGCAAAAACTGGGGAAAATTATTTGATTAAGAGACAAACATATGTTAAATATACGTAAGACAATTCAATGGAAAATACAGTTATACACACAAACAAACGTCACATAATACTTTGAAATGTCAGTGGTTGCAGCAATGTTTACATCGTGATCTGTAGAAATATGTCTTTTAGTGTATGTAAAGTATGTTCATTCAACAATTCATCAATGGAATACCACTACCAGTATTAAGATTCAAGGAGAATTTATATAAGATACATGATTTAATTTCTTTTCTGTTTCCTTTTTCATTTTTGCACTATAAATGACACTTCCTATTTTGCAATTTTGGATCAGCTGAACAATTACCACGTTCGTCTATAACTTATTTAATGCAAAGGCTAAGCAATGCCTATGGACCATTTACTCCAGACTTACCGGAAGCTGAACAGAGAATGGCCGAATACCAAAAACTGCTCATGTATATTTTGTCTAAGATATGTATATTTCAATTGAAATTATGATTCGTTACGTAAGTTCCTTTAAAAGGATTTTTTTCTTCTTTGAAATGATGTTAAACTGACAACAATCCGTCATCATTTGTCTTCAAAATCGCCGTTCATAAAATTGAACCGAGGTGTGAAGTTGCCAACCTGGATCTCTTTCAGAGATTTGCGATCTCTTCAAGAGATCTGATCTGCATTATATATTTCATTGATAGAGCTTCAAACACCTGTGGTTTCACTGCCTCCAGTTTCATAAAAATATATGTCAAGTTTTTCTTTGTCCGTTAATTTGGTTAAAGTTCAATTGCATCGTAAAGTTTAGTCCCATTTCTGTTGAAATGGTTGGTTTTACAATCGTTATCAGTAGCATCAGCCGTATAAATCGGATCGCATGATCTCTTTTGACCATTCAAATGTCATGTTTATATATAACCTTAAATTAAAGAGTGGTTTGACAAATAAGATAAGGGCAAACAATTAAGCGATCTATAAAAGTCCTAGTCAAAAGATCGCAAGAAAAACATGAAGTTTCTTGTGTTCCATGGTAACGCATTTTTTTCTTTTAAGCCACTATGCCATGGATATTAAAGTTTTTCGATGGCTCCATCACCATTTTCTGTATAACTAATTAGGGTTAAATTATGAGCGCATTATCAATTACTATGGATATACTATTGAAATCTACGCTGACTTCTACAGATAAGAGCAAAACCGAAACAAGCGTAAAAGTATTGAGCCATATTTTCCTTTTTTTTCAATATAAGAAAATTTTAGAGGCAATGAAAACTTTAGCACTTGTTATATCTAATTACACGAAGTTCAATGAAATACTAGCAGTAAATACATGTAGACAAACCTTATGACAAGGTAGATTTTATGCTTAAATATTTTATATTTAGTTTCTTCCACTCGGAATATTACACTTGGAAAATGTTGAAAAAGTATTTTCCTTATAAACAGTTCTTAAACCGATGAAGGTAATTCGCTGGAACTTTATATAATAAAAATATATCATTTTTATATTTATTTTTGTAAGTTATTAACATTTTAGGCAATATGCTTGACTCTAATAAAGGGAATTTAATGTAATTGAAACACATAAAGATGATAAATGGATATCAAAAGTACAATTAACTCCCTTTTAAACACTTTATAACTGAATACGACTGAACGGAATTCCATGTAACTCGATATCTCGGTTGAGTAACATTTTTGAGGATACAGATGGTATGCCTTAAATTATTACCATGATAATCATTTCAAAAAGGATTTTATTCGGGTTTGAATAACTTTTAGTGGTAGCTCTAGTTCTATTCTTTTACTGATAATAAAAGTTTATTTTGAATAAGATACACAAAACAGTCACACTTTAAAAGTAGGTAATTCTCAATCACGGTTGCAATATGAGAGGCAACGAAATATGAAACATCCTTGACGTACCCTATCACAATAAAACGAGATTATTCAAATGGTACCGTTACATGTGTGAAGTATGTTACATACTGATTCGTCCTTCTTTTAAATATTATTTTCAAACAATAGATAGCTCACATAAACATCAATTTATTGATAAAAAATTTAAAGTATATAGTTTTATTCTGTTTTAGTGATATCTTGTTTTCTCAGACGTTGGTTGTGGCACTGATTCAGCTTAACATACCGAATATTTTTTACCTTCAGAGCAAAAGATTTCTATCTAAGAAAACACTGAGAGAGACTTAAAGGCTAGATTAAACCTGTATAGTACTTTTAAATTGATTTTCAACTTTTAATTCAATTTCGTTAGCTTTTAATATTTTCACTGATATTACTGAATATGAAATTAACTAATTCGTGAATATGCAAATTAGTTAATTAACATAGAATACTGTAAATGAAATGCCAGGATGTCAGCTTCATTTTATCACCAAAACTGACCAGGATGGACTATCATCTATAATTATGATTGTTATGATAAAAAATTGAACGGTTGCTATGAAAGCAGCGAAATCATATAAAGATCAAGAGAGCTTTTTGATAGGAACATTGTTGACCCTGCCAAACAATTTCGTACCAGTGAGAAAGTTCTCGGGGGACAGGAAGTACATGGTAGACGTTGAAGGTCCCTGACCTAAACTTTTTTTTTAAATTTTTTCTGATTTTACGATTACAAAACAAAGACAAATATCAAACAAGGAATGCCACGCACCAAAAACGCAGCCTCCCCAAAACGAAACCTACAGCACGCAGACGTGCACACCATCCGCACACACACACACACACACACACACACACACACACACAAAGCCAATACACCACAAACACACACACACATACACGCGCACACACAAAGCAACACATTAGGACAAAACGAACAAACAAAGGAACACAGTGGGGCACCGCCTTGGAACGGTCAGTGGCAAAAACACCACTGGGGAGCTTAAACCGGTTTATGGTGCGCACCCAACCTCACTCATACCCCCACCATGTTCCAAAAAACAAAGACAAATATCAAACAGGGAATGCCACGCACCAAAAACGCAGCCTCCCCAAAACGAAACCCACAACACGCAGTTTGTTTTCAACCCTTATACAACTGGACGTTACGCTTTACTCTTTGGTTGTGTCTGGCGGAACAGGCAGGGTAGTCTGGCAGAGTTATGGTTATTGTACCTTCAGATTCTCTTTACAATTTTACATTTAATTCTTTAATTCCTTTCAGTAGATTTAATGTCATTCTCTTAAATATAAAACTGTGAAAAATCAAATATAATAAAAATGAAGAAATTTTGTATTTAAAAAGTCTTCATATTATGAAATCATATTTGCTTGAATAAAACAAACAGGCATCAGTGTAGATCTGGTAGTGTCGCTTCGATTGCCTACACAAGGATGTAATGCAAAAGCTATTTTTTGACAGTTTGCTTTTTAAAAACAAAACAAGGATAAATATCAAACAGGGAATGCCATGTTCCAAAAACGCAGCCTCCCAAAAACGAAACTCACAACACGCAGATGTGCACACTACCAACACACACACATACAAAGCAAACACACGAACACAGTGAGGCACCACCTTGAAACAGTCAGTGGTAAAAACACTACTGGGGAGCTTAAACCGGTTTATGGTGCGCACCCAACCTCACTTTCACCCCCAACATATTCCAAAGTCACGGGACAGTGTAAATAAAAGTAATCCCCGCCAGGTGAATCTCTAACACACGTAATGGAAACAAAAAGGCATGGCATGTAAAATACAAAAATGCTCCTTTATAATTATATAGGAATCAAACCTTAAGAATCAAAACGTATGTACTCAATGCCTTTGCAGAAGACAGAGCATCAAGAGAAACACTCTAAAGGGCCCGACGAAGCAGGCCAGAAGACAGAAATCAAACCAGTTCAGTCCTGGTGGCATATAAGAACTGCTTATCACAGAGTCCTTCCCCTAAGTCTCAAAGAAACATTTTTTACATTTTCACTAGTAGAATACATGACATTTGACTGCCAATATCCGAAATTAATTATTCTAATTAGTAAACGAAAGCTTTGAACAAGTGAAATATGCGTGTGATAGCTAGATTAATCCTTGGGCAGTTATGTATAGAACTGAATAAAGAAAACAATACATCAATCACGATCCATTGTAAAGCTCCATCTAATTCGGGAAAGATTTAACATCGTATTATTTCTAAGATGTACATCATACTTGACAGATAATCTTGTTTAGCATAGAAAACAAGTTTAACCCAGACGGCAACATGTTGCTATAAGTAAATATCCTATTGTTTTAGAATAAGAACACTGTTACCTAGCGATCACATTCAATACATTCAAAACAGTGGCATGACGTCATTATAATTACAGGTCAAGTCAATCTGCCTATAATGCAGTTTCAATGTTGCACACCAGCATTACAAAGATTTACTAAACTGAGAAGTGTATGTGTTATATTAAAATCTCTAATCGGGGCCTCCGTTTTCGAGTGGATAAGATTCAGTTGTGCCTTACCGATGTGTGTTTGAAAAGTCGGTCTTGGTGTATAATACTTTCATGTGAGGAATCAATCAAACTGCTTTACGGAAGGTCGCCTGTTTTATCCAGGTACCTGCCCGTGCCTAACATAATGCCAGTAGGAACACCTTGGGCCTTCCTGAAATACTTAAGTCGCCGTATGACTTAAAATGGTGCCAGTGCTTCCAAAGGAAATTCTTATGGATTTTATTAACTATCACAACAGCGTGAGGGGTGTTTTACATTTCATTGCCACTTCTGAATAAGCGCAGACAAGTAACATTAACATTATTAACACGATATCTTATCTTAAAATAATAGGTAATTAAGGCAATAGCGATGTTCAAAATATTATATTTATAGCTTTTTTCGTAATGTCTTAAAGGTATTAAAAAGATTATCTTTCCCCTTTCAAGTAGCTTCGAAACATTCTTTAAAGTAAGATATATATTTGTTATTTTCATTCTTTTCACAAATATCAAAGCAGTATAGGAAATCAAATGTAATCGCAGTAATTCTTATGGACCCTTTAAAGCGGAAAATGCGTTCCATTTGCAGGCCAGTAATTTTAAAGTTAGTCATTAAGGTCGCGAGATTCGTTTCCATAGCAAGATTAATTAGGGTTCACAATATTTCTATTTTCTAACGTTAATGGTAAAGATCAGCTTTATTTATCAATAGATGACATGAGCTACATAGCTCTTGTGCGACAAAACTAGGTATCCATCCGTCTTATTTTACCTCTCGGTAATTTTTTTATAAATACTGTGTGTGTCAAACAAGGCAGCTACCAGTACTGTTTGTCATGTATTTGATATGACGCGACGACGGACTGAACTCACAAACTGCAGCACTCAAAGTAGACACTCTTTTATTAAGGTCTGAGGTAGTTATACTTCTACTGAATCAATTATATATATTTTTTAGTATTTTTATTAGGACTGAATATCATAATATCAATGAAAATGGAAACATAGATAATCTTACACTTGCCTGTCGTCATCAACAACTATTTATTACATTCTGCATGACACTTCAATATACGTACATGCTGCAAAATCATTATTCCAAACGAAACATTTACGAAAACTATTTAGGAATATTGTTGCTGTTTAAGGTAAGCTGTTATAAAAATTAAATTTTCAAAATCACATTTTCATTACATTTTGCGCAGTTACGTAACTCATGAGGTCGATGTAGCGGTCAAGCGGTAATTCATTCATTATTTAAGAAATGATACATCTCATTTTGTGATTTATCATTGAGTAAAATCATTGTTTTCAGATCAGATGCAAAGAAATTATATCACGAGGGCGCAGCCAGAGTGATATAATAACAAGTATCTGAACGACAAGCAATTATTTTATTTAAGAGCAAATCACTAAATGAAATATATTATGTCGATTCTAACATATTAACAAGGATCTGAAGTATATCTTTGATGACATCCATCTAATATATGTATGGTGGCCGATTTCTGCCAGTGTTATTCTGGCGGGGCGCCGCCAGAACGAAAGAACGACATTTTCACATTTGCCGTTGTCTCGTTTTGTCTTTCTGGCACCCACGGAGTTGTTTTTCGTTCCCTCGTTCTGGCGCCTCCGCCAAAACGATATAACGAAGAATGCAACACGATAGAACAGATGGACGACACTTATAAACGGCGCCCCCAAAACGTCTTGTTCTGGCGCCCCCGCTAGAACGACGGAACGGAACAACGCAAAATGCGAAAATATTGTTCCTGCGTTCTGGCGCGTTCCGGTATCCCAAATAAACATGTGTGTATAATAAAAGGTTAAGTCATGGGACCGGAATGTGTAAACTTGTATTATAATCTAAATGTTTCAATGTAATGTATGCATCGGTTTTTTTTTTCAGCAGAATCGAAGTAAATGTGATTCTGAGTAGAAAAAGGAGATAGTTTTGTCAACACAAAAGTCAAGAGTATTTTGATCTGCTTTAAAACCTTGGCATATTTTATTCTGGTACCTAAAACATGTTTAAATGTTGAGTTCTGCTCAACTCAGGGCTAGAGGGCGTGGACGGTAGCTTGCATTTCCACTACCGTCCATGAACAGGCTCAAAGCGAGCCTGCAACATTTTCGTTTATGTCGAGTTGAGCGACCTGTCGTTTTCCACTTTTTCTATTTTACGATCCTTTCAAACTGTGTAAACGTTCAAATGCAATATCTTCATTGGTGTCAGAAATTTGCAAAGAAAACTAAATTTTGTAGCATTTTGTTTGTCAAAAGGGAAATAAGGTACAGACTTATACTTTCGACTGCCGCTATCATATACCGATGCGCTACCACAGCAGTCTTATCCCTTATGCCTCATTACCGCTACTATTTTGCTGAAGGGCTACCAGAGACGACTTTTTTGTACCAAAAATTTCCCTAGTCAAGTAATGCAGGCGTTTGGTGATAATAGGTTTATCTCGCAATTGAACAAAGATGAAAATCCCTAAAATATACATTTTTACGCTGCGGTAACTGTTATGTAAAACAGTCGATACACTATGGTAGTCATCTCCATTGTATACTAAAGAAATAAATTCACTATATGTTTATGCTTGTTTTTATGTTTTCCTTCCTTTTTTTTTTAAACGCAACAGTCCACTTTGGTATTTATAAGCGAATTAACCGTAGCGCCGTAGTGTAAGTGATCGATGTATAGTCTACAAAACTCATCAGTGGGAGATCTGTTATTTTCAGAATCTAAGAATGCCGAAGCCGCATCATGCAGACATAGCGCAGAAATGAGTAATTAATTGATTTTTTAAATTGAGTCTGTTAATTACAGAAACGGAAACCTCTATAACTAATTTGTATTTCTGAAAAAAAAAAAAAAAAAAACAATCATCCCTTATTAGCCTGAAATGCATTGTCTTATTTACAGCTAGCGATAACAATAAATTAAGTACATTATTGGACACAATGTGATTCATTTTCTTTTCTAAAGTACATGAGGCGTGTGATTTATTGCGTAATATAATGCAGTATATCATGTAAATGATTCAAATGAATAAACAAATCAATGTATACGAATATGGTAGCAATATCAGTGAAAATCTATACGTCACAGTAAATTCTGTAGAAAATAAAGAAAAAAAATCATAGATTCAAGATTTTTTTAAAAAAAATCCTGGTAGTCCAGCGCTGTACGATGTTGGTAATCAGGACCCTCATTTTCTTGGTACGTTTTAGACATCTATGGTAGACTTTCTATATACTATATAGGTAAATCACCTCACCCCCACCCCGCCCCAATTTTTATGGTACGCATTAGGCTGCTATGGCAGCCGAAAGGATATGGAACTTAATATCAAATGTTGTTGTGAAATTTAAATAAAATAAATGAAATATTAAAAACAATTTTGGGAAATTTTCAAATTGAAAAAGGAGAAAATTATAACAATAAGAACTGGAATTAGAACATGTTTGAGGATCGTACAGAGATATTGAACATGATATATGTAAGTTTCAGAGATGGGACGACGTGGCAGAAGTCAGGGCGATCTGTTGTTCAGCACGACATGTATCTTGTATTAGCGTACTGTTTAGTTTTTCAACTTAAACATTTCGGCTTTGGTGGTTCAAATACACCCGCATTAAAAGCTTTTGGTATTGTTTAATCACCCCTTGGATATGGTGCTTGCCTTTTATTTCTGGGCAGTTTCTGTGATATGCAGGCACCATAACCACTGATCCCCTCCCTAAATTCCAGTTTGTTTAGTTCTGCTCATTGTTTTCACGTTAAGGGCAAAGACATTATTTTATCTTGGGACCATACGCCGCTTTTCGTGGAATTGCACTCTGCATCATTGAAGGTTCCATGTGCACCGCCGTATGAATACATCTGCAGAAGTCGTCTCTAAATTATATTCTGGTACTTGTAACAAGTGTAAATGTTGAGTTTTGCTCAAGCGTTGACGGTAGCTTGCATTTCCACTGCCACCCACAAACAGGCTCATACAAATCGAGCCTGGAACATTTTCGTTTAAGTCGTGATGGGCGACCTGTGGTTTTCCACTTTTTTATTTTATTATCTGGTATCTGTACTTTTCTTATGATCCTATACATATTCAAAGGTAACAGTATACGTATTGGTCCCAGAGATTAGATGAAACGGGATAGGGACGTACGGGACGGGATTTCTATGTAGGTATAATTATTCCATAATGTTAGAAACAAATACTGAATACTGATAATAATGATATGAAGGGTTTCTTCCAATTTCATCATACTTTTGAAAATATCATAAACTGTCTGTTGAATACCGCAGACTTCAACTCGCGGAAACAATATTAGATTGTTCCGAATAACCAGACATTTCGGTTAACATACTGATTTTTTTATCTTTAAGCTTTTGCCGAGATACTTCAAGTGCAGACAATCGGTACTTATTCAATTCATGTGATTCCGACGGCGTATTTAGTCTATTTGGCAGCAGATATTATTGTGTCCGCTAATCTTGTTAAAGCACCTGATAAATACACAGAATAACATAGGTTTTGTATTATCATTGTCACGATATACCGGCAGACAGGATTAGCAAATATACGGGGAAAACTAGGAAACATTACAAATGTGATTAAGTATGCATAGATCCAATAGATATATATAAATTTTCAAACAGGTGGGCCGGTGGTCTAGTGGTAACACGCTTGACTGTCAATCCAGAGGTCCGGGGTTCGAATCCCGGTCCAAGCACTGGAAATTTCTGAGATGCTCTTGAGTGTCTCCCACCTAACTAAGAGGCCTGTACTGGTTCTTCCAAGGAAAGACGGCTTCGCGTGTATCGGTGCTGTGCACCGGGCACGTTAAAGAACCAGACTGTCTATTCGCAAAGAGCTAGGCTCAGTTAGCCGGACAGGCCTGTATCTAAATCTGTTCTCTCTATCTGTTCTGGGGGCTTTATCTCACTCTGTCCCTCTGGTCAGATCGATCTGAGTCTGTACTAGTAGAGGATTAATTTCGCGCCCTGTGTGGCTGCGTTTGCTATATGTAAAGCACCTTTGAACGTGTTTATCATGAAAAGGGCGCTATATAAATCTGGTATAATAATAATATGATAATAATAAATAGGGATTGTCGTGTTTCAAGAACGCAGACTCGCCTATTTAAAATCATACATTTGCGTATGTATGTTTTTACTTTATTTGGTATTAACGCTTTGCCGTTACACATATGCTTTATGGCGACGTTCTGGCTTTTTCGCGTTAGAGGAAGACCAGGATGCCCCTGTTGATAATATTTCAGAAATGAGTGACCGCCTTTGCAGAACGACTGACCTTCCGTAGGATGGCTTCCTCACATGTATATATAGACGTGTTACTATAGCAACATATACAAAACAAAAAATAAAAAGTTTCTCATGTACGAAGTAAACAAAAGAAATAACGTTAATAAAGCTATGTTCTGTTGAGAAATAAATTTTATCTTATTTTTTTAATTTCCACGATTGCTTGTCCTACCATATGATATGTTTATAGCATTTCAAATGTTTTGTTTTTTTCATGAGCAAATGTAGTATTGTGACAAGTACATTTTATGTAGGCAGATCACTTACAAAAATCATAGACATTGTTTTATATTCTACTCGACGGAAGGTTGCAAGATACTGCCTTGGACAATTCATAATTCAGAAAAGTATATACAAGTACGAAAGTTTGCTGCCAGCAGGAGGCAGCAAAGGGAAACCTCGCGCCAAACAAAGTAGTGTACGTAGTACTGATAGAACAGGAGTTGATATAACGATACTGGTGTCTTTGTTGTAGACCCTGGGCAAACAGACAGTCTGATGGGGTTTCATGAATGTTGGAGAAAAAATATTGCCTTTTTAGTAGTGTGAGCAGGGTTTTAATTGTTGTATTTAGTGACCTAATTATTGACTGATCAAGACCCATATGCGAAATTGACCTCTAAGTTTTGGTATCTGGAATGAAATGTATTGCATACACAAGGTTGTGCTTAAATTCAGACTTACGTAGTTGTTCATCCGAAATGACTGAGTTTCAAACTTAGCTCTGATGTTATCAAGACCATTATACTGATAAATGTCTAATCAGGAATGTTTACTCTATATGATACTTTTGAGTTAAATGATGAGGAAGGACTAAGATGTACAATGAATGAAACACAACAAACATCATTTTATCCCGCCTGGGGGCGTAAAACTCACAGTTTAAAAGGAACAAGAAAATTATAACCCAAGTGTTACGTTGGTGTATTTACTTTGAGGGTATTGTTGATGTTGTTGTTTTCTTCACCTCCTCCTTAAGAGAACAACTTCTGAATACGCAGCAATGAATATTGACTATACAGTTCACTACTATAAACACCTTTACCACTATATACACAAATATACTGATCAACTGGTATCTTGGAAGGACAAACAATATGCAATCTCTCAAGATACTAGTAGACCATTGTTCTGATATTGCTAAAGGTAAGCCTGTATGAAACCTACATTGAGATAATAGAGCAAGGATACTATAAAATGCAAGCCACCTTGGTTCAAAGGTTTTTGCCTTATTAATAGGTGACATTTGTAAAACGTTTGACTATAATTATGCAGATCAAATATTAAACACATAACTACTTAACTTTAAAAAAAAAAGTATCAAACTAAAGATATAAGACACTGTTTATGGATGTTTGTTTCAGACGTACGTACTATGTAATAAGTCTTGTGTTGATTACCGAAAGAGGAATGGGAACAGCCATGCCTACATTAAGATGACAGAGCCTTGTACATTTAAGGAGTTGCAGAGTGAATTACAAACTTAATACATAGAAACAACGACATAGTAACAACACGATACACAACATACAACAATCTTTAACAAATGCGTATACAGAAGTAATAGTATAAACCTACTTATATGCATACCAATAAAAGTAGCACAATACAATGGGTTTTCAAATTAGCATAAATTAACTTTACAAAGCAGTATCCAGAATTTCGGTTGGAATAAAAGGCCTATACCCCTTGTCATATGAAATAAATGTGGCAAATAACAATGCCTTCAATATAATGAATCAATATTTGAAATAAAATAAAAATAAAATCATTACACACGAAAAACGCATTCATCAAACTGAAAACGAAAGGAATTTTCCACGTGATGTCCGACACAAATAGCTTTCTTTTCTGCTCTTTAGTTTCTTTCATACTTCTTTTTTCTAGTGAAACTTATTTTCCTCAGGTGCATATAGAGAAGTCGACAGTCACTTACGCGGAACAGGTAAGTACCGGTACAGAATCCAAGAGCATTGGTTAGGTTAAGGGGAAATTGGACTGTTGCCTATACATGTATGTATATAGGGCGAAAATTTTCCTACGGGTAGAATTTCTTTAAACTTTGTGTACTGACGGAGAATCAAGTTTAAAACGGAAATATATATAAAAAATCATAGGTACCCATGCTTGATCTTGAATTATCTGCCCTTGAAAGTAGATTTTTTTCAGTATTTTCCGACTTTTAAGGGCAGATAATTCATGATCAAGGCTGCGTTCCTATAGTTTGTTTTATTTCATTTTTCTGTTTCTGATTTGATTCTCTGTCAGTAAAAAAGTTTTTTAAGACGAAATTCCTTCTGTAGAAAATTTTTGCCCCATGTCAATATAGAGACTGTTGCAAATGTCCTTAACTATGAACATGACAAAATGATACCGCAAAGTGCTAGTCTTTCCCATGGACCGAATTTCTTTAAACTTTGTATACTGACTGCAAATGAAGTCTGAAACAGAAATAGAAATTAAAATACATAGTTCTCTTGAATTATCTGCCCTTGAAAAGTGGATTTTTTTAGTATTTTCTGATTTTCAAGCGCAGATAATTCAAGATCAAGCCTAGGTACCTATGATTTTTAATACATATTTCCGATTTAAACTTGATTCTCAGTCAGTACGATATTTGTCAATAAGTAAGATTCTTGTTGTGTTATTTGTCGAGTTTTCATGTTTTCGCCCCGCCGGCACGAAAACACGAAAACCGAAAACACGACAAATATCTTAAAATTCAAATTGCATCTGATGTTACTTTCTGTTGAAATCTTAATACCGGAGTAGCTCAATTATATAATGGTTTAATTTTCATACTTCATTTTTCATGCTGAAAGGCAAAATTTATTCCGAAAAATTGGGTCCTACTTCGAAAAGTGAAGCCAGTGACAGATAACTCTTCTAGGACTATTTAGTTATCTGAACAAAGTATGCATAGATTCGGATGTGTTTCCCAAAAGTAAAGTTTACTTCAAGATCTAAGAAAAATCATTCAAACAAAAAATTTGAGCATTGTCTTTCATTTTCAAACGAACTAATTCAAAGACATTTTTTTTTTATTTATTACAGCCGATAATTTACAGGTATGGTATGATCACAGGAAAGAAAACATTATTCGTCAGAAAAAAATATAAATAGACTATATGAATATTACGACATCTAATTCCTCAACATTTTACAAAATTCGTTTGCCAAGGAGAGATCGCCGTGAAATCACGCATTAATACCTGTTTATCTGGTGGTGGGCAAAACAAATGTTTTTACATCGTTTGTGTATGGGATCGGAATTTTAATTTTTATAACTTTTTTGCTCATTTATGGATTTTCAAAATTCAAAACGTTTTGAAACACATAATTTTCATATTTTCGTATTCAAATTTTTTTTTCAATGAATAACCGTTTGAAATGACATGATAATTTTAAAAGCGGTGTAGTGATGTTCAAAATTTAAGAAAAACACTGTAAGTTAAGCTTTCATAATAAATCCATTTTATTTCGAAGTAAAAATTAAAAGTAATTAATAATTGGCTTGTTTAATAACCTTTCCATTGATAAAAAAATATTGATATAATTTGTGTTTTAAGAAAGTTTAGACCGTAAGAAAAACATCACTGTTTGCGAAAAAACATGGACAGGCGGCTTCTGCCCACCCGATCACTGTGTTGTCAGTTCTAAAAATAGAAAATACACCGGGTTTGTATACAAACACGATCTCTCCTATAATCAAGGCCTCAAAGTGTATGAGTTAAAAACAAAGCGATATAAAAGTGTGTATTCTCTCTGATGGTCACACCAAAACCATACCAAAAACTGTGCTGAAAGAAGTTATTTCACTTTTTATGACACGCAACTTGTGTTTACAAATGTACCTAATTTGCATATTGACCGAGGCGTGCGGACTCGCATTTACCTTGCGGAATCTGCCGTTACAGAAACTTCCGTTAATATAATGCAGACGTTCATTAGTATAAATAAAATGGTTATGTGAGTTAAAAAGAAATGACAATCACTTTTCTTTAGCTAATCCACCAAAATAACGAAGCCGATGTCGCTGTCAAAAGTTCCCATATTTACTGCACGGTCCTATGTTAAAATATTGCTAGTGTGAGATAAGCGATATGCACTTCAGTTTTGCGCTTGATTTGTTGTTGTTGTCGTAGAATACGTAGCCTTAGGTACCATCCCTACCTCACGTACCTCAAATTTTGGGCAGAAATGCAGCAGGGCCCACCAGAAAGTAATGGAATAACAAGTGTGAAAAGTAAAAGTATAAGATCGAGTGTAGTTTACAAGTTCACAGCTTATTTATCTATATTTTTCTGCAACAGATGTACATGAATATGCCTGACATGTATGTAACAAAGCGCTTACGAAAAAGGGCAGGAACCAGTTTTCAAGCGCGTGTATTAATCATTTGAAGGGCATGTAGAAAAAAAAAATAGAAAGGAAACTAGTATTTGCTGAATTGATTATAGCTAGACTAATACTTAATTTAACGTCGCACCGACACAACGTCATCCATCCGTCTTGAGTAAGCTCAAATTTGCGAAAAAGCTAAACGGTTAATGAAACACCTTTTTCACGACCATTATATTCAGGTGATCACATGCTTTAAAGTATAAATAGGTTTTAGTTTATGCATTTGCAGATAATAGGAGACGGGTCTCGATAGATGTGCATTTTGGACCAGTTTTGCCTCAAAATTTAGAGTCCTGAAACCGAATAAAAACAACAGAATTGGCAAGCTGTAAATGTCACATGATGAAGTGCTCAATATACATTACATTCGCTCCATTCTTCTGACATTTCTCAAAAATCGTATTTTTATTTATTTGTTGTTTTTTTTTTTTTTTTTTTTTTGCACTTGTGCAAGTTTGCGGATCCATAATTAATGTAAACTGTATTAATAATAACCTTAGGTTGCCACATGCAGTTTAAGAAGAAATACATATATTCACCATGAAGTATTTGTAAAATTTCACTCCGTCAATTAATTTTATCCGACAAAATGATATAACTCTATTAAGATGTAAAATCGCGAAAATGTGTGACATAGCAAGCAAAATTGTATTAGAAATGATCAGTTGGAAGCACAGACAGGAGCTCTGCAAAATAATAGGAAACTAAGTTCTTCTTTATCTATTCAAAGAAGTAATGATGAGCAATATCGATCACTCCCCCCTGCGGCGGGTTTTACCTGAATTCCGTTACATAGAATTGACGCCAAAAGCGTATAACATGTTAGCATGCAAGTATTATACTTAAAACATGAAATTTAATTATATTTACAAGCCTAAGAAAAAAATAACAAGTGGCTGATAAAATCAAATGATTTCAATCTGTATTTGGTATATGGTTAGAAGAAAAAAATTGTTTGATTAACCTGTGGCGATTTTAAAAATAATCGTTAATGATCATGCGCTGCACTCTGTTTCTCGCGTTGTGTAATAGCGCTTTTAGTTCTGGCTTGTTGACGGTTCATTTAAACGAAAGTGTTAAAGAAATGGTAGCAAGAATCATTTTCATAGTCTTTCAAATAATAAAAAGCGACAGAATATATTTATTTTACATTTCTTAAACCTGTTTTAAAGATAAGAAACAACAATATTTTACTTGTAGGAATTCAATTTTTAAACCTATTCAATAAATAACGTTTCCGTATATTGCTTAAGCTGCTGTCAGTAAATTATCTGAGAATACTTAGATATATGAGCTAGAAAAGTTACATGTGTACCACGAGGGAAATAAGATGCAAGATTTTCCATCAACTATTTTAGTTCACACTTAAATCCTGACATGTTAGTATTTTCTGGAAAGGAAGTGCTTACAAAATGAATGTTTTACGAGTTTCAAAGCGAGAATATTAATCATTTAAAGTGTCTGTGAAAAAAAAAGGAAACAGAAAAGACTAATTTCAAATTTTCATACAACGAAGTAATATTTTAGACAGTTTTTTTCCGAATTTTAAGTTTTTAGTAACGTGGTTTGTTGAGAAATTTTAACAAAGCTAGACAATCATGTTACATACCCGATATGGAATATCGGGTTAGCAAGTCTATGACTCGCATTTCTGAAATATAAACACAATTGGACTTTGCTCTAAAAGTTAAAGTCTCATAATGATTTTTTTATCATGCGGCTGCCACATTTTTTGGTTTGAATATTTACATAGAAGAATGTTTTATTGAATATATTGTTTTAATTACCTCCCTTTACAACACTAACTGTTTAAATACATATGCAGTATTAAATGTAGTGCTTTTGTTACCATTTAATTATGTAAAACATCTATGGACAGCTGTTCCATCTGTTTTTAACATAAAATTGAAAGCCTTATGGGAATTTTAAATATCATTATGCTACCTAAAACGCCGAACATCTCCAGTTCATGGCTCCAACCTTTTACCTTCAATAAAGAGAGCAAGCCAGCATTTATGAAAAGTGACCAATCGAAAGCTGGCTTTTAAAAGCCACAGTGCCCTACCAGGTCGCGGCCATCTTTAATGAACAAAAAGAGCTAAATGACATGCAAAGGACCAATCTATCGCAAGACGAATATTGTATCAATCGCTTCTCCCTAATTGCAGAAACGAGCTTAACAGTTAGGGAAACTTTGGGTAACTGAGCCAGTTGAGCACTTAAATGCTTGCGTATTTGAAACGAATGCCATTAGGATATCTTAACATTGAAAATATTCTAGGTTTATATTCTTTTTTAGGCATAATGATTCAGGTTGCTTCTTTGCTGATTATAATGAGTGGTGAAAAAAATTGCATCGGGACTATCTAGTATTAAGCAGTAGTACTATAAACGTTTCATAGACCCTTTTTTCAATGGCATGTTACTTTGGGCTCCATCCCTGCCCTCGCATAACAAGAGCTAAGCGAGCCACTTTCTAGCTTTTTAAAAGCTATACTTGTTAATATACGGACACTCAAATATCTTACAAGAATTCAAGCATTAAATGACATCGTTCACTTTTTATATATTGTCTAAGGAGATTTATGTAAGGAACAATGATGTTCATTACATAAAACAAAGAGTACTATCATAAAAGAGAGAGGAGTTCAACAACTTAAATAATAATAAGGTTTAAGACTTAATTAGAGAACTACCGTTTAAAGCTATAAAAGGTCAGCGCGGAATGGGATTACATTCACAGTTAGTAGTTAGATGCATCTTTTAAACAGAACAGGCAATACTTTAAAGAATATTTCACGACAGTATAATTTTGACAATGCTTTACCCAAGTCAATATTGGTGACTTACATATGACTTTGAACTCGTGTCTCGCAACCTTCTGGAACAGAAGACCTAATCTAGCGTAACGCTAAACGCATCTTGCTCTATTGCCCTAGATAAAAGAAACACTAACTTATCAATTTTCTGACGTTTCGTTTGTGAACTTGGCTATCTATGCAAATATATCCTTTATTAGGTCTTTGTTTGCATTGACGGAGATTAATTGGAATAGATCTCTTTAGACAGTTTTGTATAAGATATCATGTGTCAAATAATTATTGCTGTCTCTTGTGGTGAACTATCGCAGTAGTGGTATTAGACGCCGTTAAGATTTTTTCACGCTAAAGTTTTGTATGTCTGTCCGTACGAAAATAGCAGATGCATGTATATTATTTTACAAATTATTCTGGCAAAATATTGACATAGAAAATTGTGCTGAAATAATTTTATAACAGATTGGTGCTTACTGCAGAGCACAATTTCAACAGGTGGAATTTCCAGAACATGAACACAGAAAACACCAAAAATATCAAATGTTGCATTATTTGGCAAACGTAACTGACCGATGGAGGTGACTGACGCCAGCAATCATCTTTCGAACAGTCAGTATAAATTGGCCTTGTAAGTCTATTTGAATTGATTGTATTTCATTTCAAATATTTCAGGGTTCGTTTCAGATTTTTTAAGTGTAGCTTTCATATCAAAAAGAACTATAAAGGAGGCGAGAGTCCATGTTGTGTAATGCAATGACAATGACAGTTTTTGTGTTAAGAGAAGGTTCATATGCTTCTAATACAAACTTAAACTGTTGATGTTCTAAATGCACCAAGAGCAACACGAATACCTTGATTATGAAGTTATGGTATCTAACATTTGTAAATAAGATTTTCTTACCGAACTATAAACAATACATCAGTAATTTAGCTTAGATCTAGTCAAAGCTCTTTAGAGTCTTAATAAAACCTTGCTCCCCAATAGGTATTTGAAAGTACTTTTAAAAGATAGCATTTAGCTTTTAGATATTTTATATCTTGTGTAAATGAAAGTTTTTTTAATCAAATATGATACCAAGAAACGTTGCTACAAAAACAGCAAGTATTTTTGTACCGTCTAGAAAAAGGTCAGGGTCAAAATGTTGTTTCCGTAGTTAACAAAAGTGAACCCATTGAGTTTTCAATTTTCTACGGACCGTGTTTGAATTTTATTCAAGCATTCTAACTGGTTATGTGTAAACAGTATTATCTTCTACAATGTTTAATTCAATATTTTGTTTCAGCTGAAACAAAAGCTATTGACATTTTACATCAAAATGCAGTGAATACAAGTTTATTACGTTTTCCGACTCACTTTCGATAAACCGTCATTATAGGGGTAGATTAAAATAAGAAACGAATGAAAGATCTGGTATTTTCGTAAATAAATTTACACGCTGTTTAACATGCACACATCGTCAGTTTAAAGATATGCTATCACACTGGCCATAGCTTTATCAGATCAAGTGGTTCCAACGTTGTCTGAGCGGTGAATTTTACGCCGATCAGATAGAGAAATATGGCCGATACTACAAATTTCCGGTATTGTAAGTATGATTTAAAGGAAATTCTACCCGGTAAATAACGAATCAAATGAAAACGATGGGTGCACCTGGAGCGCAAATGTGTCTATGTTTTAGCACATGTGTCCATTTAGCTGAGATTTGTGTCGTTTATTCAAACACTTCTGTACAGTCTGGCGGGGGAAGAAGATTTTGTACAGTTTTTGACAATATCGCCTCAAGTATAGTGTTAATCGGGAACAAGTAACTGTTAAAACACTTTTTATGTAAAGGGCTACCTCTTAAAACAAAGCGTGTGTATTTTCATAGAATTATTCAGCGTTGTTTCTGAAAAATCGGCCGAAAACCTATTGCAACGCCGTTTCGAGTGGGTCGCTATGCAACGCAATCAAGTGGATACCGTTTTGTGTCTTACTTGCGAAGTCTTATCCGTCTTAAAAACAGTAATTAAAGCCTAACAATGAATAAATTTAGAGAGTTTTATAGCATTATAATGATCCCGCCATTTCTAATATATTGTACATTTACATTTCCGTTTATTTTCTTTCATTGGTGTCTGTTTTTCATTTGTATTTTCATTTTTGAACGGCGACCATAGAGGTTTATTACGTCTTTTCTGTTTTATGGAGGACAAATAAAATATTGTCTTTTCCCTGGCGAATTTTAACGTTCTCTGTGATTTATCTCTCTGAAAATAAATGAACGCTACACCAGCAATATGAATGAAAATATATACAAACAACTGATCAGTACTTTTATCATGGACCAAATTTTATTTATTTTGTATGAACAGCTTAAATGCAAAACAACTCAGTAATGAAATCGCAATGTTTTGGTTTTAAGGGACTAAAAAGTAACGAAATGTAACTATACTGATTTAAAGAGTCAACCCGATTTTGGTATGCTGTTCAGTACCATTCGTGGAGGAGATGAATATCCGTGAACTGGTTCTTATTTTTACGAACTAGTACTATTATTCACTTAATGATATTGTTCGATGTTCATCCTTGCTTTATGTTTTTGTGTTGATGTTTTTTGACAATGTCCGCAAAAATATGTTAAATGTTAAGCGAGCATAAAATGTAAAAGTACAATATATTAGAAATGGCGGGATCATTATAATGCTATAAAACTCTCTAAATTTATTCATTGTTAGGCTTTAATTACTGTTTTAAGACGGATAAGACTTCGCAAGTAAGACACAGAGCGGTATCTACTTGATTGCGTTGCATAGCGACCCACTCGAAACGGCGTTGCATTAGGTTTTCGGCCGATTTTTCAGAAATAACCCTTAATAATTCTATAAAAATACACACGCTTTGTTTTAAGAGGTAGCCCTGTACATAAAAAGTGTTTTAACAGTTACTTGTTCCCGATTAACACTATATTTGATGCGATATTGTCAAAAACTGTCAAAAATCTCCTTCCCCCGCCAGACTCTACAGAAGTGTTTGAATAAACGGCACAAATCTCAGCTAAATGGATACATGTGCTAAAACATAGACACATTTGCGCTCAAGGTGCACCCATCGTTTTCATTTGATTCGTTATTTACCGGGTAGAAATTCCTTTAAATCATACTTACAATACCGGAAATTTGTAGTATCGGCCATATTTCTCCATCTGATCGGCGTAAAATTCACCGCTCAACGTTGGAACCACTTGATCTGATAAAGCTATGGCCAGTGTGCTATGCCCATCTAATAAATATATAACTTGTAAGAAGAGCTACAATATGTATTTCGAAATATCCCAGGTTTTGTAGCATAATTGTCATACCGTATTTTACTTATGCATATCGTCACCTCTGCGTAGAAAAAAGATCAATGAAACGAAATAAAACACTTATCTGTTGTTGTTTTTTAGGACTGCGATGAGGTAATGTTTTATGTTTGATAGACTTTGTCGCAAATATGAAAATTGGGCATAAGAAGCCTTGAAAAAGATGCATTCATGGTATACCATTATAGATTGTCGTCCATAATTTTAGTTTGCAATTAAACTATTATTTAAGGACAGACTTTCTTAATAAAATTTTGTAAGCCACGAATGACATTCTTTCACAGTATTGGCATATGCAATAAATGTACATTTCCCTAATATCAATGTCAATATCCTCTACTGTCATTATTTCCTCGCTCAATGAAGTACTGTTTGTCACGTACTAATAATTTTTCATAAATCAAGGAAGAAAAACAATAATCGAATGAGGATGGTGTAAAATATATATCTTGCTGTTTATTGGAGCTGAAACTTTAATGGATAATGACAATTATCCAACATTGAAATCAGACCTTGTTTTGAGAGAATTTGCAGGGTCTTTTCATTATTAAGTGTCGTACCTAATGGATCGGATTTTCAATTATCTCCCATGAACAGACTCAATCAAACCGAGTCTGCTATTATTTTTCTTCCTTGCATTCTATGTTTCCAAAGGATCTTCTTAAATATTGTATTATTTATATCGATTTTGGCATGATCATCACACACGAGTCATATAAAAACTTTTCTTCACATAAATTACTCATGTGACATACTTTTGATTGACACTATAAAACGCATTTTTGTACGGCACAACTTTGGCTACGGAATCAGAAACTGTAAGCATACTCGTAACAACGCTTTTTATGTTGATACGATTAATTTATTTGTTGTAAATCAAAGAATATAAAGACGTCAATCTCCTCTTATTAGCAGGGTCTTCATCTTCAACGTAAAACGAATACATTAATTTATTTATCTGCTGGTCGTGTAATAAGTCAGCTTTGATGTGTCAAGATAAATCATAAAATTGGTCAAATCTTCGTAGAAAATATTATAACTAGTTACGCAATCTTGGAAAGGTTGATCATCGTGGTGAGCTAAAAGGCTAATTGTAAGCATGCTGAGAAATTCTTATCCACGACCCTATATTGAACTTGAATATTCTTCAAGTCAAGGAAAGTATCACTTCGTTTCTTTGTCTGTCAAAATGTATATCTTCTAGGATGTTTCAGTCATTGAAGAAATAGATTAATCCCGCATAAGCTGTTATTACGGTGGTATGTTTAGGACATGCATTTAGTTTTTTTTAAGATTAAATTATCTCGTGCACACGACATCTTATCTCGAGCGTACGACATCTTATCTCGAGCGCACGACATCTTGTCTATATATATAAAGGTCCTTTGTGTATCCAGGTCATCAGTAAAAACATACCACTGCTACCGTTTTTGCTTTTGTTTCTTTTTTCTTGACAAGATCGTCCAATGAAAACCTGTTTCGAAAATCATGCCCAATAGACCAGAGTGAATAAAATACAGGACTAAGCGGTGAATTCGAAATATTGCCCTAGTACTAAATGTTAAATGTTTATATTCTAGTTGTATGTAAAACACAATCTTATTACAATTTTTCTTTTTATAGAGACCGTACCATAGCCCTTCGCATACTTTGATTTTTCAAACTAAAGTGATTTTTACAAGTGCACCGGTTACGATAAAAATGTAAACAACGGACTCTGTCTATGAAACTTTGAAATGAATGAATGACAGTCGATCTTAGTCATAATACTGACTGACAGTGAATGCTAATGACTCCATGTGTTGCAGAAAGGTATTTAGTTTGTAACTGTAATTTCCCAGCAATTGAAATCCTCTCAAAACTGGTAAAATAATTACTTATATTTGGACAAAACTCACCGTCTTTGCCGTTCGGCAGCTGCAAAAAGGGCAACTATAAAAGATTCAGTGTAAGTAATATTTCACTGGTACTACCAGTTAGTAAGTTCATACTCTGAACAACACGTCAGAGAAATTTTGGCAGATTTGACCGATTATTACGTTGGCAGCATTAGATTATATTTTTTCTTTACACAAAAATTGCCGTTAGGTAACAAAGCGAATACGTAAATAATCCGGAGTTCACCGTTTATTGTTCCAGTTCACGCAATGTAATCCAGCAATTAAACTGCATAGCTATTAGCTACTGCTGTTATAGGGAAGTGGTAGAGTGTCTGCCTTGGGTGTGAGAGGTCCTGGGTTCGAGTCCCAGTTAGAGCTTAACTATTTAGATTCTGCTAAAGCATAGTTTTGCTGTTAATAGACTGTTCCAGATGTTCTAAATTTTTAGCACACAGTATCATGGATCATTATTTAGCAATCCAGATCAAAACTGAATGTTAAATCAAATGCACCCAATTAGAAAATATTGACTATATTATGTCCCTTTGATGTTTATGCTCTCCATGTTCAAGAAGAGTTACATTTCCTTGATCACAAAATTTTCGTTAACATGAAAATATTAAATGCTCATAACTCCACACTTCTGGTTAAAATATTGTCGGTATTTCTGTTTTTGAAAAATATATGGACATTTGTATTCATTTCAAAGCTTTTTAACTTCAAACCTATGATTTGAAAAATTTAGGTACTATCTCTACTTTTTATTGTTAAATATTTCTTATTCCAGAAAGCAAAATATTGGATTTCACATCCACTTTCTTTGCTTTACATTCTCATTGTCACTGCAAATCACGTTGGCGCACATTCTGGAAGATTAGGGCTTACATGTTTGAGATTATAGTTAGAATTGCGAATGTAGGCGACATAGGAGTTGTGTCATATCTACAACATTCTGTGGTATTTTCATTCAGCTGTGTCTTCTTTGAGACTCGGTAAAGTAGGCATGTGCTGCAGGATATAAAAAGATCCTAGATGCTTTCAACACATAAATATCTTTAATGCATCGTATATTTTTGACATTAATTCTGAAAAACTGGGCAAACTTCATGGATTAAGAAAGTGTTCTTGAAATGTCCTACAAAAATTACGAGATATATAGTTAGATAAATCAGTATTGCTGCCTTTAGTAGCAAATTTTACATACATAAAAATGTCTCAAGTACAACGTTGACTCTTTCGACTTCTCATAAACAATGTATATTAAAGAATAGAATATCATACATGCCTTATCCTTGCCTAGAGGTAAAAAGTGTAGTTCGCAGATGAATGTAAACATTGCTTGATTGCATTTGTTGCCAATTTGCATTAGTGGAATCGGATGTTTTTGATTGCCCAGATGACTCGTAAATTGGAACACGTGAAGAATCAAATACATTTCCTGTTGTATACAATACGGTTATTTTGATTAAGAACTTTGCTCACTACCACTGGGCTAAATTTGACCTATTTCTTCTCGCCTTAACTATTGAACCTTCATTACTCTACTTCTTTATCCCTTAATTATTGTATGTTTAAGCCTTATCTAATACTATAAAAGTTACTTCTAACCGTTACCAGAATTTTTTTTTTGTTTTATATGAAATGTAATTCATTTTTGCCACCAAAAGATTGACATCACCAGTTGTCGACGTGGCTTGCTTTACAGATTGCAAATGTATGTTCGATGGAGATGTCTAGCGCTTGTTCAATTTCTTTCTTTTTGTTATAACAACATTTTCCCATTTTGTCCAATGAATATTAACTAAACTATCATGCTTTGAAAATGTTTGATAGAGGTCTATGCTAGGATGCTATGGATCAAGTTTGGTGTTAATCTCACCATTGGTTTAGAGAAGATGTTAAGTGAAAATGATGAACGACGGACGACTGAAGTTGAACCACCCATCTATACTAATAGGTCACCCTGAACAAAGTTCAAGTGAGCTAAAAAGTGAGTACTCTGAAAGTGACTAATGGTACAAACTTATTGACAGAAGATTTTTGCAAGATATTCTTAAAACTAACCAAAATATTGTGCAGAAGGTAGTAAAGCATTGCAAAGCTTTTGAAATAATTCAGAAAATGTATAATCTCGCATTTTTACCATTGTCTTACTTTTATTTTCACCCACTTTATCGTTTTTTAGTGTCATAAATACAATCTATGCACAACTTGATGGAAATGAACATGTTGACAAATTTCACAGTTTGCAACGAATTTGCATACGCACCTAAACAACAACAAAAAACGCCTGTTACATTCTTTTGTGCCCGACTTCTAATGATAATATGTAATTGACTTACAAAAAATACAATATTACATGTATTTGCAATACTGCACTTTCAAATAAATTATAGCAGAAAATTAGAAATGCGCTAAATCAGCATTACCACATGAATTGCTTGATTATGTAAATGATAAGTCAGTTTTACAATCATGCTGTTATTCATTTGCACGTTTCTCTGTGCCTATAATTTTCCAACGTTTTCTGTGAATATGATACATTTGTATGTATGGCTGAGAAAATGCTTAAACGTGTGCTTTGTCGTTTGAAGACAAAATTATATTTCTTAATCATACACAATACATTGCTGAAAATTAAAAAAAAAAAAAACAATGAACAAACAGGTTGATGCAATATTCGAGTTATTTGCAAGCCCGTCCGCTTTGCTCACTAGGGAGTGTGCATAATTGTGGATCGCAGTGTCGTTAGTTCGATTCCTGTGTTAGGCGCATTTGACGATTTGATAAAAGACATTTGTGTCTGAAATATCTTGTCCTCCTCCTCTGATTCATGTGGAGAAGTTAGCAATTACTTGTACAGAGCAGGTAGTGCTGGTACAGAAAACTCTATGTTAAATGCCCGAGGTTACCTACCTAAAATCTTGTTATGAAAAATGGCGCTAAACCCAAAACAAAACAAAACTTCATTTGCACTGAGCATGCGTCACGTTTGCGCGCACACGCCCGTTGTAGCCGAACAGTTATATAATGTAAACAGTGTATGTACGAATCATGGAAACATATAAACCACCAATTTAATCATTGTTATGCCAACTTTGAATATTTTAAAACACATATACAAGTATAATTCCCTCTTGAATGATTATACCAATTTGAACCTAGAGAAAAATGATTCCCTTGAACTTGTAGACGTCACCTTAGTGCACGCTATTTTAGACAAGGTTTTTCCCTAGGGAAAGACAGGAATATCTATCCCCGGCACGTGCTAGGATAAATGTATACTTTCCCCGCTAGGTAGGCAAGAAACCGAAATCTATTTGCCTCCACGATCTATTTTGAACGTGATAGGCAAGAAAAATGATCTAACATGTCTGTTTGTGTAAGACAGCTGTTTTCCCAACCCTCGGGACAGCATGAATAAAAAACCTCGCTACCACTCGGTTTTTCATTCCACACTGTCCCTCGGGTAGGGAAAACCCCGTCTTACACAGACAGGCATGTAAGATCCTTATATTCTTGCCTACCTAGCGGGGAAAGTATACATTTATCCGATCATGCGCCGGGGATAGATATTCCTGTCTTTCCCTAGGGAAAAACCTTGTCTAAAATAGCGTGCACTAAGGTGACTTCACATAGTACAGGTGCCATTGTGACGTCATAAACTTTATAAATAATGTCGGGAAATACCCAAACCTATTTGTCTCCACGATCTATTTTGAACATGATAGGCAAGAAAAATGATCTAACATGTCTGCCTGTGTAAGACAGCTGTTTTACCTACCCTCCGGACAGCATGGATAAAAAACCCTCGCTAACGCTCGGTTTTCCATTCCACACTGTCCCTCGGGTAGGGAAAACCCCGTCTTACACAGGCAGGCATGTAAGATCCTTATAATCTCCTGATTTATGACGTCATAATAGTGCCAGTACTATGTGACGTCACCTAAGTACACGCTATTTTAGACAAGGTTTTTCCCTAGGGAAAGACAGGAATATCTATCCCTGGCGCGTGCTCAAGACAAATGTATACTTTCCCTGCTAGGTAGACAAGAAAAATTGTTACTTTACCCCTCATTTTGTCATTTTATCCCTGTTTTAGTAATCTCATTAATTTTCTTTCTATTTAAAGAATGACACGCAATTGTTATATGTGTAAGTAATATACAGTATGATTGGAATTGACTTTTCTTGGAACGCCGCGTACACTTGGGGCAATAACCTGCAAATATTTATCAAGTTGTTTGCTCCACATTAATTGAGGACCTGCAGGATCAGCTGTCACACCAAATGAATCAGTCTCCATCTCAATATCCCCTTGATAATCAAATGCTAGTCTGAAATAAAAACAAACTAATTCTGTTAGGTAACTACTTGCACGCAAGTCATGAATATTGTAAGAACGAACTGTTGGCCCTACGCATCATCAATGGAACTACTAAATGCATATAACAGTTTACAAAAGTCTTATTTATTTCTAGACGACTGACAACTTTCCTGGCTGAGCAAATTCAATAAGACGCTCGAAAACGTGGCAGTCCGCGAATAATTGTATCAGGATATCGTTAGTAAATGTTACATAACAAAAGGGGTTGGGATAATACCTTGCATGTCTCGGAATACAATTTTATGATTACAATATTTGAGAGGTTAATGTAGCTGGAACATTAAGTTAATGGCTGAAAGGAGCATTATGAAAGGTCCAAGAAAATACTTAGTTATTTACGACTTTGGTAACCTGATCTGCGTTTTGTCGACTTGGGTTATTACCTTAGAATTGCTTTAATGTAGTTTCTTTTAAAGATCCGTTATTGCTAGTATCTCATGTATTATCACTAGAGACGATGTAACATACCTTAATGATGAATATACAAGTTGTAGTTGTTGTTGAATTCATTTATCTTTTGAAAAGCAACATATTAAGGTAATTATTTAATACATTTAAGTTAATGGTTTGCAGTTTCCAGAAGAGACGTCTATTTTCGAATCTCTTTTGTTATAAATTGCATAATTTATTCTTGTGTATTTACGAAGTTCATCCTTAAGTTTTGGCATTTTTTTCCGATACAAAACCGAAGTTATTCTCTGTATTTCCCCAGAGTTTTCATAACATTAACAGTCAAACGCGTATCTAATTTGAAAATAAATTAACTCTGCCATCAGAATCCAATAAACTGAATTAGAACAAATCGTTTACACCATAAATATCCTATCAAGCGTTAAGGAGGTAGTATACCTTGTTACCAGGGTAAATTCAAATTAGTTGAACGGTAGTAATTTATTGTATTTCGTGTAAGTTAATGTAGCTGCTACAATCTCAAGTTCGTTAATCTTTGTTCCTCTGAGTACCAGTTTTATCCAGGTTTGAAGTATATGACCCCCCAATGGTAGTTTATATTGAAAGAAGAAGAAAAATACGGAAATTTAACACTTTTCAGTGTATTTCGGTTTCACTGTTATCCGTAGAAGTCTGTATAGTTGATACTTTTTAAGTATGCGCGTAAACTTTCTAAAATAAGCTTAAAATTTATACGTCGCGGGGCTCATGATTCCATGGTAACGCATGTTCTCTCATTTTTAAACAACTGTGTATGATAACGGGTTTTTTTCAACGGCTTCAGTGCCCCAACCCAAGCCAACATGGAATATTAGGGTTATATTATAAGCAGAATAATCAACACTTTACATGGTACCCTATTTATCTTAACGTTTAAAGAAACCATGGTAACATAGATGTCACAAGTTAAAATATCTAACTTTTTATCGTAATTTCTTTGAAAAAAGATTAAATAAAATCACCTTTCTCGTTTAATGTAGCTTCAAAATATTTCATTTCTAAAGTAAGTAATATGTTCGTGTTATTTGCATTTATTTAAACAAATAAATTTCAAATTTAAAATACTTACAGTAGTACTCCTCATCTTACATTTTAATGGAAAAATCATTATGCTTGCAATTATTATTCTCATGACTAGTGTTGAAATACAAATAAAAAGCTGAAGATATGTCCCTTAAACAGACCAGTGTCAACGCCTTTGAACTTTACATTTAGATATATATGTTACGGGATTCGTTTCCATGGTAACATTAATTTAATTCAAGAAATCACCATTTTCTACTGAAATTTGAACAATTTTATACCATAGTTTTAGTATATAAGAAACAAATTATTAAGGTAGTTCTGCACGTTTGGATTGAAATTATTTCTACAATGTAGAATTTGATCAAACGTTTTCAAAACTTCAGAATATACATAGAAAATTAAGCAAATAAAAAAGATAGGGTCGTGTGCTTGATTTTTTGCCAGACTGATTTGAAAAATAGGGACCTTACGCAATATTTCATAATGGGAGTCTATGGGAAAATCATAATTTTTATAACATTTTCGCGAATAGAAAATTTTCTACAATGTAGATTTTGATGAAACTTCTCACAGTTGTAAATAAAGGCATGGCCTATAATTTGATGAAATAAAATGTATAGGTCAGTGTGCTTATTTTTGAGAAATATATGATTAAAGTAAACCGGACATTTCGCGCTAATTATAAGACATTATTTCGAATTCTTTAACATGTGATATGTTTTAAAGCGACTAACCCACACATCGTGGTGTGAAAATTTATAAAATCAAACGTTTACCTGTATTCACCTTTTTTGTATTTTCATCGAATTCTGTCCGAAATCGTTGTTTTCCTAATAAATCAAAAATAAAAACATTCATCTACCATTTCTGATAAGGGTTTTCCGGTTTATAATAAAACGGAATCCCCGGTCTTCAGCGAGCACCTTGCAAACATCAGGTGACAGTGAGAACATGATAATCAATAGAGCATACAAGTATAGGTATCGTGTAGTGTAATGGCGTTTTGATGTAACTAAATAAAACAATAAATATAAAATGAAGTCGGTACACTATTGTCCTTAAGTATTGACCTTGCACTTATAAATATTTCGTATTGTTGCGTAAATTGCTTAATAGCGATGTAGCGATATAAATATTCATTTAATTAGAGGATATCAGGCTACTTTATTTTGATATCAATGTTATCAGGCCGAGGTTGATATGGGCTGGAAGGGGTGAAGGAACCGATCCCCTTCAGCTCATTTCTGCCGAGCCTGATAACATTGATATCAAAAGACTTTTGTCTGTTTTTCTATTCATCATGAAACTCATACAACCTACCTAGAACAACATATGTCCTCGTCTCTTATTTCGTAAAAGTTGACAAATTTCTGAAGCAAAAATTGATAAATTCATATTTTACGGATTTGAAAATTCATCCGCCCCTGAAACACTTCCAAGAACGAAACAATACGGCAACCATATTGATTTCAACTTCGACAATGTTTATTGACTTTCTGATATTCTTATAAAAACAACAATGAAATAAACTCTTATCTGCGTAAAAATAAAAATAAATCATTCTCTACATGATTTATTATCACATTATAAAACATTTGACTCAGACAACTACATGTCCAAAGCGCTGAAAATTTCACTTTCAGTTCCAGACCCAGTCAGAGATACCTTAAAGTTTAATCACATATATAAGAAATATAATTAACACAAACATTTTTGCTACTACTTAATAAAAAGGATGCCTTAAATTAGGCATAAATCAAGAATAAGTACATTGTCAAATGTATTGTAAACCTTTCCAAGATTTGATCTAATGGCATGTAAACATTGTGATGTCATGATGAACGTTACACAGTGACGTCATTAAGTGATATTGTCTGTGTGATAAATGTGGAGACAAGCATATTTAAGAAAATGAGTTGAGATTACTGAATCTGTTTAGAAAAAAAGTCGTGCAACATCAAAACTGGATTCTGTAGTAAAATTCGATGTGGAAGGAAACTGATGTAAAAACTAGTCAATATAGGAGAAACTTAATTTTGATATCAGGTCAATGGCCTGATATCAAAATAAAATATCAGACAAGTGATATCAGGCACTGTACATAGTAGTTGCATGATAAATTTCTTTAAAATTTAACTAACATCGCATGTGCAAGTAGCTGCGCGGACAAATCGTTTACCTGCCAATCTCGGTGTTGATTGTTCGAGTACTACCTCTGACCATTTTTTTTTTCAAATTTTATCTGCAAACTTTACAAGTAGAAAAAATTGCCACACTTATCTGATTAAACTTTATTGTCCATTTCTTGAAAGAAATGCGCGTGCAGTCTAGTTAACCGTTGTGGAACAAAATGAATAAAAAAAATGTAAAAGTTTCTCAGATAAAAAAAGAAAAGGTACTTGTCAACAACGTTTCAAGAAAATCAATACTACAAGAAATAACAGATATAATTTGTAAAACATCTATGTAAATATTTAAGAATAAAAGCAATATCGATAACATAAAATTACAGTAAATTTTTTAAAGAAAATTGTCTGAGATGTTTTTGAACACGTGGTAACATGCATTGAAGTCAGACACCTTACCACCACGCCATCGTGTCATTGATTATTTATATTATGTTATTTCAGTAACAAAAAATATTTTCAGGATACAGATATTGCGTAAACACGCCATGTACCCGGATAATCTTAACTCTGTTCAGCAACCCTAACTCAGTGCCAACATGGCGGATGTAAAGCCGATCGATACAACTTTGTTTTCTGTGTAATTACGATGTATAAAGGAATGTTTCTGTTGTTATATCTATCTCCATTGATCAAGTGTATATTTATTTCAAAATGTATCATGTTAAATATATCAACCTTTGTGTATTCAGGTGGAAAAACGACGAACAAGGCAACTTTTTCAATGAAAACTTTTACAAAAAATCTTTAAAAATACTTTTATGCTTTTGATGCATCGGCTATTTTGTTGTTTGAAAGCAAAGATATACTTTTGATATTGTTTAAATGGAATTAGATTTATGATTAATTATTTAATATGATATTTTTCAGACGGTAAATAGGGAAGAGAAGTGTGTGTGTGTGGTGGGGTGGGAGAGTGATGCATGGACTGACGGGACAGGGGTGTGGGTATCCTTACATTTTTCACTTGTCCACTGACACTTAAAATCCACTTGTCAATAGTCAAATTTCACTTGCTCTGATTTGTAATATTAAACCTTCATGAAAGCGCAAATAGACTGGAGATCGAGTTCTTTATTTAGGACAATGAAAAGAAAAGCATAACACAGTAACTGTGGTAAAATATAAGCTGTTGAAATATTTGCCTTTAACGTTTATAGAAGTCTGAAATCGCGTAAGCAGTGTTCGGGATCTTTTGAGGTCATGCCAGAAACACTGCCCACGCAATGGTGCAAAGCCAGATGAATTCAGAGAAAGACTCTTAAAACGTTCCGACTTGTTTCAGTCATACTTGCGATCTCTGTGTGCTTTTGATTTTAATTTGGCTGACTACTGGGTCAAATATTTCCTTTGACAGTGACTTATTGTCTCAGCAGTTAGAATTCTACTTACAAACTTGTAATAATACTTTTTATAAGTTGTTTACGTTTCTGATGTCCTTAAATGTCCTTTTAGTTCTCTGTGTGTAACCCTTGTTTTCGTTTTTTTAGTTTTAGTTACAGAATGCTATATGCTGATGATGCAAATATTTTTCTTCAGCTTCTTTAAGTAGTTCTTATGTTCCCTTTAGCATGTATATGGTTTCTTCTTTTATGTTCTTTTTTTTAAATGCATGTTGTAAAATGTGACTCTTCTTATTTTTGTGTAGTGTCAGCTAATGTTTTTATGTTGCTTTAAATGTGCTAAATCTGTATGTGGTAAATTACTTTTTCGTTTTATTTGCTAGTTTTAATGCGCTGTAACATGTATGTGATAATTTCTGATTTGTTTCTTATCTACTTAGAGCCAGATGCTTTATTTGCTTTAATGTGCTTTAACATATTTGCATTTTATTACAGCTGTTTTTACTTATGTTGAGCTTATCTACATGTGTTTGTCTGAAAATAGCTTTAAGCTAGTGTTATATGTTTATACTTTTCCGACGTTAAATAAATCTTCTTGTATCTAAATCTTCTCTGATATTTTATCATAGTCACCGAGTTACAGTGTGCGCGAGACTTAGTCAAAGAACCCATTATCTTTATCACCTCCATACACTTGAAGCAACACACAATCTAAATGATATTTTATGTTTTCTCATTTTATACCTGAAAAAGTATGCTTGTCTGCGGACACACAGAATGAAAAATGCACTTGTCCGCCGGCAAAAAATCACGAGTCGGATAAGTTGGACATAGGAATCCCACATCCATGCAGAACTTCGAGCATCAGCAGTCCATAAAAAAGCACAGACGAACAGCAGTTTTCGTTTGGTTAGGTGTTTATCCATTCTAAGGTCGTTTTTAACCAGCACTGTTTCCTATACCAGTTAGGAATTATCCGCAAATTTAAACCCCCCTCATAATCAATACAATTTTTAAGCTATAAAAATCGATTTCAAACTTTGATACTGTTAAACATTGTCAAAGAGATATTTATGGAACTAATACATTTAGTAAGTAAGGTCTTACTGCAATTTCTGGTACTTTAAAACAGTTAGAAACATAAAACATGTTCATTTTGAAGACTTTTTGAGTACATTTTAATGAATTCCAGCCACATAATGTGACATTTCGATTGAAATATTTAGTACACATGTTATCAATACAGGATATTATGACTAACAAAAGTTTTACGCTAACATTGCATACTCACATAAAAACACGAAAAAAGACAAGAAAATTAACTACATACATCGTCTTTCTGTCAGCCATGTTGGCACTGAGTTAGGGTCGCTGAACAGAGTTAGGATTATCCGGGTACATGGTGTGGTAAACTAACGAAGACCCCAAAACTGTTGGCGAAGATAAATGAGTGCCAGGTCAATACTTGCAGACATTACGTTTACGATGCAGTCAGTGATTTCTCGTTGGCCGAGCGGTTACGGTATTCGTAGTATAATTTTTAGTCGGGAGGTCGATTCCCAGACCCGTTAAAATTTTGTTTTTAAAACTGTATTTTTTTTTCTTCAATACGATTCAACCAAAACAAAACGAGTTAGTAATTATGTTTAAATACACTCCACATTTAATATGGTCTTATGTTTTTCAAGCTTTCCTGTGATATTTTTAACCTGTACGGGTTAGTTTTAAAAATGTATCAACACGCTTATACTTCAATTTAATAAAAGCACTGCCGGTCATAATTTCAGTATCGACTGAGTTAAAGATACAGCCGATTTTATACGAAAATAGGAAACAAAACAAAAAATTCGAAACCAGGGAAAAACAATTTTACACAAAGTATGTAATGCAAGAAAAAAGAAAGAAATGTCGGTCGAATGCACTATAAAATGAATATGTATCCATCCACTCAACTTACTGCGCCGTCAAGCCGTCGTACATCTTTACTTTAAACGAGAGTGCTACTTATTGTTAAATCAAAAACGACACAAAATCGAATGTTCCGTAAAGCTGGAAACTAGAAACTTATCAACCATTAAGTGTCATGTAGATATATGAAATAGTGTCGTCATTTTGCCTTTTGGTGATAAATTATTTTAAAAATCACAATTCACAATGTGTGGGTTAGTCGCTTTAATATCATATTTTGACTTTAGAAATATAGCAACAGTGCCATTGTAATAAATCTACTTGCAGGTTGCGATTAATACATAAAATGATTTTCATTTCCGTACGCCGAATCCAGTCTTTTTTCTACGTTTTCCGGAAAAATGGCGTTACGCCATCACTTCCGGTTTATCAAACGTGCAGAATTACCTTAATGGAAACGGGAAAAAGGTAGTACAAATCAAACTGCCCAATTTTTATTTGAAAATTGCCGTTATATGTAACCTTTAACCAAACTACATTCCCAATAAAATCAGTTACCATCATCTATTTTCTTACATTCCTTATAATAACATACATTCAATATAACTATATATAAGCCGCAAAATATTGATCATTATTCAGAGCGAAAGACTCATAAAAATATTTTGGCAAATGATGGCTGTTTTAAAATAGTTCAAATAAAAAATGCTCAGAATTACGTATTTTCAAGATAAAAGATAAATTTTGCGCGGTAACTGACACGTAACGTCATAACGTCGATAACGTCATTTTAAGGCAACAATGTTTTGTAGCGTTTCTTCGGTAATTTATTCATTATTTCAGCATTATTAAACTATTAAGTATCAGATCAGAGACAGGTTAATGATATTTTTCTTCAGAAAAATAAGTATACAAAAACGACTTAGGGAATAACGGAATGACGGACGGAAAAGCGCAACATTAACAACTACTTTAATCCTGATATTGTCATTTCAGACAGAAAAAAACGTAATGCCATTCTCGTTTCGGTGTCTCTTTTATGCGTCAGATTCAGTTAAATTACACGTTTTGGTAACGATATATTGCACAAAGGCGACAAAAGTAGCCAATAATATAATTTGTAAACACAACACTGGTATTAATCTTACTTTGATTAAAAGAAATTCTCTGGAATGGAATTCTGCTGAAACATTAAGCAAATTGGCTCTGCGCACTAGATAGCTCTTTCATTATTACAATGAAATTAATTTTCAGTCGACTCTAAAATCCAGATTTCTCACTTTATTTTGTTGATATTTGATTGAAATTCCTGGAGTGTCTGAAATATTTTCAGTATGAAATACAATTTCGTTGAAACATTAGGTGTTAAATTAACACCCAGGTTACAGTTTAACCTGTCACCTGTATTAAGCAGCTACTTGCCTTAAGCAAATTTTGTTTTGATTTCAACATGTCTTAAGTTGCTCTTCTGTGTTATTTTTGTTTACCCTGCTTATCTTTTTGTTTGCTCTGTGTGTGAGTGTGTTTGTCTTGTGTACGTGCGTGATTGCGCTGCTGTAGTTTGCGGTGTAGGCAGACTGCGTTTTGGAACGTGGCTTTCCGTGTTGAGTATTCATCCTTGTTTTTTCCACATTCCACAACACCCCACCCTGTTATCTACCCCTGTATTTTGCATATATCTAAAATGTACTTGTTGGATTTTTGAAGCAACCCGTCTGCTATAATTTTCCGTAACATTTTTTTTGTTGTGGGCATACTTTGTAGTGCATGGCTCTATGGGTGCTCTGTGCTTCCAGGAAATCTACCATTACCTTTTAGTTTTTAAGCATTCACCCGTTTCAGCAGCCAGATTATGTCACACCCTTAGCTGAATGCTTAAAATAGGTTTGGCTGCATACAATGTTTATCATCTTTAGGAGAATAGTTGCAGAAATCTTACCAAGGCAAATAATAATTTGGCGTCGTTTTAGTAACAGTATCCCCGATTTATATTTAACAGATTTATCGTATACATAGATGGTATAACATGGTTAAATAGGAATACGAATAATTGAAAATATTAACCATAATTTGCTTTTTTAAAGGACTTTCAAAATCAAAACATTCGCGGATATATCTAGTGGATGTGCGGTCTGATAAACGGTATCTGATTCATCACTTCAGTCACGGTATTTTCGAACGGGTAGCTTTTATAGTGGACGCAACTTGACCCCGATGGTTGACCTTTGCATTATAATACATAATAAGGCACAACCTATTATTGAAAAGGAGTGTACGTAAAACACGAGCTGCACGAGAAAAAGGAAATATCATTTTGTGTAAATATAAATAAGTGTATTGGAAAGTTTTAATTCATCAAATGAAAGTATATATATAGAGGATATTTGTTTGTTTGCAGTGAGATATCGAAATATATCATCATCGATAAGGGAGACAATTGAATATTTTCACGAAGGCGGAGCCTGAGTGAAAATATCTGAATTGTCTCCCTTATCGGTGATGATATATTTCGATATCTCACTGCAAACAAACAAATTTTCTTTTTATTTTATGCTAGTTTGTGAAGATCAACGAATTTTCTGTTTATTACGTGCATAAATGTTCATATAAATCCAATATTTCATGACGAAATTCGGATTTATTTAAGCTACCGTGTTACATATGATACAACCGCTAAATTACCATGGACACTTAGGCACATTAATATCGAATATTGGTGATTAGGTTCATTAAATCAACACGACGCCATTTTGTTTTTAAAAACAAAAACTGCATTTAAATATTTTGTGTAAAAATACACAATCCGCAGAGACATTGACAAATGCGCGTAGTTAAGTAGAAGCATATTTAAAACTTTTCGGGTCAATCCGTCAGTTCGTAGAATAACCGGAAGCTTGCTTTGTTTACCAAAACACACGCTGAAGGTCAGATTGAAAAACAACACGAAAAATCTAAACAACTGTTGAATATGCATAAGTCCTTGGAAAATCAAGCTGCAGAATTAAATATCATCATAGATTGAATAGAAATAACTAGGAAATGTTGATCTAGGAGCTGCATAGCATAACAAAATGGATGGAAGTTTGAACACATCTGGCTGGGCTTGGAGTTGGAGTGGGAAAGTACTTCGACGAAAATGCTGGCATATTACGTAAGGTTGAGTTGATGTCTTGTGATAATTAACTAAGACAACAACCAGCTAAATGTGCTGTCGCCAGTAATATCTACCACACGATAGTGAACCAATGGAAACAAGAGCTCGTCGAACACGAAATGCCCCCCTTGATGCATTTAGTAATTGCACAAGGAACAGAAATTATATGCTTACTGTAAACAAAAGTACTACCATTCTGGTTTAATCTGACCTTGACCTTTAACCTATTAACCTAACAAGAGATTACAGATTGATCTTTGCGCCATCCACTGAGCGATCTTTGAATGTTCCAAATTTCAAGACTAGCTCAAGGTCAAAATCAAAGTCAAATTTCATTTAGGTACAAAACAATGTGTATGTGGTCCAAATTTGAAAGCGGTGGCGTGAGAAATGTGAAAGCAGGTCACTAGATCAATTTCAAGGTAAAGTTCATTTCGGTAAACAGAACTATGCATGTGCTTCAAATTTGGAGGCTGTAGCTTGAGAAATGTGAAATTAAGTAATAGATAAAAATCAATGTAAAATTTCAATTCAGAACACAAAAATATGCACGCAGTCCAAATTTGAAGTCTGTACCTTCAAAAATGTGAAAGTAGGTCACTAGGTCAATCTTAAGATCAAAGTTCATTTCGGTACACAAAACTATGCATGTGGTTCAAATTTGAAGGCTGTAGCTTGAGAAATGTGAAAGTAGGTCACAAGGTCAAAATCAAGGTCAAATTTTATTTCGGAACACAAAACTATGCAAGTGGTAAAACTTTGAAGCCTGTACCTTCAGAAATGTGAAAGTAGGTCACTAGGTCAATCTCAAGATCAAAGTTCATTTCAGTACACAAAAGTAAGCTTGTGGTTCAAATTTGAAGGCTGTAGCTTGAGAAATGTGAAACTAGGTCACTAGGTCAAAATCAAGGTCAAATTTTATTTTGGAACAAAAAACTATGCATGTGGTCCAAATTTGAAACCTGTACCTTCAAAAATGTGAGAGTAGGTCACTAGGTCAATAACAAGGTCAAAGTTTTTTTCAGTACACAAACCTATGTATGTGGTGCAAATTTGAAGGCTGTAGGTACAGAAATGTGAAAGTAGGTCACTAGGTCAAGATCAAGGTCAACTCATGTCAAGGTTCATCTTGCCACACAAAACTATACATGTGGTCCAAATTTGAATGATGTAAGTTATGGACATGAAGATTCTAAGTTTTTCCCTATATAAGTCTATATGAACCATTTGACCTCTGAGGCAGGGCCATATTTGACCCGAGAGGGATAACTTGAACAAACTTGGTAGAGAACCACTAAATGATGCTACATTACAAAATACCAAAGCCATAGACTTTGCGGTTTGGACAAGAAGATTTTCAAAGTTTTTCCCTATATAAGTATATGTAAACCATGTGCCCCCAGGGCGGAGCCATATTTGACCCTAGGGGAATAATTTGAATAATCTTAGTAGAGGATCACTAGATGATGTCATATACAAAATATCAAAGCCCTAGGCCCTGTGGTTTTGGACAAGAGGTTTTTCAATTTTTTTTCCTATATAAGTCTATATAAACCATGTGACCCTAGGGGTGGGGCCATATTTGACCCCAGGGAAATAATCTGAACAATCTTGGTAGAGGATCACTAGATTTTGCTACATACCAAATATCAAAGCCCTAGGCCCTATGGTTTTGGACAAGAAGATCAGAAACCATTTAACTGTTCCTGACCAATGTGACCTTGACCTTTGACCTAATGACCTCAAAATCAATAGGGGTCATCTGCTGGTCATGTCCAACCTAACTATCAATTTTCCTGACACTATGCCCAAGCGTTCTTGAGTTATTGCCTGGAAACCATTTTACTGTTCCTGGTCACTGTGACCTTGACCTTTGACATACTGACCTCAAAATCAATAGGGGTCACCTGCTGGTCATGACCAACCTCCCTATCAAGTTTCGTGACCCTAGGCCTAAGCGTTCTTGAGTTATCATCCAGAAACTGTTTTACTGTTCAGGGTCACTGTGACCTTGACCTTTGACATACTGACCTCAAAATCAATAGGGGTCACCTGCTGGTCATGACCAACCTCCCTATCAACTTTCGTGACCCTAGGCCTACGCGTTCTTGAGTTATCATCCAGAAACTGTTTTACTGTTCAGGGTCACTGTGACTTAGACCTTTAACATACTGACCTCAAAATCAATAGGGGTCATCTGCTGGTCATTACCAACCTCTCTATCAACTTTCATGATCCTAGGCCCAAGTGTTCTTGAGTTATCATCCGGAAACCGTTTTACTGTTCAGGGTCACTGTGACCTTGACTTTTAACATACTGACCTCAAAATCAATAGGGGTCATCTGCTGGTCATTACCAACCTCCCTATCAACTTTCATGATCCTAGGCCCAAGTGTTCTTGAGTTATCATCCGGAAACCATTTTACTATTCAGGGTCACTGTGACCTTGACCTTTGACATACAGACCTCAAAATCAATAGGGGTCATCTGCAGGTGATGACCAACCTCCCTATCAACTTTCATGATCCTAGCCCAAAGCGTTCTTGAGTTATCATCCGGAAACGGATAGGTCTACATTCCGACCGACCGACCGACCGACCGACCGACATCTGCAAAACAATATACCCCTCCTTTTTCAAAGGGGGGCATAAAAAGTAGAGGAAACACACATATATCTGTAGCTACATGAATGGCAAGGCTTAGCAACCAAGCTGACAAAGGTAACATTATTGCTTTTGCAAATTTAATTATATAGCTAGCCTGTTCTATATAGGATTGTCTAGCAGTTCATGACTTGTGTATGGCTTGAGTATTAGTACAATCCAGTAATTTTAAAGGCAGCAAAGGGAGGTAATTAAAGAATATATTTCAGCCTTGGGAGATAATTTATCTGGAAAAAAAAAAGAAGTTCGACACTGTGAGTGATATCGATTTATATCTCACTGCTACTTTCCAGTATTTCACCAATAAGCATAAAATAAACTTTGATACTGTACTAAATACAAACTAATTCCGTATAAATATACACGGCTACCCTAAACACCCTTGATTTCTATAATGAAATAACCGATATGAATAATCAGCCTAAGGTCAACCATCGCGGTCAAGTTGCGTCTACTATAGTATTAGACTGTTTGTATGGGGTAAAGGGATTAAATGTCACTGTAACCATTACTTAAATAGAAAAACAGTTTCCTCTCAATGCCTAAAACAGATCATGTGAAAACAAGAAATATCTTTAAAAATGATGGTCGGCAAATTGTAATAAGGAAAGAAGTTTATGAATTTTTCATCTAACATTTTTCAAACTGCAAAACTAAACACCGCACTTTAACAATTTAAATGGTTCTCTTTTTTCGCAAAGGTTTCGTAGGGTTGCAATTTTATTTCGTTTATCCTTGACGAATAATTACAGGAGTAGTTTGATGAAGATTCATGAAGCGGTTCATGAGAAGAGGTCATTAAACGTGTTTATATTTTTAGCTAAATTGGTCCCTATCCCCATTTGTAACAAAATAGCAGGAGACCTTACGATATTGTTACACATCGAGTTTGATAAAAATCCATTACATTTTAGTGGTTAATGCGAAGAAAGGCATATCTACTTTTAGCTATAGTGGTCCCTAATAGGGCCCAAGTTCCTATATAAATAAATTTGGAAGAGGCCCTTATCATGATGCTCCAGACCAAGTATGACAAAGATCCACCAAGCTGTTCATGAGAAGCTGTATAAAGGCATTTCTAGTTTTAGCTCTAGCAGCCCCTAAAAGGGGTCAAATGTCCAGCTGAACAAAGTTGGCTGCGGGTCTAATAAAGATGCTACAAATCAAGTTTGATTAGAATACATGAGAAAAAATCACTTAAAGTAGAGATAGTACCTAAATTTTTCAAATCATAGGTTTGAAGTTAAAAAGCTTTGAAATGAATACAAATGTCCATATATTTTTCAAAAACAGAAATACCGACAATATTTTAACCAGAAGTGTGGAGTTATGAGCATTTAATATTTTCATGTTAACGAAAATTTTGTGATCAAGGAAATGTAACTCTTCTTGAACATGGAGAGCATAAACATCAAAGGGACATAATATAGTCAATATTTTCTAATTGGGTGCATTTGATTTAACATTCAGTTTTGATCTGGATTGCTAAATAATGATCCATGATACTGTGTGCTAAAAATTTAGAACATCTGGAACAGTCTATTAACAGCAAAACTATGCTTTAGCAGAATCTAAATAGTTAAGCTCTAACTGGGACTCGAACCCAGGACCTCTCACACCCAAGGCAGACACTCTACCACTTCCCTATAACAGCAGTAGCTAATAGCTATGCAGTTTAATTGCTGGATTACATTGCGTGAACTGGAACAATAAACGGTGAACTCCGGATTATTTACGTATTCGCTTTGTTACCTAACGGCAATTTTTGTGTAAAGAAAAAATATAATCTAATGCTGCCAACGTAATAATCGGTCAAATCTGCCAAAATTTCTCTGACGTGTTGTTCAGAGTATGAACTTACTAACTGGTAGTACCAGTGAAATATTACTTACACTGAATCTTTTATAGTTGCCCTTTTTGCAGCTGCCGAACGGCAAAGACGGTGAGTTTTGTCCAAATATAAGTAATTATTTTACCAGTTTTGAGAGGATTTCAATTGCTGGGAAATTACAGTTACAAACTAAATACCTTTCTGCAACACATGGAGTCATTAGCATTCACTGTCAGTCAGTATTATGACTAAGATCGACTGTCATTCATTCATTTCAAAGTTTCATAGACAGAGTCCGTTGTTTACATTTTTATCGTAACCGGTGCACTTGTAAAAATCACTTTAGTTTGAAAAATCAAAGTATGCGAAGGGCTATGGTACGGTCTCTACTTAAAGGATTTTTTTATTTATTATTTTTATTTATTTCTATAACAGGCCAACTGATCCCGCTTTAACAAATAGCATATTCGCTATTCATGAATCTTTGGACAATGACGTCACACTTATAAAAAAAGTGAAGGTCAAGCAAAACATACAATGGTAATTATTTCAATATTTCTGTTTCATAAGCAAAGTTTGACCGTAGTCATATCACATACTAGATAAACTGTATGCAGCGTACCTTCATTTCAGTGTAATGAGATTCAGTCATTATATAGCATATATATAATAAAACAGATTTCAACTGAGTTCAATATTTGCATACCATACTAAAGAAAAATATTCATATATAATAAATCAGTTAAATAATTTATAACAAATATATCAAAGCAAACAAGTACTCATTTTAATATGCAATCTGAATAAGTCACAAAAGCAAGAAACTTTTTCATATACAGACGACAATTGTAACAAGGAAAATCTTTTAAAAAGCACTTCTTTACATAAAAGACTATAATTATCACACCCTTATTCATGTGATACGCAGACCGTATTCAGCTCTTTCTTTAATTTGATATATGTTGGTATTTGAACAGGTTTTTTATCATATTTATTAAACTTACTTATCATTTTGAGATATATCAATATTTTTGCTAAGTATACTGAGCCAAAGTTAGCTTTAAAACTGTGAACAACGTCGTTTAGGATAAACGCTTTGTCTACATTTCACTCAGCGTAGCACAATCAACAGAGTGAAAGAAATTGACACTCTCGTCCAATCAGGCAGAGTGTTGCATAAATCTTCCATTTTGATAAATTATCTATAATGCGTGATCAAGTAGTTTGATTTGCAAACTGAAGCCACGTGACATAGCTAATGAAAACGAATTTAGACGGCGTCGCCGAAAAATGAAACTATGAAACTAGGCCTTTAGCAAACTTACATCACTACCAACGCAAAGACAGCATATGGGGTCAGTCGGGTAAAGGTCGCTGTTACAAAAAAAAGAGAAACAGAAAAAATAAGCAGTGTTAATTTAATGTAGCTTGGATTACATTTTGAGCGTATGGGTAGCTTATTTATTTTTGATTGCTAATGGAGCTAATTGACCAACGTATGATATAAAATTCTTGTTGTTTCATCACAGATTCTTATAACAAAATTAGAACAGCTACCTTGCCGGCTCGTTATCCTAAATATTACGACGTATAATTAACAACTACTTATTTTCAAAACCTACTAACATTTCCCCTTGGTAATTATTCTCAAGCACGCCTCATAGATAACGAATGAAAAGAATTTATAGGCAAACAACTGGCGAGTAATGCTCATTAGCAAACGCGTAAGAAAGAATGTATTTGTGTTTGATATTAGAATTTAATCATGTCGTAGTGCCATAACAACATTAAATACACTTTACAAAACAACTTGGTGCAATATTTTCGAAATAAAGTGTAAGTTAACGAAGCTGTATATCATACATGTACAAATACATAATATACAAAAATAAGATTATAAGAAGAATATATTACAAAGATTAACACAAACATACGCAAATAAGAACATAAGAGGGCACCGCTTTGGAACGGTAGTGTGTGTGAGTGAGTGAGTGAGTTGGAATTTACGGCGAATTGACTCAAAAAGGCCATACATTTTCAATAAGAAGTTGTATTGAAAACGTAAATTGAAAAACATCTCTAAAAACATTTATGCAAAAACATATATAGAGAGTTAAAAATGTCACTTGCAAACATAATTAAATCACAAGACATGTGAATAAAAATGTATGATGTTCAGATTTTGTGCAATGCCTATCTGCTTTACAAAAGATAAAATACTGCCTATCTAAACATTTTTCAAACAAGTCTTTCAAAGAGTGAACGTCATAGTATGCACTGCGCTGTGGAGCGAAGTCCACCCCGTCAATTACAATATGTTTAATAGTAATCGGTGCATTCAGGTTGATAGATAAGAATGAGTCAAACGTGTATGACCTATTCGACAACGAGAAATAACAACTTCCTCTCTGCGAACAGATCTGTTCCCTTGGTGCCATTCACATAAAGTAGGTTTTATATCATGAATTTTATTGAACGAAACATTGTTCCATGACGATTGTCATTTACTAGATAAATGATATATTTATTAGATAGATGTATTTATTTATAAAATTAAGATTAAAATTGGATAATGCCAAATCAGTTGATAAAGGGGATTTTCTCCACTATACTTGAATATAGTGGCCGGTAGCGTCCATGGTTTGACTCTACATTTTATCCCTCGTCAGTCTATAAAAAGTCGAGGAACAGAAAAATATCCACATTTTTTTGTGTGTGCAATTTTAACAGAAATTCTACAAAAAGTCGACTTTTTTGTTTCTCAACAACGGTCTCATAAAATGTCGCGGCGAAAAATAGCGAATGTTAGCCGCGATATTTTATGCAAACGGAGTGATTTGACCCGGGAATGTTTCGTTCTGAATTTAGGCGTCAGTCGTCGCCCTTTGATCAAAGCAAATAAAAAGGTTAATTATTACGGTGGTATGTTTATGACCTGCATTAAATATTTTTAAGATTAAATGATATCGTGCGCACGACATCTTATCTCGAGCGCGCGACTTCATATCTCGTGCGCGCGACATCTTATCTCGAGCACTCGACATGTTATCTCGTGCGCACGACATCTTATCTCATAACATTTAGCATTTGGAAGTTAGCATGCGCTCGTTACAAATCTACAGAGTAATTGTATTAACCCGCTCCCAAAAAGATAAAATATGAAAGTAATTGTTAAAAAAATATTTAGCTGATGGCTTTGGTGGCTGATTTATGACAATTCGTTAGTTGTTTCTGTCGCAGCGACATAATGACAAACGTCGTTATGGCGCCCCGCCGAACGTTTTTATGGCGCACCGCTAAACGTCGCCCCGCCAAACGTGCGCACGAGATAATTAAATTTAATCTTAAAAAGACGGATTCATGTCCTAAACATACTACCATAGTTTATACCTTAAATACAGAATACTTTTCAACTTTTTTCCACCTACTCCATGCATAGATGCTCAGGAAAGATACTATATCACAATATTTAGATTTAAAAAAATATGTGATTTCCGGATTTTCCAAATTGACGAGTTCACGGACAAAAATCGGTTATGTTTGACAGTCGGTTATAATTTAGAAATAGCATTATGTTTTACTTTGTTCATTCTATCCCAAGCTTAGATACTCAGCAAATGATATTATATAAAACTTACTAGATTTTAACAACAAATAATAAACTTATGACCATGTACATGATTTCAGAAAATTAGCCGTAAAATTTCCGGGGAACACACCTTTCCTTTTAAAACTCGTTTTACTTCCGGGTGAATCACGCTGTGCAATCGCATGTAAAGAAGCCGCGACTTTTTATGCCAGATGTTTCTGGAGCTTAAATGTTTAATTAAACTCGACTGTTTAAAAGGTACGTATCAAAAAAATTATCACGGATTAAAATGACCCCAATCAGTTACCTAAAATAAGAATATGTTTGCGTGGCTTATTCTACAATGTAAACAGAAAATGTCGCGGTTTCGTCTGTATTTCGCGACTTTTAACGACAGCAGTGTGACAAAAAAACTTGAATTTTTTTCTTGGCCTCGATATTTTATACAATTTCGACATTTAAGAGGCAGAGACCAAACATCCATTTGGTAACATAACATACTTTGTAAAAAAAACGAAACAACTATGAACTAACATATTAATTGCTTTGCACTGTCAATTGATATGTTTAATGACCACTGCTCGTTCCAAGGCTGTACCCCGTCTATGTTTCACTTTATGTGTATATATCAATCATATACGCATCCATTCTCCCGACTGGATTTTTATACTTATTTGATACAAAATTGTCAAAATAATCGGCTTTTATATTTAACAAGACAAGGACTTATTTCCCACTGTTTTTTTATAGAATAACTGTTTAATGATGAATGTATAACTACATTTGAAATAAGTATGAATAAGTTATAAAATAAGAGACCTTTTTACTAACTTACTCAGTAACAGAATCCCTTATGCATTTTTCTGAAGGTTGGTATAACACATAGCTATATTGCAGTTTGGAAAGTTTCCATACCCTCTGTAATCTGTTTAAAACGAAACAATGTTAAAAAAGCATCTGTCCTGTTGAATAGAACTGATATTCTCATGGCAGTAGCGGTTGTCTCATTCACCATTCGTTTTCATTATTCAGTGAAGTAAATATAAAATAATTAGTAAATGTGGGTGTAAATGATATATCGTGCTGTTTACAGGAACTGAAACTTTTAAGGGTGATGACTTGTAAAACTCAACACAAGCATTAGACTGTTGTTTTTGTATTTTATTTTCATTGCCTGAAAAAAAAAACCGTCAGTCGTCACAGCAGCTTTTGCCTGATTATCCAATTCTCATCGGTTAGTACCTGCACTGAAGTAATGATTGTTTTGTTATTATGAACAGAACAGAACAGAACATATATTTTACTTGACTTGAACCTAGTACATCGTCATATTAAATACACATAGTGTATACAATAGTAAATATAACGTAAAACTCAAATCACGTGTTACATGACAAATTATAACATAATTTATACATAATATCAATTAATATCAAATGCAGAGGATGAACATACTATGTTTCAACATTTAATAAAGAACGTCTAACAGCTGATGCGAGATTAAGATTTCTTAATATAACCTTATTTGTAATTTCCATTAATTCTATAAACTTAAACATAGATGGTCTATGGTAATAATATTTCTTAATACACTTTTTAATTTCGAAGAGTTATTTTTGTCTCATTCTATTCACTGTTTTCAATACTTGTTTAGGTGCTGTAAGATTATTAAGATTATTCCCGTATTATACAAATATACACAAAATGCTTTATAGGAAATAGAAAGTTCGTTAGGAGAGGTAATAAACAGGTTTTTGATTAATTGCAAAACATTTTCTTTTGGTTATTAAGAGGAAGAATATGAGAGTCTAGTATTAAGCAGAATGTTTGATAACAAAATGTTAATTTTCACTTCACTTCTTTTCTTTAAAATGTGCCAGAATAAAAAAAAATCAGGAATTGTATTCATAGCTCTTGAATATTTCATTTAATATTTTAGTTAATTTAATACCGCCTCGGTAGCCCAGTGGTAGAGCGTCCGCTTCGAGTGCGGGAGGTCGTGGGTTCGATCCCTGGCCGCGTCATACCAAAGACGTAAAAAAAATGGTACTAGTAGCTTCCTCGCTTGGCGCTCAGCATTAAGAGGACAGTACTAGGACTGGTCAGCCCGGTGTCAGTATAATGTGACTGGGTGAGGTATCATGTCCCGTGTCTACGGCGTGATATTCCAGTGAGGCAGCACTATAAAGTTGGGCATCGTGCTCACTGCTACAAGTAGACACTGTCGTTTATATGACTGAAAAAATGTTGAGAAAGACGTTAAACCCTAACACACACACACAAAGAGCTAATTTAAAAACAAGGAAGAATATCTAACAGGGAAAGCCACGTTCTACAAACGCAGCCTCCCCAAACGCAAACCCAGCACGCGGACGCGCATACGATCAACACACACACACTACACACACAAAGCAAACACACAAGGACAAAACAAACAAATAGAGAACACAGTGGGGCACCGCCTTGGAACGGTCAGTGGCAAAACCACCACCATTGGGGAGCTTAAACTGGTTTATGGTGCACCTAACCTCTCTCTTAACCCCACCATGTACATTTAAATGTAATTATTGTGATGCAGGTTATGCATTTTAATATATTTATTAAAGAACATTTAACAACCGCTTATTCGATATTTATTACGGCAATCTAAACATCTGTTTTTGTTTGAGACAATGAGTATGTCAGAATAACTGGTAGTTAGTATTTAAAAGAAAAATGTGTGAACTCTACGTCGCACCTTTACTTAAGTATAACATAATTCATAACTGTTTGCAGAAGTTGTAAACATCCTTTTAATCAGATTGTTTGCACACTAAAATAAGATAAAGTTATGTTACATGCAAATCTACCTAACTAGCTTTCGTAATCTATATTATAGACTAAAACAAATTACAATGGTAGCAGACCGTGTTTCACTTGTTAAATAGGTAATCGGTAGATAAGTGAAATAAAACAGTTCAGACACTCTACATCCTACTATTTGCATTTAAAATCGATGTACATGTCTACGAAAATATGTTTGGACTCAAAGTTCGTATCTTCCAATGACCAAAACCTTTACTTTTGAAATAGGCTGGCTATATTACTAGAAATAATGCCAGAACCTTAAAACTAATTCCAACATTAAAAGTTTTATTGATGATTTGTAATCTATAGTTAGGGAAAAGGTCCACGAAATATCAGCAACGTTTCTTTATTCACATGCATGCATAACACGATAGAGCAGTCCAAGAAGCATTTTAGAAATAATTTCTGTAAATGTCCATGAATTTCTAGCAAATATCGATGTTACCAAGTACCCCAACCATCTGTAGTAACATTGTGAATACATTTTTGTTTTACGAATCCGCTATGAATGGTTCTTGTTTCTGTGAGATACACATGTTTGTTGTTCAACCCTTTTTATCTCCAATGCCGGAACGTTTGTTTTAGAAATATGCACGTATAAATTTGGTTTGAAAATCTATGTTCTGAATTTTGACACCCCGACGCCTTTTGAAAAAGATGGTAAAATATTAAGCGTAGCCTACCAGCACTTGCTAGAAATCTTAAAATACTTTTTTTTTGTGATATTCTAAGCAAACATTTATGCTATTGTATACGTTGTACAAGTAGTTGAACTTTACAACATGTGGTCCACAGTAATGGTTACAATACAAATAAGACGTTACTTCAGAATTCAAGATGCAACATCTAAAAAATGTGCCAGGATATTTTGAGGACTTTTTTTCTGTGTTTCACTTCCTTTCTTACTACTTATTCCACACCAAAACGTTCATGTTGGAATTAGTTCAACCCCAAAAGTTAAAATGACCAGATTAAAACAACGGCTTTGATTTTTAAATCTTGTGTTTTTTTGTTTTTTTTGTAAGAATGAACAAAAATATTCTGGGACTAAACCATTTTTAATCATGAAATCAAGACAAAAGTATTTGATTCGGCTTTTTATGAACTTGTAACTACTGGAAAGAAATCAATTTGTGCATTCAAGTAAGTGCGATATACTGAAACACAGTACAAAATATGAAATAATATGAAAAAGGGTAACAAAACACAAAAGCAAACTTATATACATCACAGGAAGTATACATATGTTAACTTTTCAAATAATGGATTATATTTTAATATACGTATGTATGCGTATACGTAATGTACTCAAAACTATTGTAGTACACTGTACTGCACATTTACGTATGATAATAATACCAGACCTGAGGTTCACATAGAGGGAAGGGAAAAACACATATCCTACCGAAACGAAAAGTACATTTACGAAAGGGAGCAGCACAATCTTCTTATCGTCGCCACATACTTATTTTCATATTTACATATAAGGCCTCACCAAATTAAAAAGTTGTTCATCGGATTTGCCGCTCGTATATTTTCAGAAACACAAAAAAAATATTTTTTTTTTGTTTTTGGCTTGCGCTCGCCTCATTGAAAAAAATCAATCCAAAATTTTTTGGTGCGCTACTTTTTACGGACGTAAAAGTGTATAAATGCTTATACTTCTAGTCCCAGATTGTTCTCAAATGGATTTTAATCAAAATAAATACATACTACGCACACATCGTCTATAATAAATCATAATACTTATATTTAGTTGCATTAAAGTTTTTTCCCCTTTATGCAGTTACGCCATTTTCTTCAAATCATACTACAAAAATCGATTTATTTCATTGAAAACTGGGTGAAGAAAAACATACTAATTTGTTTGATAACATCAATCTACATTATTTTGGTAAGGATAAATAATTATTGATGCATGTCACTTATCTGTTTTCTGTTTTTTCCTGTCCAAATGATCAGCATTTGTATACGAAAGTTGGTGGGGTAAGGAATTTACATTACGAGTTGTTTTCAGGACAGTTTTGATTTTCAAATTTTCCAATCATTTAGTAGACTAATGTTAATGCACGTTAATCTCCATTTCAGACTTTAATTGAGACTTTGTTTCAACAAATTTAATATGTTATGAAAGTTTAAAGTTAGAAAAAAGAGCTGTACATAAGACATCATGCTCGACTTTTCTAAATCAGAGCTTTGCCAGTAAAGGGGCATAATAGTCAGAAGCTATTAAAGTACAGAGCTATTGGTCATTATATAAAACTTAATTAAAAATATTCTATGTTAAAAAGGGGCATAACTCTGTCTAGATTCAGACTTAAGAGTATTGTTTCTCCTGTTGTAGACTTTGACAGTAAAGAACTGTTCTAAGTTTCAAATCAGAAGCTTTAATAGATCTAGCAACACTCACATTGATATTTGATGTATCAAAAACTTTGTAAAGTCAGCTAAGAATGCTACATTTTCATAGCAGTAAATATTCGATTCGATATTTGATTACAACTTGTACTGTATGACAATGTTATTACCTTTTTTCAGGAGTTCGCTTTGTTGTGCGTCTGCGGGTTAGATTTTCTCAATCCCTGGGGACTTACTTTTTAATTTAAAAGGGCTATACATTCTATTTTAAGGTTTTTATTAGTCAGTCGAGAGCCAAATGAAGACAAATATATTTCTTCACTCTTCGCTCGCTCCTGATTTTCTCAAAAACCAAAACAAATATTTAAATTATTTTTTCGCTCGCCGCCTCAAATTTTTCAGAAAAAAATCCGATGAACAACTTATCAATTTGGTGTGGCCTAAATTGTTTTTAACAACCGCAGAAATACTTACCTTTATTAAAAAGGAAGACGCCTGAGAAATCACACTTTCAACATCTTTGGTACAAAATCTTTGTCAGTAATCAGATAGGGGCTGGATTTAATGAAATGACAAGCCAAATCGTAAGTGGATACATGAGGTCATCAATTATTAAGTAAATTGTGAGTTAACTGAAGTTATAACTTTTCAGTACTATGTGTCCGAAATCTGAAATCAAATCACTTGCCCATATTCCTGGGTGCGAAACTTCGCGGGTGTAGAATTCTACATTTGAGAAAGAAACTAGATAGTTCTACAAAGGTGCCAACCCATGCCTGAAATATTGCTTGATGGGACACATATCTAACTAGAAGATGCTTTTGTAGAAAAGCGCATGTCTCCCCCAATGCATAGTCGTATAGGCAGGAAGTCAATAGGGGACAGGAGCAAAAGTCTAAGAGACACTGATGGTTTGCTGCAACAGGGATCATCTACTTGGCATGTCCAGTCATCCCACTAAGTTTCAACATTCTGGGCTCAGTGGTACTCAAGTTATGAATTGGAAACGGTTTTCCATGTTCAGGCCCCTGTGATCTTGACCTTTGATCGAGTGACCCCAAAATCAGTAGGAGTCATCTACTCTGCATGTCCAGTCATCCTATTAAGTTTCAACATTCTAGATCAATTGGTTCTCAAGTTATGGACTGGAAATAGTTTTCTATTTTCAGGCCCCTGTGACCTTGACCTTAGCTTAAGTGACCCCCAAAACGATAAGAGTCATCTACTCTTAAAGTTCTATCATTCTATGAAGTTTGAAGGTTCTGGGTCAAAGTTATTGATCGGAAACCGTTTTCCATGTTCTGGTCCCTATGACCTTGATTTCCGATCAAGTGACCCAAAATGCATCTACTTTACAGGTTTAATCATCCTATGAAGTTTCACATTCTGGGTCAAGTGGTTCTAAAGTTATTGATCAGCAAAGGTTTTCCAGGTTCAGGCCCTGTGACCTTGACCTTTGATCTAGTAACCACAAAAATAATAGGGGTCATCTTCTCTGTAAGTCCTGTCACCCTATGAAGTTTGACGTCTGTAGTTCAAATGGTTCTCCAGTTATTGGTCAAAAATGAAGTGTGACAGACGGATTGTCTCTGTGACCTTGACCCTCGACGGAGTGACCCAAAAAAAAATAGGGGTCATCTACTCTATAACTCCTATCACCCTATGAAGATTTAAAGTTCTAGGTCAAATGGTTCTCAAGTTACTGACCGGAAATGGATTTCCATGTTCTGTCCGCTGTGACCTTGATCTTTAATAGAGTGATCCAAAAATCGGTAGGGGTCATCTACACTGCATGTCAAGTCATCCTTTTAAAATTCAACATTCTGGGTCAAGTATTCTCATATTATTGATCGGAAATGGTTTTCCATGTTCAGGCCCCTGTGACCTTGACTTTTAACAGAGTGACCCCAAAATCAATAGGGTCGTCTACTTCAGAAGCCCTGCCACCCTATGAAGTTTGAAGGTTCTAGGTCAACTGGTTCTCAAATTACTGACCGAAAATGGATTTCCATGTTCTGTCAACTGTGACCTTGACCTTTAATAGAGTGACCCCAAAATCAACACAGTCAACTCCTCTGCATGCCCAATCATCCTATGAAGTTTCAACATTCTGGGTCAATTGGTTCTCAAGTTATTGATCGGAAATGGTTTTCCATGTTCAGGCCCATTTGACCTTGACCTTAAATAGAGTGACCCCAAAATCAGTAGGGGTCCTCTACTCTGCATGTCAAATCATTCTATTAAGTTTCAACATTCTGGGTCGTGGTTCTCAAGTTACTGATCGGAAATGGTTTTCCATGTTCACGACCCTGTGACCTTTGATGAAGTGACCCCAAAAGCAATAGGGATCGTCTGCTCTATAAGACCTGCCACCCTATGAAGTTTGAAGGTTCTAGGTCTAATGGTTCTCCAGTTATTGATCGGAAATGAAATGTGACGGACGGACGGAAGGACGAACAGGACAAAAACAATATGTCTCCCCCAGTCGGGTGGGGCGGGGGGGGGGGGGTTGCGGGGAGGGAAGAGATATATAATTCTTCCTCCAATATCAAGTTTTAAAAGAAAGTCGTCGGCGTAACTTTAAACCCAACATAAAGGTTACATGAACTATTGACATCCTAACAATCATGATAAAAATTCATGTTGAACAAGGCGATCGGTAACATCGATGGATGATCCCCTAAATTACTGTAGCATAAAGGGCTTTTCAGTCACGGAGGTTGTTTTAAGGAGAAATGTATCTGTGATGTGGGAATATAACAAATAAATAACATGAATTTGATTTGAAAACGAATTTATTTATTGCAGAATAAAGCAGTACACTTGATACTTGATGATGGTAATTGACAACAAGTTGTGGGTAATGTTATATATAAATGTCTGAAAGTAGCATGACAGTATTCTTTTCAGACTTTGATCAGGGTCTCCAAATTAATTTAAAGCAAATATATACACTATCAGGAAAGAATTGTTCGAGTTAGGCCCCGGACAAGGTTTTCAAAGAAAAGGGAGATAATTAAAAATGGGACTACCTAGAGGTATGGTTCCCTGCCATTGCAGTTACTAGCCATTGCACTCCCTCTCACTGACCTCTATTAATATGTAAGGTATGAAGTCAATACCTTACATAGTATTCGAGTTATGCCCCGGACAAGGATTTCAAAAAAGGGACAACATAAGAGTTATGGTTCACTGCACTTCCTCTCCATGAATTGGTACCTTCAATACTTCTTTAGTTATCCTCTGGACAAGGTGGCGACTATAATTATAATTTCCCCTCCGGGGAACATAAAATTGACCAGTGACATAGCATAACATATGGTCTGACCTAGACAGGAGTAGCTTGATTTAGACCGGTGAGCCTAATCTTCAAGTTTCTAGTACATCAAAGTTAAATGATTAAAAAACACAACTTTAAAGGACCTGAATTCAGGGACTGTAGTTAATTAACCTAACAATCTACACATTTTCAAAGGGATGATCGGGTAATGATTTCAATATAAGAAAACAAGGTTGACCCAAGAAGGATTCACATGTTAGACAATGGTCCGCCTTCATGATAAACACAAGCAGGGCTCACATGCATTTGTATGTGTTTATTGATTTATATAGTAACAACAAATAACTAACAACTATCATAATAGTAACAACAAATAACTAACAACTATCAAACTTTTGACATTGCAAGTGATAAAAGTTGGACGATTTTACAAGAACCACCGCCTAGTGACTTGACATGTCCTATCTGGTGTTAACAGTCCCCAGACTTGTGATAAAAATCTTCATACCATACGGACTGCAACATGCATTAATGCTTGTATAGTATTTAAAATACTAACAAGAAAGGTGAATATTCCACGAAAAACTGGTTTTCGAACTTTACATCACGCCATCACATCCCGTTTAAGCAAGGTTCATGTTCTATTAAACATGTCTAATTGCTATTAAACATGTCTAATTGCGTATATTCATGCTATTCCGAAGTACAGATACTGTGTTTTCAGTAATGGTAACGTTAATTGCAGTTAACCACTTTTAGCTCACGCTACTGTGTGTAACTGTTTTTTTCTTTCTATACTTAGTAACTGTGACATCAATCCTGTGTCCTTTAAATTTGTTCAGTACAAAAAATGAAGGGGACTTGTTTAGTACAAAAGATGAAGGGAAAAGAGAATAAAGAAGTAAGGCGTGGATCAGGACTTAAACAGCAACACTTCCTTTCCACATTACAAATAGACCAATTTTAGCCCACTTTGCCAGTGTGGAACTTATGCAGATTAATGAAGTTATGTACTTCCTAACTAAAGTTACTGAGCATAATCCATTTTCTAGTTTTAATTACAATGACCTTGACCTGAGTGAATCCGAAATACATTCCCGACCCTTGTCTCTGATAAAAGCTTTCTACTTGCAAACATGCTTACTATAGATATTGAGAAAAAGCCATTATTCTACATTTAGTAAGAGTGACATATAAACTTGCTACACACAAAATTTGGTGGCAGTAAGTCAATGTTAACTAAAGTTGGAAATACCACCAAAAGCAGGTTTTCAAACTTTGCATCACGCCAACAGGTTCTATTTAAAAATGGTCATGTTCTGTTATAAATGCCATTTAGAAAAACATAAACAACAAACATAGATGTATCGTTGCCATAAGTAATTCCAGACTCGATTTATTAGTTTGACAATGACCCTATGGCAAAGTTAGGCCATGACCAGGGTTTGAACTGAGATTTATTCCACGTTATAAAAGGTACATTAGGGCAACAAACTGCATCACGGTGAAAGTATGCAGATTAATTAAGTTATTCAATGGGATCTATTTTCTATTTTTAGTGACCCCTAAATATATTCCCAACCCCTGATAAAATTTACCTTATCGCAGAGTTTGCTGACAAAAGTTGTATCCAAACACAGACAATGAGCTAAAACAGTTTTTCTATTTTTAGTAACAGTGATCCCAAACCAAAGCCAGTTCTTTATATAAGCTTACTATACACCATGTTTGTTGAAAGTAAGTCAATCCTAACTAAAGTTATTAACTGGAAACAACCATTGATGATCACTGTGAAATAAATCAATTTTTAGTAGCTGTGACACTGACTTTTACCAAAGGACATTAGGATGACTTTTTCAATACAAGAAAAAAAAAAAAACAACAAAAACAAAAATAAATAGGCCCTAACTACTGAGTATGCAAATTAATTAAGTTATGGTAATCTTTGACTTCACCCCACTGACCCCATATAAAATCCCGTCCTGGTTTTTTTCTATAACCTAATTGCAGGCCAAGTTTAATTTCAATACAACTTGTAAACTAAAGGTATTGAGTGGAAACTTTTTTTTCTATTTTTAGTATCAATGGCATTGATCGTAACCCTAGTGACCTTATATGCAATCATAAACTCTGTCTCTTTGCAAGCTGACTATATAATATTATAAAGTTTCATTGCAATCGGTCACTCCCAACTGAAGTTACAGAGCAGAAACCAAACGTTGACGCCACCTGCTTGACCAACGACATTCTATTAACCATTTTCTTGTCTTTAAACCGGAAACCACCCTTTTGATGGTCACAGCAGAAAAAAATATTTTGAGTATCTCTATGGCCTCGAAATGAATCTTTTATATTAAAAAAGGTGAGACCCGGTCTGGAATTGGAACCGCCATCATGCATGACTTGAAATGAACCTTTTAAATTTATCTGTAATGTATAGTACTGTTTGTAATATGTTTTTTTTTTTAATTCATTATTTAGTTGTGAATATTGTAGAAAAAAGAGTAAGTAACTAATATCACCATTTCTTTCTTCCTGATATTTCAAATGGAAATCATTAGCATCCTAATCAGTTCAAGTAAATACAAGAATTGAATAATAAGTGTTTTTGTCTGTTAACATATTGCCCAAAGGAGGTACAACTAACCTATATTATCATTTGTTAACATAAAAGTCATTATTATAGTCATTATTACAAGAAGTATTCTCGAACTGCTGGAACTTTAGGCTTATTTGTTCCGCTCGATAGGTAGCACTTTCATCATGGTACTCTCAAAGATATTTGTTGTCGAAACTAACATGTTTCTATTGCATTATCAAGTCCACGTTAATGTTCTCGGTATGTGATTCTGTTTCAATGTTTGCAAGCAAAGTATACAAGGTAAATGAACCAAGAAACAACAATCTATCGTTATATGTTTTCGGTTAACTTAATTGAATTTCAATATAACTTAAACAGTAGACTCTTACGCTTAAGAAATAGTTTTTTATGTTTTCAGTTAATTGAATTTCAGTATAACTTAACAAGTAAACTCTTACGCTACAGAAATAGTCTTGTTGTTATGTTTTCGGTTAACTTAGTTGAATTTCAATATAACCTAACCAGCAGACTCTTACGCTACAGAAATAGTTTTGTTGTTATGTTTTCGGTTAACTTAGTTGAATTTCAATATAACTTAACCAGCAGGCTCTTACGCTACAGAAATAGTTGTGTTGTTATGTTTTCGGTTAACTTAGTTGAATTTCAGTATAACTTAACCAGCAGACTCTTACGCTACAGAAATAGTTTTGCTATTATGTTTTTAGTTAACTTAGTTGAATTCCAGTGTAACTTAACCAGCAGACTCTTACGCTACAGAAATAGTTTTGCTGTTATCTGTTTTCGGTTAACTTAATTGAATTTCATTATAACTTAACAAGCAGACACTTATTGTACAGAAATAGTTTTGTTGCTATCTGTTTTCGGTTAACTAATTGAATTTCGATATAACTTAACCGGTAGACGCTAGAGAAATAGTTTTCTTCTTTTTGGTTTCGGTTAAGCAGTGTTTTAATAGTATTTTAGCTATGTGACGACAGACAGTTAGCCTTACCTGTGTTTCTTGATTCTGCACCAGTACCCACTCGGGAAGAGGTACGTTCCAACATAAGTCAAGTCTCAATGACGTCGTGTTGCAAACTATCACCGACAATTTCATCACGTGTCTTACCGCTACTGCTGAATTACACAGGAAAGTGTACGAAATTAGCGTGTTTTACGAAGGATAAGTATGTTTTACAGGAAAGACAGATTTTATAACTCAATTTGCAATAATTGTATGAATTGTTAAAACTACATAACAAAAACACTACTCTATATAACCTGCTTAAACTGAAACCGAAAGTAAAATTGAGCCAGATGTATTCATTTCACATTGATGAACTAATATTACATGCACGTTAAATCAGTTAATGCTGTCACTCATAAACGCCTTCCTGATTCTACCTTTTTATCTACAAAATATTGTCATATTCAATTGTTTAACATACAAATATACATATTTTATTTGATGCAAACCTTACACGATTTAAGCAAAGTCTCATCGAAAACTAAAACCGTGTTTCTGTTTCTAACTTACAGCGTTACTAAGAAACAACGATGGATATTTCATTTTACGAATACCAGTATGAAAGTGTATGCATTGAACACGAGATACCTGTAGCGACTAGCAATTTTCAATCATTTACAAGAAATATTCAAAAAGGATTTCAGCTGGAAATACTCAAAAGTCTTCAGACAGGGTTTCAGAAATCCCATGTCCGGAGCCCAGGGGCTACCAGAAAATTCTGTCGGGCTACTACAGGCTATTCGAACTCCGTATCGAATAGCCCAGAAATCAATAATTTCGACTTCAAATATAATATTGATACTTGTCTATAATCCCCTTGTTTATCAGGAGATACACGCCCAAGGCTTTAATTATCTTAACACCTACTGTCACAATCGGCAAACAATTAACCATTTAATCGTACCCGCAGGCAAATGTTTACAAAAACATGTGCCAGATTGAGTTTAGACTGATCCAATAACATCAAAGTCGCTGATAGGTTTTGTTTAAAACAATATGCAAACCAGTCTGAAAATTACGTCATTTTAGCGCCACCTGCCAAAGTGTACTTTCAGTTTCGCTGACCTCAATATTTATCGAGGGATCAGAATCGAAAGACAGATATTTGATATTGAGGCAGTTTATTGCTTACACTGATTGTTTATGCTTTTTAATTTAAATACTTGCCTAACCTGCAAAAAAAAATCGACCATGATTTAGCAAAATATCAGAAAGTATACAGAATTTTTGACAAACGTAAATTCGGATAAGTGAATACAGTGTCAAGAAACTGAGAGACGTTATATACGGTTCTAGTCTGTTTATTGAACCAGGCAGATGTTTAGAATCAGACAGGATCAACTTTAAATAATTTTGAGATAAATTACAATTCATACAGCTCTAAGTTAGTAAGTTTTAAGGAATTTGCAAGTTTATAAAAATTGACTTGCATTCCTTTTTTATTGCCGAGTTACAATAACTATCAGGAGTACTCCTGATAATATTTCTCAGTTTAAAAACGTGTAGTTTTATCTTTAAAAATGAGAAAAAGGAGTAATGATAATTACTATTTAAGAGAACAAAATTGATAACAATGTGAGTATGGCTAAGATTATGAAACCTCTAATAATTTAATCATTCCATCCACTGTAGTATAGAAGCACATAGTAAATAAACCGAAATGGCCATTGTCAAATAAACTTAAATGTTCGGGCTACAAGATTAAAATTTTGGTAGCCCAATGGGCTACCAATAAATTTGCAGATCTCTGAAACCCTGCTTAAGGACATAAACGTGTCAAATGTAAGAAGTCATTTTCAGATGTATACGACCATAATCAACACGTGCTATCAATTCATGAATGTTTTAAAATGTTAGTGGTAATCTTGGAAAACTTGTTCGATTAATAGCTTGCTATCTGATGAAAATGACTACTCTATCTTTAGTGGTTATTGGTTGCCCTTCATTATTGTTTTAAAGGATATAGATGTCTCTTAGTTTACACCTTTTGTACTCTTTCAATAAAATAGAATTATTTGATTATTTTTTAACATTATATGTATATAGAAATCCGTTTGAAAACAGACATAAAATTATTCATAAAGTCTGTAGGATTTCTGGACCTCTACAGAGGACATCACGCGATAGAGTTGGAATGTAAAACAGAATTGATATTTTTCTGATATTGCATCTACGTAACTAGCGATCTGTTTGAGAAACAGAAATTAGTTTACTCTAATCTAGTCTTATGATATCTAGATCTCGAAAGCGTTGGTCATGCGCAAGAGTAAGGATTTAAAATAAAGACAATTTAGCTGCATTTTATATTATGATCAATATCAATTTAAATAGAATGGATTGGTTTTGGATATATTATATACGTAGTGATCTGTTTGAAAATGCATATGAAATTACTTGTATAGTCTGTTTTTATCATCAATTATGTTATCGTTTTCTGGAATTTCATAAACTATTTTACTGTAAACAGGTTTTGTTTGCGTGTTCACTTTTGACATTTTTCTTACGGGACTGTTAATACTACCTTCATCGGCAAAATAACTAATTTTCCAGACTCATTTATATACACTGTCAAGGTCGCAGGCTACAAGGTTACCTAAGAAAGGACACTTTTATTTACTACGACATCTGATGTTGTGTCGCATAGAATTATCTGCTGTGTCAAACAGAGACACATTTAATATTTCTGGAAGGGACATATCAAATATAGATGGTATCCGAATCTCTAACAATATTCCAGATAACATCGATGATGATTGTGTCATCGTTTAGAGTTTGCAACGTGTTCTGTTAAGACTTCGTAACATTTTTAAGAACATTTAGGGACCGACCATTTGAAATTCAAGGGTAAGGTGGGGGAGGGGTGAGTGGGATGGGGGTGCTGCTGGGATTAAAAATAAAAATTCTGACTTTGGATTTTCTTGAAAAAATATTCTGGCTTCAACATAATGAAAAAAAAAATTCTGACTCCCAAATCACTAAAAAAATATTCTACCTCGATTAAAAAAAACAACAACATTATTTCCATTACTCTGAAAGCCATGTTCTTTGCTTTTGAATTGCTTTTAGATTTAATATTTTATATCAGTGTGTGTGTCATTACATAACACTCTTTCTTTATTATTAAGGAAGAACATCATTGCCTTAAATATTAAACACTGCTGAAGAGTTCAATATTAATTGAAAGGTGTAGTTTTGGCTGTATTATTTCAATGTATGAACAGTAATTTTTACTGTATACATAGACATAAGAGCACGCAGATGGAGGAGGGGGCACCACCTTTTGAGTATATACATATATATATTCTTTTTCCGCTACCTTCTCTGTTGAAAACGGCGTTAAACACAAAACCAATGAACGAAATCCTCAGGAAAAATACAGGGAACCAATCAAAAACGCTCTATTTTTATAAAACTGCTATTTTTATTTATCACTCATTCTGTTGATCGATATGTTCATTGAGCATTTGTATATCGAACTATACAGGCGGTATTTACGCCGTTGCGGTGTTGTTTTGATTTATGCTACCCTTGAAAAAGGCTTTTTTAAAAGCCGAAAGCGCTCGGGTTTATAATTAAACTTTTGACACTGTTTAAACATATATTTTTTCTCATACTCTGTGTGTGTTTCCCTCTTACAGATAAATACATATATAGATATTTTTGTCCTGAAAAAGCTTACTAGAATTCTGCATTTTACTTTTCAAACAATCATCAATGGTACCACAAGGGTCTAGCACCCTAATAAAAGATCCTACTAAAAAATATCTTTTTTAAGGATAATTGGACAAAATTGATATTTTTTTAAAAATAATTGGACAAAATATATAACTTAAACCTAGAGTAAGCAATCGCCATATTTTCAGTACTGCAATCCTCTTAGGAATTCCTGATTTGGCGAGCACAAATTTCAAACTTTTCCTGGGGATGACCCTCCGTAGCCCCTCAAGCAGAATAACACTTTTTGAAAATAAGATGACCATTTTATTGAAATGCAAAGTTCTCAAAAAGATAGAGAAAAGGTTAAAATAAAAAAAAATTCTTCTGGTAAAAAAAACCAAAACACTTGATTACAGAAATCTCTTTCTCTTAAAACACTGCAGAATATAAACGCTTAAAATACCATAACTTTGCAGGATGGGGATCCCCACTCCTACAATTGCCGTCCTGACCCCAAACTTTGAAAAACACTCCTTGTTTATACACTATCTGATTCAGGAGTGCACCCAACGAATCGACCTAAAACACGGCAAGCATATATCTTGTAAAGTCAACAATTTCGAAATCAGAGCATTTTGAAAGAAATTTCTGCTGCCTTTACTCACAAACTTTGTATCAGTGTTTTTATGAAGCTGAAGTCCAGGAGACCCACTGTCTCATAGTTATTAGCCACACAGGTGTCCATCCGTCCGTCGTCAACACTCTAGAGGACACAATTTTGGCCCAATCTTAATGAAACTGTCAGAATGTTACCCTTGATAAAATGTTGGTCGAGTTTGATATTGGGTCACATGGGGTCAAAAACTAGGTCACCAGGTCAAATCAAAGAAAAAGCTTGTTAACATCCTACAGGTCACAATACAATTTCGGTCCAATCTTAATGAAACTTGGTCTGAATGTTACCCTCAATAAAATCTTGGACGAGTTCGATATTGGGTCATCTGGGATTAAAAACTGGGTCACCAGGTCAAATCAAAGGAAAAGCTTGTTAACAACCTAGAGGTCACAATTTTGGGCCAATCTTAATGAAAGTGTATCGCTCACCTGACCTACTGACCCAAAGATCATCAAGATTAACATTCTGACTGTTTCATGAAGATACAGTCATAAATGTGGCCTCTAGAGTGTTAACAAGCTTTTCATTTGATTTGATCTAGTGACCTAGTTTTTGACCCCACTTGACCTAGATTTGAACTTGAAAGTAGGGCCAAAAATAGCAGATTTTGGCCCTTTAAGGGACCGTAACTCTGGAACCCATGACGGTATCTAGCCAGTGTTCGAAAGGAACCGAGATATAATGCCAATACAAGTTGTGTGCAAGTTTGATAAAAATTGATTGCAAAATGTTGTCTCTATTGTGTTCACAAGCCAAAAATAGCAAACTTTGGACATTAAAGGGGACATAACTCTAGAACCCATGATGGGATCTGGCCACTTTTCGGAAGGAACCGAGATATTATGCCAATACAAGTTATGTGCAAGTTTTATTAAAGTTGATTGCAAAATGTGGTCTCTATCGTGTTCACAAGTTAAAAATAGCAAATTTTGGCCCTTAAATGGGCCATAACTCTAGAACCCATGATGGGATCAGGCCAGTTTTCAGAAGGAACCGAGATATTATGCCAATACAAGTTATATGTAAGTTTTATTAAAGTTGATTGCAAAATGTGGTCTCTCGTGTTCACAAGCCAAAAATAGCAAATATTGGCCCTTTAAGGGGCCATAACTCTGGAACCCATGATGGGATCAAGACAGTTTTCGGAAGGAGCCGAGATATTATACCAATACAAGTTATGGGCAAGTTGCAGACTCGGTTTGATTGAGTCTGTTCATGAGCAGTAATGGAACGTTCTCGTAGAAGTCTTTAAATTGCTATTGTATTTAAAACCAAATCTGAATTACAATAGTAAAATTTAGCGAAGTATTTACGTATTTTATAATAACGGTAGCCCTGTTGAAGAAGCTTATTTGTAATATATTGATTACGTTCATTAAAGTCCTCAACATGACTACACGCTCTTGCAAACCGAATTAACTGAGAAATATATATCCCGTAAGATGTAGTTTGACATACATCCCAATGCAAATGGGGGAAATTTACAATACTAAAATTAAAATCATCCCTCTTGTCATACATTTTGGTCTGTATAAAATTGTCGTAAATAGAGAGAAAAAATAAATTGAAAATAATTTGAATTAAATTAAATTGAACTAGTAAACACTGCAGATGACTGAGTCCTTTACAACATTTTTCAGTTAGAACAAACATGTGGTAAAATAACGTCTTGCCAATACAAATACTTTATAAACAAAGAAAAATATCAAACAGGGAGTCCCACGCACCAAAAGCGCAGTCTCCTCAAAACGAACCCCCAGCAAATCTAACTTCGCTGTACACAATCTCGTATGGAGAAATTTTTTTACTCTCCATATGGGGCTAAAAGAAATCTCTCTGTCTTTTCTTTCTACTTTCGCTCTCATCTTGAACTAAATCTTATATTTCGATCTTCTCAGGTTGTTAAGCACGACTTTTATGTCGTGTTATTGGTACTATTTAGTTTCTCAACATGGATCATTTCGGCCTTGGTGGTTCAAATACTCCCGTTTTCATAGCCTTGGGTATTGTTTAATCACCCCTTGGATATGGTGCCTGCTTTTTAATTAATTTTGTCTTTTGACAGTTCCTGTGATACGCAGGCTCCATAACCTCAGATCCCCTTCCTAAATTCCAGTTTGTTTAGTTCTGCCCATTGTTTTCTCGTTTGGGGCAAACTCTTTACTTTATCTGGGGACCAACACGTGTATCATTGAAAGTTCCATGTTCACCGCCGTTTGAATACATCTGCGGATGTCTCTAAATTGTTTTTTGTACTTTTAGCATGTGTAAATGTTGAGTTCTGCTCAACCCGGGGCTAGAGGGCGTGGACGGTAGCATGCATTTCCACTACCGTCCATGAACAGGCTCAATCAAACCGAGCCTGCAACATTTTCGTTTTTGTCGTGTTGAGCGACCTGTGAAGTTTCCACTTGTATCTATTTTGTCTTTGGTTGCTTAGGGTCACGGGTTACCTCACCCTTACACTGTTTTCATACTGCTATAACATAATGTCGATTGACATACACTTGTACAGGATGACAGTGGGATTGTTCTGTTCAGTCCAGCATAAAATGAAAGGAATCAAACGGTTCAATAGCTTTGAACTCATATCTGGATGGCTATGATTCTTCTGCTTAGAGGTGATGCACATAAAAATCCTGGCCCTAGTTCCGATAGCTCTACTTCTTCTTCTGACTCCTCTTTCACAATGATAAATGACTTCGAAAACCTTGTCGTTTGTCTACTGTAATGTCCAAAGCTTCCTGAGAAAAAAGAACATCCTAGGTGAACTGGATCTCTTTGAAATCATACTTCTCACGGAAACCTACCTAGCTGGTCTCTGACGCTCTACTGTTTCAAAACTACTCACCACCCTTTCGTAAAGACAGGGGTACTGATAATCATGGAGGTATCCTCGTCTATGTGAACAATGAAATACCGGCCATATGGAGACCAGATCTTGAAGTTCATGGAGTTGAAAGTATATGGATTGAACTTCAACTTAATACGAAAAAACGTTTCTATGGAACTTTCTATCGTATTCCTAATGCTGCTCCCTACGTTCTTACTCAGACAGAAATCTCTACTGGACTCGCATTCGATACCAACATCTCTGACATAGTTGTGGCCGGTGACTTTAATCTTGACATGCTTAAACCTTCCACTTCAGCAAAGGTATTAAATATAACCTCACAGTATAACATGACTGAAACAATACCAGAACCCACACATTTCACTGAAACATCAAACTCACTCATAGATCTGTTCCTCGCCTTTTCTTCATGCAAAGTGGCCCTTACTGGTGTTGGAAAACCATTTCTGGATCAGAAAACAAGGTATCACTGTCCAATTTTCTGTTGCAATGATTTTACTAAACCACACCTTAGAACCTATAAGAGGATGATTTGGCAATTTGACCGTGGAGATTACAATGGCCTCATACGTGACATTTCCTGCTTTCACTGGGAAACCCTCCAGATACTATCAACAATATAACTAAAGAACATATTCCTCACAAAATAGTTACAATAAGACAATCATCACCACCATGGATCCACGAGATAAGAAAACAAATCAGAAAACGCAAAAGAGCATACGACAAAGCAAAAAAATCAAATAACCCACAACACTGGCAAACATACAAACAAATCAGAAATAAAACAACTCTCTTAAGAAACGCCACATAAACTCACAGATAAACTAAAACAGAGGGGTTAACTCCAGCAGACACTCAGTTCACATCAAAATCGACAAAAAACACAGGCATACAAATACTTAATGACAACGGGACATGTAGCTTCAGACACGGACAAAGCAAATCTATTGAACAACTTCTTTCACTCGCAGACAGAACTTAACGATAACAATAAAACCCTTCCGAACGCAAGTAGAAATATAGACACACAACAGTTAAACAACATTGAAATAACACCACAAGAAGTAGCATCAGTACTAAAATCATTATCTACAGGTAAGGCATCGGGTCCAGACTCCATAAACAACAGAATACTAAAAGAACTTTCGGAAGAACTAGCATATCCACATCCACTCAGTCATTTCTTTAACAAATCATTACAAACTGGAAAAGTACCTTCCCAGTGGAAATTAGCACACGTCTGTGCAGTTTCAAGAAAAACGACCATACCATAGTTTCAAATTACAGACCAATTTCTCTTCTAAAGTAAAGCTCTTGAACGAATTATACACAAACATGTTTTCAACTTCTATATTGCAAACAACACTATTACATCTCTTATCAAACAGGGAATGCCACGCACCAAAAGCGCAGCCTCCTCAAAACGAACCCCCCCAGCACGCAAACGCGTGCACCACACACACACTCAAAGCTTACACATCAGGACAAAACGAACAACACACACACACACACTCAAAGCCAACACATAAGGACAAGACGAATAATAAGCATACACACACGCGCGCACACAAAGTCAACACACAAGGACAAAACGAACAAACAAAGGAACACAGTTGGGCACCGCCTTGGAACGGTCAGTGGCAAAAACACCACTGGGGAGCTTAAACCGGTTTATGGTGCGCACCCAACCTCACTCTTACCCCCACCATGTTCCAAAGACATGGGACAGTGTAAATAAAAGTAATCCCCTCCAGGTGAATCTCTAACACACGTAATGGAAACAAAAAGGCATGGCATGTAAAACACAAAAATGCTCGTGTATAAATATATAAAAAGCAAACCTTAAGAACCAAAAACGTATGTACTCAATGCCTTTTCAGAAGACAGAGCAACAAGAGAAACACCCTTTAAAGCCCGACGAAACAGGCCAGAAGACAAATATCAAAACAGTTCAGTCCTGGTAGGATTTCATCATAGAGTCCTCCCCTTCTTCCGTCAGACGCAATCAAAGAGGGAAGCGTAGTGTCCAACTGTAAACGGGTTGAACACTAAACATGCGGTATGTCTCAAAACAGTTGGGTCGTAACCTCTTTTAATAAAACGTTTGATAATCTTTCCAAATACATTTGGAAAATTACCATGACCCAAGATCTTACGAAGTTTGTAAACCACATCCTCATAAAAAACGGGTTTAGAAATACCTTCCCGCAGAAGTGTCTTTAAATTACTATTGAATTTTAAAACTAAATCAGAATTACGATAATAAAATTTAGTAAGATATTTACACAATTTGTAATAACGGTAGCCTTGCTGAAGAAGTTATCCGGCTTTGTTCCCAATAATTCCACTACAAATCAGCTCATCTCCATCTATACTACATTCTGCCAGGCTCTAGATGAAGGAAAGGAGGTACGTGCTGTCTTCTGTGACATTTCCAAGGCATTTGACCGCGTTTGGCATCGCGGTCTTATTCATAAATTGGAAGAAACAGGTATAGCTGGTCCTTTATTGAACTGGTTCTGTGACTATCTCTCTGGGAGAAAGCAAAGAGTGGTCCTCTCTGGGGTCTTTTCTGATATTCTACCTGTAAACGCGGGCGTCCCACAAGGCTCGATTCTTGGTCCTCCACTCTTCCTTGTATATATTAATGACATTGTCCAGGACATTAACTCTACTCTCCGCCTCTTTACAGACGATACCAGTCTTTACATCATCGTTGACAATCCATATAACTCTGCAATCACACTAAACTCTGATCTTGATAAAAAAATTCCAACTGGGCTAGCACCTGGCTTGTGGATTTCAACCCATCTAAAACAGAATCTCTATTACTATCTCGTAAAGCTCACAAACCTTTTCATCCACCACTTACTACGAATGGCGTTCAAATTCAAGAGGCAGAATCTCATAAACACCTTGGTGTCACTTTTGCCAACGATGGATCCTGGCATGAGCATATTGAAAACATCAAGATAAAGGCATGGCAACGGGTAAACATCATGAGAAGCTTTAAATTTGTTCTGGAAAGAAAATCATTGGAAAGCATCTATACTGCTTTCATTAGACCCCTTCTCGAGTACTCTAATGTTGTCTGGGACAACATTACTACCCAGGATGTATTCGAACTAGAAAAGATACAACTGGAAGCCCTTCGAATCATATCAGGGACCACAAAATTAGTCTCCATCAATCTGTACAAAGAGACCTGCTTTCAACCTCTAAAAGAACGAAGAAGGAAACAAAGGCTTACTCTCTTCTATAAAATGTCGAACAATCTTGCTCCATCTTATGTATCATCATTTGTACCTAATCTCGTTGGGAACACTACTGCTTACAACCTAAGAAATGCTCAAGACCTCAGACCTATACATTGTAACACACAACTCTATTCTAATTCATTTCTGCCTCAAACAATATCTGACTGGGACCAACTATCCACTGAACATAGAGAAGCTCCCAGTCTCAAAAACTTTAAGGTAAACTTAACACGGATGTCAAAAAGGTACCATGTCATTACTACTTTGGTAGATCGAAAGTCCCAAATTCCCCATACCAGATTAAGAACACACTGAAGCTCATTAAATGAGCACCTCTATTCAAAAAACTTTATTAACAGCCCTCTTTGTCTATATGGAGAGATTGAAACGACGCACCATTACTTTATCAAGTGTCCTCGATACCAGAGGCAGCGAACACAGTTACAAGATAAAATTAGCCCTATCACAAACATTACTTTACCACTCCTCCTATTTGGTGATGCAAATAGTCCTCAAATCAATACATCTGTCTTCTCTCACGTTCAAGAATACATACATCAAACCAGGAGATTCATTTAAGACTTGCAAACACCAATCCAAACTCTCTCTCTCTCTCTCTCTCTCAGTCCCCCCCCCCCCCCCCCCGCTCTCAGTAATGTTCATCTAACTTAAACATTCATTGGCTATTTCCAAATAGTCCTAAACGTATTACGTTTATTTATATCATATTTTTTTATGTCCACAATTTACTAGTATACAGTCAACTCCAAATTCAGAACTCTTAAAAATATTTCAAACATGAACGTTTTTATAAAGAATTGACTGCAAGCATGCATTAATTTTACAATTAATTGTTGTCACTGCAATTTAGTGTACCTGTTTTCGGGAAAGAGTTTCTAAAAAAGCTTATTAGCTTACTACTCGATCCCTTGCTTTTGTAAAAAATGTATTGTAATCACATGCTATTTGTTGAATAAAATATTGTTTAAACCAAATAGGAAGATGTTACTTATATACATACCAATGGAAGTAACGCAATACATTGGGTTTAAAAATTAGCATAAATTAACTTTACAAAGCAGTATCCGGAATTTCGGTACACCCCTCCTATCATATGAAATAAATGCGGTTGTCGCCTTCTGTAGCGACCTGTGGAGTTTCCACTTTTTCTATTTACACATGCTAAAACAAGACATCCACAGATGTGTTCATATGGCGGTGCACATGGAACCTTCAATACTACACTAGTGTGTAATTCCACGAAAAGCGGCGTATTGTCCCCAGTTAAAATAATGGGTTTGCCCTAAACGAGCGAACTAAACAAACTGGAATTTAGAAAGAGGATCTGAGGTTATTATAAGTTATAAGTACCAGAATGTAATTTAGAGACATCCACAGACGTATTCATACGGCGGTGCACATGGAACCTTCGATGATGAACAGAGTGCAATTCCATGAGAAGCGGCATATGGTCCCCAGATAAAATAATGGCTGTGTCGCAAAGTCAAAGATCAAATATCACTCACCCTACACCCTTTACCGCAAACGTTAACTGGATATTAAATAAAAAAAAGTGAAAAACCAAAGGTCGTCCAACGAGAATGTTGCAGGCTCGGTTTTTGTTTCCATTACGTGTGTAAGAGATTCACCTGGACGGGATTACTTTTATTTACACTGTCCCGTGTCATTGGAACATGATGGGGGTAAGAGTGAGGTTGGGTGCGCACCATAAACCGGTTTAAGCTCCCCAGTGGTGTTCTTGCCACTGACCGTTCCAAGGCGGTGCCCCACTGTGTTCCTTTGTTTGTTCGTTTTGTCCTGATGTGTTGGCTTTGTGTGTGTGTGTGTGTGTGTGTGTTCCTTTCTTTGTTCGTTTTGTCCTAATGTGTTGGCTGTGTGTGTGTGTGTGTGTGTGTGGTGCACGCGTCTGCGTGCTGTGGGTTTCGTTTTGAGGAGGCTGCGTTTTTGGTGCGTAGCATTCCCTGTTTGATATTTGTCTTTGTTTTTTGATTGAGCTTGTTCATGGACGGTAGTGGAGATGCAAGCTACCGTACACGCTCTCTAGCCCCGGGTTTAGCAGAACTCAACATTTACACATGTTATAAGTACTAGGATATAATTTAAAGACATCCGCAGATGTATTCATACGTTGGTGTTCCATTTCCATCTTCAATATTTGGCGCCATATAACCTATACTGTGTTGGTGCGCCGTAAAACCCAAATAAATAAATAAATCCATCTTCAATGATGCAAAGAGTGCAATTCCATGACAAGGGGCCTCCGTGGCCGAGTGGTTAAGGTCACTGACTTCAAATCACTTGCCCCTCTTTGATGTGGGTTCGAGCCTCGCTCGGGGCGTTGAATTCTTCATTTGAGGAAATAGAGAAAAGTGAAAACTTCACAGGTCGCTCAACAATTTTCGAAAATTTAGAAACGAAAATGCATTTTAAGCATTAAACGCCACCTCATAACTGACATCGAAACAGATTTAATAAAATCTGGAATGTAGACCCTCGGAAGCACAGAGAACAAGGAAAATAGTGAAAATTGCAGACTCGGTTTGATTGAGTCTGTTCACGGGCAGTAATGGAAAAAGCAACACTGCCCACGCCCCCTAGCACAGGCTTAAGCAGTATTCAATCTTCAAATCTAAATGAGTTGAAATCAATGATCCCGAAGGACCAGAAAATATAACAACACTGAGATGAAGTCGGGGCGACTTTTAACGGCCGCCACACAGCACTTAACACCCGCTGTTGTGAAGTAAATAAAATCTGGAAAGTAGATCCCTCGGAAGCACAGAGAACAAGGCAAATAGTGAAAATTGCAGACTCGGTTTGAGTCTGTTCATGGGCAGTAATGGTTAAAGCAACACTGCCCACGCCCCCTAGCACCGGCTAAAGGATCATTGATTTCAATTCATTTAGATTTGAAGATTGAATACTGCTTAAGCCGGTGCTAGGGGGCGTGGGCAGTGTTGCATTTTCCATTACTGCTCATGAACAGACTCAATCAAACCGAGTCTGCAATTTTCACTGTTTGCACTGTTTGCACTGTTTTCGGTGCTTCCGAGGGATCTACTTTCCAGATTTTAATTACTTCACAACAGCGGGTGTTAAGTGCTGTGTGGCGGCCGTTAAAAGTCGCCCCGACTTCATCTCAGTGTTGTTATATTTTCTGGTCCTTCGGGATCATTGATTTCAATTCATTTAGATATGAAGATTGAATACTGCTTAAGCCGGTGCTAGGGGGCGTGGGCAGTGTTGCATTTTCCATTACTGCTCATGAACAGACTCAATCAAACCGAGTCTGCAATTTTCACTGTTTGCATTGTTTTCGGTGCTTCCGAGGGATCTACTTTCCAGATTTTATTTACTTCACAACAGCGGGTGTTAAGTGCTGTGTGGCGGCCGTAAAAAGTCGCCCCGACTTCATCTCAGTGTTGTTATATTTTCTGGTCCTTCGGGATCATTGATTTCAATTCATTTAGATTTGAAGATTGAATATTGCTTAAGCCGGTGCTAGGGGGCGTGGGCAGTGTTGCATTTTCCATTACTGCTCATGAACAGACTCAATCAAACCGAGTCTGCAATTTGCACTGTTTGCATTGTTTTCGGTGCTTTCGAGGGATCTACTTTCCAGATTTTATTAAGCAGTATTCAATCTTCAAATCTAAATGAGTTGAAATCAATGACCCGCTCGAGCTTTAAAACTGGTACGGCGAAGCACGAAGAAATGGTCTGAGATACCTTCAATCGATACTGTCAGTACGTGAAACTATATCTTAACATTAGCGTACCGATATGCGCATCATTGCCTAGAGAAAAAAATGAACAATTACTTATAAGCTTTCTGACATTTCATTAGTGGTTTTAGACGTATATGCAAATACGTTTTTCATTGGACCTATGTTAGCTTCGACGGAAATCAATCGGAATCCTTCCCTTTGAAAACTACATTGGATGTATCTTATCCTAGAAATTAACTGTTAAGAGCAATATCGTTACAAGAAGTTTGTTTGTTTGTTTGTTTGTTTTGGGTTTAACGCCGTTTTTCAACAGTATTTCAGTCATGTAACGGCGGGCAGTTAACCTAACCAGTGTTCCTGGATTCTGTACCAGTACAAACCTGTTCTCCGCAAGTAACTGCCAACTTCCCCACATGAATTATCAGAGGTGGAGGACTAATGATTTCAGACACAATGTCGTTTATCAAATAGTCACGGAGAACATACGCCCCGCCCGAGGATCGAACTCGCGACCCAGAGGTCCGTAGACCAACGCTCTTACCTACTGAGCTAAGCGGGCGGGCACACAAGAAGTTTGAACATCACATAAACATAGAAGAATAAAGTTGTTTACTGTATCTGGTAAAGTTCTAAAATGATTTATGACCCAATTGTTTTGAGACACGCCGTACGTTTAAGGGCCGACCATTTGAACTTCGTGTGTGTTGGTGGAGACAATATATTTTTTCAGAGTAAAATAAAATTGTGGAAAACCACAGGTCGCAAAACACGACATAAAATGTTTCAGGCTCGGTTTGATTGAGCCTGTTCATGGACGGTAGTGGAAATAAAATCTGTAAAAAGATCCATTGGAAGCATAGAATGCAACAAAAAAAAAAAGAATAATAGCAGACTCAGTTTTTAAATCCCACCAGGACTGAACTGTTTTGATATCTGTCTTCTGGCCTGTTTCGTCGGGCCCTTAAGGGTGTTTCTCTTGTTACTCTGTCCTCTGCAAAGGCATCGAATACATACGTTTTTGGTTCTTAAAGTGTGCTTTTTATATATTTATACAGGAGCATTTTTGTGTTTTACATACCGTGCCTTTTTGTTTCCATTACGTGTGTTAGGTTGGATGCGCATCATAAACCGGTTTAAGCTTCCCCCACCCCCACCAGCGGTGTTTTTGCCACTGACCGTTCCAAGGCGGTGCCCTTTGTTTGTTCGTTCTGTCCTGTGCGCGCGTTTGCGTGTGTGTTTGTGGTGTGCACGTCTGCATGCTGTGGGTTTCGTTTTGGGGAGGCTGCGTTTTTGGTACCTGGTATTCCCTGTTTGATATTTGTTTTTGTTTTTTAGAGATTCACCTGGCGGGGATTACTTTTATATACACTGTCCCCATTGTGTTCCTTTTGTTCTCATGTGTTTGCTTTGTATGCGAGTGTGTGTGCGCGCGTCTGCGTGCTTTGGGTTTCATTTTGGGGAGGCTGCGTTTTTGGAACATGTTCCTTGTTTGATATTTGTCTTTGTTTTTTTGATTGAGTCTGTTCATGAGAAGGAATAAAATGTGCACCTCTCACGCTTCCCCCACCCCCAGCACCGGCTTAAGCGGAACTCTATTACACATCTATTGAATGTACTCTATGATCCAAAAGGACCAGAAAATATAACAACACTGAATCCAAGTATGGGGAGACGTTTTACAGCCGCCCCACGGCACTTAAAGACTGCTGTTGTGATAGTTAATAAAATTGTAAAAAGATCCACTGGAAGCATAGAATGCAACCATAAAAGAATGATAGCAGACTCGGTTGTGCGCGTCTGCGTGCTGTGGGTTTCGTTTTGAGGAGGCTGCATTTTTGGTGCGTGGCATTCCCTGTTTGATATTTGTCTTTGTTTTTTTTTTTTATTGAAATAGAAAAAGTGAGTCTGTTCATGAGAGGTAATAAAATGTGCAACACCTCTCACGCCCCCTAGCACCGGCTAAAGCGGAAGTGCAAGCTACCGTCCACGCCCTCTAGCCCAGGGTAGCATTCATTTCTATCATGGCTTGGTTTGATTGAGCCTGTTCATGGTTGTCAGTGGAAATGCATGCTATCTAGACCACCCTCTAGTCCCGGGTTGAGCAGAACTCAACATTTACACATGCTACAACTACAAAACTCAGTTTAAAAACTGAGGTTATGAAATAGAAAAAGTAGAAACTTCACAGGCGTAGCCTATTCCGTCGGGCCCTTAAAGGTGTTTCCCTTGATGCTCTGTCTTCTGCAAAGGCATTGAGTACATGCGTTTTAGGTTCTTAAGTATAGCATTTTAATATTATATCTACAAGGGCATCTTTGTGTTTTACATTACATACCTTCTGTTGCCTTTACGTATGTTAGGGTTTCACCTGGCGGAGATTACTTTTATTTACACTATCTTGTGACTTTGGAACATGGTGGGGGTAAGAGTGAGGTTAGGTGCACCATAAACCGGTTTATGTTTTTGTCACTGACCGTTCCAAGGCGGTGCCCCACTGTGTTTCTTTGTTCGTTTTATGTGAAAAAGATATCTTTCTACAGTACGTATTAACAATTACTGCCAGTTGTTCCGGGGAACCGTGTATCGACATATCTAACACTTTTAAACACTTTAACTTTGGAAGAATATAATCAAACTCATGCGGCTCAAGTGGACATCCATACTTTATAATTATTATTTTTCACCTTTCCGAAAGAAACAGCTGCTCTTCCTTGGTGAATAAAACGCCACTTGTCTCAAAATACTCCAGATGGTTCAGTACAGGTTTTATACATTCTACAACTTCGTCGCTTTTTTCCCGAATCCAAGAATACATAACTTCTTAAAAGTAAAGTCATTTTCAAATAAGCCTTCCAAGCGAATCAATGAACTATTTTCTGTTAGCGTTGTGAGTTCCGTCATTTGGCGAATAGCGTGATAATAATTACAATCTTTGGCGCCTTTTCCATGATATCAATAGCCTTGTACTGCTTGAAAAAAAATGTTAGTTCAAAACGCCATCTCATTTGTGAGTTCCGTCATTTGGCGAATAGCGTGATAATAATTACAATCTTTGGCGCCTTTTCCATGATATCAATAGCCTTGTACTGCTTGAAAAAAAATGTTAGTTCACAACGCCATCCCACTTCATGCTGACTTTTGGTATGATTGTAATCACTTCTTCTAGCGGAACGTATGAGAATATGAGGCCTATAACTTCATATGGAAGGTCATCAAAGTAATTTTTCTGAAGGAGAAAAAATAAAACAAGCAATTAAACTTTATTTCTGAAAGCTGTTCCTCCATTTAGTATACTGAGTACATCCAGAAACGCAACACTTGGACTGCAGTCAATATTTTTTAACCTGATAATTGACAAGAAAACTGCACTAACTTGATTTTTTATTTTTGTTTTTGGTTTTGGATGATGGTCAGGTTTCCAATACTACTACATAAAATTCATATATACTATGAAAAAAAATCGAGTTTAAACACGTGCGTTTCTAGATGTACTGAGCATATAAAAAGTTACAATATTACTGTTCATCAAAGTATGATCTGTCAACATTAGTTTTTTTATAAACTTATTTTAAAAAAATTATTGCACTAAAAACAAAACAACAGTATATACTCGTTGATTGGGTTGGCCGTTTCTAAACTATTGTCCGAGGTCCTGCAGGCTTTTTTCTTACCTCGGACAATTACATTCTATTAATTACCTTTATCAATTGTTGTTGCATGTAAAACATAAACCAAGATGTGCTAAGGGTGAAATGGGAGATTTTCAGTCAAAACTCCCATTGTTATGGCTCTTTGTCAGTGACTTCTAACAAGGACCATGGATAGATACATGTTTGCAAGGTTTTGTGTGAAAAGCTTTGATAGTATTTCTGCTATATGGTGGGCTAAACAGAAACATACAAGGTTTTGAACTTGACTTAGATATCATTAGGTGAAGAAATTCACCAATATCCATGAAGATTTCATGAAAAGAATAGTCAAGTAGCGTTTTAATAGGGCATTTTTTATATTTTTAGACCTAGGCCATAATGACCTATTTTCCTGACCACAAGTGACCAAGTTATGAACTTGTTTTACTAATGACAAGATGAACATTCTGACTTGCATTGTCCTATGAAACAAGAGGCAGTCAAAGACGGCCATATCCCCCGCCGAAGGCAAAGTTTTTAGGAAGACCACCAGTTTATAATATCAGCTATTTCAAAAGAAGGGCCATATATTTCTATTTAAAAAAATGAATAACAAAATCCTGAACATATGTGCTGGTGCACTTTATAACAAAACTTCAGTGAAAGTTTGGTAAAATACCTTAAGAAATGTAGGAGAAGTTGCGCACAAAAGAAGAGTTTTCGCTTTAAGTTACATATGTACAAAATAAACAAAGGGCCATAATTCTTTTAAAAATTGTCGAAACCCAAATTTCCTGACAATGTGCTCTAGGGCACTTCCGGCAAAACCCCAGAAATGTAGGAGGAGTTGCGCACAGAAGAGTATATATGTATAAAATAAACAAAGGGCCATAATTCTGTGAAAAATTGTCGGATCACAAAATCCTGACAATATGCGCTGGGGCACATCATAACAATACTTCTGTGAAAATTTGGTAAAAATTCCTCAAGAAATGTAGGAGGAGTTGCGCACAGAAGCATCGGACGGACGGACGGAAAGACGCCTACCATTACCATATCCCTTTCGCCTTCGGCGGGGGATAAAAGTTGACCTCTAGAATGGTTTGTTTATTTGGGTTTTAAGGCGCACCAAAACAGTATAAGTTATGTGGCCCCTAACAAAAAAAAGATGATGTTGGTCCCATATGTTATTTACAGCAAGATGAAAATATGACACATGAAATCAAAACCATCCCACCTGCTGGTGTCAGGGGTTGCAAACACCCTTAGAATGGTCGCCGCCAATTGCCGCAACTTGATCACAAAAGCTAACATTTACACTTTGTGACAGTTGCGCTCAATTTAAAAATATTTTGCAAGTTGGCTGGCAACTCTTCGAGTAAGTTAATGAATAAATACAACAATGGTCTTCAAAGTGTTTTATAATTGTTTTTATTAAATGCTCTTTGCATGCTTAAAATACTGTTTTCTGTAGAAACAAATGTTTTGCAAAATCAACTAGAACCATCATAGTTGTGAACAGGGCCCCGTGATAGCATGTTTGAAGAGGGGGGTTAAGTTGGAAGAAAAATTTAGCAGTTTTGTGTTAAATAGGGTTTTAAGGCGTACTAACACTGTATAGGATATACGGGATCTAACAAGAAAGATGACCTTTGATTCACATGTTCTTTACATCGAGATAAAATTATAAAATATTAAATCAAAATCGAAACAGTTTAGCCAAAAAGGTGTGTCATCCTGATTACAATGGAGATTTTGAATTTTCTGTACCATCCTCCATTGTTTACTGGATTTACATTTACACTAAACTTTCTGATGACTTGTAATAAATCTGAATTGTGTTATACACAAACTGACCAAGGATATATATCAATGCCTGTATATGAGCTCCCATTTGACCTTTGAACAAACTGGATTTACTTGTGTAGACTGGTATCTACTACTGAACAAATGTTGCAGATTATTGCAATAAAAACATAAACTATTAATATGTACCTACAAAATGAATTTCAACAAAAAAATAACAAATAATGTACACTACCTATTATCAAAACAGACTAGACTTACTACCGTAGACAATTATCTAACCTTGAACAACTGTCATGCTAATTGCAAAAAAGAAACATGAAACTATACTGAACGGCTAAAGTTTGGCAAGTCTTTAACATTAGTTTGTTGTTTTGTCTGCGTATGATTTAACAGTAAAATATATGTGGCAGATGTATGTTTACTAAAAATGACTTGCTAAACTTTTGTTGTTCAGTTTACATGAACATATTTGTACCAACAGAGGGGAATAAAACGAATTATTTCTACTTTAACAAGTAAAACAAGTATATGTACAGTATATATCTGTTTTGTTGGGTTTTGTTGTGTTTAAAGGCCAAACAACATAGTACATGTATTGGTTAGTTGGCGCCTAACAGGAAAGATCACCCTGGTTTCACATGTTATTTACATCAAGATAAAAATATAACACATGAAATCAAAACCATCCCACCTGCTGGAGGCAAGCGTTGCAAAGACTCCAGGCTTTAACACCCATTTTGTTGGCTTTTACGATGCACATAAGGGTCATACGGTGGTCGTCATTCTTGTCCACCTGTAGGGACAGTAACCCCCCTTCCCCCCCCCCCACCCCCAACCACAGGGAGGCAGAAAATTATCAAACCTTGAATAACTGTCAAAATTATAGCAATGAAAACGTAAAACTATATCTTTGTTAACTACAGAGGGAAATGAAAAAAATGATTTCAAATACAAAAAAGAAAGAAAAAAAATGTACACAAGGTAATATCTTAACAGACTTGACTTATTAATCTTACTTTCGAACAACTGTCAAGATTATTAAAACAGAAAACTATACTGAACGGCAAATGTTTGGCAAGTTTTTAACATGAGAGTTACTTATAGACCACATTTTATGCTCTATTCATTTTTTGGATGTTAGCTGCAAGTCTTTTAGGATGAAAGAAAAGAAAACAGGGTATGACTTTAACTTTTTTTGTTACTGGACCAGTGGTCTTGTAACTTTTGGAGTGCACTAGACCTGACCTAATCTCAACTAGACCAAGTTGACCTACTAATAAAACGCACAAAGATACCCTTTTTGTATTCTACCAGTTAATTGCTTAAAATTTGATTTTAGTTAGGTGTATAAAGATCTTCAGAGTACCCTCTGTTTATAATGTAAACAACCAAGTATATAACCAAGTAAGAAAAGAAAATGGACTTTTATTTATTAACATGATTTCATCTAGAATCTATTTGAAATAAGCATAACTGGAATATAAACTTCCAGTTCACTGCTTTAGTCTCCTGTGTCTGTGATTAAGGTCAGAAGGATGTAGATCTACTTACTATACACAGTCCGTGCACAGGTACAAGACACAATCAACAATTTTACTACATGGGCCTATATAATGTATATAGAGAGATACATTATTTAGACCCATGTAGTAAAATTGTTGATTGTGTCTAGTACCTGTGAGTCTGTGTAAACATCATTTAACATAGCTTTACATGTGGATATCAATGCATATAAAGGTAACTTAATGTGAAGTTGTGTTTACGATGGTATATCACAGCTGAAGTTATCGGAATGTGTGTAAATTAATAGTATCACAAAAAACAACGAAATTCGTGTTTGTAACGTAACGGGGTCGTGAAAAATATAGAACATTTCATATTTTCGCCAATTATTTGTCAATAAGTTTTTAATTTAACAGATTTGTAAGATGTGTCTAACTGATGAGTGCATCTGCCTTCCTCTTTTAGGATTTGATTACCCAGAAACGATCTTAAATAGCTTTGTTTTGCCATTGCGCACAGACGATGTTTTATTGTTTACTGCTCACCATAATGGCCAAATGTCCTTGACAACGGCAGATGCGTAAATATACGACGTAAGAACGACAGCGGCAAAGGAACAAAAATTACCTCTTCTAGTGAAAAAAATGATGAGATAAAATATGCGTCCCGACGCACGCAAAAATGAAAATCTAGCGGGTCATGTACCACTTTTAATGTGTATTTGAAGCAAAATATCGTGTCCCGTAAAACCCTGAATTATGGTCCGCAAGTATATCTAATAATAATATTTTAGAGAGAATAAAAACATTATTCTTAATGGAATGATCGCCGACTCGGTTTAAAAGCTTTACGACTTACACGATAACGTTATTTAAAATTCCCGCGTTCCACGTGGCGCCCTCTACGACCCACGAATAATCAAGCTACATGTCTAAAGATGGCACACTGGATTTTCCGAAAATGCTTAGTTGTCCTATTCTGTGGTTGTCTATAATCGCCGTACACATTCTTAGAGATTAATTACGCCCTCGACTCGTCAGAATGCATATCTTTGTAAGAATTTAAATTCAAACAGTCCACAATTTAACAAGACCATTCGGACCAGTTATTTGCAGTCTTGCAAGACCGGACTCGCTGTTTACTAGACTATGTCATTCGGTCGTGGGTTAATGTCGAACCCTGGAAAATTGTACCAGCACTTATAATGGTCACTTTTGAGAAAAGTAGATTGTGTTGAGCCATTACTGGTTTTTCGTTTATAAAAAATTATTTTTTTTTTTAAAAATGGGGAAAAGAGGTTTAAATTGTTTTAAAATATTTTTATTACCCCCCTTTAAAAATTGGGAAATTCAAGATTACAGTTTTTGTTTCTGAATTTTTTCTGAAAGTTGGGGCATAGATGCATGGTTAACAAAGTTTTTTTTAGTATGTTGAGCCTTTCCCAAAAAAAGGGGGTGATACTTCATGTGCAATGAAATTAAACGTTCTTTTAAAGGGGCCCCTTGTGATTTAAATCCAAGCTTGTTTTTTTGTCTGCGTATATTTAACAGAAAAAATATATGGGCAGTTTGTATGTTTACTCAAAAGTGATTTGCTAAACTTTTTTTGGTTCGGTATATAAAATTTTACCCACAAGGGGTATATAACAAAAAATTTTTTCGACAAAAAGTAAAAAAAATTACATAACTTAAAAATCTAAACGGACTTGCCTTACTATTTCCCGAAAATTTATCAAATTTTTGAAACTACTGTAAAAGTTTAGAAAAAAAAAAAAACCAAAAAAAAAAAACTTTAAAAAAAAAAATATGGGATCTATACTTTCCCTACGAGGGGAAACACAACAAAGGTTTTTTTAAAACCAAAAAAATTTAAGAAAAGTCCACTACTTGGTATCTAAAACAGACCAAAACCCAAACCCCAAACTCTGGGGGGCTTGAAAATTTAAAAACAAATATACCAAACCTTGAAAGTATTTGGACAAGGAATTCAATTTAAAGTAAAAAAGGGAGATAAAAAAGCTTGTAGTGGTTTGAGTAAGGATGGTTTCTTGTTGGGAAGGGTAAAAATTTTCACAAAGGGGATTGACATTTATCAAACTGCTATCAATGAGTGGGCCCTTTAAGGTTAACTATGAAAGGGAAGGGAATGGATGCAATATTTTCAATAAATTTAAAAAATATTTGGGGTTTTAATGCAAACAGGAAACCGGAGTTTTGATGTCGCATAGGGCAAATAATTTTTTTACCGAATAATTGCCGAGTTTTTTCTACTGTAGGGTGGTGCCCAATACTTCAAAAAGTGTTTGTTAGAAAGAATCAAAAAAAAATAAAATAATTTTGATTTTTGGGGATTGTATTAAACTAAAATTCCTGAAGTTTTTTTTAGAGGGACTTTAAATTTTTAAAACCCAAAAAAATTTGGGAAACAAATGCAAACCGGATGGCTTGAATGACGGGGCAGTTCACGATAAAATTTTAAAACTGAATTGTTCACATCGGAAAGGGGGGAATAATAGCCCTTGATTGTTCCTGTTAACGGGTGAGGTTATGGAAAACGGGTTTTCAAAAAAAAATTTTAAAGTCTGTGTCCCTTAAGCTAAGGAACCCAAAGTTAATGTGGCACACTGAGTTAGTTATCTACATTTTCCCCTTTTTTGTGTTTAAGGGGGTGACACTCCGATTCATTTTGTGTTCCATTTCAAATAAACCCAGTTAAACAGAATCTTTTTCCCTCTATCTCATCAGTGTTTAGACCTCGAGTTTGGGGTTTTTTTCCCCCCAAGAAATCGCTGGGACATAAATTGAACACAGGGAATTTTTTGGCCCCATGTCTCCGTGGGCAAGCTGAAGTTTAAAGTGTTCTGGGAGTTTTTCCCCTTGGGAAATTTTCTTTTTGGGAAAAAGAAAATGTTCGCATGAACAATTTCACGGGTGCCGGTTTTTCAGTTCTTTGGGGTTTTTTTACAATTTGGGGCACGGCAGTGACTTAAATTAAAAGAGGGTACTTTTCCATTTACTGTTTGGGTTTTTCTGGGACTTTTTTCATCCGTTACATTTAATTGTCGGGGGGGTTTTTAATGAGGGTTTTTTGCTGTTGTGGCCACTGTAACTCTCCCTTATACCCCAGCACACATCGGCGGGGATACTAGGGCTACCAGGGATAAAACGGAGTTTCCGAATCGATCCACCGAGCCGTCCCCTTAAAAGGGAAAATTCCCCCGTATAAATCCGTAGGATCAGTACAAATTTACTATTTTTCGGTCCGTAGCAAAACCCGACTATCCGCCCCGAATGGGGGAAAATGGGGTTTTAAAAAAAAAATTTAACTAATTAGATTTTTTTAACGGCCCATGTGACGCGCTATTTTGTTTGAGTCAGTATAAAGAAAATTTTTTTGAGGGGTTAATGATTTTTTTTTATAGGGACACCAAAAAACCTTTGAATAAACACATTTGCCCACGTGGAACATAAATTTCCCTCCCTTTGAAAACCCGACCTATTTTTTTAAACCCACCCAAAAATAAAAATGCGAAAGTAACAATCGCATATAGCGATATGCCGCTTGAAACAAAAATAAATTTTTCGCTCCCGGGCTCTTTCCCCCTAAAATATTAAATTAAACTAAACACCGCCTTTTACGATATCGCTGTTCCGATATTTCAGTTGAAATAAAATCCCGTTTTTGGGGGCCCTCAGGCCCATCTCATATTTTAGTGCGAGGATTGGACTGGGAAAGGGGGGGAAAAACTCGAAAAAAGGTGCCCTTTGGGAATTGGGTTGAAAAACGTTTTTGGTGGTACATTTGATTTATTTTTTAAGAATAGTATTTAATCGTTTAGGGTCATGATTTTTTCCAGTTTAATCGAGTTTAGAGCTAACAATATACGTTAGCGTGGCATCATGGGACAGATTTTTGTTTTTAACCTCCCATTTCGGGATACCAAAACAAATTTCTTTATCATTTTAATCCCGATCACTCCCCTTTCTGACCTAACGCATCGGGCGAACGATAGTTAAAAAAACCCTTTCCCAAAAGAACGGGGCATAAATTTTAAATTTAACGCGGTTTATGCATCGGCCTGTTGAGGGCTAGCGTTTTTAAAAAGGGGTTTCTCCCTGTTTGGTCCTACTGTTTTAATTTAACCAGACCCCGGTTTTAAATCGAGTTATACAAATCTCCCGGTGTGCGCGCATCCGGGGTTTTCCGGAAAACCAAGTTTAAAAAATTTGAATGGTTCCCGTTTTAAAGGGTTTACAATACAAATTAAAACTGGGTTTTTAAGGGAAAATAAGGAATGCTTTTTTTGGGGGGGGTCCTTCCAAAGAGGCAAAAAAACTGCAAATTTGAATGGTTTGAAAAAATTTGGACGTTATTGATTTTTTTTCTTGTATAAATCCTTGTTTTATTAGGTAAAAGATAGAATAGAAAAAAATGGTCCTTTTAGGGGGAAAAAACCATTTTATTTTGTTTAAAGGGTAAAATTGTTTTAAGAAGGGCCCAAATAGGGAAAATTCCCTTTTTGGGGCTAAAAATGTGTATGATGTTGAAAAACAGTATTTTTTCTTTTTAAAATTTTCTGTTTTGTACAAAAATTCAAAAGAAATTTTATATCAAATTTTCCCCTTGCCGGCGGGGGGATAAAAAGCTGGCTGTATCCCCAAATGCAGGGGGGTACGACTCCCCAAAAATTTGGAGAAAACCTGTTCCCCGGGGGTGGGGGCCCCGTAAGCCGAAGAGGGGTCCTGGATGTTGGGGTGCCCCATGGAAACCCCCGGGGAGAAAAACGTACTTGTTTCAGGGCGCATCTTTTTCCCCGGGGATGGGGGGTGCCAATACCCCCTTTTTGGGGCCTCAAAATTTCGGTGAAACTTTCGGGGGTCTTTTGGGCCCCCTTTTACAATCAATGGGCTAGTCGGGCCAAGCCCAAGGAAATCTCACCTTTACGTTACTTTTTCTTTTTGCTTATTTCAAACTGAAATCTTATGTGTTTTTTTTTTAAATTTTTTCAAAAAACACAACTTTGGAACAAAAAAACTTACAAAAAACCCTTCTTTACTCTCCCTGTTTTGTCTTTTTTTACTGCGCTAAATAAACTTCATATTACGGTTCCAACAAATGTTTTTTAAAAAAAATTTTTTTCTTATTTTATTTCAATCTAGGTTTCCAAAAAAAGGGCGGTGGCTTGGGGAAATTTCGTTGGGTAGATAACAACCCCTTGAATCCCATTTTGGCTTTTCTGCATTCAAGGTGATATAACAAATTAAAAAATACCGGGCCCGGGAGTAAATAAACTCCCGAAATCCCTAACAGTAGAGCGGATTTTCCCTTTCTTTTTTCCATTTTCCCTTTTTTTGGACTCCCGGGGCGGGGGGGGCCCGCGAGGGAGGGAATTTGAAACTTTTAAATATGGAAAACCAAAAAAAACACCGCATACCGAAACAGTTCTGACGGCAGGGAAAGGGGAGAATCCCTCCCCCGACCAAACACTTCCAACATGGAAATTTCCGCGATTTTTTTTTTGATCCAGCCCAACAACGAAACTTTAAAAATTTGCCCAACCCTTTTGGGGGGCCTTTTAAATTAAAAAAACCATGGGAACTTTGCTGGTAACCAAAACCCGTCAAAAAACTGCGAACTGGTATCTGCTTTTTGAATTTGGAGAAAGCCCCACATTCACAAAATTTATTTTCCCCCGTAATTTCTTTTTAAAACAACCGGCCATGAAGTGCATTGCACACCGATTTTTAAACACCTAAAGGGGGGTCTTTCTTGCCCCTCCCTTTGGGCGGGGGTTTCGGAAAAGGGTTTGTGAAAGGGCCCTTTTCAGATAAACCCTGTCATTTCTGCTAGACTTTAAAAAATCAAGCAAATGGGGAAAAAAATTCCCACAAAATAAAATTAAACTTTAAAATTGGCACTCCGTTTTTTTTCCTTCTTTCTAAAAGGGGGGATCCCCATCCAAAAGTTACAACAAAATATTCCTAATCCTCTTCAATGAAATTTATGTTTTAAATTTTGGGGCCACAATAAAAAAACCCTAAAAGGGCGATTACACTTCCCCAAAATGCGGACAGGAGGGAAAATTCCCAACCCACACTTGTAGTCGTCCATTGCTTTGTGTGAACTGCAACGAGCCACATTCACCAAGTCCGTGATTGCAAGACAGGGAAAAATCAAAAAGGGGGTTCTTAAAGAAAAATTCACACGGGCATTGGATTTCCAGAAGCAAAACAAATTGCCAATCCCAAATTTACATCTCCAACACTCGTACAAATTTAATTAAACAATAACAAATTTTGTCCTTTTACCCAAATCAAAAACAGTGCTAGATGCCTGTACTCAAACAGATTCTTGACTGCTAAACCAAAATCCAACTCAAACTTCTTTCCCAAAATGAAAAGCCTAAAGTACCACAAAACCTTAAAGGGCATCTCAATTTTCAAAGGGCACTCCCTAAACCAAAACTCCCACCAGCAAATACAAAATGTTCCTGTATTCAGGTTCCCCCGTCGTCACAAAAAAACTTTCATAAACCTAATCAACGTGGGGGGAGTAAAACCCAACCCAAAAAAAAAATTTGACTTGAAACTAAGGGTTTTGGAAAGGTCAAATGACCCCCTTTACAAACCCAAAACCGGGTTTTCCCTCATGATATAACCTTTTAACGGGGGAAGTTTGAAAACGATCCGCCAATTATCTGCCCCCCCATTTTAAACCACACAAAGGAGGGGAAAATAAAAAGGTTTTCCCCCCTGATAAATTTGCAACACTAAAGTTTAATTTTTCCAGTCGTTTAATTTTTATTTGCCATTGTAAATGGAAAGTTTAAAATTTTCCATGGGAAAGGGCCCTGGGCTTAAAGCAAAATTTTAAAAGAAAAATTTTCCCCTTTTCTTTTTAAAATATAACCCCTTTACTATTGCCTTTGTGAAACTTTTTTTAAAAAACGGGCAAAATACTTTCAAAAAATTTTTCAGTGTATAAAAAGTTCATAAACCCTAACACGATAGGGCGTCCCGGTGGTACAAACTATTATTATTAAAAAATTGCTGGGCCCACAACAAATGTTCTAATACAATTCCAACAGTTCAATAAACGTAAAATTACTCGACCGATTACTATCTGTTCGATTTTCATACCTCCCAAAATAAACTAAACTTGAAGAACTTTAGATCTTATAAAACAAATTTTCCAAAACCAAATTTTTCTTATTGGGGTTTTTAATGGCCCTTTATAAAATTTTTTGGGGGGGGTTTTTGACAGCAAACACTAAGGTCAAATTATTGAAACTTTATTGAAAGAAATGCCCCGGGTTTTTTAAATGATCAAAACCAAAACGTATCTTCATCCTGCAACAGGAACCTTTTTTTTCGCTTGGGTTGACAATTTTTTCAACCCCAACCTTTTTTCTTGATTTTTAATGGGGAAAATACTGGTTTATTTGCATGGATGACCATTTTTTTCCCAAATTTTTTTTTCAAATTTCCTTTTTAATCTGCCATCAGACCACCCCTTTATATTTCAAATTTAATAAAGCTGTTTGGAAACAATTTGAAACGCTATTAAAAATGATTTGACTTTGGGGATTTTAAATAATTTTTTTTTATCCAAATTGGGTCGGGGTTTTTAGTTTTTTTCTGTCCGATATTGCTTTACAAGTCCATTTCCCAAAACTTTCAAGAAAAAGGTAAACCCTAAAAAAAAGCCTTGGGATAATGATGATTGTAAACTGCGGGTTTGAAAAAGTAAGACGCCAATTTAAAAAATTCAATTACGGGCCCACCCAAAGAAAACTTACAATCAGTTTTGGATTCGGGGAGCAAAAGCCGCAGAAAAATAAAAACAACAAAGAAAAAAACAGGGGATTCTACTTCAAAAATTAATTCGGGCCCTCGGGGAAAAAAATCGGGAAATGAAAGCAAAATAAGTGGGAAAAAAAAAAACTCAAAGTTTCCCATCTTAAAAGACAGACCATCATTGCTCCAGCAAGGGGGACATTGCCAATACACCCTTTGGGAAAAACTTTTTTCAAAAAACCTTCATCAAACAATTATGATAAAAGGTTTTTAAAACTTTAAAAAGACAAAAAAAACAAAAAACCCCCAAATTTTGGGTTCAAAAAAGGGTGAAATTATAAAAACTTTTTCACTCACCGAATTGCTTAACGCTTTTTGATTAAAAGCACGTACCGCAGCTGGGCCGGACCAAAAAAAATTTTCAAATTTTAAAAAATTTACCACCAAAAACCCTTAACCCCAACCCTTTAAAAATTTATAATATTACATGGGAAAACGGGGATTTTTTCCAGAACCTGGAGAAACTAAGTTTTTCCAAAAAAAAACCCGGGAAAAATTTCACTTTAACCCCCGAATTATAGCCCCATTTTCACTTTCCCCTTTTTTTATGTAAAACGCCAGAACAAAGATCAACTCTAGACTAGGGTTTGGTATCTTAAAACTCAAAAGGGCCCAATTACAAACTTTTAAACGGGTTTTTGCAAACACGGGAGCACAAGGGATCATCTTGTTCGAAAGGGGAAAATTTTTTTCGTGGGGGGGGGGGATTTTTTAAAAAAAGCATTTTGTGTCTGTAATTTTTTGGGTTAAAAAAAAACCCATGACACTACAAAGGAAATTGGTATTAAAAATGTCTTAACGACTAGGTTTAAAAAAGGGCGTCTTCCAACATTTTTTTGTTTGTTTTGTTTTGGGGGTTAAAAGCCGTTTTCAACTTTTTTCAATCATGTAACGGCGGGGATTAAACCCAACCAGTGTTCCTGGTTTTTAAACCATACAAACCTGTTTTCCCCAAGTAACTGCCCAAATTCCCCCCATAATTTTCAGAGGGGGAGGACTAATGATTTCAGACACAATGTCGTTTTTTCAAATAGTCCCGGGAAAAAAAAGTCCCGCCCGAGACGAAACCCCCGACCCCCGATCCGTAAAACCAAAGCCTTTTTTACTGAGCTAATGGGGCGGTCTTCCAAAAAATTTATATCGCAATTTTTTTCAGATCCAATTTTTTAAATACGTGTTTGGTTTTTTAACCCCTTCTGGTTTTGGGGGGGGCAAGAAAAGGGGGGGGGTTTTTCCCAAAAGGGTTTTATTTAAACTTCCACACTTTTTAAGGGATCCAAATTTTAATAAATTTGAAATTTTGTCACCAGGGGTAGATTGTTCATTATATGTTGGGTGACTTTTTAATATGTTTTCGTTTAAAAAATAGCGTACGATTGGGAAAGCCCAATTTCAGCGTGGTTTTAACAAAGTTCAAACGGGGGCCCTTAAAAAGGGGGGGGAAATTTTCCCCAATCAAAAACTCAGTGTTCCATTTTTGTCAATTTTCGGGAAAAAACATTGTGCCCTGAGCTTTTTTAAATGGGACAAAAATACCCTTGTTGGGCGAAACAAAAATTTTTTGGGGTTTTTTTTTGATAAAAAGCTTTCGGGGTTTTTACCAAAACATAAAATACCTGAAAACCAAATGTTTTTAAATCGTTGAATCTTTTAAAGGTAATTTTAAATACGGGTTGGGGGGCAAAATCGCAAGGGTTTGGGTTTAAAACTTATAGAGCTTTTATTCCCCATCCAAGCTAGATTTCGGTTTTTGTTTTTTAAGGTTCACCAGAAAATGTATTTTCAAGGGTGGAAAACTAAACAAAACAAGGTCTTCGTAATTTCTCTTGGGGCATTTTTGAACATCGCCGTGAAAACTTTTATTTTGGTTTAAGCAAAAAACCCTCCCTTTTTACAAATGAAAAACGGCCCTTGGGAAAATCTCCGGGGGAGCTGGGCCCAAAAAATCCAACCCTTCTCTTTAAAAAAATAATTAAACCCAAATACCACGATTCGTATGAAAAAAAACCAAAACAATTAAAACCTTTTTTGGGTTTTTGGGATTGAAATTTTAAAGAAAGGAAAAAATTTTGAATTTTAGGGTGAAAAGATAATTTAAATTCGAATACACCCCCTTTGGGGGTTTTTAATTCTCCAAAATTTTTGATATGAAAACCGCATTTAAAAAGGGTGGGGACAAACCCCGGGAAATATTCAAGTCCCCAAAAAAACGAAATCAAAATTTGGGTTACAAAGACATTTTTCCCATTTAAAACAATTTCAAAAGATGACCAAAGGGGGTTGGGTGGGGGCCGCCGGTTTGCCATCGGGAACAACGAAATTTTTTTTTACCAAATAACGCTACAAATTTTTTAAACAGAACAAAAAACAAGATTTCCCTTTAAATTTTAAATTTTAGAATTTTAAAAGAAGAAAAATTTTTCACTTTTCCGACTCGACTTTCTGTATTTCAATCAATACACATCCGTAATACAAAAATCCTCTCATTTAAAACAGGTTTTTTCCCCAGGGGTTTATGAACTATCTTTTAAAAAGTCCATCATATTTTGTTTGGGTTTCCCATTTTTGTTTTTTTTTTTGGAATGGGAAAAGGGTTTATAACCCGCCCCGCCAAAAAAACACTTTCATTTAAACAAACAAATTGAAATTTCCATAAACGGGTTTTAGTCAATAATTCCCCCGTGGGAAAAATGCTTCCAATACTTCGTGAAATTAAACCCCAAATTTTTGGGGAAAGGGGACCCAAAGGGAAATTTGATCTGTTCGCAGGAGGAAATTGTTCTTTTTCCCGGGGGGCGGATAGGTCATTTCTCCCTTTACTCATTCGTATTTGCGAACAATGAAAAACAACCCCAAATTAAAACCATGTCCAAAAACCCCTTTCATTAAACATATTTTTTTCGACTGTATAACTCGATCCACAGCCAACTCATACTCCCAAAGTTGAATACAAAAGGCGGACAGCAAATTTCCCGGGGGCCGACAAATTTTTAGGGGAAGTTTTAAAGGGGAAAGAAATAGTTTATCCTTTTCAATTTTTGAACCTTTTATGGTTTTTAAACTCCCGCTTTTTTCTTTTTTAAATTTTGCATTTGAATTTTTTAAAACTATTTTGTATTTACCTTTTTCTTTAATGGTTTTAATTTTTGCTTTGGGAATAACGTTAAACCTTTAAACATTTTTTTTCGGCGATTAAAAAAAATTTTTGTGGCGATTCGCCGTAAAACCCCCAAACCCTTCAAACATTCAATTTTATCAAAAACCCCCATAAAAAAAAGGGTTCATGTATCAAGCTCTTTTATGTCAACGAAAAACCTTTAAATTTTTTTTAAATGACGTTTTGAAAAGCTGTAATAGCGGCCTTTTCCCGACTCGTTTAAAATGTGTTTCCACAAACTTAAGGCATCGATTTTAATTTTACACCATGTTTCGTCTGTATTTTTCTCTCTCCATCCTTAGTTTTTAAGGAAAATAGGGTTTTGGGGGGTAGGTTTTTTCTTTTAAAGGGAAAACTGAAAAAAGCAAAATGTTATTTATTGCAAGGGCCTTTATTATTTTTGGGAAAAACCCCCAATTTCAGTGTTAAATTTTTGTTAAACACAGTTTTGATTCGTCCAGAATACGCGAACCAAGGGAAAGAATGATAACCCAAAAAAATAAGAAAATAAGGGGCCCCTATAAGGTTTACCCAGTTAGATGGAAAAACAGAACTTCCAGACTTTACCTTTAAATTTTGCCTTGATTGGAAAGTAGGAATTTAAAGGGCTTTAGTTTAAAAGCTGTAGTCCGCTAAAAGGTTTTTTGTTTGTTTTGTTTTGATTGGGGAAGGGCCCCCTTTTTAACAGGGCCCTGGGGAAATTTCAAGGGAGACATTTTTGCAAAAATCTCTCCTGGGCCCCCGGGACTTAAAAACCTATCCCCTGTAAGGGAAAATGCCAACTCTCTCACATAAAAGACCCTGGGCCGGGGGGGCTCGAACCAACAACCCCCTATTTAGGAGAGTTGCTTTTTTTCAAAGACTTTTTAAAACCCGGGCCACGGAGGGGGGTCTAGTGGTTTTTAAAACTTTCGGGGTTAGGGGGGCATATAGGTGGTTTCCCGGGCCGGCAGGTTATAACCCTTTTATGAAAAATTTTACCCCTGCTCCCAATTTTAATTTACATGTGGATATTTGCCCCTTTCCCTTTGGATGGGTTTGTTGGGAGGTTAGGGAAAATCCAAGGAAAGTAAACCATTTTCCCCCAAAAAAACAAAAAAAACAGAAAAAGGGGGAAAAAAAAAAACCAAAAAAACGGGACCAACCTTTGGGTTTTTACATTCTTTTTACCCAAAAAGTAGAACCGCGCCTTGGGATGGGGTTAGTACACTCGCCCTTTTAAACCCGGAGGTCGGGCTTTCAAACGGGTCGTGGCAGGGCCATTCCTTTTCCCTGAAAATTTGACAAATAAATTTTTATTTTCCCCTACATATTGGGGAGTTGCCGGGTAGTGGAAAGGTAGTAAGTAGTAGATAATAACTGAAATACTGTTGAAAATGGCGTAAAAATCAAATAAACAAATCACCAATACATTGATCATTATGATGGGAACACCGGAATCAAAATAAATTTTACAAATTGTTTTTTATTGCTCTTGCACTTTTCCTAAGGCAAAATTATTAACGTTTTTAAGAAAATGTGTTTCTTACCATTGTGTCTGCTGTCTCAACATTGCTAAGGGACATGAACTTTGATTTTTCTTCCTGTCGTGTTGACCTCTCGAAAACCAGTCTAGTGCAGACAGTAACCTCCGAATTCTTTCTGATGATAATTTCTTTTGAATTCCCTTTCGGGGTTATGGTACATCCTGTAACATTCACGGGAGACTTCGATGCCTCTGCCGACTTCAACGATATCACAAATCTTATAAATTCATCGTGCTGCGTCTGAATGCTTCCACAGAAGTACCTGGTATTTGACCTGGCGGCGTTTGTTACTGGGCTAATATTATGTACATAGCCAGTAACTTTCTCCTCACACTCAAGTTTTCTTTTCGTCGCCATCGTTTTGCGGAGTGTGACGTCCTTCACTCAGTCTGATTATTGCGACTTAAGTGAATTACAAAAGCTAAATGTATCAACAGACATGTGTCACACTAAATGATAGAAAAAAATGCTAATTATGTATTCAAAATTTTTAACAGAAAATGACAGTTCTAGATAAGACAATTTAACTGTCTAAACTTAACGCACTATTTTTATGGGGCAAATCGCCTCAGTATTCATACGCATTTTGGCGCTAAATAGTCAGCTTAAAGAATAAACCAATACCGTACCGTTAAAAATGCGTAGAACGACCTGGCATGGTTACTTCCCTTTACGGTATATTGCAATCAATGGCTATTGTGAGTTTGAATTTAACTGGCGGGGCGGTGTTAAACTCATACATATGCAAATAACAGTAATCTCAAACACCATGAATTTTTAAATAGCACTTCTCTACTGACTGTTTAAATTGAGAAAAAATAAAAGAACAGTAAATTGATGAATCAGTGTGTACAATACTAAGTTAACAAGAGAACCTAAAGGAATTTGGCTTCACCATTCAATTATTTTATGAAAAGGTTTCCAAGTAATATTTCTGTATACAAGCATACATCAGGAGGTGAGGATATTTGTTGTAGTCCGTACAACTGTCACAAAATGCACATAATTTTTAAAAGAAAAATAAACCTCTCAGATTAAAAATTACTTATACACGATTCAGAAGAGAGGTCCAAATTAAAATCCAAAATTTTACTTTTGACAAAAAACAAAACCTACAATCAAACCCCCCCAAACTTATTGATGAAAAAATGTATAAAAAATCTTTTCTGGTGAAATTGGTCACGTAACTTGATTTTGCCCTGTGACCATTCATTTACACTCACAATGAATGTCAACGTGTTTTTGGGGAAGTTACATTAAAATCGCAATTGTTTCGAGAACACATACAAAAATGGTTAAAAAAAGGGACGGAGCAAAACAAGTATTTGATATTTATTTTATTGAGGGTTTTTAATTTGTTTGTTTTTTTGTTTTGGGTTTAACCCCTTTTTTTCAACAGTATTTTAGTCTGAACGGGGGGCAGTTAACAAACCCCGGTTCCGGGTTCTTACCATACAAACCTTTTCCCCGTAAGTAACGCCAACCCCCACGAATTATCGGGGGAGGGCTAAATTTAGACACAATGTCGTTTTTTCAAAAAGTACGGAGAACATACGCCCCCCCCGAGGGTCGAACTCGCGACCCCCCGACCCTAGACCCAAAGCTCTTTTCCCCTGACTAAGCGGGCGGGTTTAAATTTTTTTTAAGGGGCACAAAACCCAGGGGCATTTTCCCTGACAAATGGCAAAAAAAAAAAATAGAGGGGGAAAAAAGAAAAGAAAAAAAAAAAAAATGGGGAAAAAAAAACATGAATAAACGTCTTGTTCCCTTTCGTCGCCTTTTCAACTTGCAAGTTTCAAATTTTGTCAAGTTCAAAACTTTTTTACATGAGAACACTGAAAGACAGCAAACCCCCGCCCGATGAATATGAAAGGGGAACCTTGACCGTTGGGCCTGGGCCTTGAACGACATGGGTGACTCTAATTTTTGTCAACTCTTGATGAGGGATCATTTTTTCCAAGTTTTATGAAAATCCTTCGGGGTTTTGGAGATCAGGTCAAACCTACCTTTGTTTCAGGGCTGACCATGATTCTGATGGTGATATTTGACCAAAATTTGAGGGGTTTAGGGTCAGAGTGGGGCAAAATGGAAGGCTCAAAACCTTTTTATCCTAAGGTGTACTTGACCGAGCCACATGGTGACTCAAAGTTCGCAATTGCCCCCTTTATGAGGTGATCATTTACCCCAAATTTTTAAAAATTCTTCAAGGGGGTTAGGGGACAGAGAGCGACACAAAAAGGAAGGGGAAAAAACCTTTTTACCTTGAGTTGTACCTTTACCCTTTAGCCGGCATGGGTGATCATGAGTTTTATGAGGGCACCCTTTACCCCAAATTTATATAATCCTTCAAGGGAATTGGAATACAGAGCAACAAAAAGGGGAAGGGCTAAAAACCTTGACCCCTTCAGTTTGACCTTTTATTGAGCCGGCATGGCTGTCCCAAAAATTTTGTCTTGCCTTAGAGGTGATCATTTGACCCAAATTTTATAAAATCCTTGGGGGTTAGGAGAAAAAAGCGACAAAATAGAAGGTCAAAAACCTTTCCCCCAGTTTGACCTTACTTGAGCCGGAGGCTGATCATGGGTTCTGACATCGTGTGAGAGGGATCACTTGACACAAGTTTTTTATGGGGGGTACTATTTATCCTAGGGAGCTTCAGTTAATTAAAATAACAATACGGATATGATGCTTCGTTTTTAGATTACATCTCTCTATTTATGACAATAATTAAACTAACATTTCGGATACTGATGCTTCATTTTAGATATACATTCTTTATTTATGACAATATTATACATACCAAATTTATGACAAGAGGGATGATTTTAATTTTAGATTGTATATTTTCCATTTGGATAGGGATGTAACCTAGGCTACATGTTTATGGGGTATATATTTCTCAAGTAATTCGGTTTGCCAGAGCGTGTAATCATGTCAAGCATTTTCAGTGGAACGTAATCAATATATTACAGAAAACTTCTTCTGCAAGGCTACCGGTTATTACAAATTGCGTATATATTTTACTAAATTTTATTATTGTAATTTTGATTTAGTTTTAAAATTCAATAGTAATTTAAGACACAGTCTGCGGAAGGTATTTCTAAACCCGTTTTTTTATGGGGATGTGGTTACAAACTTCGTAAATCTTGGGTCATGGTATTTTCCAAATGTATGAAAAGGATTATCAAACGTTGTATTAAAGAGGTTACGACCAATGTTTGAGACTTACCGATGTTTAGTGTTCACCGTTTACAGTTGGACACTAGCTTCCATCTTGATTGCGTTGACGGAGAGGGGGAGGAACTCTATGATGAGAAGTTTTTAAATCTACCCAGGACTGAACTGTTTTGTTATTTGTGTCTGGCTGTTTCTTGGGGCTTAAGGGTGTTTTCTTGTTGCTCTGTCTTTTTCTGAAAGGATTGAGTACATACGTTTTGGGTTCTTAAGGTTTGCTTTTTATTTTATTTATACACGAGCATTTTTGTGTTTACATCCATGCCTTTTTTTTTCCCATTACTTTGTGTTAGAGATTCACCTGGGGGGGATTACTTTCATTTACACGTCCCATGTCTTTGGAACTGGTGGGGGTAAGAGTGAGGTTGGGTGCGCACCATAAACCGGTTTAAGCTCCCAGTGGTGTTTTTGCCGCCGATCGTTCCAAGGCGGTGCCCATACGTTCCTTTGTTTGTTCGTTTGTCTTGTGTGTTGACTTTGTGTGCGCGTATGTGTGTATGTTATTTTTCGTCTTGTCCTTATGAGTTGGCTTTGGGTGTGTGTGTGTGTGTGTGTGTTTTGTGTGTGTGTGTTGTTGTTCGTTTTGTCCTGATGTGTAAGCTGTGAGTGTGTGTGTGGTGCACGCGTTTGCGTGCTGGGGGTTCGTTTTGAGGAGGCTGCGCTTTGGTGCGTGGCACTCCCTGTTTGATATTTTTCTTTGTTTTTATAAAATTCCTTCAAGGGGTTTAGGAGAAATAGAGCGGACACAAAATGGAAGGCTCAAACTTTGCCCTTGAGTTGTGACCCTTCACTTGAGCCGACAAGGCTGACTCATGGGTTCTGCACATCGTCTTGATGAGGTGTCATTTGACTCAAGATTCATAAAAATCCTTCAAGGGGTTTAGGAAAATATGGAGCGGACACAAAAGTGTTACGGAAGGACGGACGGAGACCATTCCTATAACCTCACCACTTGTGGCGGGGGATTAATAAAAGTATAAGAAAAGGAATCAGACTCATCGAGCACGCTCTCTCATTAAGTCGTATTTTACGCCATGCAAGAGAGTCAGACAGGGGTCCTATTTACTACCGGAACCCACGGCGAAAATGTTATTTAAAATTTGCCATCTATTTGAAGAGATGATGAGTAATAACCCACTTCAAATGTTGGCTATATTCTTTGTTATATTTTTAAGGTGCCCACCCACACTCCATAAAAGCACCAGACAGTACCAACTTATATTTTAATGAAGTTGGCACTGTATGACAATAGAGCAGGTGATATTTTAAAGAAACAAAACTAATAAAGCAAGTGAAATGAATACTCATTTACTCTGTTAACTAATTCTTATACAAATAATTATTTATGGTCAGACCAATAGGTTTCCACTGTTCCAACTGAAGATCCACGTTTGAAAAATCTATTTTGTCAGGTACTGTAAAATCATTTAATTTCGGGGGCATAAAATTTTCGTGGTTTTGGTCAAAACGGAAATTTCGTGGGATATGAATTCGTGGATTTCAACTTTTGATCATAAAATAAATGGGAATTTTCTTGTCATTGGGATTAAATTTCGTGGATTGAGTAAACCCACGAAATCCACGAAAATTAGTCCCCCACGAATATTTACGATTTCACAGTAATCTGTTGTTGGTTCATTTACAAGCTGTTTACATGTCAGTCTTTCTGATAAATACACTAGTACAGGTCTAGATTTAACTGCTACATCGATATTAAAATCACCTAAAATAACAATTGGAATTGACAGACTCACTCTATGTATTAGTTCATCTCTCAGGTATGTGAAAAACCCTACTGTCAGACATATTTGGAGATTTGTATAAAACACTACAATCTGCACTTCTTGATTACCCAGTACATTTTCACAATTGTAAATTCAAAATTTTCTGAATTAAACGAATAATATGAAGATATATTCAGTTCGTTTCTGACATATACAGCGATTCTATGTAAAGGGTTTCTTTGAGTTGGTGACTGTGATGATGATCATTTCGTATCAGACGAAAGCCATCTATATCATACTCAGTATCAGTATCAGTAAGCACAACCGTGTTTCAGCTAGACCTATTATATGTGACGACACCGATTGTGATCATTTTTGACATCCTTGAAATGTTTATGTAGAGACCTGCAATTATTGAAAGCTACTTTTAATGTTGAATCCACGGAATCTGGAGGAACAAGCAAACTCTAGTCTAAAAACTTTCCCGTAATCTGCCCATTTCAGTAATTACTTTTTGATCTACATGTAAAGTTGTTCATTGAAATTAAGAATTTGTAGCTTATTTGATGATTTAACTTACTCAATGCAACTTAATGTAGTGTGGAATTTCCGTGTTTTCCGCTGAGACAGGTCAATTACAGCACTTTCTAATGTAGTACCTGTGCTGTATGAACAAAAACGTCCAGCGGACGGTTGCAAAGGAAACTGAATCCTTTCAAATGTCTTTTGGGTTTTATGTAAAAAATTTCCTTTCGATGTCAAATTTGGTGTCCAATTATGATTTATTTCTGTATGATAAAAATTCCTCGGTTTCTACTTTATCCCTTTTTTGATTACCAGCTTTTGCCTCATCAAATGCACCATATTAACACTTGGGCGGGCTTGTCTCTATTTGCTTATATTCTAGATGTTTTACAATACAAGAAGCTCCATTAGCTAATCCATCTTCAGTGTCAACATTAACTGTTACATCATAAATCATCCCAGCTACAATTAGTAATAGACAATGCAGACTTGCTGTTTTGCTTGGATCAGTTGGCAATCTCTGTATGGCTTCCCTTTTGTTTTTCGTTTGATAGTTTTTGGGAAAAAAAACAGAATCATGAATGGTATTAAAACATTCTGTGGTTTAAATCCCTCAAATTTTTCATTGAATATATGCTGTAATAGTTTTCTGCAAACAAATGTGGGGAGTCTTTCATCTGTGCTTATTTCACACTGTTTAGGGAAAAGTTTTGTATCTTTGTAAACTATTGCTTTCTTAGTCTGTTTAAAAGTTCTGCAAATTTCAAAACCATCCTTTTGTCTCATAATTTCTGTCAATTCATACAATGAAAAGTGTTCTTTCCACAAGTTTATTGACAGTGTTGCTGCATCATGAGTTAAATCGTTAAATTTCGAACACCACTCACAGGTTCAACTGGAACAAATCTCCAACAACAACAATTATACTTACATCGCCAAATGTGTTTTTGTTCCCCTTTAATTCTTGCAGTCTTTTGATCTTAAAAGTATTCAAAGCATCACACGTTAATGTTTGATTTGCTTGTTTGTATTTTTTGTTTGAAGGCTGATGAAATGGGTTGAACCATTGTGTTAAATGCAGCATTCCCGTGCATGCACATAAAAAGAACTCTTATATCATCAGGAAATTTTCACTCTTTAAGATTAAGCATTCTATATAAGGTCTGATATAATGCTTTAATTACTACACTTTTGCCAACACCTGCACCACCTGGAGGAATGTATTAAAGGGCATCATTTTGGTTTTCACCTAATGGATCACATGATTGTAAATTGTTTCTGCTTTATGTTTAATGACAGCAATAAAGATCTATAGTCTCGTCAGAAAGAACTTTCATTTGTAACTATCTGTGGTTTTCACCTAATGGATCACATGATTGTAAAATTGTTTCTGCTTTATGTTTAATGACAGCAATAAAGATCTATAGTCTTTTAGTCATTTTCATTTGTAACTATCTGTGGAGCATGACAGAAACATCCAGTTTTAATTTCCCAATATCATATGCCCTTTTGCTCAATGCTCTATCAGGATTGAAATATATAAATGTTTTCTGACGCCACAGTTTCTTATTCAGTAGTTTGGCTTCTACTTGCTGAGTTCCAGGAGCAATTTATCAAATGCATCCCTACTCTGTTCTGTCAATCTCTAGCAATTTTAATTTTTTTGCATATTGTTCAATAAGAGCATTTTTTAGTCAATTGTTTCTTTCAATGACTCATAGTGTTCTTTGTATGTATTGAAATTTGCTGGCATCAAATCAGTTAATTCATTTCTCCACGGATGAAAAAAAGAAGTTTTTCTCTGTAATGGTTTTTTTCCCTCAGTTTTGCGACTGAATCTTACATATCTAATTACTTTTGAGTTTTGACGACGTCTGATTTTTTATTCCACTTTTTAAAGTTTTAACTGTTTCCAATTTCCTTTTATTTCCCCATATCTGTTATTTCCATATTATCTTCATCATCATTTCTTTCATCAGAGTCTCCATTTCTCTGGATAAATCACTTCAAACTGTGACACTTAATCGCTAAACAATAATGCTGCAATACTTTCGGCCTTTTTGAGTATCTATTAATAACATTGTCTGACATTAATCTGTTGATTCAGCTGACAAATTTTCAAGTAAGGACACAGGTTTCAATAACTGCACCCTTTCGTTTTGAGTAGATGTATTAATAAACACAACATCTCTTGTATTTAGCGGATTATGTGTCACAGTTTGAAGTGATTTATCCAGATGGAAATGGAGACTCTGATGAAAGAAATGATGATGAAGATAATATGGAAATAACAGATGATGAGGAATAAAAGGAAATTGAAACAGTTATAACTTTAAAAAGTGGAATAAAAATCAGACGTCGTCAAAACTCAAAAGTAATTAGATATGTAAGATTCAGTCGCAAAACTGATGGAGAAAACCATTACAGAGAAAAACTTCTTTTATTTCATCCGTGGAGAAATGAATTAACTGATTTGATGCCAGCAAATTTCAATACATACAAAGAACACTATGAGTCATTGAAAGAAACAATTGACCAGAAATGCTCTTATTATGAACAATATGCAGAAGAATAAGAAATTGCTAGAGATTTGACAGAAGCAGAGTATGATGCATTTGATGAAATTGCTCCTGGAACTCAGCAAGTAGAAGCCGAAACTACTGAATAAGAAACTGTGGCGTCAGAAACATTTATATATTTCAATCCTGATAGAGCAGTTGAGCACAGGGCATATGATATTGGCATTAAAACTGGATGTTCTGTCAGTGCTCCACAGATAGTTACAAATGAAAATGTTCTTTCTGACGAAGACTATAGATCTTTATTGCTGTCATTAAACATAAAGCAGAAACAATTTTACAATCATGTGATCCATTAGGTGAAAACCAATGATGCACCTTTATATACATTCCTCTCAGGTGGTGCAGGTGTTGGCAAAAGTGTAGTTATTAAAGCATTATATCAGACCTTATATAGAATGCTTAATCTTAAAGAAGGTGAGAATCCTGATGATATAAGAGTTCTTTTATGTGCATGCACTGGAATGCTGCATTTAACATCAATGGTTCAACCATTTCATCAGCCTTCAAACAGAAATACAAACAAGCAAATCAAACATTAACGTGTGATGCTTTGAATACTTTTAGATCAAAAGACTGCAAGAATTGAAGGGAACAAGAACACCATTTGGCGATGTAAGTATAATTGTTGTTGTTGGAGATTTGTTCCAGTTGAAACCTGTGAGTGGTGATCGGATATTTAACGATTTAACTCATGATGCAGCAACACTGTCAATAAACTTGTGGAAAGAACACTTTTCATTGTATGAATTGACAGAAATTATGAGACAAAAGGATGGTTTGAAATTTGCAGAACTTTTAAACAGACTAAGAAGCAATAGTTTGACAGAAGATGACAAAACTGTTCTAAAACAGTGTGAAATAAGCACAGATGAAAGACTCACCACATTTGTTTGCAGAAAACTATTACATGCATATATTCAATGAAAAGATTATTGATGATTTAAACACACAGAATGTTTTAATACCATGTCATGATTCTGTTGTTTTTCCAAAACTATCAAACGAAAAACAGAAGGAAGCCATACAGAGATTGCCAACTGATCCAAGCAAAACAGCAAGTCTGCATTGTCTATTACTAATTGTAGCTGGGATGATTTATGATGTAACAGTTAATGTTGACACTGAAGATGGATTAGCTAATGGAGCTTCTTGTATTGTAAAACATCTAGAATATAAGCAAATAGAGACAAGTCGACCAAGTGTAATATGGGTGCAGTTTGATGAGGCAAAAGCTGGTAATCAAACAAGGATAAAGTAGAAACCGAGGATTTTATCATACAGAAATAAATCATAATTGGACACCAAATTTTGACATCGAAAGGTATTTTTTACATACAACAAAAAGACATTTGAAAGGATTCAGTTTCCTTTGCAACCGTCCGCTGGACGTTCTGTTCATACAGCACAAGGTACTACATTAGAAAGTGCTGTAATTGACCTGTCTCAGCGGAAAACACGGAAAGTTCCACACTTACATTAAGTTGCATTGAGTAGAGTTAAATCATCAAATAAGCTACAAATTCTAATTTCAATGAACAAGCTTTACAAGTAGATCAAAAAGTAATTACTGAAATGGACAGATTACGGGAAAGTTCTAGACTAGAGTTGTGCTATGTTCCTCCAGATTCCGTGGATTCAACATTAAAAGTAGCTTTCAATAATTGCAGGTCTCTACATAAACATTTCAAGGATGTCAAAAGTGATCACAATCGTGTGTCGTCACATATAATAGGTCTAGCTGAAACACGGTTGTGCTTATCTGATACTGATACTGAGTATGATATAGATGGCTTTCGTCTGATACGAAATGATCAGTCATCACAGTCACCAACTCAAAGACCTTCACATAGAATCGCTGTATATGTCAGAAACGAACTGAATATATCTTCATATTATTCGTTTAATTCAGAAAATTTTGAATTTACAATTGTGAAAATTGTACTGGGTAATCAAGAAGTGCAGATTGTAGTGTTATACAAATCTCCAAATATGTCTGACAGTATGTTTCGCACATACCTGAGAGATGAACTAATACATAGAGTGAGTCTGTCAATTCCAATTGTTATTTTAGGTGATTTTAATATCGATGTAGCAGTTAAATCTAGACCTGTACTAGTGTATTTATCAGAAAGACTGACATGTAAACAGCTTGTAAATGAACCAACAACAGATTACTGTGAAATCGTAAATATTCGTGGGGGACTAATTTTCGTGGATTTCGTGGTTGACTCAATCCACGAAATTTAATCCCAATGAACAAGTAAAATTCCCATTTATTTTATGATCAAAAGTTGAAATCCACGAATTCATATCCCCACGAAATTTCCGTTTTGACCAAAACCACGAAATTTCATGCCCACGAAATTAAATGATTTTACAGTACCTGACAATATTAGATCTGATTTTTTCAAACGTGGATGCTTCAGTTGGAACAGTGGAAACCTATTGGTCTGACCATAAGATAATTTATTTGTATAAGAATTAGTTAACAGAGTAAATGAGTATTCATTTCACTTGCTTTATTAGTGTGTTTCTTTAAAATATCACCTGCTCTATTGTCATACAGTGCCAACTTCATTAAAATATGAAGTTGGTACTGTCTGGTGCTTTTATGGAGTGTGGGTGGGCACCTTAAAAATATAACAAAGAATATAGCCAACATTTGAAGTGGCTTATTAGCTCATCATCTCTTCAAATAGATGGCATTTCAAATAACATTTTCGCCGTGGGGTTCCCGGGTAGTAGAATAGGACCTCTGTCTGACTCTCTTGCATGGCGTAAAATACGACTTAATGAGAGAGCGTGCTCGATGAGTCTGATTCCTTATCTTATACTTTTATTAATCCCCCGCCACAAGTGGTGAGGGTTATAGGAATGGTCTCCGTCCGTCCTTCCGTAACACTTTCGTGTCCGCTCCATATTTCCTAAACCCCTTGAAGGATTTTCATGAATCTTGAGTCAAATGATCACCTCATCAAGACGATGTGCAGAACCCATGAGTCAGCCTTGTCGGCTCAAGTGAAGGTCACAACTCAAGGTCAAAGGTTTGAGCCTTCCATTTTGTGTCCGCTCTATTTCTCCTAAACCCCTTGAAGGAATTTTATAAAAACAAAGAAAAATATCAAACAGGGAGTGCCACGCACCAAAAGCGCAGCCTCCTCAAAACGAACCCCCAGCACGCAAACGCGTGCACCACACACACACTCACAGCTTACACATCAGGACAAAACGAACAACACACACACACACACACACACACCCAACAGCACCCAAAGCCAACTCATAAGGACAAGACGAACAATAAGCATACACACATACGCGCACACAAAGTCAACACACAAGGACAAAACGAACAAACAAAGGAACGTAGTGGGGCACCGCCTTGGAACGATCGGTGGCAAAAACACCACTGGGGAGCTTAAACCGGTTTATGGTGCGCACCCAACCTCACTCTTACCCCCACCATGTTCCAAAGACATGGGACAGTGTAAATGAAAGTAATCCCCTCCAGGTGAATCTCTAACACACGTAATGGAAACAAAAAGGCATGGCATGTAAAACACAAAAATGCTCGTGTATAAATATATAAAAAGCAAACCTTAAGAACCAAAAACGTATGTACTCAATGCCTTTTCAGAAGACAGAGCAACAAGAGAAACACCCTTAAGGGCCCGACGAAACAGGCCAGAAGACAAATATCAAAACAGTTCAGTCCTGGTAGGATTTAAAAACTGCTCATCAAAGAGTCCTCCCCCTCTTCCGTCAGACGCAATCAAAGAGGGAAGCGTAGTGTCCAACTGTAAACGGGTTGAACACTAAACATGCGGTATGTCTCTAAACAGTTGGGTCGTAACCTCTTTTAATAAAACGTTTGATAATCTTTTCAAATACATTTGGAAAATTACCATGACCCAAGATTTTACGAAGTTTGTAAACCACATCCCCATAAAAAACGGGTTTAGAAATACCTTCTCGCAGAGGTGTCTTTAAATTACTATTGAATTTTAAAACTAAATCAGAATTACGATAATAAAATTTAGTAAAATATTTACGCAATTTGTAATAACGGTAGCCTTGCTGAAGAAGTTTACTTGTAATATATTGATTACGTTCATTGAAATGCTTGACATGATTACACGCTCTGGCAAACCGAATTAATTGAGAAATATATACCCCATAACATGTAGCCTGAGGTACATCCCTATCCAAATGGGGAAAATCATCCCTCTTGTCATAAATTTTGGTATGTATAATATTGTCATAAATAGAGAGATGTAAATCTAAAAATGAAGCATCAGTATCCGAATTGTTAGTTTTAATTATTGTCATAAATAGAGAGATGTAAATCTAAAAACGAAGCATCAGTATCCGAATTGTTAGTTTTAATTAACTGAAGCTCCCTAGGATAAATAGTACCCACCATATAAAACTTGTGTCAAGTGATCACCTCATCAACACGATGTGCAGAACCCATGAGTCAGCCATGCCGGCTCAAGGTCAAGGTCACAACTAAGGGTGAAAGGTTTGAGCCTTCTATTTTGTGTCCGCTATATATCTCCTAAACCCCTTGAAGGATTTTCATCAAACTTGGGTCAAATGATCACCTCATCAAGGCAATGTGCAGAACTTATGAGTCAGCCATGCCGGCTCAAGGTCAAGGTCACAACTTAGGGTGAAAGGTTTGAGCCTTCTATTTTGTGTCCGCTCTATATCTCCTAAACCCCTTGAAGGATTTTCATCAAACTTGGGTCAAATGATCACCTCATCAAGGCAATGTACAGAACTTATGAGACAGCCATGCCGGCTCAAGGTCAAGGTCACAACTGAAGGTCAAAGGTTTGAGCCTTCCATTTTGTGTCTGCTCTGTATCTCCCAATTCCCTTGAAGGATTCATATGAAACTTGGGTCAAATGGTGACCTCATCAACTCATGAGTCAGCCATGCCGGCTCAAGGTCAAGGTCACAACTCAAGGTCAAAGGTTTTCGCCTTCCATTTTGTGTCCGCTCTCTGTCTCCTCAACCCCTTGAAGGAATTTTCCTTTTTTCAATTTCCTTTTATTCCTCATCATCTGTTATTTCCATATTATTTTCATCATCATTTCTTTCATCAGAGTCTCCATTTCCATCTGGATAAATCACTTCAAACTGTGACACATAATCCGCTAAACAATAATGCTGCAATACTTTCGGCCTTTTTGAGTATCTATTAATAACATTGTCTGACATTATATCTGTTGATTCAGCTGACAAATTTTCAAGTAAGGACACAGGTTTCAATAACTGCACCCTTTCGTTTTGAGTAGATGTATTAATAAACACAACATCTCTTGTGCTTTTGGTTACGGGCATTTGAAGGATCAAATAAACTGCCTCTTGAGCACTAACTTCAACGCTATTTGAAAACACATTTCCAATATGTCTCACTTGTCTTTTGATATCAAGTTCCATTCTTGCTTCTTTGGCAGCTGCATGTAACAAATTACTCATACTCTTTGAGACTTACTAATATATGACAACTATATACATTGCACAGGCATAAGGATCTAGCACAAACTGTATGTCTACATTTGCCCTCCAACCTTTCAACACATGTTCATTATATGAATTCACACGTATTTCACTTGGATTACGTTTCAAAAATACCTATGGTGAATTCAATGAACTTCTGATATATTTGATGTAATCTTCCTCACTCATTTGTACAGTATTTGTCAAAAAGTTGTCATCTGACATACTGTATCCATCTTTCTCATCATTCATTTTTTTCTGTAATTGTTGATATAATTTCAGGTACTCTCTGTCAGTTTCAAGAGGGTTCAAAATCATTGTCCTGGAAAGAGGTGGTAGTGGATAACCAAAGCGACAAATTCTATCTACTCTTTTTCTACAAGTTCTAGAATATCTGTGAGTTTGAATTTCTACAAGAGAACCAACAGCTCGACCATTGATAGAACATGTCAAAAACTGATCTACATATGCGATCAAATCATTAATTGAATCCACATTGTATTTTGGTGCATTCTTTACCCATACAATCATGTGAATGTGTGGAGACCCACGCTGCTGAAATTGAACTCTGTAAAAATAATCAGCAATTTCTCCAAGTGGTTTATGCTCACTCTTAAGAACTGTATTAATAAACTCTTGTACTCTGTGGTCAAAATATCTAGAACAAGTGACTGGATCTGACTGAATAAGTTTAATCTTTTGTTCCCACGAAATTCCTTCAATTTGTTCATCAGAATAGTTGACCTTATCATTTAAAGTAGCTAACATTTTCAAAAGATCAATCCATCTAGTGTCAGCAGAAGACAATGACATGAACATGTTGGCATACTAACTGTTGAGCATTGCATATACATCTTTCTTTCGGAGATTCCAAAATAAGCAGGTTGAGTTCCTAAGTTGTTTAAATAAATAGTAACCTTTATCATTTTAACAATATTATCAATGTACTCAGAGTTTATTACTTGAGCTGCTGTCATTTTACTTGTACCTGTTCGGCATTTCTAACAGCAAGATTGGCTTTTTCATTCAGCTGCTTCATTTGTATCTTTTTTAGTTTTAAAGAATATATTTTGGCACACAATAGCAGCCTTTCTGTTCTTGGCTTCTTAATTCCCATTTTGCAATGTCACTATAATTGACTGGCACAATTCTTGCTTCGTTTTCAAGACGACTTTTACCACAAACTATGCTTGTGAAACAAAGATATTCTGAATCTGTGTCTTGAAATACGCTAAGTGGTTGTTGACCTTCCCCTGGTGCAAATGTAAATGTCATGTTTCGATTTTCCAGGTTGGCATCATCTAGTAAAAGTGTCAACATTTCCAACATTTTCCTGTGTGACTTCTCCTGCATCTGAATCATACAGCTCTTCACTATTACCTGTACTGTCTGAAGTTTGATATTTTGATTTTTCTTCACATGTATAATAGTCAAGAATTTCAGCAGAAACATTTTCAAAGTCCTCGACGTCAAAATTTGACGCATGAGTTATTAATGTTTGAAAACAGGATCGCAATAAAGTGCTGTAATTTTGGTCATTTTTATACTCCTCCAGAAGGTCAGCCATACAAGAGTCAAAGTCTTCAATAACTGGTATTCTTTAAACTTTTCACTTGAGACTCCAAGAATTCGTTTCAACTTGCATTAGTGTTTGCTGTTACACTTTCGATCCAATTCTCATCAATTTTACCTTAGATTTTTATAAAGATCACTATTTTTCCTTACCAATGTTAAAGCAACAGTAGTTGTGGGGGTCTAACATTTTCAGAGAAAGCACTGACTTTAAAAGACATTTTTGTCTTCAATTTTTACTGGTACCGTAACATCTTCATCAAAAAGGTTCTTGGTAATGCATTTACAACAGGTTGCATATCAACAGGTACATTTACAACATTTCTTTAATAGACAAAACTGGCGACCTTTGGGTGTTCCCTTAATTGCCATAAATGGCATACGTAAAGCAATTTTAAACGCTTTCTAATTGAGGTAAAGTTCCCGCTCCTTTGCTTAATGGCCACTTCATCCCATTTAAAACAGACAATTTCTGTACTTTACCACCGGTTCTATGCTTAGATTTACATGTTTACAAACCCATTCCTTGTTATCGACTTGAATATCACCCCTGTGACATATTTTTTTTCTCCTTGATAATTAAATATTTTACTTCTGTTACACTGTGTTTGAACCATGTATGGATGACAGCAACTGCGATAATACCGGCAAAAGTGATAGTCTTTCTTGGAAACGATCAATACAAGTGTAGTATAATGTCCGGTCACCTTCTTCTTCTTTTTCTGAAGCTTTCAGCTTCAGAGAATGTAGGATTATTTTCTCTTGGAAACTTTCCTTTCACTATCCCAAAACCTTTTCAGCATCTTTACACCTTGCATCTCATCTCCATTGCTGTTTTGCAATTCTTTCTCTTTTCCAACGTATTGGATTTGATCTTGATTTTCTCTTGACTTATTTTGTATTTTCAAGTTCTCTTTGTAGTTAATGTCATCACTGGTTCGTTTCTCTCTTCTTGGTTTTGCTTACCAAAAGCCTAAATTCTTTTTATAATTTGCCCTTCTTTTGAACATCTACTCATGTTCTTTCTCTGTCTCTCTGATTTTTCTTCAGACAGTTTGGGATTGCGCTTTGATTGAAGCGAGCCGCTGTCTTATCTTTCTTTGTATTCTTCTGACTGCTGCTATTGCTGCATTGAGTTGAGTGTTGTGCTGTCTATCTTTCTTCTGGTATTCTTCAGGGCATGTCTGGCATTGCGCTTTGATTGAAGCAAGCGCTGTCTATCTTTCGTCGGGGATATTCTTCAGATGTCTGGCATTGCGCTTTGATTGAGCGGGCGCTGTCTATCTTTCTCTGATATTCTTCAGCCCTGTGCTATTGTGCATTATTTTGAGTGTGCGTGTCTATCTTTTTTTGGGTATTCTTCAGACTGTCTGGCATTGCACTTGATTGAAGCGAACGCTGTCTATCTTTGATATTTTTTCAGACTGTCGGGCATTGCGCTTTGATTGAAGCGGCGCTGTCTATCTTTCTTTGATATTCTTCAGACTGTCTGTGAAATGATTTACGAGTTGTACTCTTTATCCTTATTTTTAAATTCATCACTTTGTCTTTTCTCCTGCATGTAAGTTCTCATGTAAATTGTTCTCCAAGGCATCTTTTACTTTTTTGTTTGCTTTAATTTACCCCTTTGCATTTGATCTTTGAAGTACTTGCCTATGAGTGTTACATGAGGATCACAGTTTGAATCTTGTGGAGATGTTTCTTTTTCCAAGCAGTACTATGATAATAGGAGATTCTTTTTCCTTTTATTTTGTACAGTTTCCATTCATTTTAAGCCGTAACATCATTGACTGATTCAACATTCTGTTCACTTAAAACATTGTTGGGTTTAAATAAAATTGGCAAAACGTACAGGCAATAGTCAATTTTTGGGTTTTGTCGATCAAATTCTGTCTGTTCAAGGCATACATGTATGTAACAAGATCTTGTAATGTTAAGACGAAATTTAAATACTGATGTTCCATTTTTTTGAGGCCAACCAGTTGGGCCATGTGAATGTGAATTAAAAAAGAATTTGGTCTTTCCCGGGTTAAACACAGCTAAACAAATTGATCCAATCATAAGTAGCAAGTAAGAGGATTGGGTAAATGCAGTTTTCCCAAAGACTGATAAAGAGAAGGCAAACTCATTGTAGCAAATGCTGTGTGCAAACACAGAGATGACCTCAACTTGGTCACAGAAATCTGTTTATTCATGATAATAATATTGACTGGAAGTTCATCAAAATTTAACAGGCAATTCCTAAATCTGTTTGTTCTTTGGAGCTCTTGGACAGTTTTCTTATATAATGAATCCCCATCTAAAAGAACATTATCCAAGTCTTTGCTGCAATTCAACCTTGAATAATTAGCATGAATCAAGGAACACATACCATTTAAATGTGCACTGCTGCCACGTGACTCTACACTGAAAATATTTTCACCTTGATGAAATGACCCCAGGATAAATACATCAGAACCCGCTGGTCTTGAGAGTGTATTGAAAACTGGTGCAGCAACATATGAAGGTTCACAAACAGTCAAAACAGGTGATTCTATTTCAGATGTTAACATTGAACAATCAAACTGGAAAGTATAATCAGTTTCAATTCCGATTTCACTTGGTAAGCCACTAGGAACATTTTGCATACAACTTTGTAAATCATCAAGCATATCAGCTGGCAAATCACAAGGCAAATCATTCAGCGCAGATGGCCCACAGGGCTCAGAGAGGCGGGCATCGACCCCCATCTGCTTTCCAGTGCCCTGCACAGATAGACCAACGAGCCTATCTGTACCCATACCAGATGGCCTAGACGCAGACGTAACATTAGGCACAGGTCACAGTGGACCTGTAGGATCATCCCGACCCCCTCACCTGGTGTAGCTGCATCAGGATTGACATCATTCAACTCAACCATAGACCTGAAAATGTAAAACAAAAAGGTGCATTTTGAGAAAGACTTCTCTGTCTGACAAATTGCTTTACAATGAAAAACATAAAGAACATGACACAGCTTAATTTTAAACTAGAGCCTTCAATGAAATAACCAACCACCTTTCTCTATAGCTGTCTGTTCCAGATGTTTTGGCAAAGGTATAATTATCTTTTCAAATGGTGACAGGGGACCGAAATCAAAAATTAACTAAATTAACATTTTGGCATTCCAACAAAATTACAGAACACTTGTACATTCCGACAAAATTACACAACATTTGTAACTCTCAAAGGCAGTAGTAAAATTCAGACTAAATTCTTGAAGAAATTCTGTCATAAGTGAAATAAAGCTAACATACAACTGTAAGGACTCAGTAGTTTTCAAAATATGTTGGTATTCATTTACCTAACACCCATGTCAATCCCTCTATCTGCTTCTCTTTTCTCTCTCATGTGAGTTAGCCTTCCTGGCTTGGCTACAGAACTTCTTTCTTAATTTTGGCATTCTATGTACAAATGAAACAATAAATATAGTAGAGACATTTTTTCAATTATACAAGTATTTATGAAAGTTTATGTAACCTGGCAGAGAAAAATTTTTCAACTTTATAGAATAATTATTTTTAAGCTTGGACTCCAGTGGCCTCACACAAGAAAGGTTGGAACCTATATGACAAATACATGTAAGCCAAGTACCGAACCTTTACAGGAAAAGATGAAATATCATCTAGTCTATAAAAACTTGGTGTTCAGTAACAGTGACCTTACCAATAGTTGAGGTCTCGGACTGTGTGTCTAAGCAGATATCAACTATCAGAAGACTAAATACAAGCTTGTACATGCTAAAATGACAAACATACCAACTTAACTTAACCATCCATTTTCTTCTAAGCACTGACCCTGTTATTTAACAAATATCAGAGAATTAACATTTTTATATAAGAGAATTGGAAGTCATGGAATAGAAAAAATATTTCTGTTTGCATTCAAATTATATTACCTTATGCTCTCTCAATCAAACACTTGAAGCCCTCAAACAGGTCACCTCCTCCAACACTAGAATCACTATCACCGCTTATCTGTCACTATCAGTTTGTTCAATCACTATTTTCACTTTAATCTGTCACTGTCAGTTTTTTCAGTCACAATATCTAACACAATAAATATAATGTACACAAGTATATTGTCACAAAGAATGTCTTCAGAATGTTTTAGAAGGCTCAAGTTAATACTAGAAAAAAAGAAAAGTTTGTTAGTAAAAATAAGAAATTGATGACAGATTCCCTAACATCCAAAAACAAAAGAAGATAAAAAAAAAATTTTTCAAAATCTTAATTAAGACAAATCTTTTTCAAATTTTTCCCCGATTATAAGGGGTAGAGCTCAATGACTGAGTCTGTGACTTTAAATCACTTGTCTCTCTCAGCTCTGGGTTTAAGTCTCACTCAGGCATGTAGGGCATTGAATTCTGGTCTATCGTTGGAAAACTGAATACTACTTAAACGTAAATACACGCATCGTTGCACATCTTCATGTAAAAAATACGACCATAATGATCCTGAATCGCTCAGCTGTCCACACATGATCAAGTTTTGAAGTGAGCTCACAGATCAAGACAAACATTTTGAGCAACTTTCATGAAGATGCATTGAAGAATATGGCCTCTAGAGGGGTCACAATGTCCATTTACAAGCTATGATTATACTGGAACTTACTTTGACAATCACAGGAAAATATTTTTTAATCTATAATATGTCTCACTTAAAGTATATCAGTAGACTACTTTCAAAGAAATTTACGGATATGTAAGAAATAAAGTAAAACATAAAGTGATAACCATGTTCAACAAGGATGTGTTCTCCCTGGAAGAGGCCCTTTTCAGCATTGGCAATTTTAAACAAAAATGTGTGTTTATTGTGTAAAGTTTATGATCCAATTTTTTTCTTTTTATTTGAAATTTGTTAATAGCAGAGGACTACTGATAGCAACAAATTATTCAATCCACAGAAATTAGCAAGTCTTCTTTCACCAATGGCACTTACCCGGTACGGCTGAAGCCTGCGATAGCCAATAACAAAGTATTGTATTATTAATAATTGCAAGTCAGTAATTTGAGAAGTGGGTACAATTCTGTTTTTGCAGAATTTTAGTGCATTTCAAACATGATTTTTCTGCCATCAATGCAGAAATTCTAATAAATAATACTTTTTCTTCCTCTGACAGAGATCAGGTAAGATCCACTCCAACTGAAGAATCCTGAAAAGATAAAAACATTATCAAGGTCAACATTCTGACCAATTTTAATGAAGATCCATTGAAAAATATGGCCTCTAGACAGGTCAAAAGGATTTTCTATTTTTAGACCTACTGACCTAGTTTTTGACCACAGTTGACCCAGTTTCGCACTTGACCTAGATATCATCAAGATGAACATTCTGACCAATTTTTATGAAGATCCGTTGAAAACTATGGCCTCTAGGAAGGTCAAAAGTTTTTCTATTTTTAGACCTACTGACCTACTTTTGACTGCAGTTTCGAACTTGACCTGGATATCATCAAGATGAATATTCAGACAAACTTTCATACAGATCCCATGAAAAATATGGCCTCTAGAGAGGTCACAAGGTTTTTCTATTATTTGACCTACTGACCTAGTTTTAGACCGCAGTTGACCCAGTTTCGAATTTGACTTAGATATTATCAAGATAAACATTCTGACCAATTTTCATGAAGATCCATTGAAAAATATGGCCACTAGAGAGGTCACTATGTTTTTCTATTTTTAGACCTTCTGACCTAGTTTTTGATCATACGTGACCCAGTTTCAAACTTGACCTAGATATCATCAAGGTAAACATTCTGATCAATTTTCATGAAGATCCCATGAAAAGTATGGCCTCTAGAGATGTCAGAAGGTTTTTTTAATTATTTGACCTACTGACCTAGTTTTTGACGGCGCGTGACCCAGTTTCGAACTTGACTTAGATATCATCAAGATAAACATTCTGACCAATTTTCATGAAGATCTTAGATCTAGAGAGGTCACAATGTTTTTCTATTTTTAGAACTACTGACCTAGTTTTTGACCGCACGTGACCCAGTTTCGAACTTGACCTAGATATCATTAAGATGAACATTCAGACCAACTTTCATACAGATCCCATGAAAAATATGGCCTCTAGAGAGGTCACAAGGTTTTTCTATTATTTGACCTACTGATCTAGTTTTTGATAACACGTGACCACGTTTCAAACTTGACCTAGATATCATCAAGTTGAACATTCAGACCAACTTTCATGAAGATCTTATGAAAAATTTGGCCTCTAGAGAGGTCAAAAGGTTTTTCTACTTTTAAACCTACTGACCTAGTTTTTGACGGCACGTGACCCAGTTTCGAACTTGACCTAGATATCATCAAGGTGAACATTCTGACCAATTTTCATAAAGACCCCTTGGAAAATGTGACCTCTAGAGTGTTCACAAGCAAAAGTTTACACACGGACGGACGACGGACGCTGCGAGATCACAAAAGCTCACCTTGTCACTTTGTGACAGGTGAGCTAAAAACAACAAAAATTCATGTAAAAATTTATACCAAAGAATACTTAAAATATATTTCCGCTTTCAAATAAAAGGATTTTCTTTCTACACTAACTGCAGACGAATCGCTATAAATCATCTTGAAGAGGAAGAAATATCTTTGTTTCACCTTCCACAGGATTCTAGCATTGTCATTGTATAAAAGTGGTGGTCATGTCGTGACACCCTATATTTCTGTGGAGGTTCAGTAGATTTTCATGTCGTTCTAGGCTAACCATACGTGCCGATAACACAAATAAATCATGGGAATTGTTAGTGTGGTGGTACATAGGTGACATAGATGTTTTTATACTAATTCGTGCGCACCTATTAATATAAAAAAACATAAGTGCATGCAATAAGTTTTATGTGCGCAGAAGTTTTTCATACAAATATGTGCGCTGATGTTTTTAAACTTACATGTGCGCTGATGTTTTTTTATACCAAAACATACGCAGATGTTTTTTTTTAACTGATACGTGCCCACGTAATAAGTTATACGTATACAGATGTTTTCTTTTCTAAAAAAAAATCCTCGTAGTGCGTGCTATATATTCACTGAACTTGATCTCTCTTTTTAAAAGTTAGATTTAAAGAAAATTGTATCTGGAAGAAAAAATTAGTAACGTATCATGCTAGATTTCTGTAAGATTCATAATGCCATTGTTTAAATATGGCAGCCACATTTTCTGTTATATAGAGGATATTACATGAGTGTCTTCTCATTTCGAATTCATTAAACGAGTTGAATAGAATAATAAAATGCGAGGCTCTGACGAGTATTTCATGAATTCGTTCAACAAGTTTAATAAATTCAATGTGAAAAGTCAAAAATGTAATAATTTCTATAACATGATAGCTTTTCTTGTCGGAACATCAAACACTCCACTTTGTTTTACAATATAAACAAGTTGATTTGACCAGCATCTCCTTTACTATAACCGACGCCGACGTCAAAGCTTTATTAAACTAGAATATTATCATATTTAAGAAATGGCATTTCACTCCCGCAACGTCAAACATGTAATAACATCTAATTTGACAGTTTATTTACCTATTTTCAACGTGAGAATTTTTAAAATGAAAATGGAAAAGATACCCTTTATTGACGGAAAAGCTGCGGAGCACGGGAATCTTCACTGCCTGTACGCTGTTGATTGGCAACAATAGAATGTAGCAGATCAATGATAGTATTATCATTCTGTATCCTTTGCATATCAATGGACAATGCGCGTTCTGCTATATCCAAGCGCATTTCCTCCACATGAAGTATTTCCTTTTCAATGCGAGCGATTTCGCTTTGATAATCATCAGTTGACTGATCCGTGGGAATCTTGCTCTTCTTCGGGGGTCTTTTCAGAGGCAAATCAGTCTTAGGTGAACACAACTGTTGTGTTTTAACCTCTGTTTCTTCCAACTCGAATGGATTTTCATTACACTGATCTATTTGCTGACCATCAAATTCACTCACAGGAGTATCAAAACCTGCTGACTCAGTAGCTGGAGTGTCGGTAACCCCCAGGAGCTTAACGGGCCGAGTTGATTCTACGCCTCCGGGTATGCCCTCTACGGCAGTTACACCGATTACACTTAGCACCTTTTCATCAGTAGGGGTAAGTCCTGTAATCTGAGCACGTCCACTCCCAGTCTTTGTTTGAGAAATTCTTATTTTAGATTTCTTTACCTTGACTAGTCCATCCATTTTTTGCGTATTTCTTCAGGAGTTCTTTCACACATTGATACTGCATTTACCATAGCTTTTTCTTCCTTCCAACACCTAGATTTATTTTCATTGCTAATTGAATCACAAAACTTGTCAAATATAATCAGTTTACGAGCCCCTACCTCTTCGACAAGGACTTCCAGCTCCTCAAAGCCATAATTTGGGCGTCTTTTTTTCTTATTTTCCTCAGAGATTCTTGATGCATATAGATCTACAATTGCATATACAATTACACACGTTCTTAGCGGGGAATTGACAGTGTACTTTATATTTTTACGAGAACTTTACGAGAGCGTTAAGTGGTGTTTAGAGATAGCGGAATAACGTTACCTTAGTCTTACCTTAGTATCCTCGTAGATCCTACCTTAACTTACGATACGAATAAGTGATAGAGACAGTGGCCTATGTACCTTAAGTGTCCGATATTTGTAACTTTGGTGAATAACGGCCAGTAGTTTCATCACTCCGTTTTACATAACGTTGATGTCTCCGCATGTTGTAAGTCCTTTGCGCGACCACGCCCTAGATTGATATACGAGTCAGCTCCGCATACTAACGGGAGACATTTTCTATAAATAGAACCTTCTAAAAAGAAACCTGATGTCATTCTAAAACGTAAACGTTTTATGTCCTTCTAAAACATATTAAGAATGTCCGCCACGTCTGTGTAATGCCTCAAACTGATACAAGTTTACGTATATTATTGTAGTTAAAAGGGCCATTATATCTCTTGATTCAGGACTGGTAAATTCAATAAAGCTGAATAAAACAAGAGAGAAGATTATAATCGGGTTAAAATATTCCAAATACCTTTTGTGGCATATTCATATTCCAACAGTTTTCAGTGTAGACTGGCAGCCATCATTCGAATAAATGTACCCATACGAAGACTAGTTTTCTTCTGTAATATTCTCTTTCACTGTGCGGAACCAATTTTCAACAACTTGGGTTTTATGATTTTTAGGAATCAACATTGCAGTCCATAGTGGAGCTATACTCAGAAGACGGCCAAGTTAATACGTAACAAAATCGTCATGTGTTCCCGTATGTTCAAACAAAAATTGCCAACACACCATGGGGCGAGTGACCGGTGAAATTGTTTTACAGTGAGTATTTCAATGAATACTTTATACTTTATTTCAGTAAAGATTTTCAAAACATTGCTATTATGTGATTAATATGAACAAATATATATACTTATGTCCTTGTAAACGACTCAACTTTCTGAAGCTGATTTTGCTAAAAGCATCAGATCATACCATTATAACTTTCAGTGTCTGTTTCTCCGGTTCTTTTATTTCCTGGTGTCTTCTTCGTAGGAATGCTGCCTTTCCTTTCAGTTTCTTGTTTCGACTCCAAATTGTAACCACAGGAAGTTCTGGCTTCAGCATCTTGAACGTAACAGAGAATATTTAGCACATGTTTTGAACATTTAATGGGACATTGTTGCTGTTGTGTTTGCGATAAATTCTTCTTTCAAGGTACAACTTATGCTGAGGCAAGCAGTTGACGTGGTTACTTTACAGGTCTTATTATTTCATTTCACTTGAATTTTATACTTTCCTCAGATCATATTTCGTAATCGTTGTAAAGCTCCTGGCAATTTACTTTATATCACTCATGTACGTCTTAAGTTGGTTATACTTAATAGTCAAACTATGGAATGGTACACATTACTTACCCTTTTTCTTTTCCGTTTCCTTTCTTATATCACTCATGTACGTCTTAAGTTTGTTATACTTAAAAAAGGCACCAATATGCTTACTAATAGTCAAACTATGGAATGGTACACTTTACTTACCCTTTTTCTTTTCCGTTTCTTTCCTTTTGGTTTTTGTAGTTTCCTCTTCTCAATTATCTTTCATACCTTCATCCTCTTTCTAAAATGATAATATATTAGAAATTCTTGTACGTGTGGAGTAGCATCTTTAATCCACCAATTTTAATTCTGACTCAAGAAATGTTAGTGTTTTACTTTTCGTTTATTTTAGCTCAGTAGTATATTTAAGCAACTGAGCCGTTTCAGGCGACCATGCGGTCCTATGGTCATAATAATTTTCATGTGACCCTCATATAAAACAAGTGTCCAGTGCCTATAAACATCAACCTCTCGAGGCAGAAATGGATAGGTTACTTATATATTAATGATACAAAATAAAGAGTTAATTATTCTTTTTTTGGCATATATGTTTCAGGGTTAAATAGCTTCTTCATCGGGGCACGCATCTTTAGCTTAACTGTTCGAAGAATAGGTAGAGCTATCGCACTCTGCCATTCGTCGGCGTCTGCCTCTGTGTCGGCGTACCGATTTCGTTAAGTTTTTGTATATAAGCTGGTATCTCAGTTACTACATGTCAAAATTGATTGAATCTTTAAGCTCACGTTCACTATGCTGAACTGACTAGAAGTGTTCAATAACCCAACTTTGTTTTTTTTTTTACAAAATTATGCCCCTTTTTCGACTTAGCAAGTTTTTGTATGGAGATATAAACACTTCATACACTTGTCCGCTAGGGTGAGCTGACATGCATTGCACAGGTTCCATAACTCTGTTGTGGCCCCCTTTTCGGCTGTTATATCCATTCAATTTGCTTTATTTAGTGACAAGGCTGTTGAATAGTCGAGCGTTGCTGTCCAGGCTCTGACAGCTCTTGTTATACAGATAAAGTGATTAGGAACTGTACTTTGATTCATGTATTGCCACAACCTAGCAAATTGATCGCTAAATATTTTAGAGACTTCTTTACATTGAATTTGCCGTTATATTCTTTATCATGAAAATATACCAAAACGTTTGTTCTTGAGGTTTTTTCTATATGGAGTCAAGTTTCATTTCTTGTGAAATGAAAGTAAAGCAAATAGAAATTTCAACATTTCAAAGGCAATGCATAAAATACAAATTGTTTATTGCCACAGCTTAAATGATCTCCTGTTTACCGATTTTGTTCAGTGATCTCCACTTTCATCCAATTTTATTATTTTTAGTATGACAAGAGAAATAAGTTTGCACAAGTGGTATTTTAAAAATAATGTACTTATCCTAGTAGTTTAACCAAGACTGGCTTACTTTAGCATAATCACAAATTTGAAAACACTTTACCTTGATAAACACTTTACCTTAGGAAGGATTTGCATGAACAACTAGATACTGAAGTTCATTAGAAATGCATGTTTGAAAAATTATTATTACCTTCCTTGGTTGCGCAAGATATGTTGGAAACATATAAGCCCATATATCACATGCAAATGCAAAACTAGAAATATATAGAAATAAAAAGAAATACTTTGGAGGGGGTGGGTGGGGGCGGTTCTTCGATAATTTCAAATTATACAATTTTATAAAAATCAAGAAACCATACATTTGTAATAGGGATATAACACTATACAATTGGTGTTTTTCTTCTTTGAATAAATATCTATTACAATATATGAATATGGAGAAATGAACTAAAATGTCGCTTAGGCTCGATGGATAAAGTATCCATTCCAGACCATAGTCATGATATTGGCAACCAGCACACTACTGTAAAACATTTATCTTGACAGGTATTTTATAAATAGTACAAATCCGTACATACGTTACTGATGTCAGTTGACAAATTGTGTGTCCAGATGCTTCTAGTAATCTTATCTAAACAGTATAATAGTATAGTAAATGTTTCAGCAGACGTCTAAATGAGCCAATACACACAATGATTTGTAATTTACTGTATTATTTACATAATTTAGCAAATGTTTAAAAATATTTAACACCACTTCATTGAGACATACGGAACCATCAATAACTGTTGTATAATGGTGAAAAATGATAGTCAACAGTACATGTTTTGGCTCCCTGGTAAACGTCAATATTTATTTCAAAGGAAAAAAGATTCATATAGTTCCATAATATATTTACGTGTTATACAATGAATTGTTTTAAGTCTTTCTCTAGAGTTAAAACAACTCATTGTATAACACGTAAATAAGATTCATATAGTTCCATAATATATTTACGTGTTATACAATGAGTTGTTTTAAGTCTTTCTCTAGAGTTAAAACAACTCATTGTATAACACGTAAATATATTATGAATCTTTTTTTCCTTCGAAATAAATATTGACGTCTACAAGTCTTTCTCTAGAGTTGCCCCATGTGGTTCTGGGACGATCTGTGTTTGAAAAGAATTGAAAGCACTGCCTTACCCTTGCATGATCGTAAGAGGCGGCTAATAGGGCCTTAACACTTGGTTTTGCTGTAACTCTGTGATTCCAGCAGGTATGCAAATTTTGATTCCATACCTAATGTTTTTATTTCGATGTAAATGAGATAAGAAACCAAAATTTGTAGTCCTGTTTGGCGCCATATAACCTATATGGTGCGCAGTAAAACCCAAATAAAATAAAAATAAAATAAATTATCTCGAGTTAAAAATTGGTTGATGCCTGCGTTACAGATGATTTAAAGTTTAAAGGTAACATCAATCATTAAAAGCCTAAGAAACTAATTGTACTAGAAGGATAGGTCAACTACGTTCTTTAATAGAAATTTATTTTATAAACAACTGAAGACATAGTAAATAGGCAGCTGAGTTCGTCAAAAAGATACATACGTAACCGATATAAACTGTCGTACGCTCAAGATAAGATGTTGTGCGCATGAGATAACATTTCGAGCGCACGAGATAAGATAAATGCATGTCCTAGCATACCACCGTACACTTACGCTATTTATATACATAAAAATATGTGTGGTCTCCGAATAGTCCAGTTCCTTATTTGAACTTTCTACCTCTTTTTTTTCTGTCGTACTCTCTCATATCCGTGACAAATAACATTTATGTCCGTCAAACTTTTTATGACGACAATGTACATCAATGTGTATATCCACTTTTTGAAAAGATATTATTATGATTAAAGTATTTTCATTTTCTATGTTCTATTCCTTATTCGACTTTTGAAAAAGGAATAGGGAACCAGTTCCTTATTCGGTTTTTCGATCTCGATCTTACCTACTCCAGTTATGATCTAACGTGTTTATTTTATGCCGTGGAACGTTTTCAACCTCGAGTAAGGGTTATTTTCTCATTGCTTTTACCAAGTGTTCTCCGAATAGGGAATAAGGAAAGCAGTTTTCATATGAAAAAAAACTGTAAGGGAAGCAAAGGTCCATAGTGTATCCGGAATTGAATTTTCTTCTATATCATTGAATTCAAAGTCGGTTTTATTCATAGAAGTGTTTATGTAAAATCCAAACGGTTCGACTTGTTTCGTTTTTTTTTTCTCGTATGAATCGAAGTACTTTGGTTAAAAAATGATTTTATGAGCAGAATTAGACTTGTTTGCAGCCACCCTAAAAGCATATTGCAATGAGAATTTTTTATCGGCCTGTGTAAAGAGGGGGTTTGTTTGCTTCAACATTCGAGCTTTCAGTAGGCGATGTTCTAAATGCATCAAGAGCAATACGAAGACCGTGATTATGGATGGTATTTTAAAATTTATAAATAAGATTTTCTTGCTGAACGATATACAACAAAACCGTAATCTAGCTTGGATCTAATCGGAGCTCCATAAAGTCTTAATAAAACCTTGCGACCGGCTCCCAAATCAGTATTTGAGATTCAATGACTTCAGACATCTGGCTTTCAGATGTTTTATATGTGCTATAAAAGAACGTTTTTTTTTCCAATGATAACACCAAGAAAGTCTGCTTCGTCAACAACAGGCATTTTTATACCATTTAGGAAAAGCTCAGGGGACAGCGTTGTTTCCGTATCTGACGAAAGTTGACACACTGAGTTTTCGATTTGGAAAATTTAAATGAGCAAGTTTGTTATAACTATAGAAAGAAAATTACCCATAATGAAACATCATTTCCAATTGTTGCTTTTTTTAACTTCCACACACCTGTTCCAGAGGAGATTCCATTTGATAACGCACGGTGACAGTCGCTAGTCGCGATTACATATTGCCATGCCGAGCATAGCATACACAAATAATTTCAGTGAATATAATTATATCCCTCGCTGTATAGATTATTTTGTAAAGGAGGGGACTATATATTAAAAGATATGATAATTAAAGGGCAATTCCTCTGCAGTAACTGTTACTGAAAAGACTCTAATGAAATTAGCACGTTCACCGCCGCCCAATAGTGATCTATATTTGTATTAAGTTTCATTAAGACCCACCAGTGGTAACTTTGTGGGCCATTATGAATTTAAAATCAAAGAGCAATAAATCTGCAGTAACTGTTACGGACGAGATCCTTATAAAAGATGTGCAAGCACCACCCCGTCTACATGCATCTATATTTGTATTAATTTCATAAAGATCATGAATGGATAACTTTTATATGAAAATTTATTGATTGTAGAACAAGTCTAAAGCTACTGCTGTGACCTTGACGAAAGTTGCTTGTGTACTGTATATAGCCCTATAGTGATCTACATTGATGGATCAATCCATCAATAGGTTACTTAGGTACAGTAAACTATTTTTGATTTACTAAATCTTTGGGAGAAACTCCGCTGTTACACGGTCAAGGGTAATGATACAATATATATGAGCAAATGTCATGTGCTAATTAATAATTTAATAATTTAGATCTATGAGGTTTGGTGTTTCTAGCTAAAATACTTCTTGAATTACAAGCATTTTCAATTTTGGACGCACGCACTTCCACGCTCACACACGAACATACGTACGTACAACGCCAAATCAATATCCCTCCACGTTCGACGGGAATAAAAAAGTGGAATATCTACAGGCCGCCCAACACGAGAAAAATGAAAATGTTGCAGAGTCGATCTGATTGTTGTGCACCTGGGGTTTTGTTTGGGATTTTTCAGCAAGACCCTTGACTTATGTCTTCTTTCACATGTACTATTGTCATATCGCATGTGAAGATATGCAGCTGTTTTTCTGTTTAGGATTTTTGTCTGCCAGTAATTGTGTGTGTTCGGGTTTAACATCTTTTTCAACAATTTTTCAGTCATATAAACGACGGTGTCTATTTGTAGCAGTGAGCACAATGCCCAGCTTAAAGTGCTGCCACACTGGAATATCACGCCGTAGACACGTGACATGATACCCAATCAAGTCACATTATACTGACACCGGCCTGACCAGTCCTAGTACTATCCTCTTAATGCTGAGCGCCAAGCTAGGAAGCTACATGTACAAGTACCATTTTTATACGCCCGAAGGGACGTATTATGTTATACCCCCGGTATTCGTCTGTCTGTCCGTCCGTCTGTTGGCAATTCCGTGTCCGCTCTGTAACTCTTGAACCCCTTAAAGGATTTCGAAGAAACTTGACACAAATGTTCACCACATCGAGACGACTGCAGAGCGCATGTTTCGGATGGCTTGCTTGAAGGTCAAGGTCACACTTTGGAACCAAAGGTCATATGAGTTTGTTTCGTGTCCGCTCTGTAACTCTTGAACTGCTTGAAGGATTTCAAAGAAACTTGGTACAAATGTACACCACATCGAGACGACATGCAGAGCGCATGTTACGGATGGCTTGCTTCAAGGTCAAGGTCACTCTTAGAGGTCAGAGGTCATATGACTTTGTTTCGTGTGTATATTGCTCTGCATTGCGATGTTCTTGCTTTTATTTAGCAGATCGCTTTTTTGTTCACTTACAACGATTTTTTAATTACTTCTCTTTAATGTTACTATAAATAGCTTATTTTGTAACCTTTTTATTATAGGCCGTAGGGAAAAACAGAAACCACTTTTCTGTGGTACAACATGGATGGTAACTCCAATTTTAGGTGTGTTCTGACATACCTGTATCTGGTAAGGATTTTTTTGTGGACTTTTGGAATTTCTTCCCTTTGTTGTTCCAGTCCTTTAGGCTTCAACAGTCAAGTTCTTTAAATTTTGCTCCCTTCCTCTGATATAACCGTTCGGGCGTATATTGCCCCGCTTGGCGGGGCTCTTGTTTACGTCTTTGGTATGACGCGGCCAGGGATCGAACCCACGACCTCCCGCACTCAAAGCGAGCGCTCTACCACTAGGCTACCGAGGCGGTACTTGAATTTGTAGAAACTGTACATAAAGGTCTCAAAGGTTGTGTAGCATATCTTTCAAAATGAATTCTATCTAGTAGGTTTTATTTTGGGATTTAATCCCTCTTGTTCACACGCCATTCCCACGAAATATTGATATAACTGTTGTCATAAACAACATTTTCTATCATGGTGTTGGACTAGAGAATTACATTCACATCCACATAAACAAGACAGACATATTTTGCTTCAATGGTGTTTTGTCCTATTCCGGAATTTATGCGTAAAGGTATGCAAATTTTGACTTGTCATTCCTAATAATTCATGAATGCCTTATTTAGTATATTGTATGATGCGCGTTTTGTGTTCACGTAGGCGTTCAGTATTAGCTATCATCTTGTGTGCTTTTTGGCGACATCAAATGCTTCTGTGGATATGTATCAGTTTTTGTAAGTACTTTTGACAGATGAAGACATCAAGGGATTTAAACAGCTTTATATAACAGTGCAAATATGACGGTCCTATCCCAATTGCAAATGAATAATAATGACCAACCGACAGATATCATGAAACAATTATCTTGAAATCTGTACGATCAGACTATGAAGTGCAACAAGTCCAATGAACAGAAAACTTATTTCATTGCACTTTTTTCTTTCTGATGAAGATTATCGTGTGTGGCTACGTTTTATCTGAAAGTGAATTAGTTGTTGTTTTATCTGGAAGTTACAAAACTAGCACATCTTTGAATGCTGACTGTTTTATATTTATCATTTTACTAATCGCTTCAAAAGAGTTACAGGTGTATTGAAACATTTCTCTTTCAGGTGCACTTTGCTGCAACTAAGGTAACGCAAAGGACCGCTGTCATCAAATGTACTTTTAACAAGTTAAACAGATTGTAAGATGCCTCTATTGTTGCAAAACTTGTACGCTTTAGAAAACCAGAACAATTTATCTTTAATAAATCTAATAAATGTTAAACAACTATAATGTGGGTCGCCAAATTAAGATTATATTCAGACAATCTATTTTAACAGTTACCACAAACTGAGTGCATCACAAGTGGAAATATAGTGATGTTAAAGTGTTGTACGGTTTTGTTTACATCATAGTCTTTAATAACGTTTTTTTTCACTCAGGAATTTCTATGAGAGTTATTATCCCCCGCCGATGAAATCGGGAGTGGAGTATTGAAATGGCGTCCGTCCGTCAGTCCGTCCGTCCGTCCGCAGCCATTCCTCAGTAACTACCTGGTAGAATTTCATGAAACTTGAAATAAACATGAACCAACATACTGCGATGATGCCCGTCAAGTTTTTTTGGATTGGCCAATTTCCCGTAGAGTTATTGCCCTTGATTTAATGAAAAATGTCCGTCCGCAGCCATTTCTCAGTAACTGGTAGGTAGAATTTCATCAAACTTAAAAAAAAACATGAACCAAGATACTGCGATGATGCTCTTTAATTTTTTTTTTGATTGGTCAATTTCCCTTAGAGTTATTGCCCTTGATTTAATGAAAAATGCATAAAAAATGTCCATCCGCAGCCATTTCTCAGTAACTAGCAGGTAGAATTTCATCAAACTTGAAATAAACATGAGCCAACATACTGCAATGATGCCGGTTAAGTTTTTTTTTTTGATTGGTCAATTTCCCTTAGAGTTATTCCCCCCCCCCCCCCCCCATTTTTTTTTATTTTTAATTTTCCATCAATATTTATAATCAACATGTAAAGTTTTGTACCCTCACCCAGCCCCCCACCCCCGCCCCAAAAAAGAAAAACATTCATTTTCTGTTAATTTGATTTTGACTAATGAAATTATTTGCTTCTTTGTAACAGTCTTAACATTTTGCCAGATATATTTTTTGCCGTTCCTCACCACAGACCCTTTCGGCGGGGGATACCAATTCATCGAATTTGCTTGTTTTATTTATCCTGTAGTAGATGACATTTATCCTGGCTATTCTAGGATTTTTAATTTACTAAAAGACAGAAGAAACTTCAATATGTGTTGTTTGTTTTTTTTTCAAAGTTTTTCAGTCATATAAACGACGCTGTCTACTTGATGCTTTGGGCACAATGACCAACTATATAGTGCTGCCTCACTGGAATATCGGGCAGTAGACACGTGAAATTATACCCCACCCAGTCACAAAATACTGACATCGGGCTGACCAGTCCTAACGCCAAGCGAGGGAGATACTAGTGCCGTTTTTACGTCTTTGGTATGACGCGGCCGGGGATCGAGCTGACGGCCTCCCGCACTCGAGACGAGCGCTCTACACCTAGGCTTTCGATCCCCCCCATCCCCCACCCCCCCCCCCCACTCTTCGAAGGAGGGGTATATTGTTTTGCAGATGTCGGTCTGTCTTGGGCCGTAGACCAATTGGTTTCCGGATGATAACTCGATGAGAACGCTTGGGCCTAGGATCATGAAACTTAATGAGGTCGGTCATGACCAGCAGATTACCCCTACTGATTTTGAAGGTCAAGGTAACAGTAACCAGGAACAGTTGAACGGTTTCAGGACGATAATTTGAGAACGATTGGGTCTAGGATCACGAAACTTGATAGGGAGGTTGACCCCTATTGATTTTTGATGTCACTTGGTCAAAGGTCAAGGTCACGAGGTCCTAATTGGTTAAATCCATTTCTGATTATTATATTGAGAACTATTTGACTCTTAGCCTTTAAATGTTATTGGATGTTTAGTCTCCTAATAATTTCCGGGTCATGAGGTCAAGGTCAGTAAGGGTCAAATCCATTGATAATTTGAGAACGCTTGGGACTAGGATCACGAACCTTGATAAGGAGGTTGACCTCTATTGATGTTTGGTATCACTTGGTCAAAGGTCAAGGTCACAAGGTCCTAATTGGTTTTTATGGAACGGTTGGTCTCCTTTAGTAGATGATCCCTATCACTCTTGAACACGGGTCAAAGGTCAAGACATCAGTGGTTAGAGAACTCTGACCACAACATGCATTCATTCTGGAGAATTTTATTTTATATGATACATTTTGTATCAAGTTTTTTTTGTAAACAGTTATCCTAATTGAGAGCAAGTACCAAAACTATTTGCAGACACGATTCTTTTAAATCGTAAAATTTCTTCAGTGAGACTGATGCATTTCTAATTTTGATATAACTAAATTTTCTGGCTGGGCCCAGGACGATTTCAAATAACTGCTAAGTGTAAAAAAGGTGGAACAAGAAGTAGAAAATCACAGTTCGTCCAACACGACATAAATGAAAATGTTTAGTATAAGCAAACTTGCTTGAGATATTATGATCATAAACACTGTGAACTTGTTTGGTGAACATTAGATAAGAACTGCTCAAGTTACAGAGTGGTTCCTGTCAAATATAAAAAATTTGAGTAATCCAAGGGCCATAACTCCAGACAAAGAGGATGCAATTTGATATCGACTTTGGTCGAGAGATTATACCAGTGAACAGAAGAATACTGGATAAGAACTCTATGTTTGAAAGCGGACATTTTTAGTTGACGTCGCTCGCCCGCCGAAGGTGATCACAAATTATATCGCAATTTACGGCGTATAAAAAGGTGAATACAGTTGTAACATTTACAGTATCTACACTAGACATGGTGTTTAATACTAGCATTTCATAACAATATGTACGGTGTAAATTTCTTGAAACTGTCTATTAGCTTGTTCAAAGACGCACAAAAAACGAGGCCAATAAGAATCAATACGAGATGGACCTACTATTTCTCCAGAAAGGATTGTAATTGATAAAAAAAACAATCTTTTTACGCAAATAACGGGTTTTAGTACAAAATTGCGAATATAAAGAAATTTAGCAGCTTATTTCAAGCAATTAGAATACCAAAACATGGCAACATTGCAATTAGGGAGATTTGTGTCTGGATTGCTTTTGTAGCGTAAAATTCATCAGGTCTCCGCTATCTCATTAGACTAAGACATGCCGAAGATTTGCGTCTAAATTGTATCGAAATGACGTTATCGAAACATGCTAATATACCGTCTACACAACTCTTGGCACGCACTTATGCAATTTATGTTCGTATAACATCTCTTAATAGCCAACAAAGGGTAGTTTTCAGCTTTCCATTTGACATTCAACTTACAGCTATCGACCGGATATGAAGTCATGCCATCAAATGAAAAACAAATGTTAACCACTTTTCAGATGGTTTAGACCGCATTTTTCTGTACTAGACATAATATTACAACATGCTGTTGGTTTTATTTCATCCTTTTTTGTGTACGGTAAGGGAAGTTCAGACTTGCTTGTTTTCGTTTACTGCCGTTTTTAACAATATTTCTGATATGAAACGGCGGGCAGTTAACCTAAGCAGTGTTTCTGCGTTCTGTACCAGCTCTTACCTGTTCTTCGCAAGTAACTGCCAACTTCTCCACAAGAATTAGATTAATACTCTTGGCCCGGAGATAACACCGCGATCCATAGATCTGCACTGTCTTTACTGAGCAAAGCGAGGTTTAGTCCAGTCATTTCGGTACTTGAAAGTGGTCCTTCAGGAAAACAGATCTTTATATAGGCATAACAAGAAATACAGATCAATATAATTGCACCTTCACTAATCCTACCTGTCAGGTATTACATCACCTGTTCATAAGTGTGACGTTTTGATAAAACTAAAACTGTATTACCTTCATTAGAACATAGTATGTGATATTCCATTTTAATATCGGCTTGTTAAATATTAACCTTTTACCTCAAATAAGCTGACAAAACAAATAAAGGAGGTCTTTAAGTGTAAACCAAACACATTAATCTATCCTAATTGCCGTTGTAAAAAGAAATATGATATTGTGTCTAAATCCCTTTTCATTTTCCACTAAATTGGGTAATTGCAAGGGAAGTAAATTAATAAATATCTACGGTGTTCCGGTAAGACCAGCGCCTGCTCCCTATGAACGCGATGGTACGACGGTACGAAACTTTCACACTTCACCATCGTACTGTCGTGCTTCGCCATCGTACTGTCCCGCTTCACCATCTTTTCTCTATATAATATGAACCTACTTTGATTAAAATTTTAATGTATAGTATTGTCTACTCTGTCCAATTATCGCATAATTGGGAACGCGGGTATTATTGAAATGAATATCACCCGGCAGCTGTTATTCAAACGAAAATCACCCGGATGTTATTCGAATGAAAATCACCCGGCAGAGTGTCATTCAAATGAATATCATCTGGCAGGATGGTAATAAAAAATATTACACCTTAATACACCTTGTCTAAACATGTGGTTTTCCAAAATAATCTCCGTTGGTCTATGACTGTTTTACATTGTTAACTTGAGGTATAATAAAATGAGTATCAACCGGCATGATGTTATTTGTAAACAAACTATCACAGTTTTCAAAAATTACCTCTCTATGGAAAAATAAATAATGTTTTTGTATGTAGTTGATTGTTTTGTGAGGAAATGTTGTTTAATCAGCTCTTATATTTCACCACGAAACGTTAAAAATATTTATTGTCAGCTTAAAATAATAAAACAATACACTCTTGTTTAAATGTTGCTGATATCAAAGCTTTTGGGTAAACTTTATACAAAAGTGTTAGTAAGGTCTAGAATACAGTTGTTTGTTTTCGCTAACCCGACCGTACCACCAACTCTTAACGTTTTATTGAAAAACAAATGGATTTGTTTTGTAAATCTACGTTTAAAGTAAACCCAAAGCATGTAAATTTCACGTTTGTAAAATCAATTTTGGTTATTTGGCGGACTAAGAATCAATTTCAAGTCTTTCTACCTTTAAAAAATTAAGTTCTATCTCTAGTGCATATTTTCAGTGCCAAGGTAACAAGCTTGTATGTTGTGATAAAATATAATTGAAATATAAGCTAGAAGTTCAATTTTTACATTATTACTGCTTAAGGCCACTTCCACCCAATCACTGAAATTTATTTATGTGCTGTGTTAGCAAATAGCAGTGGTTCCGCATAATTGCCCGACCCTGCCTGATATAATGTCCTGGGGGCATTAAACACTTAAACTTCCCTGAAAGTAAATGTAATTTTAGATTGAACAGATTAATACGTATCAGTATATTTCATGACAACATATTTCTTACTTAATAGTAAGAAGACTTATTTGTATTACCCCGCTCAGAATTGTCAGTATAAATCTTGTTCCGCAACATCTCAGCTAAACATATCTTGTCCTAGATGAAATGAACAATAACTTACCGCCCGACTTTCTGACGTTTCATTAGTGAACTTAGCTATCTATGCAAATATTTCTTTCATTAGATAAATGTCTACTTTGCCTAGGACCAATTGGTATCAATTTTAAGGAAACTCTACGAGATATATTGCATAACTTCGAAATGAATTGACCAAATTCTTTAACCAACGTGTTTAGAATACTGCAAATATTGTTCAAGTAAAAATTAAAATGCCCAAAGTTAAATACGTTTCGTTGAATTTTTGAAAATTAACACTGTAGATTCATAAAGACAGAATAATTTTCTAAACGGACATCGTATGCACGTTATTTTTTTTTTGTACATTTTATAAAATTACACGATTTCAGCATGAAATATTTTAAAATTTACCCACCGCTTTGTACTAGCTTTGACTGTATTGAAATAGTCTAGACGTCCCTCGTAACAATCGCCAATCGCTTCGTTTTTCAATCGAATGCACGGTGCTAATACGCGGTAAGTATATATTTGTCTAAGTAGTTTCGACTAGAATTGACTTTCTATACTTTTTGTACCCAGTATATGCTCTGTAAAACAATATTCTAACAAGACAAATAACAATTGCCCATATTTCAAACATTACGGTTACTTTGTTTTATGAATACCTGGCATCAAAGACACACTCGAATATAAAATGCTTCCTTATGTCATTATTCATGCAAAACGTCAGAATTTCACATGGAAATAGCTAGACAAGTATAGTTCAGATTAGTCAGTTCCGATCATTATTAGTTATCACGTAGACAACATTTATAGAGCCATAACATACATATATTCGCAAAATATTACTTCCTTCAAGGTTGTCAGATGAATTTATTGGTGAAGATATATGGTACATAGAAAAGACAAACCATTCTATAGGTAAAACTGTATATGCATGTCATCAAAGTATGTCTGAGACGTCAGAGTAAATAAAAATATTGTCCCTTCATTGAGACTTATTCCTGTTTTTGAGATACAAGTTATGAATACTTGAGAATCACAAATACTAGTTTTAGAAGGTTACTTCTCATTCTTTTCTTGTCTGTGAAATATACTTTATGCATTTTCTATTCGCAAATGTTTTTGTACTTCAGTTTCCATGTTGCTGCACCTTGCACAATACATTTCTTTCTCGTCTTCGCCGAACATGTAACCTCAATCAGCATAGACTACAATAACATGAACATAAATGCCATTAAGTCTATTTGGTGTCGGCAGTAAAGACAAACAAATCACATTATTATCAAAATCGAGCCCATTTTATTTTGTTAATAACTCAGATGTAAAAGCGTCAGATATGGACTTGCATCTAATTAAGAAGCAAAAGTATATGGTAAAGAAGACGATTTCAGTTTTGGAATTGTCAATTTCCCCCGCTTTGAAGGAAATGTCTCTCAAGCAACATCATACTGGGTGTCTATATATTACAATTTGTTCGGTTGACAAGTTTGCCTGAAGTGTAAAAATATTAACTAAAAAAGAACAGAAAAAATGTTACTAAAGGGGCTCTACTATCTCACTAAATTTGACCAATTTCTCGCAACTGCGGAAGTATCTCACTAAATTTGACCAACAACACAAATCTTGAAGCAGCAATTTCTCAATCTTTGTCTTACACACCTCCTATATTAAAGTGATGTGGTGTATGAAGTATGGTAAATTAGTAATTTAATCAACTGAAATGTATCAAGATGATACAATGCAAAACTTGTTAAGCACAGTGCATGTTTGGTGGCTGGTGACCGACTCGTTTAGTTAGTCGCCACGATTTGATGGTGATATTACTACTCAAAAGTAAGGCTCTGATAATTCTTCGTATCGAATGAAGCAATTTGTTTTGTCTTGCAACTTACCTATTCGTGTCATTAATTATGTTCTTAATGGTGTTTTTTTAGACAAAGTAATGAATACTTTGGTGTATTGATACCTTATATTGACCCTATTCGTTTATTTCGTTTATTGTACGTTACACAACATGGTAATTTGTAACTAACAGAGCTTATGTAGCTAACCGTTCCGATATATGAAGCCTTCTACTATATATTTCCTTTACAATTTATATAAGCGGCTGTCCTACTTTGCAGTGTGTGTGTATGACTGTGCTCGGTGGATTCTATTCATGCCTTGTAGCTGCATTCTGTTTCCGAAATGCCATTAAGTAAACAAGTAGTTGTTATATTTTCTGGTCATTTGGCATCATGGACTCCATTCTCTATTTTGTAACAGAATTGCGCTAATTACGGTGCAAGGGGACATGAGGGGTGATGCAGTTTCCATAACCTCAGTATTTGCATTCTATGCATAAGGAAACTATCATTTGCCTTTCATATTTTGAATGTTGTACGGTATAAAATAAAATCTTGGAAATATAAAATGCAACGAAGTAAAATAAAAGTAGGCTTGTTTTGACAGATTTTATTTATGAGAAGTAATGGAAAGCGCAATTTTGGAAATAAGATGAAAAACCTTTGTGAGTCATCCTGGGATATATATATATATATCATCACGAAAAAATAAAATCAAAACTAGTTTCAACGCATAAAGTGCTTAAAAGGTAGAATCACTTGCCCACAATTTTGGTGGTTCTCAACCTGCCCGACCATCATGTAAGGAAAGATCCTTTAGAAGCAAAGAACGCAAGCAAGCAACGCAGACTCGGTTTGATTGAGCTTGTTTATGAGGGGTAATGAAAAGTGCAATATCCCTTACGCCCCGCCCCACCTCCCCAGGCACTGGTTTAAGCGGAATTGTATTGTTAAAATGAATGTACTCCATGATTATAAATAACCCAAAAATATAACAACACAAAGTCCAAGTACGGGGAGACTATTTACAGCCGCCACACTGCACTTAAAGACTAGTGTTGTGATAAAATCTGTGAAAAGATTCCTTTGAAGCACAGACCGCAACAAAGAAACGAAATAGTAGACCCTGTTCATAAAAGGTAATGAAATGTGCAACACCCGTCACTCACTAGGAAAGGGCTCTTAATAAGCAGAATCCTATTATTGCAAAGACGAATGTAACAATACTGAGTCCATCCGGCTGGCTTGCGAAAGTCCCAAGTCATGCCTGAAAAAAAAATCTGAGGTGGCTGTTCACAATATGCTGGAAAGTCCATACGCTCAAACTTTGTTGACATGACACACCGATACTATCGGAAAAGAGAAATATATTCTAACAAGATAGATTAAATTAAATCAGGCAAATTTCGGTTTGTCAGTCCTAATGATACATAAATGCCTTATTTAGTCTTTTCCACGATGAATACTTTTTCGCTACTGAGAAGGCGTTTTTGAAATTAACTACCAGGCTGCGTAGCTGATGGCTTTTTTTCGGGAGACAAGTGCTAAATACTTTTTTCGTGAGCGTTTTGTCACAGTCGAATATTCAATGGGTTTAAACAACTATTCATTCAGCTTTGACAACAACACTCATACTAACAATGTACAGATAGAATAGACAAATCTACAGACTATGAAAAAATGCATTGAAATATATATAATAAACTGGTATAATTATTCTAAAACACTAACATGTACAAGTAGTGTAGTATTTAACATTTAAGGTAGTTAGTCACATTTGACCAAAATTTTATGACACTTCACAGTTTTCATATATTCTGTTAGAGATTTATTTAATGAACAAAAGGACCCATTACATAGAGTTAGCTCCCAACTGGAAATGTATATTTCATTACTTTTCTTGAAAATTTCTAATTACCTCCCTTTAACATAAAAGTATTTTAACAGTGCACTTTTTCTCTCTTTTTTTTTTTTTCGATATAAATTTTAGTTTTAAATTTGCATTTGATAAATATTACAATTTTTCAACAACCTGATACTGAAGGGAAGTTTTAAACAAGTAATAATAATTATATAAACTTGCAATTCTAATGATTTATTGCAAAATATATACTTGTCAATGCAAGTTTTCGACAAATGTAATACGACTATGCTTATATTCATATTATTAATTAGGACAGGAAAATCAAATAAAAACATACTTACAGTGAAAATCCATCATGTATTTAGATCTCAGTGATCAAACGAAAGTGTAAATGATTAATTGTTAAAGTTTTGAACACATCTATTAGTTGACCAAAGTCTGATAACTACTTTTAACCTGGTCACATAAAGTTTCAAAACATGTCTTATGGGAGGCTGCGTTTTTAGAACGTGGCTTTCCCTGTTGGATATTCATCCTTGTTTTAAACCAGACTGTCTTTTATACCAAACTGTCTTTGGCTTAAATCACAAAATGGTGGTGCAAACGTAATGGCCACGAGCTACATTAGAGACGTCACACGCCTAATTAGGAATTTACACTTTAAACAAACAATATTGACTGATGCTCTATTAACGAAACGAAATTGAAAAATAAATATTCAACAATTGGAATTATATGACAAGTGTCTATGTGACATGGTTTTAGATTTACCTGTTTGTAATTTTTATGTTTTAATAAAGTTACGTCCAATTGTTGTCAAATAGGTTTTTAGACTCATTCTTACCTTCTAAATAAAGAAGATCAACCTAAATATGTACCATGTCAAGCACCACTGACTATTAAACATTATTATAATTGATACCACGAAGTTCAAACTCAATAGTTTCTATCGGTATTATATCCTTTCCACACGAGACAGGCATCTATCATAAAATCTGTACATTAAACTTTTATTTACATCTTTTGCGATATTGTTATGTTTACAAGAGATAATTTGATACTGTATATATTTTTTACATCAACGTTTTTCGGCGACGCCGTCTAAATTCGTTTTCGTTACCTATGCCACGTGACTTCAGTTTGCAAATCAAACTACTTGATAACGCATTATAGATAATTTATCAAAATGGAAGATTTATGCAACACTCGGCCTGATTGGACGAGAATGTCAATTTCTTTCACTCTGTTGATTGTGCTACGCTGAGTGAAATGTAGACAAAGCGTTTATCCTAAACGACGCTGTTCACAGTTTTAAAGCTAACTTTGGCTCAGTATATTTAGCAAGAATATTGATATATCTCAAAATAATAAGTAAGTTTAATAAATATGATAAAAACCTGTTCAAATACCAACACATATCAAATTAAAGAAAGAGCTGAATACGGTCTGCGTATCACATGAATAAGGGTGTGATAAGAGTCTTTTATGTAGAGAAGTGCTTTTTAAAAGATTTCTTTGTTACAGTTGTCGTCTGTGTATGAAAAGGTTTCTTGCTTTTGTGACTTATTCAGATTGCATATTAAAATGAATACTTGTTTGCTTTGATATATTTGTTATAAATTATTTAACTGATTTATTATATATGAATATTTTTCTTTAGTATGGTATGCAAATATTGAACTCAGTTGAAATCTGTTTTATTATATATATGCTATATAAATGACTGAATCTCATTACACTGAAGTGAAGGTACGCTGCATACAGTTTATCTATGTGATATGACTGCGGTCAAACTTTGCTTATGAAACAGAAATATTGAAATAATTACAATTGTATGTTTTGCTTGACCTTCACTTTTTTGTGACGTAATTGTCCAGCGAATATGCTATTTGTTAAAGCGGGATCAGTTGGCCTATTCTAGAAATAAATAAAAATAATAAATAAAAAAATCCTTTAATTGATTTTTTCTCATGTATTCTAATCAAACTTGATTTGTAGCATCTTTATTAGGCCCGCAGCCAACTTTGTTCAGCTGGGACATTTGACCCCTTTTAGCCCGCTAGAGCTAAAACTAGAAATGCCTTTATACAGCGTCTCATGAACAGCTTGGTGGATCTTTGTCATACTTGGTCTGGAGCATCATTATAAGGTCCTCTTCCAAATTTATTTATATAGGAACTTGGGCCCTATTAAGGACCACTATAGCTAAAAGTAGATATGCCTTTCTTCGCATTAACCACTAAAATGTAATGGATTTTTATCAAACTCGATGTGCAACAATATCGTAAGATCTCCTGCTATTTTGTTACAAATTGGGATAGGGACCAATTTAGCTAAAAATATAAACACGTTTAATGACCTCTTCTCATGAACCGCTTCATGAATCATCAAACTACTGCTGTAATTATTCGTCTAAGGATAAATGAAACAAAATTGCAACCCTACGAAACCTTTGCGAAAAATTAAAAGAGAACCATTTAAATTGTTAAAGTGCGGTGTTTAGTTTTGCAATTTGAAAAATGTTAGATGAAAGATGAATGTTAGATGAAAAATTCATAAACTTCTTTCCTTATTACAATTCGCCGACCATCATTTTTAAAGATATTTCTTGTTAGAAATGGTTTCAAATATAACTTTTTCTCGGTGATATGTGAATCGCCGTAAATTCCAGCTCTCACACTCACCCCAGCTGTTATCGTGTTTTATTAAAACATAAGTCATTAAATATTGTGTTAAATGTTTATTGAACTCGGTCGATATGTTGCAGGACCAAGTGCGGAGTTCCGAAAGGTGTTGTAAAATAGTTATGAAGAAAACACATGAAATAAAAGAACCTAAAACAGAAAGACCGTTTTAAAAAAAAAAACACTAATAAAACACATTTTCAGCAAGGGCAGCATCATATTCCAAATCATATAATGTCAAAAGGTAAGAAATGACTGATAAGATACTGCTTTGATTCATTTGGTTAGTTAACATATTACAATGTTTTTCAGTGCTGTTTTCAGAATTGATTGAAATTACGGACTACAGAGTAAGTTAAGAACAAAGAATGCTTTAGATTCTAGCATTTTCGTTTTTTATATTTTCTCTTATAAAATAAATCATGTCAGTGATAGATGTATTTATTGCAACAAGATCCATTTGTTGCTGATGTGTAAAACACGAACGTTCCGCGATGAATTTTATAACACCACAAACAATGCAAGTAATTTTACAAATGTGAAGATGATAATTATGTTTTGTGTAGTCTCTGTTTTGGTAGAAACTCTCGTTTACTGCAATGTATTGTGGGGGAGTGAGGGGGGGGGGGGCCGTTATTTGCTGATTTTGTCAGGATGGCAGGTTCGTTATCCTTTAGAACTGGTGTATTACTGACCAGTTACTAACCCGTTATGTACCTATTACTGACGAGCTAACCCGTAACTAACCTATTACTAACTAGTTATCACATTATAAACTTATAAACAACGCATAACTTACATGTTACTGACTCATTACGAACTAGTTAACCCATTTCTTATCTGTTACAAACGTTTTAGTAATCTACAACTAAGTAGCGATTTGGGGGAGACTGCATGCGTTTTTGGAACGTGATATTCCACGTTGGATATTTATCCTTGTTTTTAGTAATCTGTAACTAACTAGCTAATCCATTACTAACCTATTAATCCAGGTCTAACCTTTTACTAACCAATTACATGTACTTACATATTTCTAACTAGCTAACACATTAATTACCTATGGCTAACACAACTAACTCATTACTTACCTTTTACTTGTCCATTATTAACTGTTACATTTTTCTAATGACTAAATAACTACCTTATCCATTACCAACGTATAACTACCCTATTGCTAACTCATTACTTACCTATTACTGACCAATAAGTAACCAATTACTACCTATTATTTACTGTTTCTACACTGTTACCTACCTGTTATGTAGAAGCAAACCCATTACTGACCTATGTGTCACATATTTCAAGCCTATAACTTATCCTGTATTAACCTATTACTAGCTAGCTAACCAAAAATAAACCTATAATCAACCTAATATTAACCCATTACTAGCTTGTTACTAACCTAGTAATAACAAGCTTACCTATTATAATCTATTGCTAATTCATTATTAACCTATGACTAACTTATTAGGAACCCGTTACTAACGTATTACTAACCAATTGCAGTGTATTAACCTGTTACTAGCTAGCTAACCAAAAGTTAACCTATAATTAACATAATACTAACCCATTACTACCTTGTTACTAACCTAGTAATAACAAGCGTACCTAATCTAATCTATTGCTAATTCATTATTAACCTATGACTAACTTATTAGGAACCCGTTACTAACGTATTATTAACCAATTGCAATGTATTAACCTATTACTAGCTAGCTAACCAAAAATTAACCTATAATTAACATAATACTAACCCATTACTAGCTTGTTACTAACCTAGTAATAACAAGCTTATCTATTATAATCTATTGCTAATTAATTATTAACATATGACTAACTTATTAGGAACCCTTTACTAACGTATTACTAACCAATTGCAATGTATTAACATGTTACTAGCTAGCTAACCAAACGTTAACCTATAATTGGCCTAATACTAACCCATTACTAGCTTGTTACTAAACTAGTAATAACAAGCTTACCTATTATAATCTATTGCTAATTCATTATTAACATATGACTAACTTATTAGGAACCCGTTACTAACGTATTACTAACCAATTGCAATGTATTAACCTGTTACTAGCTAGCTAACCAAAAGGTTATCTATAATTAACCCATTACTAGCTGGCTACTAACCTAGTAATAACAAGCTTACCTATTCTAATATACAGGTATTGCTAATTCATAATTAACCTACGACTAACTTATTAGGAACTCGCTACTAACGTATTACTAACCAGTTACAATGTAGTAACGTGTTTACTAGCCTATTACAAACAAGCTTTATTAGTATGGAATATAGTTTTGGTGACGTCTGTCCGGAGTCATATATATACCATTGTTTGGAGTATTTGAATCAAACATGTTAAAAATATTATCTGCGAAAGGGAAATGCCACCATGCATGTTTAAGTCAGATTGCCTGAGGAGGACAAGATAATTGGCCCTATGTACTTGAATAAAATTACATTTTGTCCGTGCAGAGTCATATCTCAAGTCTGTAGGATAATATTGTGACCAAGAGTAGTACATATTTAGCTTTCTCGGAGACTGATGCATTTTGTGCGTTCTGGTCACTTGAGTGAAGCCCAAAGTAATTGTTGCTTAAAAACAGAATGGTTTATATGCAGTAATTCAGAAAGGAATAACGTAATGGAAACAAGCGCTTGCATTGAGGTCATGGTGCTACATGTATATGCCTTTTTGGTTGCTTGGTTCGACATCAAGATCATTGTTACTAGAAGTAGAAAACTGTTTTTCTCACAATAATTTTATTTATGAATGAGGTAAGTAAACACAACCTAGCAACTAGGTAGCTTTCATAGATAACAACAGGTTAGTAAGGGGTTAGCTAGTTAGAAATAGGTTAGTAATGTGTTAGTAATATGATACCAACGGGTAACGTGGTTAGTAAAATATTAGTAATTTGTTTAAAAGAATAAGTAAGTAGTGCGTTAGTAATGGGTCAGTTAGTTAGTAATAGGTTAGTGTTATCAGCTACTTTGTAAGTAATGGTTAGTAATATTTATTATGTTAGTAGAAGATTAACCATGGGTAAGCTTATTACTGATAGATTTGTAATATATCAATAACTGGTTTGCTATATGTTAGTAATCGGTTAGCTAGTTACTAATATGTTTATACGTAATAGGTCAGTAACATGTTAGTTATATGTTAAGAATATGTTACTAATGCGTTAGTTAGGTTGTAACATGTTCGAAATTGGTAAGGTGCTTGGTAACAGATTATTAATATGTTTATAATAGGCTGGTGACAGATTTGATTGCTAGTTATAGTTTTGAAATAGATAAGTATTGAGCTACTAATAGGTTAGCTGGGTAATGACAGGTTAGTAATAGGAACAATTGGATGTTGTTTTTTTTTTTGCATGAATAATTATTACACAAGAATTAAAGATTTTACAATGTGTCTACATCGTAGGCTTTCTTGGTCATTCTGCATTCATATCTTCGTAGCAGTAGGTATGTAAATAAACTGATTTCTATTCCTTGAAATGAGATATTATCATGTCCTTAAAATTCAAATGATTTGGAAAAGGGCTCATATAGGTTGATATCCTATGTCTTGTAATTTGATAAATAAGATGCGACAGTGTCCCGCTAAGACCAACTGTATACAGTCAATAAATTTAGCAACGCAACACACATTCAAATTTTTGCTGGTTTTGTAAGATTATTTTGACATTCATTGATAATTATTTATTTAATTCGATGTAATATCATGGATTTCCTCAGAAGGGTTATTTTGATTATAAATTGGGTAACTAATTTGCTAAATTCTACTACGTAAATTCAGACTTGGTTTTAAACTTTTAACAGTAATTTTACGACACGAGAAGGTATTTAGATATTCATTAATGTCTCAGTTCGCAATAAAATCCAAAAAGCAAATGAGAGAAGCAAGACTTCTGTGATTCTGAACTGGCTCTTCTCCGAAAGAAACTAATCAAGTTTTCTTAATCGCACTTGAATTTTTGCCAAATTCTTTAAAATCGCAGGCAATAATGCTAGTAATTTTGGCAAGCTTTTGGAAAAAAATAGAAAATGTAATAACTTATACAATTTACGCAAGTTTTAATATCTTATCCATAGTTGAAATTATAACTATGGCGGTAAGAAGCAGTCAGTATGCGTTTGTGTTGTTATTATTCTGAAATCAGCTAAATAACATGGGAAACATCACGTTATTTCCGATGTATTTCAGAGTGGTTACTACGTTAGCTGTATTTCAATGATATAATGAATATCTGAAGTATTGAATTAAAGTTCCATAAAGGAAAACAGATGAAACAGTTTTCCAAATGTCCAAATAGATGTTATGCATTTGGCGTTGCCTGTCCGTCTTTGTCTATCCGAACCCATCTCTATGGCATGGTTTGGAGTATTTGGTAAAAACGTGGTAGAAATGTTAACTGCTGTAGGGAAATGTTACCCTGCAAGTTTCAGTCAGACTTCCAGTATTAGACACGGGCCTTTCTACATGTATATATATTACATAGGAAGTGTTTTTATTCCATTTTCTGTCCGTCCGGTGTCATATCTCAGACAAAGTTTGCAGGATTTAACCAAAACATGGAAGAAATGTTAACTTCAAGTTTCATTTAGATTGGTTAAGAAAGACAAGATTTATGGCCATTTGTAATAATATATATATTAGATATATAGTGTTTTATCTGATTTTTTGGCCCATCCAGAGTCATGTCTCAAATTGGGTTAATGTAGGGATAATACACGTTTTTTTGTGTATTAACGTCTGCAGAAGCCCGCGGGATTGTTTGTGACCGAGACCGAAGGAAGTATTTTCGCTATTCTTGCATAAAAAAAACATTACACGACGACTAAATGCATTGTTTTCATATGTGATGACTTGACGATTCCGGTACATTTTTTATTTACCATTCTTGTTGTTCTTGGAAACGGTAAACATGTTTTAAATATCCATAACCGGGGCACACCAAACAACAACACTACTAAAAGCGTGATTTGAAGGTTTTTGAGCATCTTATTTTTATTTTTAGTTATTACAAACGTTACATTACACATAATTTTGCATATAACTTAAAAATTTGATAAACAGGAACACAATTATTTTAAGAATAACAACTTTACATTCGAATTATTTTGAGTACGAACAAACAGAGTACGGATGAGTACGAAGCTAGTGACTAGCTTTCGAGGTTTATTATATGAATTCTGCGAACAATCAGGTAAAAACAAACAGACTGATACTAACAAAAATCATTAATATAATACCTAAAAACGGGCAATAGCACAAGTTACACGCGATACTTATTTATTCACAGTTATTTACAATAACTGAACAGACGCTTTGTAAAGGGAGTAAACTCTAAGAGAAGCTAGAGCGTACATTGATGGGGGCAGTACGTTTGGGGTTGGAAACTAATACAGCTAAGCATACTATGGATTACATTGTATCTATAATGCTACAAGAAGAGGTTATTATGGAAGAAACAAGATGCAGATGCCAAATATCAGTCTGCTCAGAAATACATACATACGTCCCTGGCAAAGCATTTCAAAAATAAAAATCATGTATTAACAGCACGTGAATTGCCTTGTTTGCACACGATTTTTCTCCCGTTTATACATGGGCGGATCCAGTGAAAAAAGTAGTTTTTTTATGCAAGAATGGATTTTAATAAAACATGTTGGAAAAGTTAACTACTATACAGACAAGTTTATGTTGGATAGTTTTAGGAAGACAAGATCTACGTCTCTTTGGACATAAATATATTGTCCATTTTCTGTCCTTCCAGAGTTATATCTTAGACATGGCATGAAGGATTTTAATAAATCATTGTATAATTTATTTGATTATGAGAATCTGAACTTGAGTTTCGAGAAAATTTTGCGGTAGAAAGCTGCAATATATGATTCTGATACAAATATCAAAAAGAAATCTAAAATTCACCGTAGGGAAAACGTAGGAAAAAAAATTACCTTTTTCTAGTTTTCAGGGGAGATAATTCATAAAAACCCAAAATCATCAGGGGAGGTAATCTAAAGGAAATTTTTGAGAACTTCTGTCACTATATAACTTGTCAATATGCACCATATTTCTTTTGTTTGGCATTTTCAAAGTTGTATGTACAATTTTGGTGAAATTGAGGCCTATTACGGGTAGTCATCCTTAATTGCATTCTTGGGTTTGGCTTTTGGATAATGTGATCATAGTACATATGTAGTTTTCTTTGAAACTGATAAAATGTATGCGTTTTTATGCCCCACTTTGGAGGGGGCATATAAGTTTGCCCTTGTCCGTCCGTCCGTCCGTCTGTCCTTCCGAGAATGTTGTGTCGGGCCTAGCTCCAAAAGTATTTGACGTAGAGTCACAAAACTTTACAGGAATGCTGGTCAGCATGTGTAGTTGTGCACCTTGGATTTTGTGTCCGGATTCATTCAGTCGTGTAGGAGTTATGGCTCCTGACTTAGTTAAAAATTGGTCATTTTAATGTTGTATCGCACTCACCAAAGTTTACAGGAATGTGGTGCACCTGGGGCTTCGCGTCCGGATTCATTCAGTCGTGTAGGAGTTATGACCCCTGACTTAGCTAAAAATTGGTCATTTTAATGTTGTGTCGCGCGTAGCTCCAAAAGTATTTGACCTAGAGTCACCAAAGTTTACAGGAATGTTGGTCAGCATGTGCAGTTGTGCACCTGGGGTTTCCCATCCGGATTCATTCAGTATTGTAGGAGTTATGGCCCCTGACCTAGGAAAAAAAATTTGTGTCCTTTGTCATGTAGTGGGGGCATCTGTGTCCCATTGGCACATTTCTAGTTAGCACTGTTTTTGTCTTTGTTTACATAAATACATAGAGGATATTTGTTTGTTTTGAGTAAATATGGAATATATCTCACTGAGAAGTGAGAAAATTTCAAATATTTTCACGAGCGCGTAGCGCGAGTGAAAATGTGAAAATTTTCTCACTTCGGGGTGAGATATATTCCATATTCACGAAAAACTTTTCTTTTTATTTTATGCTCAATTACGTTGAGATGTGCATTTTACAGCTATTTTAATCTCAGCGCGGGAAACAGACGCGCGTAAACAGACATGACGTCAGACGTACTGTGACGTTATAAAGACGCATACAACATAAAGTTCCATTTTATTTCATTTGTTGCTGCATAACGTTATGAAATTATCTTTAAGTAAAATAATTTGAATCGAGAAATATACTATAAAGAACAAAGTGCGACTACAATTTTCATCCTGTTTTAAGCAAATAATTTAAAATTCATACACAATGTTTGAGAGGGCGGAGCTATATCTCTCACAGTGTGAAAATATAGATTTCATATTTTCACAGTGTGAGTGATGAGATATGAAAATATTTAACTGATAGAATACAGTATTTCATTAGTTAGCATAAGATAATATAAAGTATGTGTTAATATTTTCAAATATGAATTTGAATTTCATACAACTTTAAAGTTGCCAAACATAATACACTCGAAAAATGTAAACGCGTTTCTTCACTTTTCAGGCGTTACTCAAATGAAAGAAATGATACTCAGTTTACTATATTTGATAGAATTTTCAGGCTTAGCCAAGTTCTTTGCTTGCAAGTGATCTTTTTGATTCAGAATTTGTCCTGGACGTGTGCATGTCTATCCGTGCACGTGGGCAGGTCTGACTAGAATAATTGCGAGAAATTTTAATTATTGATACAGGTCAGTTCGAATTATACATACACAAGGCAAACAAGAGTTGGCGTGTAAGAAATACAGATGTCATGCCCGTATTGATGACAAACATATTTACCGGTGAGTAGCTAGCTATTACAAATATCGAAATTATTATTATAATAGAAAGCAGTCTGGACGATTTTAAAACAATGGAATATGTAGGTAAGTCAGTTATATTTTAGGAATACATCTGTTTGGTGTTTTCAGATCAAAACCGTTCTCGTTACGACTGCTCAGTTGAATAATAAGTATTATATACTTACATAAATTTTGTAAAAATATATCTTGTATTGCACAAGTAACAGAACATGTAGAAATGAAATTCCGTATTGCAAAAAAACATTAAACGACTTTTTATGAACTGCTTAACGGATAATCACCAGGCCTCTTCTATGGTATCCTTATATGGACCTGTCTCACATTTGTTCGAACGTTTCTGCTTTGTCGCTTTTTGAGGCTGCCACAGTAAAAAACGGAACCCTTTAAATAGCAAGTAGCTTTTAAAAGCAAGTTCAAAATGTCACGGTTTCCTCAGGTGAGCGGCGAGTTAGGCACATGTGGGCCTCTTGCTACTTTTAATAAAATTGACACTGTTTCAAGTTTCTTATATCTTCGTAGCTTGTACGTTATTGATAGTTATTCTTTTTGAAATAAAGTCTCGAAACGCTATGGTCCCACATAGCTGACGGGCTTGAACGGCTTGAACGGCTTTCAGTTCCTTCAGCTGTATTTACAGGTATTCGTTTCAGAGGAAGTATTCAATATTTGTCTCAGAGGAGTTTTCAGTATTTTGTCTCAGAGGAGTATTCAATATTTGTCTCAGAGGAGTTTTCAGTATTTGTCTCAGAGTAGTATTCAGTATTTGTCTCAGAGGAGTTTTCAGTATTTGTCTCAGAGTAGTATTCAGTATTTGTCTCAGAGGAGTTTTCAGTATTTTGTCTCAGAGTAGTATTCAGTATTTGTCTCAAAGGAGTTTTCAGTATTTGTCTCAGAGTAGTATTCAGTATTTGTCTCAGAGGAGTTTTCAGTATTTGTCTCAGAGGAGTATTCAGTATTTGTCTCAGAGTAGTATTCAGTATTTGTCTCAGAGGAGTATTCAGTATTTGTCTCAGAGTAGTATTCAGTATTTGTCTCAGAATAGTATTCAGTATTTTGTCTCAGAGGAGTATTCAGTATTTGTCTCAGATGGGTATTCAGTCATATTTTGCTAAGAAAAATAAAAGGTGGGTGTTTGCAATAAAAGTTTTTGCACGCCTCGGCCGATTCGGACTTGCAGCATCCCACATCGAGCTACTGACATAATAACCTTATTATTCAAAACAGAAATATAATATTCCCCAAAGAATTTATCATTTCTATGACACTGAAAATGTTTACAGAAACTATTACATCGTGTCGAACTACTTAAGAGAAGATGCAATTATCCAAAGATGAGAAGCCTAATAGTGGTACTTTCACTGGAAGTAATTTATTACACCCTCTTAACCCAAATTAATCTTGTATGGATAGCAACGTGATCAAAAAGAGCAGTCAACTGACGTTGACCGATAATCATACACGGTAAAAGTTCTTAGATTAACTGGAAAACCAAGTATGCTGCAATGCGACTGCTCTTTTTTTCAAGAAATCATTTTCGATGGTAGCTTCTGTTAAATACCTTTTGCGGAATAAGTGTATCTGCTTTTATGTAACTATGTGATCAAACCAGCCCTATTTACTCCGGGTAATTTATTATAATTTCGATTTGCAATAGCGACAAAAATGTGATCAGTAATGATAAGGAACTGAAACGAACCTAACACGGATTTTCCTATTCAATGGGTGTATTTTGTTATTTCAGCTGGTGGAGAAAATAACGAGAACTTTATAGCTTACTGGCTGTAATGGTCCTTCAAGGAAGGCATATCAGACAAAAAACTTATATACCTATCATTAAGATACATTTGAAATAGTGGGGTTACATGTCAATAAAAATAAACGGGAAGACTATGGAATGCCACGTGGGCACAGACCTTCCATTAGCCAGCTGGATGACCTCCTCTCATGAAGAATTCAAAGTCCCGAGCGAGGCTCGAACCCATATCGATGAAGGGTAAGTAATTTGAAGACAGCCACCTTAAGTATTTAGCCACGGACAGATATGACGTATATAGCGGTACGTACAGAAAGCGTAATTAGTAATAGTTAAAGGACTGATGGCATTTGGTGCAATCAAGGGTTTTCCTGCGAAGATATTAAACGAGGTCTCTGACCGAGATTAATATTTTCGCAGGAAAACCCGAGATTTAACCCAACGCAATATTTGAATGATGCACGTGTGTCTGTCCGTTAATTGTTTAACCGCATGAAAACAATATTTCATTTTTATCAAAAATGATATAGACTTTTCCTAAACAAGAGTTCCCTATAGGTAGTCCTAAAGGTCATATGACCTTTTGTTTGAGTGCAAAAAACTATGCCGATATATATCGCCATACTTTTCCTATACAGCTCCATGGGGAAAACTATAGTGTAATATGTCATTAGTTTTTTTCTGTTATCGGTATAGTTCCTGACTGTGAAGAATGTTACTATGTACCGGTATATTACCAAGTATATCGCAATGAAGAGATCAAAGGAAAATAATCACACAATGCGATAAGAATATAGATGTCGCCTTGAAATGCAAAGACTTTGGCTCTAGTGAGGAAACACTCGATATATAAAATAACTCAATACAATATCTTTAACACATCATTAGTTGCATGGTTTAAATTAGAATAAGACATATAATTTTTATATCAAATAAATTAATGCATTATTGGTTGGTTCTGTTTGTACAATTCTGACCAGCTTTTCCGTTTTTCATATCGTCTAATAGTTAAATCATCTCAGCGCATCCCGTAGAGGATGCTACTGTGAAAGCATATCGGTTTTGCATGAGTAGCTCTTCCACACAATAAAGATACCATAGACATCTTTAAGCTTTAAAGCACTAAGGAAGATTCAACAGCCAACGCTAAAGACCATTTACTGAAAACTGTAATCTGACTGTTCTGACAACAAGGATTTATCATTGTCAGCCACGTCTACCTCTAACAGTGAAACTAACACAGAAGACCAAGATTCATTCATACATCCAACGATTAGCAAGAACAAAACTGGAAACAAACTTTTGAATTTTTTGAATTATCTTATGTCTAGTACAGCATCATTAATAAATGAAAACAGATACAAATGATCTATTATTACGACCTTTTGTTCATGACAAAATATTCGAAAAACAAAAAGAAATGCCTACCTTAAAACACAATTCCTGGCTCAAGCAGTGGCAAAACAGGCTAGCATTTAATGTTTTCAGAATGTCAAAGATGCGGTTTTACATACAAAATATATTTAAAAGAAGATCCCGTGCTTTTTAAGAATGCAATAAGCTATTAAAACATACAGTGTAATTAAGATACAAATCAAAAATTCGAGTAAAGATTACCTTTGAGTCAAACCCTATATTAGTTAATAGGCTAAATATTTATATGACAAAACTTTTGAAATATTTTTTTTTCCATTTACATAGAATTTACGCTAGTACAACAATGAAACTCTTTAAAATGGTCACGAAAACACTAGTGAAATATCTATCTTAACGATAGATACCTTTCAGGATAAGACACGCTAAGCAGGCTAATCGTAGACTCAGAACGAAGAACTTACGACCCTCCTTACTATCAATTTAAATCTTCAGGCCGCTAGGCTGTCAACTTAGCAACATGTGACAAATGCCAGTCTATTTTACAGATTTTCTCAGAGATCTGATTCTAATATTTAAGACATAATAAGTTCCCAAACGTGGTTTATCGTAGAATAGCCCGAGTTTTGAGTTCTTATGCGTAAGAATATATCACGAAGGCCGTATGCCTGAGTGATATATTGTTTCGCATAAGAACGAAAACCTCGGGTTATTCTATGATAAATCACACTTGGGAACCTATTATTTCGATTCTAACACGACATACTAGTATCAAAAGTGTTAGAAAAAAATGGTAACGACTTTTTCGACCGAGCTACGCACCTGGATCGGATGACGTCATTGCACGCGAGTGGTTTATTGCAGAATATATGACATTTGACCTAGGATATAGACTGGCTTTATTCACCATTTTAAAAATAGAAATTGAAAAATATATAGCTAGTCTAAATATAACGGTATCAACTGAAAAATATTAATTGACATGAGCAGTTTGTCTTCGTGTGAACGGAATAACGGGTTATGAATAAATTCCAAGACGACGAGCAACAGTTGCAAACTGAATAATTTGATTAAACGCCTATTTTTATACAATGACATATTCAATGGCGTTGTACATAAAAAAAAAATAATAACAATATTAATAATGACAATAATAATAATAACAATAATAACAGCCTTATTTTAACAAACAGTCATGACCGCATCCCTCCCCCTAAGGTCAATTAAACAAACCTTGGAAATATAAATGTTGAAATGTGAAACACTTTACAAAAATTTAAAACCTATCACCTGCTGTTTTCACATAAACAGTTATCAAAATATTTAAAACAATGTCACGAAATCTCTGAAATACAGTGTCTCGAGACCTTTTTGAATGTGTCAAGTGATTTACTTTTGCGTAGTTCTTACGCCAGCTCATTCCAAAGTACAGAATTTTCTATTACTGAATGTTTTGCACTTGTTTTATGGAACAACATAACGACATTCAGAATTTTCTGACGATCTCAAACCTTGTCTACTAGGAATATACACATGTACTCTGTAAGCAATTCTGTTAAATACATAGGTGCTCTGCCGGTGTGAAAGCTATACATGAAAGAAAGTATCTTGAACTCAATTCTTGCTTTCACCGGCAACCAATGTAAGTGATACAATGCTTGTTTAGAACTTGTTTCAGTGGCTGCTTTTGTTAAATATTTTCGGATGTTCTTAATTCGTAGGTAATTCAACATGGCTGTACGACATTTGCGATTTACATGATCTTTAAAGTTCAAGGTTTCGTCAAGAAATACACCGAGATATCTAATTGTGCGTTCACGTTTGACATCATCACCAGCAATGTTAATGGAATTTGTAAAACATTTATTCATTTGAGGTCTGCTACCAAACATAATAAATTCAGTTTTGGAAGTGTTCATTTTCAGTTTGTTTCTATTCATCCAGTCATTGATTATAACTGCGCACCTTTCAAAGTCTCCGATCGCTTGTGATTCTACGGAAACAGATGTAGGACGAAAGCTTTTATTTGCTATATGATCATCAGCAAAACCGTAGACTGATATGGATTTTGGAATGACATCAAAGAGTTCCAGCATAGGTGATATTTAGCCACGGACCAAGGCAACTGCCTTGGGGCACATTGCATTCAAGATGGCGGTCTGGTGAATATACATTGTTGATATTAATCTTACAAGTACGAGGCCTTAAATTGGAGTCTACCCATTAAAGAGCTGTATCACAGAGGTCGTATTGTGCTTTAAGGACATCTAGAAGAATGTCGTGGCCGACAGTGTCAAATGCCGCATCACTTAATTATGTCAATCGCAATAAGGGCCGTGACTTCCTTTTTCTCCATACCACTTAGAAAATCATTGACCAATCGAAGCAGCGCAGATTCACAGGAGTGTTAATTTCCTATATGCAGACTGCTTCTTAGGCAAAATATTGTTTTGATTTACATGTTTGTTTAATCTGTAAAGAAAAACTTTCTCATTAAGTTTTGATAGAAATGATAAATTACTCACAGGACGATAATTGGAAAGCTCTAGTTCAAGACCTGCTTTTTTTAGCAAAGGTCTAACAACTGCTTGTTTGTATTTCACAGGGAAAACACCTTGTTGTAATGAGAGATTCACCAATTTATTGATACTAGAGAAAAGTTCACCTACATATGATTTAAGAATACGTGTTGGCAAAATATCTAACTCTGAAGACGTAATATTCAATTCATTGATGAGCTTTTTCACTTCGTCTTGAGTCAATTTGGTAAATTTGTCTAAATTTTGTATATCCTTCACTTGAGGTTCAAAGTGTTGGTGTTCACTTAGGGATTGACGTATTTTTGAGATTTTTGCCATGAAAAAGTCAGCAAATTTTTCGGACAATGAATTATTAGACTCTCCTTGAGGCAGTGGGTTTTCAGATTTGGTACATGTTAGTTCAGATACCAATTTTGGAATCACCTTTAGTGTTCTCTATCTTTTCACTGAGTGTGTTTCTCTTTTGACGTTTGATTTCAAAATTGTATTCATTTCTTATTTGTTTATACGACTCAAACTGATCTGTTTTACCATAACGCCTCCATGTACGCTCGGACTTTCTAACTTGTTTTTTAGATGTTGCAATTTTTATTGAGCCACGGTTTGGGTGCTCTCTGAATTGTATTTTTTTTCTTTTAGGGGAGCGTGCTTTTTCAGGACAACCTCTATGTCCGATTCAAACTCTTTCACAAACATGTTGATGTTCTGTGAATCAACGTTTATTGCACATAGGTCGCTGGAAAATTCTGAGTCGTTCAAAGTTTTGAAGTTTCTAAATGACACGCTCCTACTAGTAATAGTCTCTTTTTAACATCTAAGAGAACCTTAACAACACAGTGATCAGATAAAAATGGTCCAGGCTCAAGTTGCGTAATCAAGCTGTATTTCAAATTATATGAATTTGTATCTTTAACCAAAAAGTAAAAAGTTTATTCAAATAAATTGGTAAATCACCACTCTTGTATTTGTTTTTGTAATCGAGGTGTATTGGATAATGAAATCCAGCCAATTTTTGTTTAAAAGGTTGTAAATAGAGACGGATCTAGTTAAACCGGTTACTGTTGCAGCGGCATGCTGGATTTTCTCAAGTTATTCGGGTTTTTTTCGTATGTATATGTGTGTGTTATTCCAAAAAAATAAATATTCACGTATTGTTGTTGAATTTTACCATCGTATGTGTTATTCCAAGATATTTATGAATTTAAACAGAACTGGGTTTGACATTGTCGAAAAGTGGAGAAGGTCTTGGAATTTTTTGTTTTTGGTAAGAGTGTAAAAACGAGACTTCTAATTTAGAAGAGTTAAAATATTCTGGTCATTTTGAACCCAATTAGACATCATATGTTAATTTTGGTTAAGTGTTGTTTTGATATAGCCAAGATTGTCAGACCTAGTGGCGAGTGAACAGTCTAAAGCTTTACCAATGTCGCGTTGATCTACGTTTGGTAAACCGTCGAAACCTTATAAGATCATTTGTATATGTATTTGAATTCGACTAATTCCATGACTTTACGCACGCAACATATAAGAAATATGGAACAGTCGTTTGATGCATTTTAAAAAATAAATAAAGAAATAGGCATGACATGTGCGCCGGTACTTTTCTTGAGGTGATCTAGTATAAAATCTGAATATAAAATACTTTTATACATTCTGTGTGATGTTGCTATGTTTACAGCTTATATTTTTAATATTTTTGACACTCTATCTTTTGAAATAAATGGTACATTGGTGACGTTTTTCGTAGCGATCGCCTTAAATACATTTGTACCTCTATGTAGTATGGACTTTAAAGCGTATATTAATTTTAATTTTGTAAAACATGCAATTTTATCGTTACGACAGAAAAGCTAATCCAATGCCGTTTCATATTTAATGATTTAATTACAGTCTGAAGAAGTTACAGTGAATGTGTCATTCTTCCGAGACATTCTGGCGTCTTTGATTTGCAACGGTATTACTTTGTTAACGGCTGATTCTAATTGCTAAATTGAATTTGTAATAAAAATGTACAGTTCGATATCTGAATAATGGCTGAAGAAGGAAACACATTTAAAGTTTTGTTATTTTGATATCGCTGTTTCTGGTTCAAGCAGAGGTCGCTTATGCTCTGATGATACTCGGATGACTCCTACTTTTGAGGTACAATAATACTCCTTTCATTCATTTAATATAATTTTGTTATTGTATTTTCCATTATCATTGTCATGTACACGTAAAATTCATTTTAATCCAAAATACCATTCATAATGCTTCGTTAGCGGTAAGTTTCACCAGCTTTGTCGGAAGAGCCATAGAGTCAGGATCTACAGTACAAATATTTCCAGCCAAGGGTGAGATACAATTATCTTTTTTTTTGCACATGTATAAAGCATATTAATTATGTATTCTATACAATATTTTATAATTATTCAAAAAAAATATATTACAATACGCAACAGAATTCCATGTAGTGCAAATTCTGTATAATTGTTGATGGCATATACTGGCTACTGAACTATAAATAACATGATGCCAATTAAGATTTCCCTTGAATATAACAAGGACATTAATAGGATTGGTCTCTACTAAAAGGTTATTATTTAAAGTAATTTCTCCTACGAGGGACTAATGTGCTTTAATATCTCATCAAAAACCATTCAGACCACTTCTAAATGCAGGGAGATACTATTAGCATCAGTAATAAGTCTAGATATGTTTCACTAAATAGGATGTTCATACTGAAACGCCACATTACTGTAAGTCAATTGTGCAAAACATTCAATTCCAAACGAAACTTTTTTAATCCTGACCCATATTGATTAGACTTCAGACGTTTTACCGCAGTAGATTATTTTCTTCCGATTTTCACCAAACAGTATTGTACGTCGATTTGAAAATTGCTTTAACTTCAAAATGCTTTGGATTGAGCTTACAAAACATAATTCGCTTCTTGTTTACTATGTTCGAGTAGAAAGTCTTCTAGATAATCATTACCATTGCGCCTCCATATGAACAGTCTATTTCTCCAGAGATAGGTAATAAGAAAGGATGGCTGGCCTTGTCTGATTTGATTGCTTAACTCGCTCTGTAAGTTGATACACAGGAAATTACGCCAGCAGAGGGCCAAATAGTGTATGACGTGATCAAAATTAGTTTTGCAGAAGTAGGACAAACTGTGCAGCAAGGTAGAAATACATTAACAAGAGTTTTAGTAAGAGTTTGGTAATTACATAAAAGTAACGGACAGACTGTGTGGCTGTGAATTTGCTAGACAAGAACGAAATAAATATCCGTTATAACATTTCCAAATAAGGCTTTAAGTTGGTGAAAAAAAATGTAGGGGGGGATGGTTGTGGGAGTATGAAACGCATTTAGTGAAAGCTTTGTTTACCAAAAATATTTAGAACTATTGCTATTCTCTTCAATCAATTTGTATACAAAAGGAAATAACCCTTTGTATAGTTACAAAACGCTTATGTTCGTGATTTTTAAACCGACACTGAATGATTGATTGACTGAACGCGTTATAATGACATTACTTTCAGGCTGTTTAAATAGAAGGGGAAGTGGCGGATCTGTACATATGTGTTTACCGTAATGGATTTCTGTCAATATCGAAAGTGAAAAATTGCTACTACGGGACGTTAAGCATGGTAATAAGTTTTCTCCTAGTTTACATCATTGGTCAATGTATCTATGTAAAATACTACATTGTGTAATATATGATGTTTGAATAATATTTCTAAGAAGTAAGACGTAAACAAATTCAATAGCCGACCTACATTCTATACAGGTTTTACCAACACTGTTCCATTAAGCAGCAGATTCTTATGTCAGATGACATTAAATTCATGTGTTATACAATCTCTAAACTTGCCTGATCATTGTCAGTGCGGAAATGCCAAATTATATGACGCAAAAAGCATCTCAAATAGCGCAACATTATTTTCAGCTGAGAAAAAAAACTCTTGACCTAGCATTAAATTTTACCGTCGTTTTGACTCACCTTTTGCTTTGCAGCAGATTCATTATCGAAATGTTCATGTAGTATCTTTCAAAATGTCTATCACATTGTGTTCGATTCCATGTTATGCTGGTATTAATGTAAACGAGGATGCTGATATTACAGCAAAGAAATTTCTTTCATTTCCACAACCTATTCTGAAAACACCATAATTATACCGCTTTTAAACCAAGTGTAAATACACAATTATATTTTATCAAGATGACAATCGTACGGTGGCACAAAGGTGACATAGATGGGGTTTTTTTTAATATTAATACGTGCGCACGTAATAACAAATACATGCGCACGTACTAGTGCAAAAACATCAGCGCACATATTAGGACGTGCGCACCTACTAGTATAAAAAAAACATCTTCGCACGTTTAAACTAATACGTGCGCACGTAATAGCTACTGCGTGCGCACGTATTATTCTATACGTACGAAGATGTTTTTATATCAGTACGTGCGCACGTAATAAGTTGTACGTGTGCAGATGATTTTTAAACTAATAGGTGCGCACGTATTATCTGTTACGTGCACACGTAATTAGTTATACGTGTGCAGATGTTTTTTTCTACTAATATATGCGCTCATATTTTTATACCAATACGTGCGATGATGATTTTTAAACTAATATGTGTGTACGTATTAGCTATTACGTGCGCACGCAATAAGTTATACGTGTGCAGATGTTTTTTTCTACTTATATCTGCGCTGATGTTTCTTATAGTAATATGTGCGCACGTATTAGTTATTTCGTGCGCATGTATTAGTATAAAAAAAAACCTATGTCACCTCTGTGCCACCGTACAATCGTCATGGAACAAAGTTTCATCCAATAAACTCCATGATATAAAACCTACTTTATGTGAATGGCACCAAGGGAACAAATTCATTCGCAACGAGGTATTGTCCTTTTCCGCTGTCGGATAGGCATTCCCGCTTGACTCATTCTTATCTTCTGAGGAAAGAAGATTAACCTGAATGTTTACAATGTCAAGCACCACTTACTATGAAACATATTTCAATTGATTGTACAACACAATACATACTTCCCCGCTCAATCTTCGAAAGTGTTGTTTGAAACAGTTTCTATCGGCAGTATTTAATCCTTTTAAACAGGCATCCATCATAACATATGAACATGAAATATTCTTATCCGCATCTATTGTGATATTATTATGTTTACTACTAATATTGTTAACTAACCCTTTTTATATGTTTTACATAAATGTTTTAGAAATGTTTTCGATGTTTGCTGCCAGCATAGCATCTTCCTAGCGTTATACGACCTTTTTGCATCCATTAGCCGTAAAATCAAACTCACACTTCAGCTGATTTACTCTAACCTTAGCCTTCTACAAACTATCAACCAGAACAATAATGCTCACCTTCATACCTCAGGCAACCTTCATTTAAACAGTCATAGGCCAAAGCACTCTCCTGTTATTGATCTAAAATCAATTTAATACTCGAGGAACCTGTGTCCTTAACTACTGACATCCTGCTCCTAATAAAATATTCGTTGTAAATTGACTATCAATATTTGAAGGTCGATGTCCTAAGCTTAGTAAATCTCTTCTACTGCAAGTCATTAACCGTTCTTTAAAATAGGACTATTGCAAGCAATGGCGTTCCATACTTGTTAATCTGAAACCAAAGGGTACAGATATAAATTTATTGTAAAATCTTAATATGAAATATTTACATAGCTTGTGGTAATGCAGTGTTAACAGCTAGTATTTTAGAACTATGAATAACTCATACAACTTAGACTTTTGCCACGTCCAAAGCTATACGCCGGTTCGTCGTACAATAGAACATACTTTTTCTATCAAAGACATTTAATTTGCATCGGGTTGATATTCGAAATGAGCTACCTAAAATGTATACAATTAAAAACGTAGAGGTGCAACAATAAGCATCATACCAGCTATAGTGAAAATAGCAAAAAGTGAACTGTAATATACTGACTGCCGTTTAATCTTAATCTGATTGTGACAATAGATTGAAGTTAACTGAGATCTCCAAAAGACATCCGCTTAAATTTGCTGATACTATGTGCATAACCCCGGTATATGTGAATATCCAAATTAAAATTTCACCGTGTCTATTCAATTGATGCTTGACTATTCAGATATAAAACAAAATGCCGTCTGAGCAGAAAATCCGAAAAAAAAGTATACTATAATCCATTGTTAAAAGCTGTACGGCAAGATTTAAATGCAAAATAACTGGTTACTTATATTTCCATGCATTATTGCAAATTACTTTGAAATTTTGTCAGTTTGTAAAATAACCTAACAGCTTGTCATAAAATGCCCTACAATTTCAAAAAATAAAATATTTTATCATACTGTAAACATTACAATGACTATTTTTTGTAGACAAAATTAAACAACAATTCAATTTCTAAACTTTAAAGGCACGAAACTTTCCTTCTATAAACATTATAGCATTATAATTATATATTTAATCTAATGGTGGAATATGTGACACAGTCGACATGGTATTATGTGACCACTCAAAGGACCTATAAAATTAATAAATTGTGGTTAAAAGACAATTCACATATAACTAACAATGCTTTAATCATCACAACGCTATTATGTTGACGTCACGTCGACGTGATATTTAGCGTCATGTACTCGTCGAAAAATAGCGTTTTAAATTTGATCAAATATTTTACAATAAAACATATATCGGAATCGAAATAATTTATAACAAAATGTGTTTTAACACTATTTAACTCTTGGGGGGGGTTATACGTCGTACGAAATAATTTCACTCGGGCTGTGCCGGTGTGAAATTATTACGCCTGACATTACCGCCCAACGTGTATAAATAGTGTTAAAACACGATTTTGCTATAAATTATTTCTTTAGTATACTAATGTGTTGCTCTGATACGCCATGTTAGGATGCATACCATATATTACATCTTATATACATTATACTATATACATTACTGAACTTTATTAAGATGTTTTATTTACTGTTCTACAAAAAAAAAACATAATTTCCTAGTGTTTTCATAGCTGAATATGTGAATTTAGTTGTCAGTTGCGAATTTACTGTCTCACTGTTTTACTGTGCTGTCTTAACGTTTCTTTGAGGCTAAACACCACTAAATCCGGCAATTCTTTATTTCATATAAACTCCACTTACTTTATAACGGTTTTTCGATAATTTCTAGCATATCAGATTTTCAGAGACTTATATTCCCATAAAGAACTATATCGCTGCTAAAGAAGAAAAGGGGTGCTAACTTTTATATAACAAAACGACAATTCGTTAAATACAACCCGCTGAATTTACTCCTTTTCGTTTCTTTCATTCTTACGCGGCCATTTTTACCTAGCATGCGATAGGAACATGTCGATTTCGACAGAATGCTACACATACATACTGGAACCCGCTAGAATAAAAGAAAATACAATGCTATTGAGAAAGGACATGAGGAAAGTAAGAAATATTAGCACTATTAATATTTGGACTGCTGTGACCTGACCTGTGGATGCTTGAATTTGATTTGGTAGTGATCATCTATAAAATGATTATGAATCATCCGGTTGTTGCCCTGATAGCCCATGTGTAAATGAAATGTATGAGCAGCGTTAAGCGAAGACAAGCTGTCTGAAACGAATATAATCGGCTGGCCAGTACTAAATTGGAAATGATGACCATTATTGCAATGTGTCAAAACGGACAAATGCATTCACATCAAATAATGGCGCTCCAGACAGTCTGAGAGCTACATCAACATAACAATACTAGTTTGAGATCGAATGTCAATATGAGATGGATATGTGTATTACGGCAAAACGGTGAAAGTTTTCGAACTTAGAAACTAACGATTGAAAACAGACTGACTAACGGCTAGAAATGCGCACAAACTAAAATACCGGAAATAGGATTAAAGAAATGCAGGTACTAAACATAATGAGTTCTCCATGACGAAGTGATAAAAGACATTGAGTCTGTAACCATTCCCTTCCCACTCCTGATTCATATGGAGAAGTTGGAAATTACTTACTCAAAGCAGGTTAGTACTGGTATAGAATCCAGGAACAGTGGTTATTTTAGCTGAGTAAAATACTGTTTAAAAACGGCCTTACTAAAATTTACGTTAAGTTCTCATCAATAAACTATATCTTTCAAAAATGAACTTGTCTATGTTTTACCTTACCATCCTACTGTTGCAGTAATGTTTTCCTGTTAAACGTGGCAAAAAGAGGGGAAGGGGGATAATTTTGTAAAGACACACGAAAACGTCTGCCTTCTTCGTGGCCTGTATACTTGAGATTTGCGGGCAAATTCCATCGTTAAGTCAAATTCCTATTTCAATATTCTGGAGGACAGACAAGTTCTGGCTTGTGCAGGAAATGGGATACTAAAACATTTCATCCCTGCATCTGGCGCTGACCTGGCAAATATCTGATGAATAGTAAACAAATACGGAAATACTTAGAGAGTTCGGATTTCCCGCTTTGTTTGTCCGTTTAGTGCCTTTCTTAAAATACAATTATTATAATCTAAAGACTATTTCCATTTTTCGCCATGAGTGCTAAGAACATATGAAGTTATATTTTCAAAATTTTGTTCTTAAAAGTAAAAGAACAAGATTCACATATGGGCTTACTTATTGTGCTACAATAATTATAATAAATGTTTTAGTGATATTTTCCAGCATCTGCAATTTGTTTATGAAAACCTAAACCCGATTCCTATCGTTTCTCCTTGACAAACGTTATTAATGATACGTATTAATTTTTTAATTCGCTTTTCACCAAGTGTATTCACGCTTAAAAACTTAAGGACAGTCGTTTGAAATCGAGCTAGAAGTCTGCTCTGATACTGCTGTCATGAGTTTCTGTCGTGAACTGGAATTGCTCTAAGCCTAAAGTTCTACCTAAACTAGGATTCTTTTAGTTCATATTTGTCTTAGCTCTATTTTGGTGGACGGTATCAGCCTATTTGAATCACTTTTAAGTCCACGTCGTTAAAAAGTACTTGTGTCATATGAGAAGGTGCTGCCACGCGCCCAGCTTGACTCGAACGGACGACCTTTGAATAAAGCGACCGACATCTTCATCACGTCACCAACACTCGCATTTAAGCGTTATCTTTTTAAAGTAACTTAAGAATACTTTTCTGTTTTCCCCAGTCGACATACAATTTACAAATCATCAATGGAATATACGATTACTATAACATGTTGTTTTTTTTTTTTCAGTGAATTATTGAAATATTAGAGTGAGATATATCAAATATATTTTTCACTGGTAAGAAACTATAAAATGGGTAAATTTAGTCAAAACATAGCTTTGTTTCTTTTACATGTCATGAGCACTATATATAACATATAATATTGCATCTGGTGTTCACTCGTGAAAGACATTTCAGTCTTACACTGAAAGATAATCAGGAAAAATGGATTGTTGAGCAAAACCTTCTAACGTGTAGGTTCTCGTTTTTCTTACAATATTACAGCAAACAAAATGTCTATCTTTAGGCAACAAAATCAAAGTCTTTTTCCTTTACTATATTTAAGAAACAGGGATAATATTCAACAGGTAAAACCATTTTTCAAAGGCGCAGCCTCCCTAAAGTGCTACCCAAAGCACGCATACATATTTTAACATCGCAAAAACACGCTAAGACAAAGCAACCACACGTGGACAAAACAAACAAAAAAAAGGAACAACGGTGCACCACCACGGAACAGTCAGTGACAAAACCATCACTGGGGAGCTTAACCAATTTATTCCACGCACATTTTCTCACTTTTACTCCTACAATAAATCAAACGCGACATTGAACCCCGTCAAGGGGAAAATAGGTTTTTGCTTAAACAATTTTATTTACAGACAGACACTTCTATTACTTTTGTATACTACCCCTATAAAAATAAATGACAAAATGAGACATAGTCTGTTATATCTACTCAACCGAAGTTTAAAAAATGTAAATCTTTATGTGCTATGAAATATCCGTCTGGAGTAATCGATCACTTCTTGTCTATATAAGATATTCCCGTAAAATTTGCTTGATGTGATGCTGACGTGACTGCTAAATATCACAGTAATGTATTGTTCAACATTTAAGTATACAAAACTTTAAATGGCCCACTGCTTAATGACATACAGCTTATTAAAATAAGCGACATATATAAAATTTGAAAATACTTAATTTGTTAGACCCCGCGTCATAGAAGTAATAATATAGTCAGAATTGTAATTTAGTTAGAGAGACTAATAATTTGATTAATTAAATCAAATATCTAACATACAGAGTAATTATGCTACCAAATATTCATAAGGCTTTACTTTCAGGATTCTTAACGTTGTTTCACATATTCATGTCTTATTAAAAACATACGATAAAAGATCTATCCCTGTTATTACACAAATTATTCAAAGCACTGAAGTACTGATGGGGCGATTGTCTTGTCAGTCTGAGGGAAATTTTGGGCTCGAACACGTCTACCAACCGGACTGTTAATGATTGTGGGCTAGTCCTGTTCCTTCCCTAATACGATGATAAGGAAAATCGACCACTGCAAAGAACATTGACCGCCTAAATACAACCTGAAATACTGTTGGAAACGGGTGTTTAAACAAAAATCGCTTACATCCCCATCTCCTGAAAAAAAATGGAGACAAAGCACTTTTTTTACAATATTACTTTCAGCATTCGGCAGAATGTTTCTCGAACTTGTTTAGTATAAAGATTATCAAAAAAAAACTGCCCTTGAATCAAATAATATTATAGTTTCTATTGTAAATGTAAACATTACGTCTGCAACAATATATAACGTGTACGCTGTCTCAGTATACAAATCGTAGAATGTGGTCATTTGCTTCTTCTCACGTTACTGTGGCAATTCCACGCAGCACTTACCTCCACTAAAACCTAGCAACTGATCTGGAAGAATTGATTTTTAAAATTTATGCTTCCTTTTTACATTCTACACATTTTGTGCTCAATATTTACTGTATTATATGCAAAATCATACCTAGTAAAAGAAATACGTTTATTAAAAATATACTTATAATGCACAGTATAATTCATATCGACGTTTGTTATGAATGAAACTGTGCTCGGAACCAGTCTGCGTAAGTCTGGTTGGTTTTGTAATGTTTGTTTGATGAGCTATTTATATCGACTAAGGTCATAGCTATAACGAAGTGGTCGCTGGAATCCCGTTTCCATTTAAACAACATAAACATTATCTAAGTGTTTCGATGAAATTTTAATTAGAGATATTGTATATATTTTTGTTAAATACATCTTACATTTCGCATGATTTACCTTTTTATCCTATCTTCATGCAAAATAAAGGCAAAAATCAAGGGGTCAGATAAATTTTGCTTTATCTGGTCAGTGACTAAATAAAGCTTGGCGGACTACTTTTTGGATTTTTTTTAAAACGACGCCATCTTGTTTTTGAGAATAATTGCTAAAAGACATATTTATGCAATTATTTTCATAAACGCGCTTTTATTAGGTATGTGAAACCATCACAAATGTATAGTGTATGCATACCGTACTTGCAATTACTACAAAAAGTTTTTATAACGGAAACGCTCGGAGAAACGGAAAGTGACTCATGTATAGCGTTTGTTCAGAATTTTAGCTTTCTACATGTCAATCTAGGAATATATTGCATCTGTAATGGAGTGTTATTGAATAAAATCATCGAGGAAACGGTTTGCCTATTTGTTTTGTCAAGTGGCGATATGGCGTGTATATAAGTCTCGTCAATCGTTATGGGCAATCCGACATTCAACTGAACTTCGGACAAAACTTCACTTTGCAGCAAATTAGAATTAATCTTTAATGTTCAGCAGAACAGAGAAGTCAGACACAAAGCAGAACAAGGTTAGCCTCTGTTTTTCGGCTCATATTTTATAATTTTTTTATTTTAAAGACCTGTTTGTGTGGTGGGGCGTATTAATTTCTGTGCAAGACAGACTCGGGTCTAGTTGGTGCTAAATTTTGAATTTTAATTAAAGAATGATTTTAGATCAGAAGGTAGGATAAATAGAACATTAGGTTACTGTCTTATAAATTTAAATTTATTAAGTTCGTCTAAGAAAAAAATAAAAGTCTCGGCAGAGCCTCGACTTTTATATTTTCTCCGACTCACTTAATAAATTTAAATTTATAAGACAGTAACCTAATAGTCTCTATATCTCTGCATATGACACAGTGTGTGTATTATGTCATTGAGTTTAACCTTACTAAAGACGAAAAAGTTCCATTCATACGGATAATTCATTCATAGGGGGCGAATAAGTTTACCTTCATTATGTAATATTTTTTAATGTTATCTAAAGGATAACAGAGAGCTGTGTGACAATCAGTTACAGAATCACGCAGAAATTATAGAATTCTATATATTTTGGACAGCTATACATATTAATATGCCATACATGCTATTACTGTTCTGCTGAAATGTTAGGACTATTTAGGGGGGTGATTGTTTACTGGTTGCTTGTAGGCAGATCTGAACCGTTTTGTTAACTCTGGGGCTAATCGTCCCAAAAATATGATCATTCAATAGTCAAACTAACAGACAATATGATACTTTGATTATTATATATATCTACATGATTAAACATTTCAAACAAGATAAAACATAATATTTTGGAACAAATTTTAATGTGCACTACAACGGAGCACGCAATATCGGATTTTAGGATGGAAATTCTATTTTATTGTCATGTGGTGTTTAATGATGTAATTACAGCATAAAGAAAATATGATTGAAAAAAGCGCTTGTATTCTGTGAGAAGATGGATACTTAATGTAGGTCATGGTTACTGGCTGATATTGATTTCTTTGACATTACTTAAATTAAAATGCGATGTAGCTTTGCGGAGAATCCTAAACAATTGCAGCCCAATATCTAACTAATGGTTGGCAAGTAATTTACAAACAGTTTATTTATTTATTTTGTTGGGTTTAACGTCGCACCGACACGATTATTGGTCATATGGCGACTTTCCAGCTGTGACGGTGGAGGAAGACCCCAGGTGCCCCTCCGTGCATTATTTCATCACGAGCGGGCACCTGAATAGAACCACCGACCTTCCGTAAGCCAGCTGGACGGCTTCCTCACATGAAGAATTCAACGCCCCGATTGAGGCTCGAATCCACATTGGTGAGGGACAAGTGTGATACAGATGAATTTTGCATACAAAACATTCGTAGTTATCTCTAAGCCAATGTATGCCGTCATGCAATATTTGGTAACGAACCGTCACTAACATAAACAACCTTTTTGGATTTTTTGCTGAGAAAAAAGTTCAGAGCGAAAAAACAGTAGTGCTAATCTGTCACAAAAAAATGCCCGTCAGCAAATTGCTTCTTTAAGATTACTCTATTCATTGAGCGTTTTAATTTATTCAACAGCCGTAACTACAGAGCGGCTAAGATATCCCATTTGTTATTAAACTTGTCCCAAACAATATACCGATAAACATGTTTGGTAACACTTGATAATATGTGCTGAAGTTATTAATTGGACATGGTCAAATGTCACAATTTTATGTATTTCAAGGGCATTGACTGGGTCTGTCGGCTGATCGAACTTGTTAGAGATATTATGCCCAGTAACATTGTGTGGTGAACATTAAATAAGGACTGCTCAAGACAGATAGCGGATATCGTCAAATTTTGCAATTCTGAGTAATTAAAGGGTCATAACTCAAGAGCAACTTGGACAAACTGGCTTGCTTTCGCACTAAGCCGACATCTAACCATAAATGTTGTGACCCAGTTTGGTGAACATTTGACAAGAACTGCTCAAATTACAGAGCTGACACTATCAGTTTTTTTGTAATTTTTAATAACTTAATGGCTATTCAATCTAGAGATTCTATATTATGTCGGTGAACGTTGTGACCAAATTTGGTGGAGTTGCAGAGCGGATAACTTTTCCCTTAATATGTGACGCTTTCACGGGCGTATTTTAACCCATATAACAGGTCAATAAAATCTGTTAGAAGATCCTTGATATATTGAATGTTGTATCAAGTAAGAATCCATTTAAAATGGAAGAAATCTGCGTCTCAACATTTTCCAGAACAGAGTATGATAAGACCAAAATAGTTTGAATGGCATCAAGGAACAGTCGTTCTTTTTGAATAGGTCACACCCGTCAGACGCATTCTATCTTCTAAAGGGAGATAGATCTAAATGCATGCAATATCAAGCACCACTTCGTATTATGCATATTGAGATTTATTGCGTGGTCTTAATGCAATACATATTTTAATGTGTTTGTTTTTGGGTTTAACGCCGTTTTTCAACAGTATTTCAGTCATGAAACGGCGGGCAGTTAATTTAACCAGTGTTCCTGGATTCTGTACCAGTACAAACCTGTTCTCCGCAAGTAACTGCCAACTTTAATGTGTTGTTTTAATCAGTTTCTTTGAGTGTCAGGCAATGCATATCAAATAAAATTAGTCCGGCAAGATACAATACAACAGGTACAATTTACAGATTTTTCTGCCTGTTCGTATTTCCTTGTATTTTTGACAGAATTTATGAAGGTGTTTAATAAATCGTCACATTGACGCTTGACTGATGTTTTCTATTCTCCAATTAAGGCATCCCAAATCTTGAACTTTTAGCGAATGTTGCTTTAAATGCCGAACACGCCTAAATATGCTCTACTGGGTTCAAATATACAGAGACAAAAGAAATGCATTATAACATTATAGGAATCATAAACGTAACGGAATTTCACTTATGCTGATGCTAGTAGGCATAAAGGGTGTAACGAATATTAGAGACCAACGATCAGATGTACATTGCGTTTATCACAAACTTCCTGTGTACTGGTTCCCTGCTTTGATTGTGATGAAGTCGTTGATGTTTTTCGGCAATTCCAGAGTTGGCCGCTCTTGATCAGTTTGGGTTTCTGGCGACAAATATCGGTATCAAATATTTCAAGATCCTGATATGCTATTGGATTCCAAACGATTGCTGTGTGGTGTTTCCATCACTCCTGACCTTGAAGAACTTCATCCGTTTACTCGTCATATGTATGTGTTAGGCAAATAATTAGAAGGTGACCTTTTTATTACAACAGTAACAACCTAGCTTTGTCCTGATTTAAATTTTGTTTTCAAGCGCTCACTTCAGTTACAGTTCCAACGTAACTTTTGTTTCACACGATCGGGTAAGTTTTCCCGTGTTAACTATTGATCCAGTTTAACGGGATATCTAAATTATGGATGACCAGCTTGTTCACAGTACCTGCACGGGGTCCTATTGTTGTCTGCGAATAACTGCACTTTAAACGGCATACTTCTTTATTAAACGGTTATAAAATCTTTAGATATCGTGTACCATTTTGAATTTGCAAATCTTTGATAAGTCCTCGTGCAACACTACCCATCACTATTTCTCCATAGTTTGACAAACAGTCGTAAAGTAAAGATCCAGCGGAATTTAACTCTACAGTGGTTTTGCCATCAGTACAATGTATATACGCAAGATATAAAAAGGGAGAGATGAAATACTTTTCTTGGAGTCCCACTATAATGTCAATATCTATGTATTATCTTTTATCACAAACTTGAAGAAACAGTGACTGAGGATCTACGTAAACAGTAAATCTGTCTGAGTCAGAACTACCTGTGCGACCATTTCCCAGGCGACTATTTTGCAAGAAATTTAATTCCAAACGAAAGGACATCCGACATTATGCTAGGGATTTTGCCCTAAGTTCAATGCTATTTCTTGACTTCAATAGCTGATAGTTTTATATAATAGCTTGAAATACTGATAAATAAGTTATATTCCTATCAAACTGTCACAAAAAAAATAGTTTTATTTCATATTCGTTTTCTTGAAATTCGAACAGTTTGTAACTAAGGGTCATAATTTTGAAAAATTTAAATTGTGTATTTTCAGTAAAATAAGCATTGGCATTTAAGGTATGTCTACTATGAAGTATTTTAACACAATAAATAAACTTACACCATGCAGGTTATCAGTGTTATTGACATTTTTGAAAATAAACGAAACGGAAACAATAAAAGTGGAACAAAACTTTTGGTCCCTAACTGTACTTCAGTTATTTCCACCCAAGTGCCCATGATAACTGATGCATTGATCATAGCCTATTGTTTGTTTTCTATACATCTATTGCTATACTGTATTTATACACATGTACAATACTGACCGGGCATTATGTGGAGGATTATTATTGAATACATGCAGTGGTGTAGCTGGCCATACACTGGCGTAGTTGGCCTTTTTCAGTTGAAACGGAGGGGTGCAGGAGACTGCCTATTCCACAATGGGTTCAGGGATGCCTTACTTTTAGCATTTTATATCAGTGGAACAGAACTTCACTAGCTAGTATCAACATGTATATAGATATTATTGTGGTGTCTGTGTTAGTTCTTTGAGGTCCTTACTAGTATTTCGGTTGGCTTCAAAATAAGTTTCAGACGTGTAAGCGAATTGATGTTAATTCTGGGGGTGTCAGTGTTAGTTCTGGGCGAGTCAGTATTAGTTCTATGGGTGTCAGTGTAAGTTCTGGAAGCAACTGGGTCAGTTGAGCTGGTGTCTGGTGTAGTTCTGTTAGGGTATAGGATGCTGGATCGAATAAAAGCAAATGTTGCTCTTAAAATGCATTCTAGGTTCGCTTCAATTGTGTCCTACAAAAGGTAAATAAATTGCACCAAAGTGGCACTATTCCCATAGAAGTTCGTCTGTATTTCTTAGTCATGTTTACGTTGAAGACACATATGTAGTATGGCTAAACCACTTGCTTGGTTCTTGACTTACGACAGACGCAGTTGTCTCAATCATGATGACACTCAATCGACGGACATAGACTGTCATGCGGCAACAGATCTGATTGAAAAAAAATATAAGATATACTTATAACGATCTGTCTGCTTTCTAGCCTGACTTTCTATGTCCGCTATTCATTTAGTTTAGTGTTTTCTGTGCTTGAAATATTTACAAAAATGAATAAAGCTGTAGATATGTAAGGTTTAGGAAACACATGCAATAAGTGCCAAATATTTATGTAAAAATTTATTTGCTGACACCCTGTACGTAGTATTTTTCAATTTTGAATACTTTCCCCCCTGTGACCAAGTACCATTTTTTGCAGCATACGTATATAATAATTATTTACAAAGGCATGTGAAATATTTTGTTGCGTCATTTGGGGGAAAGATGTTTAAAACGTAAAAATGATTTATGTTCATATTTTAATAGAAAAGAGAATGAGAAATGTCTACAAAGTCTTCTTTTTTGTTCAAACTTGTAAATTGAAGTCGCATTTATCACGAAATGGTCTTCAACTATCGTAACTATGCAATTTCAGAAGTCTATCCCTATGTCACTTTTTCCTTAATCGGATAGGCAATGTCCGAGGTTTTTTCTGTTATACTGACTTGTACTTATTAGACAGCAAACATATTACAAATTCGTTTTTTCGATTCCGTACATCTGCAGACAGTATTCTTTCTCTTACTTAAGAAATGCATTGCAACCATAAAAACGTGACAGCATATCTATCTATGGAATTTGTACATTTATTTTGGACTGACCTCACAAAACCTTATGCTCGTTAATAGAGACAGCAGAAAGCCTTTAGACATTAAACAAGAAATTCATTTCTTTTCGTTCTCCTTTTGAACAGTCTATTTCCTAAGACACATTAATAAGAAAGCATGACTGACCTTGTCCAATATATCAACTCGCTCTGCGATATGATGCAGACACATTGAACAAATAACACCAGCAAAGAGCTTGATACATGTTTGCTATAATCAAAATTGTTTCAAGGTTTACAGAAGCAAGAAAACTACACAAGACATATTTACGTACAAGGAGGTCAGATGAATTGTGTTATTGCTTAAAAAGTAAAAGTAACGAATACGTTGCGTACAAGATTTAGAGATGACAGACAAAAATGACTTACTAGATACATAATATATCATATTAAAAACGAGCGCCATATAAATCACACATGTAAGAAGAAAGCGAAGCAAATATAGTCTGATATTTTGTTGTTTGGTTGAAAGGATTTTTTCAAAGACTGCATTAATTACCACAACAGTTTTTAAGTGCCGTGAGGCGGCAGTAAAGTCTCTCCTTACTTGGACGCAGTGTTGCCTCTGTGAGCATGGAAAACATTAAATGTTACTACCACATTGTTCTGTTTATGGTGTTGCATGGAGTTGTAAGGGCTTGCACATTTTATGACCTGTCATGAACAGATTTAACTGTCTACCATTATTTTGCTTGCTAGCGTTCTTTGCTTCCAAAGGATCTTCTTTACAGATTTAATTTAATCTACTTTGGACCATTTAATACACTAAAAATGTATGTCGTGCAAGGATTTTAAATCATGTTTATTATCTAATCATATGTCGTGAAGAATTATCCGAACGATTTATATTATTCCATATGTAACTGAATTACTGTGAACAAACTTCAGTCTTCGTTTCCTGTCAATAATATCTCTGAATAATTACCCATTAGTCATAATTTCCTGTAATAACTGCATATGAAGACAAATCCCAAAAGAGTTCATCAACAGTTTGTATGCACGTCTATTTCAAGGGAAAGAAAACAAGACAAAAGAAGCTTTTATCCGATAACAAGCAGCTTTTTAAATTGAACCACAATGAAAACAACGAACTGCGAAAAGTACGGCTAATAAATTGTAGTTTTTAAAGATACACTAGACCAAAATGTCATGTTTCAATAAATGGACAGTTAATACATATAATTCAGGTAAAATAATTTTAACAAGTTCATTTCACTTGTCCTTGCATTTTTGTAATCATGTCGTTTTTTATTGTTTTGTAAACATGAAAAAGGTAGTTCCTAGAATGCCGGATTACAGAATATGGAATTTGAACGACATGACAATGAAGTTTTTGTAAAATACAACCACAAACATTAGATGCTATAACTGTTTATCACTCTGGCATGCAATTGGTCCGAAGCTCATAACACCATCAGTGCTAACAGAGAAGTTTATACAACACTTCTTATGAGCTATTATGTAATCAAGGGCTTACTGACTTTCCATAGCAATCATTTCCTTGCGTAGGCGGGTGATTCCGTATTTTCTATATTTTACGCATTGAGGAAATAATGATGGATTTATCTGAAGAATCTCATCCGATAGCGTGTTTGTTGAGACACAGTAGTGGCGGAATAAAAACCACTTAATCATTTCCAAGATAGGGACAGGAAGATTAACCGTATGCGCATAACCAATTAGTATACCGGATCAACAGAAAGGGTCATAATGCCAAAATGCCTTGGAAATTATATTACATTTATCATTAGGTGAAAATCATAATAAATTCTGTATAACATTTTCTTGAGGAGGTCGTAAAAAGATTTACTACCATGTCCACTAAGATTAAAATTTGTATGTTATTGCTATCGTTCTCCTAAGTATCATTAAACGAACGTTGTAATCAATTATCTATAGAAGGAGGTGAATACAATTATCTGATAGACAGTGTCCAGATTTCTTCTCAATATTCACATGATATGCAAATGAAATGCAATCTATCATTTAAGGAAACCCAATCTTCCAGAGAACTCATCTCATCTCTTACTAACAAAACCTTTATTAGTATATCTACATATCGAGGAAGCGACCTCTGTTTTCTTTGTCTATCGGTAGCATCATAAGGGTCGTTTTAAGATCACAGCGATGTCAAAGGTCAAAAAGTCAAATGTTCACTACAAAAACTCGCATCTTTCAGTACCTATTAAAACAATCTGTAACAGTCACAATGATATTGAATTTACCAGAAGTTACTCTTGTTAATAAATTGCAACCACCGCAAATTCAACCAAGACATTCAGTTCAGACAATACCAGTATTTGAACTTGATATAGGTACTGCGGATGTGTTTACTTTATAAAACCTGGTAATTGTGAAACACTTATTTCTTATAAAGTGTGTCTATAAATACGATGTAGCAAACATTTTTACATGTTCATTTAAAAAAAATCTCTTTTAAGTGTAAAAAAATTGCGAGTCTTAGTGCCATAAGGCAAACAAGTTATCCCTGGAAACAAATTGTACCTTATCTCATGAGAGTCATCCCAATATCCGTAAAGAATATTGTTATTTGTTTAACATACATACTATTAAACGTGCTCAAATACATTTTCCATTGCTTACGTTATATGCCTTTTACTGTCTATTAGCCATACAATCCAAATGACTTACTCGCTCCTTATTTATCTGACAGTTATGGTTACACGAGCACCAAACGCATTTGAATATTAACACTTTCTTCTATTTGTGTTCGTGAAGTTTCACCTGTTGTATTAGTTTAACACCGTATATACTAAATAAACAAATTGTTCAAACTATTAGAGACGAAATCGCCATCCAAGACTAGTCTACTATTTCGGGAAATTAGTGTGTAAAAAGGTCCCCTCGTAATTTCACAAAAAAAAATGTTAGAGGAATGACTGAAGTGTTAGAATCTACCAGATGATTGGCTGAAATTGTGGTACGTTTTTCAGAATCCAAGATGGCCGCCAAAATTTAGAATTTCGCTTAGAACCCATTATTCGCTGCGGTTGTTAGTATTTTTGTCGTATATATATTTTCTTATTTGAATCAACACAAGAAATTTAAATTCCATTTTTATAGCGATAAATTAATTTAAAAAATGCGTTTTTATCAGAAAAAAAATGTTTATTTCAGCTTTAAAATGGACCAAAATGTTGGGGTAGGAGTTCTATTTTAAATTTATATTACAATAATTGTACACATTTGGGAAAGACAATTACACTATTTTTATAATGAACATTGCACCATTTCTTTTTTACTAGCCAAAGAAGTGGGTGGGGTATATAACTATGTATGTATTTTAGTCAAGATTTAGAATTTCGCTTTTTTATCTTATATATGTTTTTTAAATTTTAATCACCACAAGAAAGACAAGTTTCACTACTAGAAGCAAAAAAAAATCATTGTGGTTTTTATACGAAAAAAAGCTAATTTTAGCCTTACAATGCTCTAAAAATTTGGGATAGGGCTCCTCTTTCAAATTTTTTTTCAGATTTGTCGTTACTAAGTGTTCTCATCTTGTAATTATAATAAATTTACACATTTAAATAATGTAATTACACAATATGTACATTTGAAATTGATTGATTTTTAATTTACTAGCGACAAAATGGGTGGTGAATATCAACATGCATTTAGCGCCTCATTTTAAATTACTAGTGTTTGCTCAATACGCAATTTTGCATGATAAAAATAAAATGCTACATATTTTATTTTGATAGACATATACCAAATATGTTTTAATCTTGATGTAAGATTTAAAATTGAGGCCATTTTCCAATATGGCCAGTAAAATAGCCGACATTTACAGTTTTGTTAACTTAAATGTATGTGCTGAGATCACCATGTATAGTTGCATGGTATATTTAGTCAATAGAAATACACAAAAATTAAGAACAATACCATTTTATTGAAAAACAGTCTCAATATATGTGGTTTGAATCAGTCCATAATAATATGTATATGAATTGTATTAAACAAATCTTCAATAATTCATTCTTATACAGCATAGAATAATGACCTCTCGAAAAACTGTATATGCCATGAAATTGCAAAATATTCCTCACGCAAAAAATTCTGAATTGACAACATTCCGGTTGGCGCAAATGTTCAATTGGTGTGGGTTTTCTTCGCATTTACAGAAAACCAGAAAGCACAGCATCTAATTCCAGCTTTTCTACAGACGCACATCTTCGTAGAGCAGCTTTTACATGGGCAGACAATGACCAGAGTGTCTGGACATTTCTTTGGTCATAATTTCTGTCTTTCTTTTTCGAGTATTTTGGTGTTTGTCACAACATGTAAACCTTATTTGTTCATCGTTTGATATGGTGACTACTATGTACAATATACATAAATAGTATACTAAGCCTTAACATTTCAAGAAAATTCTGTAAAGCGTTAATCACGCAATTGCAATATTCAATTAGATAACAGTCGCTTGAAGCTCTAACACATTAAATGTATGCATTATCATATCCAGTCCACTTCATATACCATGAAATGGTACAGGTTGGCAAGTAAATCGCGTATTTTAGGCATTTTTTACCAGCTGATAACGCAGTATAAACAACATTCATCTTACGTTACGCTGCACCCAACCAGCAAAAAAGATATTAAAGTCGTTCATTTTACCAGCTAACAGTATCAAAATCGCCGTTTTGGTAGTCCGCCATACCTTATCCAGCTTCCGGTTGTAAAATACGAGGTAAAGTAGTTTTGAAAAAATAAACATAAATTCGTCATAAACAATTCTTACCAAATAATGATGACTGAACAATTGTATATTAAAAGACTACGTGTAAACATCCCGAGCCGATTACAGTTAAAGAAATTTTTGTTTACTTTGGACCCTCCACTCCACCCCTCAACGTTTCAAGAATTGTGAAGTTATAGTCCAAGAGCCAGGGCATGTTTATTTACTTTTTTGCGCCTTTGGAAAATAATCATATAGCGGTTATAGGCAAAGAATGTAGTTTTCAGAACTGCGCGTATAACCCCACCCCAAAATAGACTTTCATCAAACTTCCGTTATACATAAGAAGACTTGCTTGTTTAAATACATAGAGTAATAACATATTGCATCTGTGTACTCGACTTTTATAGTTTGCATCTACTTCAGCTTGGTTTTCATGATTAACATGATGTGGGAATGGGCATATTATAGGAACTTTCATATCTGATGCTTTCTTGAAATATATGCATATTCATAACAATGGTCATAACTATACTGTTTCTGTCATTCGCACTCAAGAATGTTGATAATGTTCGTGTGTTTTCCAAACAGACTACGATATTACTATCCTGACACTAATTACGATACTTATCGTTGTCACTGTGAAGAAACTAGATTGTATGTAGGAAGCAGTGCTTGTTTACTATTCTGCTCTTGACATAATTGAAGTTGTTTGAACACCCTGGCCATTCACCACGATTTTCTTTATATGCAACTAGCCGTTGTATAACATTTCTATGCTAGACGGTTAATCTTCCTGTCCCTATCTTGGAAATGATTAAGTGGTCTTAATTCCGCCACTACTGTGTCTCAACAAACACGCTATCGGATGAGATTCTTCAGATAAATCCATCATTATTTCCTCAATGCGTAAAATATAGAAAATAAGGAATCAACCACCTACGCAATGAAATAAGTACTATGGATAGTCATTAAGGCCTTGATTACGTAATAATCAAGGCCTTAATGACTATCCATAGCACTTATTTCCTTGCGTAGGCGGTTGTTTACAAAATAATACCATATACCGATTTTAGGCCCAGTGTAAACAAATACATTTTATCTAAATGTCAATCGTCATGGAACAATGCTTCATTCAATAAACTTCATGATATTAAACCTACTCTACGGGAATGGCACCGAGGGAACAGATCTGTTCGCAGGGAGGAAGTTGTTCTTTCTCGTTGTCGAATAGGTCATACTCGTTCGACTCATTCTTATCTTTTGAATAAAGAAGATCAACCCGAATGTGTACCATGTCAAACACCGCTAACTATTAAACATATTTTAACCGGCTGTGTGGACTTTGCCTAACAACGCAGTACATACTATGACGTTCAATCTTTGAAAGAGTTATTTGAAACAGTTTCAGTCGGAAATATTTTATCGTTTTTAATGCAGATAGGAATTTATCAAAAAATCTGACATTTCATATTTTTATTCACATCTTTTGCAATAATATTATGTTTGCAGCTGATATTTTAACACATACGTATATACATTTTTACATAAATGATTTTAGATATGCTTTACATTATGCTTTACATTTTTACATAAATGATTTTAGATATGCTTTACATTTTTACATAATGTGCTTTAAATTTTTACATGGGTGATTTTAGATATGCTTTACATTTTTACATTGGTGATTTAAGGTATGCTTTGCAATTGGCGTTTTCAGTGTAGCTTCTTCTCGGCGATATATGACCATTTTGTGTCGATTCGTCGTAAAACCCAACACACTCACTCACTTGATTACACAATAGCTCGATAAGAAGTGTTGTATAAACTTCTACGTTAGCACTGATGGTATTATGAGCTTCGGACCAGTTGTATGCCAGTTGATAAATAGTTATAGCTTCTTATGTTTGTGGTTGTATTCAAATTCCATATAATCTGGCATTCTAGGAACTACCTTTTCATGTTTGCAAATCAATAAAACGACATGATTACAAACATGCAAGGACAAGTGGATAATAGATCTGACTGGCCGGAAAATTATAGGATGTAATCAGTATTTGAACTGTTTCAAATCGATGCCCATCGTCCAAGTTTTTAAGTGACAGTGCACATTCATACAGACTACATACATGAAGCCTGTACTATTTTAACATAATGCATAGTACTGTAAAAACTCATGAACTTGTTAAGTTTATTTTACTTGAATTATATGTATTAACTCTCCGTTTATTGAAACATGAAATTTTGGTCTAGTATATATCTTTAAAAACTACAACCTATCAGCCGTACTTTTCGTTGTTTCATTTGTGGTTCAATTTGAAAAGCTGCTTGTTATCGGGGAATAGCGTCTTTCGTCTTTGTTTTTTCCCTTGAAATAGACGAGTATACAGACTGTTGATGAACTCCTTTGGGATTTGTCTTCATAGGCAGTTATCACAGGAAATTATGACAAATGGGTCATTATTCGGAGACATTATTGACTGGAAATGAAGACTGAAGTTCGTACACAGTAATTCTGTTACGTACGGAATAATATAAATCGTTCTGATAATTCTTCATGGCATATGACTAGATAATAAACATGATTTAAAATCCTTGCACGACATACATTCTTAGTGCAAATGGTCCAAAGTAGATTGAATTAAATCTATAAAGAAGATCCTTTGGAAGCACAGGACGCTAGCAAGCAAAATAATGGCAGACTCTGTTAATGACAGGCCATCAAATGTGCTACACCTTTCAACTCTTGCACCAGCATAAGCAGAACAATGTTTAGTAAAATTGAATGTTTTCAATGCTCACAAAGGCAACAATTCATCAAGTATGGAGAGACACGACACTTAAAGACTATTGTGATAATTATTGTAATTAAAAAAAAAATCCTTTCAACCAAACAACAAAATATCAGATGCTTTCTTTGAAGGGCCGTAGCGCAAGAGAGAAATCGAACACGAAAGTCCAAACCATGTACGCATAACCACTTAGTATCAATGTTCTTATGCTTAAACGGTAAACATTTTATGCTGAATAATACCAAGTGGTACTTTTATACAGTAAAATACGTTACCATAAAACCAAGATTTTCATGATATTTCTTATAAACATAATAAAGTGGTTGTTATTTAGTATTGTGTTTAGAAAAGAAATATTTTAACTAATCAATAAATTAAATCATTCTACGGTTAGATATCAAATGTCATCTTAATTAATTGAATGCAAAAGTGTAATTTACGTTACAATATGCTGCCGTTATTATTTTCAGTCATTGTCTTTGTACATCATGTCAAGGTTATTCTTTGTTTTCAATAAACCACATCTATGTATTCAACATACTAGAACATTCTTAGTTATGACCCTTCATCACTGTCTGAATCTTATAAGATATCCTCAATATTGATAAGCTCATAATCTTCATCAGTTTTGCTGGTTTCGTTCATGTCAGTGTTGCACAATATATCAACAAGTTCATCAGGAACAATCTTTTTGTCACACAAGTTGTACGCTAACTGTTGTTCGTCATCAAAGTCCCAGCAATTTTTATCAACACCAGGAAGATAAAGTATATTCTCATGTGCATGTAGCCAAATATACACCTTTAAGAAAAGGTCAACTGAAGGTCGTTTAATTTTGATATGATATGAATAAGAGTAAAACTACAAAGTATTGATTTAAAGTAGAAAAACATTAAGAGATTGTATCAAATTTGAGTCTATTATAATAAAGTTTTCCTATTATTTTTACAATAGCTACGCAAATGTGTAAATTAAAACTTTTGTAGATTAATATAAATAAATGAATAAGTAACTGATAGTTGACTTGGTTGATATGGTGGCAACAGGGTCATGTCTATGCCGCCAGAACTATTAAGGACGCCGTCTTGGTTGCCGTTCTTCTTGACAAACATTTCGTATCTAACCTTGTTGATGTTCCGATATTATGGGTGACCATTACAATGCAAATAAAAAATGACTCTCCGTCCTCCAAAATGTCGTCGGAGCCCTTATCTGAGCCATTCTATTCTGTGAGCTGGTCACTTTCTTTGATTTTTTAAAGTAAAGGCTGTTATTGCAAATTTCTACTTTGAATGGATACATGAATTTTTCTACAACTGTCATCACTTTTTTACATCTGCATAATCGGCTTTGATCTGCGCTGGTTCCACTTCTTTGTGTGTGGATTTGTCTTCTGAAGTCATGACTGCTTTCGGTTGTGTAGCTTCAACATATTTAGCTCGCATGTGCTGTGTCAAACAACACCTGTAGTATGAAGAATATTTTCTGCTGAAACTTATGATGCTTCCCTTTTTCTTGGCATGAAGGTTGATAGTCTGTTTTATAGTAAGTTTTACAATATTCTGTGATGCTGGTACGGCTGATCTAGACACACTGATGCCATGACCCCTCGAAAGCTTTTCTGCACATAGGTGGGTTACTTCAAGATCCATCATTAGGAACAGATAGGGGAGCGGTGGTCTAGTGGAGTCGGCTTAATCAAGGAGTCGTCGGTTTGAGCCCCACTGGGATAACAACCATGACTTTTCTAATGACACCAATACTGGTTTCCCAGGAAGCGGACTCGAGAGTGATACCAATAGTCTTGAAGCTTTCATCACAACCGAGCTAAAACAAATTAGTATAAACTAACGGATAAGCAGGTAGATACATTGCATTGTTGAGATGATTGGACGCAAATGATAGTGGACACAACTTGTGCTAGACTCCTATATTCACATCCAGGTCGTTGACATTTGGGGCCTGTATTAATGCTAGTATATCATGAATGATATCAATAAAGTATATATCTCTCTCTGACACATATGAAGTGTTGCTCTGAAAGTACTCTTTGAACGCTGTTTGACTTTCAACAGATTTTCAAGGCTTGGATTGTCAGCAAGTTCCTTTACTGATTTCTAACATTTAAACTAAGAATGAATCTGTCCCTATGAATCCATGGTGTTCCAATGGTTTTTTATTTGTTTAAAACCTATTTATAGAATGTATTACAATATATACATGTATAATTATATTCTTGAACATTTATAATTGATTTGTACTGATTTTGGTAACACATATTATTATCACGTAAAATTCGCACAACTATTGAAATGAGATGGTGATTCACTGCATTCTAGTAAATATCTAGTTCAACAACACAAATTATGTATAGTTATTATAAAATGTTATATTTTTCCCGATCTTTTTAGAGCATTTTCTTCACTTCAGAAATTTCAGTTTTGTAACATTTCGGTAACATACAAATTTATACGAAGATTACATCATGAAAAAATTCCTACCACCGCAGAAAAATTAGTTATAAGAAACACTATTCAGTCTGTACTTTCAAATATATTGAAGAATCATAAACATCTTGGTCATTGGGTTATTAGTACGAGTAAAATATCTATAATGTTGGTAATAAAATCAATGTTACGTAAATTACACTAATTTAGATGTTAACGGGTCCGTGAAGGAAATCTTGTTTTAAAGCACATTCAATTCATGGTTAAATAAGGTTGTTAATAAACTACAGAATGCACTTTTTCTTAATCATTGTATAACACTATTTCATCGTCTTAAATGTTTTTAGGAAATATATTAAATGTCCCGTAAATTACAAAAACCCTAACGTTCAGACGGCATTCATGTAGGAATAAAAAGCATTTAGTATATTCTTTTTAAAGTCATAAAGTTGAATATTCCTTAGGGAAGGCAGGGGGAAATGGTACCTCAAGGTCTAACATATATCTGAAGAAAATCTGTAATTATGCTAAATAGTTGTCTATGCTATTAAGATGTTCTTTATATTATCATTATTTTAGTTAACATTTATTCAAAGAAGCAATCCAAAAATGTCGAAAATTAAGGAAATATTTTATTTGTTTGTTTTTAAATACTTGTTACAAAAACATCAATTATTCAAACTGAATAGCATATGTTCCATAATTCGTATGTCTACATTGGATATATTTTAGCTCACCTGAACTTGTATCTATGTGTATGCATATAACAGGATGATATCACACCAAAAGCTACCGTCGATACATTGCTATCACATATTATCTTACTCAAGGGTTGTATGCCTTTCCAAAAATCACTATGAGAGTTAATTCCCCCAGATGGTACCAATCAACCCTATGGCTCATCTACTAATAGACAGTTTCCAGATTTCTTTTCAATCTTCACATGATATGCAAATGAAATTATATGGAAATGAAATGCAATCTATCATTTAAGGAAACCCAGTCTTCCAGAGATACTCATCTCATCTCTTACTAACAAAACCTTTATTAGTTTAACATATCAAGAAAGAGACCTCTGGTTTTTATATCTATCGGTAGCATCATAAAGGTCGTTTTAAGATCACAGAGATGTCAAAGGTCAAAAAGTCAAATGTTCACTACAAAACCTCGCATCTTTCAGTACCTATTTATAATTACAACAATCTGTAACAGTCCCAATGCTATAGAATTTACCCGAAGTTACTCTAGTGAATAAGTTGCAACCACCGCAAATTCAACCAAAACATTCAGTTCAGACAATATAATATAGGTACTGAGGATGTGTTTACTTTATAAAACCTTATCATTGTCGCCGTGACGTCAGTATTGACGTACTTTAATGAAATTGTGCACGTTTTTTTTCTAATTCGATAAACTATGTTTCCGGGAGATATATTTAGTTTGAGCTCTGTCTTTTTGATTGTCTGAGGGTGAATGTGTACGGAAATTTCTTTAGTCAGTCCTGGATACAGCATGCCACTAAATAAAATGACTTTTGCTTTAAAAGTTGCATTTTGTATCCCTTTAAAAAGTAAATGGTATAAATTTGGCAATAACCCATTAGCGAGTAACGCAACCACACGTGAATATTAACATAACATTTTTAGCTCACCTGAGCACAAAGTGCTCAAAGGTGAGCTCTTGTGATCGCCCTGTGTCTGTCGTCCGTCATCGTCCGTCCGTCCGTCCGTCGTCAACAATTTGACTGTTAACACTCTAGAGGTCACAATTTTAAACCAATTTTAATGAAACTTGGTCAAAATGTTACCCTCAATAAAATCTTGGATGAATTCGATATTGGGTCATCTGGGGTCAAAACCCAGGTCACCAGGTCAAATCAAAGGAAAAGCTTGTTAACACTCTAGAGGTCACAATTTTGGCCCAGTCGAAATGAAACTTGGTCAGAATGTTACCCTCAATTAAATCTTGGAGGATTTTGATACTGGGTCATCTGGAGTCAAAAAACTAGGTCACCAGGTCAGATCGAAGGAAAAGCTTGTTAACACTCTAGAGGTCACAATTTTGGCCCAGTCGAAATGAATCTTGGTCAGAATGTTACCCTCAGTAAAGTCTTGGACGAGTTTGATATTGGGTCATCCGGGGTCAAAAACTAGGTCACTAGGTCAAATCAAAGGAAAAGCTTGTTAACACTCTAGAGGCCACATTTATGACTGTATCTGCATGAAACTTCGTCAGAATGTTAATTTTGTTGATCTTTAGGTAAAGTTTGAATCTGGATCATGTGGGGTCAAAGACTAGGTCATTGGGTCAAATCAAAGGAAAAGCTATTTAAGACTTTAGAGGCCACATTTATGACCATATCTTAATGAAACTTGGTCAGAATGTTAATCTTGATGATCTTTAGGTCAATAGGTCAGGTGAGCGCTACAGGGCCTTCATGGCCCTCTTGTTACAATTTCGAGGTATAATCTGTCTAAATATTTTATCAGCTGTGTTTCTGTAAATGTGAATCGATCACCTGCAAATGTGCATACAAAATCTGAGAAAACAATTGTCAATTCATCATATTTATAGTAGATGGCAGCCTATCTGATCAATTACTCTTGAGACAAACTACCATGCAATGAGAAGCTGACTGTTACAATATATAACTGATACTACGCCTGTAAATTTGCGTCTATACCGATAAAAAAGAAAATGCAACTTGACATACTATCAATGTTGTGCATTTAGGGATTTTGTTAAAGCCTTTAAAGACCAACATTTCCGGAAAATGTTAACATTTTAATACTCATATACCGATTTGCTCATCGATATTGCGTTTTGCGGGACAAATATAATCTATCAAAGAGCGTTAAATGTCAATAAATATTGTTCCATTATATTGGATGAAACAAAATACACATTATTGCATGCAAGAGGTACTATAAAATGAATGCGACTTGTACAATGTAAATAAAAAAATTAAACTTATGACTAATATATTAAACAACTGTTATTAAAAAGTTAATAATGATTTTTATCCGTAACAAAAACTGTGCCCGTCATACTGTAACCAAGACCACCATGACCCTGTACCTGTAACTGTGGTGTTTTGTGTACTCTTTTGAATCTGACTGCAGCAATTATAGCACATAATGCGAAAACAACACACACCGTTTTGATTCAGGAAAAGTAAAATGTGTAAAATGACTTTTGACTTTCAAGTGTGCACCTTGACCTTGAATCTAATGACGTTGACTCTGGTGCTAGGTTTTTGAAAATTCTTTAAGTGGTTAAAGAGAGTGAGTGAGTGAGTTGGGTTTTACGGCGGATCGACACAAAATGGTCATTTTTCGCCGAGCGAGAAGAAGTTATTTTGAAAACGCCAGTTGTAAAGCATACCTTAAATCATTTAAGTAAAAATGTAAAGCATATCTAAAATCATTTATGTAAAAATTTATGTAAAAATGTAAAGCATATCTAAAATCATTTATGTAAAAATGTAAAGCACATTAATTTAAAAATGAAAAGCATATCTAAAGAGAGGGCACACATTTGAGCTGTCTGACACTTGAACTATAAGTTAACCTTGACCTTGGACCTAGTGACCTGCGATGTGCACTCTGCATGTGATGCTAATGTTATGAAAAATGTTTCCGTGGTAAAAAAAATATAGAACCAAGTGTGACCTTGACCTTGACTTAATGAACTGGGTTGTGCATTCTGCACGTCGTCTGATGACGTAAATGTTTGATGCTAACATTGTGAAACATTTTAAGTGGTCTAAAAGTATTTTAGCAGACACGAAATTTAGCTACCTGACCTTTGACTCCAACTGTGACCTTGGGCGGAATTACCTTGTTTGTGCACAGGGCATTATGAGGTAAATATTTGATGCTAGTGTTGGGAAAATATTCCGATCAGTTTAGAAGATTTGGAGCGGATATGAAGTTAAGCTATTAAAGGTTAACAAGTTAGTAAGTTTTATGACAACCTTCCCAGTGTAGACACAGTTATCGAGCGGACACGAATACGGACGGACGGTCAAGCTTGACTCCGATATAAACCAATATACAAGAGCTACACCTTAATAGATGTCGAATATGTAATGCGCGTTTGAATGCATTAAAGCATATTTGCCATATGTGTGATACTAAATCAGGGCTGTCGAATTGTTGTGTTGTAATTATCCCACAAACTAACTTGAATAAAAACTATAATAAAAGGTCAACTTAGATTGTTTATAATGTAAATGATGTATTTAACGTTACAGTATTTGTCAGGCCACACATGTGTAGTATTGTCAGTATTTAGAAGCTTTTTTTCAGTAGTTTCAGAAGTTGTTTTTTTTTTTTTTTTCATTTTTATCGAAGTAAATAACGACAACTTTAAAGCAAATCGTCATGCACACTTGAATCAAATAAACTAATCATCTTGTGCGATTCTCTATTTTTATCTCAATATGCAATAGAAAACTTTTTATTTTAGTTCTTGTCTTGAAAGAATATCCTTTATATATCCAGCACATTTATACAAATGGCAATCATTCTGGAATAATGCATGATACTTAATAACCTGTATGTGATACAGCCTATCTTAGGTGCATGACTCAAAGGAAACAAGTGGGTAGAAAGAAGGTCACACAAGGTTGCGTAAGGGATTTACGTGGCTTGGGGTTATATTACTTGCTGGCTTGTAACAAAGGAACAGGGCAGGGTTAAACGCCAGAATACTTAAGTTAAATATTGGGAGTGGTGTTGTTCTGAGACGTTGCACGGCTTTGTTCCTTCATGCGTTTTTATTCATGTTTGTTACTTCTGAAGCTTTAGAATTTATGTGTACATAGGCCTAGCCACTTTGTAAGTGAATACCTTAACACATGGACATATTTCCATGTGGATTGTCATACTGGCAGGCTACCGTCTTTCCAGCTGGTATTTCTGTACTTGTTTGTTGTTTGGCAACGTTATGGTCATTTATATGTGAACAAGATGAAAAATGTGTTTGAAAAACACCTGCTGCAAGTCTTTGAAGTTGTGAATCTTTGTGGTTTTCGACTTTCTTATTTTATATCTTTACACAAAGCTTCTGTTTGCATTATATTGTGTACACACCCTATTGTGTACTAATCTGAAGGCAAAAATGGATATATAATAATAAAGCATACATCCAGACCTACAGCGCTATGGATAATGCTGTATGAGGTTTTTGCTATTGACTATTTATCCCTAGTATATATGTGTACGCGGCGTCGTGAAAACCAACTCGATCAACTGATAATCAGTTATAAAATGTCCAGTAAAACGTTTTAATTTTATTGTTAAATATTTGTTGTCAGGTTTCTTATCCGATATCATTTGTGAGACTGTTCGACATATCAAAGGTGCCTCTTTGCCAAGTGGTTAAGGTCGCTGACTTAAAATCACATGGATTTACCGGCGTGCGTTCGAGCCTTGCTCAGGGCGTTGAATTCTTTATGTGACGAAGCCATCCAGCTGCCTTACGGAATGCGAATGTCTGTCGGTCTACCCAAGTGCCCGCTCGTAATGATATGCATGTCATATAAAGTTTCAATAGAATATCGTTTGTAAAAGTGTGTTAGACTTTGAAGATTCTGAAACTATTTCTAATACATAGTTACTAGTTTTACACATGCACAATATTTCAATTATCAATAAACTCCTTAAAGTCTAAGCTGTCATAATCATGTTTTACTAAAGTTTTGAAACTGAGGTGTTTATAGAAAATTTATGGCAACAGGGTATTTCAAAACCTGAACTTGTTGGTGTATAGTTAAATGGAGATATTTTTGAAACACCATGTAGGATTAGGGGTCAGGGAGACTTTCCTGCTGTATTTGGGGAAATTCCAAACGTTCTTTACTAATAAGGCCATGGCCTGGCAATTGTGAGATATTTCATGCAGTTCTTAATGCCCGTTTGGTATGGATTCGTTATTAGTGGCCGTCTAGCTTTCTTCGGCGGACCGTTGATAGCGTTCCTATTACTATTCTGTTTGTTTCAAATGCATTGGCGGATCATTAGTTCGTAAGGATAAACTCCACAGGGTCTGCATTTACCTACACATGGAACAGTTTACTCTCAAACCCATTGTGTTAGGAGGTTTCTGGCTGCGTCCGGTTTTCTGTATGTTTTAGTCGTCTTAATGTTTTACACGCCGTGACGAATGACAAGAGATAATTGCTATAGTTTCGTGTCGGGCGTCGTCGGTAGACACCTTATTTACGATTCTCAGCAAACTTGTATCTTAGTTTATTCTTCGCAACCATTATGTTTTCTGTATTGTTTAAGAGAACACCTCAATGACATACATTTAACAGTCTCTACTCTCAATGAACGTACGCCTCGTTCTGTATTTGCAAAGCATTTATTCAAACACGTTTCTTTTCATGACTCGTCTGCGAGTTAGTATCTCAGTAACCGCAACTGAATTTTCTTTACCATGATAATATGAAAGAAATGACGTAGATTCCTTTAATCATGTTGAATTTTTGATGGAATAATGTACCTTTCTGCACTTGGCCATTTGTTTGAAAAAAACTCAGTTTGCTTTTGTCAACGAGTAAGTTTCTCAGAAACATGTCGATGACTTTACATTATCATTTTCATCTTAAAAAACTGTTTCCTACCAACTCCCCATTTGTAAGATAAATAAGATTGCTATCTCTAAAAGCTTGTCTTTTTGTCCGCTGCTGTGGAGTGGAATGTACGAAATAGAAATGCCACACAATATTGATCATTAATCAAAACAGAAGACTTGTGGAAAGTATTTCGGCAAGGCTAATTTAAAGTTAGTTCAAATAAAGAAAATGCTCAAAATCACGTACTTTCAAGGTACAGCCAATTGATTTTGCGCGATAACTGTCATGTAGCGTTTCTATTGTAATTTCATTATTTCGGCATTATTAAATTATTTAGCATCAAATCGGAGACAGGTTTATATAATTGCCAGACTGAATACGCAAACACAAACACAATAAGTTTGTCGTGAATGTCGTAAATGATTAATTCTACTTCCGGCTGGACGTGCGCATATTCAAATTTTATGGTATACTACTTCCACGAAAATATATTTTGCTTATGTATCGCATTAAGTGAGAACTTTGACATCGGCTATGGGAACTGTCACAGGAGTGGCGAATAATACCCCCTCAATACGGCATTGTCACAGAAGTATGGCAACCATAAGAAAGAAACGGCCACAAGAAGGTGCAATTTAAGTTGTTTAACTTGAAGTTGAGAAAATTGAAACGAGTTGTTTGTGATCATCAAAACCCAGCTATTAGTTTAAAAGAAAGCGCCTGGACAAGCGTAAACAATGGGGGATTTCGTCAAAATCTGGCCATTAGTTGAAAAGAAAGTGGTAGAAAATTAGTCCTGGTCATGGTTGATAACTAAAATCTGTGCTGTGTAGCCAATGTAAAAGTCGCACTTGTCATATATTTGATGATGTTACATCTGTGTATCAAAAATTATTTAAATCTGTCAACCCTTTAAATGTCCGGAAACCATGAGTTTGGCAAATTTTAAGTTAAAAGGGGCCATAACTATGTATTAAATATATATGGTTGTAGGCAAATAAAATAGAAAAAGTGGAAACTAACAGGTCGCTCAACACGACAAAAACGAAAATGTTGCAGGCTCGTTTTTAATTGAGCCTGTTCATGGACGGTAGTGGAAATGCATGCTACCGTCCACGCCCTCTAGCCCCGGGTTGAGCAGAACTCAACATTTATACATGCTGCAAGTACAAATCCAATCAAGAGACATCTGCAGATCTGTTCATACGGCGGTGCACATGGAAGTTTCAAAACCGGCGTATGGTTCTCGAAGTCGAACTTGACCTATGTACCAAACATTATTTAAATCTGTCAAGCCTTTGAGTTATGTTCCGGAAACCATGAGTTTGGCAAATTTTAAGTTGGAAAGGGTCCATAACTACGTCAGAAAATGGCGGTTTGTAGGCAGTTGAACATGACCTGTATTTTATGACTTTACACCTGTGTACCAAACTTTATTTAAATCTGTCGAGCATTTCATGAGTTATTATCTGGAAACCATGAAAACCAACGGACCGACAGACCGGCCGACAAGCTCTCTCCTATATACCCCCCCCCCCCCCCCCCCCCACCAAACTTCGTTTGTGTGGATATAAAAATGAAAAATGAATTAAACATGAGGCATTTGAGTGCCATGTGGGTACCACAACTGAAATGATTACACGTGTAGGGGAATCTAGGAAATTTCTGCTGCTGTGGGGAATGACGGATATGAGTTTCTTAATCGTATTATCACTGCCGATGAAAAATGGGCCTGTTGATATGACCAAGAGTTCAATTGGCAATCAAGTCACCCATAAAGAGGCTCTAATTAGCAAGACGTTTGGGAAACATGCTTATTGCACGCTGTGTATGGCATCAATGACGCTTCTTTAAAATGGAATAAATTTTGATAAACAGTAAGTAAGAAACGTTATCTCGTATGTTAATATAACATCAGTGATGTGCGGCGTTTTGATGTTTACTATTTGTCAGATGTAGAATAGCTCAGAAACTCGTGTTATGCAAGTGCGTTTCATGACGTAAGGTGTGATGCTTTATTATATGCAAAAGCGAGATGCTCATATTGTTCACTACATATACACATTGTGCTAAAAATCTGACATGGTCCTCAAATTGGACTTTGATGTAAATTTGAATACAATACATCAAAATTTGGGTATCAAAATATGCTTACGTTCTTACATGAACAACCATTGTTGCAAATATATTCCAATTCTGTCCCGCAAAGAAAAGGGTCATTTATGTTGCTGTTACAGTGCACTATGGATATCTGAGAAATTACTTGGCGTTATAAAGTATTTTTTCAGTATTTTTTGATATCGTCATAAACTCTCTTGCTAATCTTTTAAAAAAATCTTGACTTGTTGGTCTGTGTCTTTAATACCGGAAACAATCAATATTTGGAAATGAAAATAAAAAAAAAAATGTTTCACTTTATGTATTATTAGATCATCAACTACTCTGTGTCTTTTGATCAAAATCTATTCGATTTTATTATACCATCCGACCATTGAAAATATGATGATGTCCATAAGACGAATTTTAGATATCAGTTATAATAAGATTTAAGGGTGTTTTAGTAACCCTAATGAACAAGCCTTGAACAAACATATGAAACATTTTTTTCATGTTTAACTTTAGCCATTCGAACACATTTAATATGATTTAGGAAAAATTAACACACAAAAAAAAAACGAAACCAAACCTGATGATAACTAATACAAGAGTGAATACGATTCCGTTTCTAGTATTCAAAGAAATGACAGTAAAGTTGATAGGTAGTTAGTAGTTGAACATTCAAATAACCAACTACAAACTAGTTCCCAGTTGGTAATTTAAAATTTATTGGAAAGTTCAGTTACATTTTAAACACAAAATGAAACAGTCAAACAGCAAACCTTATCAGTTAAGAGGTATAGAGTTTACCATTTTCATTTCGCACGAACTTCCAACTGCTTACTGGAAGGTAGTTGGTTATTCAAATTTTGAGAAAAAAAATATGAACCTATTTTAAAGGAATCAAATCAAACAATTTAATATTTCATTTGCTGTGATATATCAATATCAAACACTTTCAATATATAGATCAGTTTCGCAAAACATTCAAGAGAGTCAGCTACCAATTCAAAATGATAACATCATTCAACTGAACCAGGGTCTGCTCTTAAATATTAATATCTAACCGTTTATATGCACTCAACAGTCATCATAAGGACCAGGAGAGCCAGTTGCAGTTCGAGACATATTTCAGAAAAACATTTTATACAGGATAAAAGCATTCAATTTTACATTTCATTTGTTCTTATATATCAATATCCAACACTTTCATATACACACATATATATATAGATGAGTCGAAACATTCAAAACATTCAGCACAGTCAGTTGCCAATTTGCATGCGAATAACCAACTGACTTCTGGTAGGCAGTTGGTTTTTCGACATTTTTCAGGAAATTAATTTTTTCCATCAAAAATGATAAAATTATTCAACTTAACATTTCATTTGCTCTTAGATATTCATATGCAACACTTTCAATGTATTTAGCAGCCTTCATAAATGTTACGAAATGTTAATTTTATTGATTTTATCATTTTTGACCGAAAAATGTATTTCCTGAAAAATGTAGATAACCAACTGCCTATCGGTAGGCAGTAGGCAGTTGGTTTTTCGCAGGTGAATTTGCCACTAGCTCTCCTGAATGTTTCGAAGACTTATCTATATATTGAAAATGTTGGATACTAATATGTTAGAACAAATTAAATGTGAAATTGTATGCTTTTATCCTGTTATGTCTGAAAAAAAGGGTTTTAGATATTGGTATCTTAGAATTTTATGATCTGATCCCTTTAAAATGGGTTTAGATTTTCAAAATTTGAATAACCAATTACCTTCCAATAAGCAGTTGGATATTCGTGCAAAATGAAAACTGAAAACCCTAGGCCTCCAAAATGATAAGGTTTGTTAGACGGTGTTACATTTTGAGTTTAAAATGTAATTGAACTTTCCAGTAATTTTGAATACCCAACTGGCAACTAGTTAGTCGGTTATTCGAAAGTTCAACTACCAACTGCCTACCGACTTTACTCTCATTTCGGATAAAATGATTAAATCATACATACCATAATTTCATAGAGGAGTTCCGTAGTACATAGATTTTATTTTCTTAAAAATATTCATTTAACATTGATTTTATTTAACATTTATTTTCATGGGATTCTTCGCAAAATCGTCCGTAATTCTTCAACAAATGTAATGTGCTCGCGCTTATTACAGCAGCGCGAATGAAACACATGTGTGAGAGATTGCATGTACTTCATATCATAACCAATGATTCTTTGTTAGTGTTTAATTAAACGTGTCTCATTTCGCACAGTGGGTTCATCAACCAGGCAAGGTCATAACAGATCACGCCGGAGTTAGATTAATTCTGCCGAAGCAAAACAAGTAGTCGTCATCCGTATAATATGACTGACATTAGCTGTAACCAATACACAAACACATCAGTTGAGTATCTGGTTTATAAGGGCATCTAGGTAAACAACTAAAGTTACGTCTTAATAACGCACTCTGTATTGAATATAAATATTAATGACCTTTCATGAAAGACTCAAGAATTAAATTAACCATGCAAAAAATAGAAGACACGGTTTGACTGATAAAATTTTGATTCATAAAGCAATGGTTCTACGTGTTCATTAGTGTAAAGCTGATTTTGAAGTAAGAGAGACCCGTAAGCTATAATTAGCAATTTGGAAAATTGAATTAACTAATTACAAATAAATCTATAAACTCTACACAAATGTTGCAATCTCGCAACGATAACAGAAAATATGTTACAGCGTCTCACATATGGTGTAACAAAATTTCAACATCATAATTTCGATTTCAGACGGTAGAAAATACGTATTTACATCTCCTCTTTTCACCGAGGCCATTTCTAGAACACTTCAATAAATGGATGGATGATGTCTGAGCAAGAAACAACAATGTATTACGTAGATAAGTGTTTCCGTCATTCGAAAGCCGATGTCATTTCTAGAACACTTCCGTAAATGGTTGGATGATGTCTGAGTAAGAAACAACAACTTAGACAAGTGTTTTCGCCTTAGCAAGCTGAACTGCTATTCACCATGATAGTCTTACGAAGGCTGGAATAAAAGTCTTCGCAATGTGGTCATACAATTATATAACTATTTATTTTAAACATAAATTAAAACGTAAAATTAATAGTCATAGTCAATAATTTATGAAATTTATGTTACAGTTCATTTACTACAAGAGATATACACAATTCACTGTGTTTTATTTGAACTGATATGATTGTTTTATTGCGTCATGCTGAGTGAGAATTAAAAGTGTATGTTTCCACAATTCACTTAGTCGTTGCAGAGGGGAATAACATTATCTGTAATGTCAAAACACCCTGTGCTGTGTCAGATGCAGTGAGGGACGGGAAGGTTGTGCAAAACTGCGAAATGATGCTTCTTATCCATACCTGCTACTGTCACATGCACATACTCGGAAACCATATACTACCTCATACAGTTGTTTTCTCTTAAAGACAGCAGAATGGCTACTTACTTAAGACACTGTAAGTCACATTTTCGAGGCACCAAAGGAAAACATAATAATAGAATTGTATCAAACGTTTCTCCATGATCCAAAGGACCAGAAAATATAACAACACTTAATCAAGTACGAGGAGAGCTTTTACTGCCGCCACACGGCACTTAAAGATTGCTGTTGTGATAGTTAATAAAATCTGTAAGTAGATCCTTTGGAAGCATAGAATGCAACCAAGCAGAATAATAGCAGACTCGGTTTGTTTTAGCCTGTTCATGAGAGACAATGGGTAGTGCAACCCATTCACACCCACTAGCACCGGCTTAAGCAGTACTCTATTATACAGATTTTGAATGGACTCCACGAACCCAAAGGACAAGAAAATATAACACTGAATCCAAGTACGGGGAGACTTTTTACAAACTTTCCCACGACTCGGGTAAAACGTAACAAACCCTTATCAAATTTTACTGTAAAAATTAGTAAAAACAACATTCAATAAATTAAGATGTAACCCAAGTTGGATTTCCTTCCGCTTCTCTTTTACACGATATAGTATTGACCCTTTGGTTTAAAAGATGTGACAGCGGTCACAATTAGAAGCTATTATTTGTGTTAAACTGCTTCTTTAGATCAAAGAAGTGTACGACTAAAGGTTTGCCATTAGCTGCTTCATTTTCTAATTCTAAGGCAGACTTTTCAATTATACAAAAATGAATATCTATCGTGCTTATTAGTTTTAAAATTGGCTGCAAGCAGCCCTACACAAAAGTTCGAAAGGTCGGCCACGTATGGACTTTCTGCTGTGTATGATGGAAGCACAAAACTCATTTACGAGCAGACATTCTAATTTCTATTTTATCCTGGAGGATATATCGTAAACTATAAAATAAACAAATAAGCTTTACAAATCTTACGCTGTCGCATCTAATCAAGCTGAATAAAGTCACACTTCAGGCAGGATTACGAGATTGCGTCCTGAAAGTATCAATTAGCAATCGTCTACCACTTTATATCATTTAGATAGAAAGACGTTGAACAAGTATGAATTTTATTTGCATAATATGGCATAAATTTTGGACTATTTACAAGTAAATCTTTTTCCCGCCCTTACATGAATGAAATCTGTGAAACGACCCGTTAGATTTGTTTTGTTTTTCTTGGGTTTAAAGTCGCACCGACAAAATTATAGGTCATATGGCGACGTTCCAGCTTTAATGGTGGAGGAAGACCCCAGGTGTCCCTGTCACGAACGAGCACCTGGAGTAAAGTACTGACCTTCCGTAAGCCAGCTAGATGACTTAACCACTCGGCCACAGAGGCCCCTAAGATCCTCTAGCATAGAATGCAATCAAGCAACATAACAGGCTGTTTGTGGGAGTAATGAATATGCGAAACCCCTCGCGCCCCGTAAATACAAGGACAAAATCCAACAGTAACATCAACAATTAAAGAACGCAGCTGCCCATACAGCACTCCACATAGAAATATGTGTATTGCAACTGTATACACACAGTATCTGAGCACATGTACACAGTAACACAAAAGAACGCATTAATAACAAAGAAGTACAAAATAACGATAAATATCAAACAGGGAATGCCACGTTCCAAAAACGCATACTCCCCGAAACGAAACTAACAACACGTAGATAGGTTGTTAGTCAGATGTTGGTCAAGTAATGGGTTACTTCAAAACTTACATGTCAGATTTTTTTAATTTGATTTTTCTATCCTGGTTAATGATATGAATGCAAGCACTGTTGTAATTTGTCAAAGATTTGCATTGACAAGTATACAGTTTGCTAAAATTCATCAGAAATGCAAGTTTACAAAATTATTTTTACCTGCCTTTGCTTATCTCTGTTGCGCAACCAAGATAGATGAAAATAGATGAAGCTGCTTAAAAACTTGCCTTTTGCTTTAGGTAGCTGAAATATCAAAATATTTACATGGTTCGCATGGGTCTTGAAAAGTACTTGAAAACGATTGTTCTTGAAAAGTCCTTGATTTACGTGTTCCCTTAAGAAATCAATAAAAAGTACATGTACTTGAGTTCTAAACAAAAACAAAAAAACACACAACTTGAATTCGGACGAAAATATGGCATTTTAAAATCCAAAAATTTTCCGACGTTTAAAAATTATTGCGAAGAAATTATCGCATTTTTTGTACGAAACAAATTGAAGACGAGCAAAATTGCGGTCTACGTAAGCAGAGACAGTCCGAACAGTGGGATACCGGTTACCCAACAGGAGCCACCTGACTGGGGTTCCCGAGGCAACGGCCTTATGGACGGACGACAGGACAGTCGATTCCGGTTTATCTATGCGCGTTACATAAGCAGACTAGGTGCACATCTGAAAAAAAGGCAACTTCCTAGCAATCATGGGCAAAGAAATGTGCTTTCCAACAAGTAACGGGTGAAATATCCGTGAGTACGCCCGACGCAAAATCCTCACAGGGCCTTATGTCAGCCACGTATGAAAAAAACATAGACTCAAATGGGCGAAAGTGCTTTAACTTCCCATTCTAAGGGCGCAAAACATATAAAAGACATTGAAAACACGTCTTCCTTAACCAATAATGGGTTGGCATTTATTAGACAGGAATGTGCCATTTCGGTAAATAAAAGAATCGACAGTCTCAACGGCTTAAAATAACCTGCCAACTACTCCACCACCCCACCCCACCCCACTCACTGCATGAAGTAGTTGTTCGAGACCCCAGTGCCAAGGTAAACTAGATAACTTTGTGGCGAAATGGATACAAAAAAAAATCTGAAATTTCTTGGACATTATAAAGTGTTTTGCAACATCACTCTTAAAATTCGTATACAAACATTAAAAAACTGTTTAAAATCATGTTTCATGACATTGAAATTGCAGACATTCACTTGTGGTGAGAGAAAAACAGCCTATATCACAGTGTTCGGCCTGGTAGCTCATTTTAGTGAACTTTTATATTTTCCCCCCTTTTATGGGGTTACAGGTATTTACATTCATATGTGTAGCAAATAGCACTTGTTCAATCCCAAGTCTTGAATGATTTGTTTCACAGGTGAGCTAAAATTTTATTTAAGAAATAATAAATGTCCCTATATTTTATCAGTTAATAAAACTGGGCAGGAGTTCGGATGCGTAATAACATGCACATTCGATGAATTGGTATCCCCGTCGAAAGGGTTTGTGGTGAGGCAAAAAAAAATATAGCCGGCAAAAAGTTAAGGATGTTACTAAGAAGCAAATAATTTCAATAGTCAAAATCAATTTAACAGAAAATGAATGCATTTTGTTTGGTTTGTGGGGGTGGGGGCAGCGGGGGTGACCGGGTTAGGGTACAACACATCACATGTTGATTATAAATATTGATGGAAAATATTAAAAATGAAAAAAAATGGGTGGTTGTTGGGGGGGGCGAGGGTTATGCATTGATCGGGGTGGTAGGCATGACTCAGCGGGATGGAGGAGTGAGGTGGGGGAACAGTACAACTTTGCATGTTGATAAATATTCATTGCAGGTTTGAAAAAAATTAATAAAAAGGAATGATTTTTTTTTCTTTTTTTCGGGTGGGGGTGGGTGGGGGTGACCAAGGCTAGGTGGTGGCCAGGTGTGGGTACAACTTCACATGTTATAATAAATGTTCATGGAAAATAATTAAAGAAGTTTAATGAAATTCTACCAACTGGTTGGTTTGTTATGTACAAATCTGTAGATTTTTAAACAATTAAAGGGCAATACCTCTAAGGAAAATTGACCAATTAAAAAAAGGTCAGGCATCATTGAAGTATGTTGGTTCATATTTATTTAAAGTTTCATGAAATTCTTGTTACTGAGAAATGGCTGGATTTTTCATGAAATCAAGGGCAATAACTTATAGGGAAATTGACCAATCAAAAACAAAAATTGATGGGCATCATCATAGTATGTTGGTGCATGTTCATTTCAAGTTTAATGAAATTCTACCAGATAGTTACTGAGTAATGGCTGCAGACGGACATTTTGGGGCATTTTTCATTAAATCAAGGGCAATAACTCTAAGGGAAATTGACTAATCAAAACAAAAACTTGACGGGCATCATTGCAGTATGTTGATTCATGTTTATTTCATGTTTCATAAAATTCTACCTGCTACTTACTGCGAAATGGCTGCGGACGGACATTTTTGGGCATGTTTCATTAAATCAAGGGCAATAACTCTAAGGTAAATTGACTAATAAAAAGACTGGACGGGCATCATCACAGTATGATGGTTCATGTTTATTTCAAGTTTTATGAAATTCTACCTGCTAGTTACTGAGAAATGGCTGCGGACGGACGCACGGACTGGACGGACGCACGGACTGACAACGTAATTTCAATACCCACTCCCGATTTCATCGGCGGGGGATAATTAAATCACAAGTTCGTAGCACGAATGATTTAATATTCGCATCCGAGCGACTGTCCATATTTTATTAAGTGATAAAATTATTGGAACATATTTATTATTTCGATTCTAACCAAATTTTTCGCATTTTACAGCACTACATTTTAGCTCGATGCGTCATTCAGCAGGCCATATGCTGTTATAAACACCTCCCCATAGTTAGAAAGTGTTGCATTACGGAATTTTCCGATATTCAGTAAATTTTGATTAAAGTATTAAGTAGTTACTGCTGTGAAAATGTTATTTTCAATAACTTCTGAAACTGAATAATTTGATTAAACGCCTATTTTTATACAATGACATATTCAATGGCGTTGTACATAATAATAATAACAATAACAATACTAATAACGACAATAATAATAATAATAATAACAATAATAACAGCCTTATTTTAACAAACAGTCATGACCGCACCCCTCCCCTTGATGTCATTTTACCCTTATTGCGAATACCAGTGCTTAAAGCATTACATGGTAAGCCCAGACGGGCTGCATATAGTGGTTCAAACCCCCCGGTTAATACTGCCATCATATACTGTTTAAAAAATAAATACTACACACTACCCTGCCCATAAAGCATGCACCAACAAGTGCGTTTAATTTAACAAACCTTGGAGATAAACATATTGAAATGTAAAACCTTTTACAAAAATTTAAAAACTATCACCTGCTGTTATCGCATAATAAACAGTTATCAAACAATTTAAAACAATGCCACGAAATCTCTGAAATACAGCGTCTTAAGTTTTTTTTTATGTGTCAAGTGATTTACTTTTGCGTAGTTCTAACGGCAGTTAATTCCACAGTTTTGGGCCTATAGCACAGAAACTTCTATCACTGAATGTTTTGCACTTGTATGGAACACTTTTGTTTTGAATTTTCCCAAAACTTGTTTACTAGGAATATACTTTGTAAGCAATTCTGTTAAATACATAGGTGCTCTGCCAGTGTGACAGCTATATATGAAAGAAAGTATCTTTAACTCAATTCTTGCTTTCAACGGCAACCAATGTAAGTGATACAATGCTTGTTTAGAACTGTCAAGTTTCCTCCTGTTAAGGACAAGTTTTGCGCAATTGTTTTGAATACGTTTCATCTTACGCCACTCAGAGTTTGCCACACCATACAGTATGACATTGCAATAATCCAGATGTGAAATAACTAGAGACAAAACTAAAATTTCAGTGGCTGCTTTTGTTAAATATTTTCGGATGTTCTTAATTCATAGGTATTTCAACATGGCTGTACGACATTTGCGATTTACATGATCTTTAAAGTTCAAGGTTTCGTCAAGAAATGCACCGAGATATCTAACTGTGCTTTCACGTTTGACATCATCACTAGCAATGTTAATGGAATTTGTAATACATTTGTTCAATTGAGGTCTGCTACCAAACATAATAAATTCAGTTTTGGAAGTGTTCATTTTCAGCCAGTCATCGATTATAACTGCACACCTTTCAAGGTCTCCGATCGCTTGTGATTCTACGGAAACTGATGTACGACGAAAGCTTTTAATTGCTATATGATCATCAGCAAAACCGTAGACTGATATGGATTTTGGAATGAAATCAAAAAGAGTTCCAGCATAGGTGAGATACAGCCACGGACCAAGGCAACTGCCTTGGGGCACACGGCATTAAAGATGGCGGTCTGATGAATATACATTGTTGATATAAATATTACAGGTACGAGGCCTTTAACAGGAGTCTGCCTATTGAAGAGCTGTATCACAGACACCATATTATGCTTTTAGGATATCTAGAAGAATGTCGTGGTCGACAGTGTCAAATGCTGCACTTAAGTCAATCGCAATAAAGGCCATGACTTCCTTTTTCTCCATACCACTTAGAAGATCATTGACCAACCGAAGCAGGGCAGATTCACAGGAGTGGTATTTCCTATATGCAGACTGGTTCTTAGGCAAAAGACTGTTTTGATTTACATGTTTGTTTAATCTGTAAAGAACAGCTTTCTCAATAAGTTTTGATAGAAATGATAAATTACTCACAGGACGATAATTGGAAAGCTCTAGTTCAAGACCTGGTTTTTTATTTTAGCAAAGGTCTAACAACTGCTTATTTCACAGGGAAAACACCTTGTTGTAACGAGAAATTTACCAATTTAGTGATACTAGAGAGTTCGTCTACATGTGATTTCAGAATACGTGGTGGCAAAATATCTAACACCATTTAAAGGTCTGATATAGAAGAAACCAGAAGTAAATACTTTACTATGCAGTTTCTAAAAATAGTACATGTCACCTATGATGAAACTACAATTGAAAGTTATTTACTCTTAAAGTAGAATCTTGTTGACATTTGTGATGCCTACAACGCAGAAATTGTAAAATACGTACATGACCAGATACAGATGCACTGATGTTGAACTTTAAACTTATCGGTACAGTACTGTCTAGACTGGCTGAAATATTTTCTTACGGTAAAACTATATACAAAATCAGTTAGAAATTGTTTGTTTCAGAAAATTTTATGTACTTTCTATTACTACTATTTTGCACTGAAAAGGTCAGTATTTAGTCTGCATATAACGGAAGAAGAGTAGAATCTCAGTCATGTTACGATCGTAGGGTGAAATGGAACAGCTATATTTTGTCATAGATTCATGTATAGGCAATTTCGCTATATGTTTATATAGCAACTTCTGCGGATCTTGTTAGAAATTAATATTTTGTTTGTTTTGGGTTTACACTCGTTTCAACTTTCTCAACTTCAAGTTAAACAACTTAAATTGCGCCTTCTTGTTGCCATTTCTTTCTTATGGTTGCCATACTTCTGTGACAATGCCATATTGATTTGTTTGTTTGTTTTGGGTTCAACGCTGTTTTTCAACAGTATTTCAGTCATGTAACAGCGGGCAGTTAATCTAACCAGTGTTCCTGGATTCTGTACCAGTACAAACCTGTTCTCCGCAAGTAACTGCCAACTTCCCCACGTGAATTATCAAAGGTGGAGGACGAATGATTTCAGACACAATGTCTTTCATCAAATCGTCACGGAGAACATACACCCCGCGATCCGTAGACCAACGCTCTCCCTACTGAGCTAAGCGGGCGGGTTTAGAAATTAATATAAATTCATGTTAACGTCAAACTATAATACCGCTGGTCTTGGAACTTTAAACAAAAAGATAGATGAGGACAAATGCCTTTGCATGGAAAATGCCTAATTGAAAATGAGAAAATTTTGAAGATTTTCCAATTAGACAATTGATCAGTAGTTACCTTCGGCTAAGCAGTATCTATTACATACTACATGTGACAGTCCACACACGTATGGAGCAATGTTTTGCTTACTAAGATCAAGATAATTGATTTAATATGCAGAACTTGAAAACCATTCAAGAATATTGGTCATTTCTTTTATTGATATGATATTCACAAGTTTAAACTTAAAATTATAAAATATACATTTCCAGTAGGAATTTAACTCTATATAATGGGTCTTCTTGGTTCCTTAAATAAAAACTCTTAACAGGCTATATGAAACCTGAAAAATGTCATGCAATGTTGCTCAAATGTGATTGACCATCTTTAATTGAAAAACTTGTATATTCTTCAAATAAGGTACCATTTATAAGTCCGGTTTCATAGAAGAAGTCTTGTACTTTAGAATTAACAAAGAATAAATCCTTGCTGACTGACATATAGACGGATAAATGGATAGACTAAAATGGTCAGTTCATTCTGTATAGTGCTTTTTATTTATGTACAATGTTTTATGAAAAAAGTCTCTTGTAATTTGACTAAGAGGACAGATAGCTGGACGAACAGCCGGACAAACTGGGAAAGTAACAAATGTGCACGTTTCACATTGTCTTCTACCTACTTACCATAATAATTATTATTGTCTTCTACTTACTTACCAAATGTCATGAAATATTACTATTTAAGTTATTGAATAATCAATATTTTCTTATTTTCGACTAATTCTTGCCGAAGCATCCATATTTGTTGCTATAGCAAGAAAATAATATCGCAATTTTTTTTTGTCGAGTATAATGAACAAGAGGGCAATGAAGGCCCTGTATCGCTCACCTGACCTATTGACCTAAAGATCATCAAGATTAACATTCTTAAGTTTCATAAATATATGGTCATAAATGTGATCTCTAAAGTGTTTACTAGCTTTTCCTTTGATTTGACCCGGTGACGTAGTTTTTGACCCCACATGACCCAGATTCGAACTTTACCTAAAGGTCACCAAGATTAACATTCTGACCATGTTTCATGAAGATACAGTCATATATGTGGCCTCTAGAGTGTTAACAAGCTTTTTCTTTGATTTGACCTAGTGACCTAGTTTTTGATCCCACCTGACCCAGATTTGAACTTGACCTACAGATCATCAAGATCAACATTCTGACCATGTTTCATAAGATATGGTCATAAATGTGGCCTCTACAGTGTTGACTAGCTTTTCCTTTGATTTGACATGGTGACCTAGTTTTTGATCCTACATGACCCAGATTCAAACTGGACCTTGACACCATCAAATTAACATTCTGACCAAGATTCATGAAGATGCATCATAAATATGGCCTCTACAGTGTTAAAAAGCTTTTCCTTTGATTTGACCTGGTGACCTAGTTTTTGATCCCAGATAACCCAATATTAAACTCATCCAAGATTTGATTGAGGATAACATTCTGACTAAGTTTCATTAAGTTTGGGCCAAAATTGTGACCTCTAGAGTGTTAACAAGCTTTTCCTTTGATTTGACCTGGTGACCTAGTTTTTGACCCTAGATGACCCATTATCGAACTCGTCCAAAATTTTACTAAGATTAATATCCTGACCAAGTTTCATTAAGATTGAGCCAAAATTGTGACCTCTACAGTGTTAACAAGCTTTTCCTTTGATTTGATCTGATGACCTAGTTTTTGACTTCAGTTGACCCAGTATCTAACTCATCCAAGTTTTTATTGAGGATAACATTCATACTAAGTTTCATTAAGATTGAGCCGAAATTGTGACCTCTAGAGTGTTAACAAGCTTTTCCTTTGGTTTGACCTAGTGCCCTAGTTTTTGAACCCAGATGACCCAATATCAAATTCATTCAAGCTTTTATTGAGAGTAACATTCTGACAAAGTTTCATTAAGATTGGGCCAAAAATGTGACCTCTACAATGTTAACAAGTTTTTCCTTTGATTTGACCTTGTGACCTAGTTTTTCACCCCAGATCATCCAATATCAAAATCCTCCAAGATTGTATTAAGGGTAACATTCTTACCAAGTTTCATTACGATTGGGCAAAAACTGTGACCTCTAGAGTGTTAACAAGCTTTTCTTTGATTTGACATAGTGACCTTATTCTTGACCCCAGATGACCCAATATCGAACTCATCCAAGATTTTATTGAGGGTAACATTCTGACCAAGTTTCATCAAGATTGGGCCAAAATTGTGACCTCTAGAGTGTTAACAGTCAAATTGTTGACGACGGACGGACGACGGACACAGGGCGATCACAAAAGCTGAGCTTTGAGCACTTCGTGCTCAGGTGAGCTAAAAAGAAAAAAGTGGAAACTCCACAGGCCGCTGAACACGACAAAAACGAATGTTGCAGGCTCGGATTGATTGTGTCAGACTCTGTTCATGGACAGTAGTGTAAATGCACGTTGCTGTCCACGCCCTCTAACCCCGGGATGAGCAGAACATGCCTTAAACTGTTTAAGTGCTCGTAGTATCACTGTGTGACTTATATGTCATATGTTTGGACTATTTGTTGCCATAGCAACCACCTTTTTTGTTGTTTTTTTTTCTTTGCTATAAGAAATAAAATGAAGTGCATAATTATTCTCCATATTGCCATCACTTCATGTACCAAGTTTCTTAACTGAATAATCGCAAGGTCTAACAGAAGCCATCTTCGTCAAACCAAGATCATTTTTAAGCATAAAACGCAACTAAGCCAAGTAATATCTGACCCCGTTTGACTTAAGTTCATGAGAGGTTATGAAATGTGAAAAAAACAAGGACGAAAACGCAAACATAAACCCAGCACGCGGACGCGCACACAACCAACACACACACATACACAGAAAGCAAACAAGTACAAAACCAACAAAGGTACACAGTGGGGCACGGCTTTGGAACGGTCAATAACAAAACCACCACTGGGGGAACTTTATGGTGCACCTAACCTCACTCTTATCCTCACCATGTTCCAAAGTCACAGGACAATGTAAGTAAAAGTTATCCCCGCCAAGTGATACCCTAACATACGCAAAGGAAACAGAAGGAATGTAATGTAAAACACAAAAATGCTCTAGTATATTTATATAAATGCAATCTTTAAGAACCTAAAACGCATGTACTCATGCATTTGCAGAAGTCAGAGGTACAAGGGAAACACCCATAAGGGCCCGACGAAACAGGTCAGAAGACAGAAATCAAGATTGCTCAGTCCCCGTTGGGATTTAAGAATTACCTATCATAGAGTCCTCCGCCTGTTCCATCAGGAAAACGTAGCACTAGCACTATCTGTAGTGGAATTCTGTTATTGATAAATTGAATGTATTCCATGATCCCAAAGGACCAGAAAATATAATAAGCACGAGTCCAAGTACGGGGAGACTTTTTACAGCTACCACATAGCACAAAGACTGCTGTGGTAATAAACAAAAATTTCAAACCCCTAGCTCAAAGGTCAAGGGCACACTTGGCAGTCAAATGTTAACATGGCATGAACAGGGTCTGTTTCGGTCCATAAACCCTGGCTCAAAGGTCAAGGTCACAATTGGGGGTCAAAGGTCGACAGGGTTTTATTCCTGTCCGGTTCCATAACTTCCGTCCATGAAAGGATTTTAATATACTTGGAACAAATGTTCCTCATGATGAGGCAACGTGTCACGCGCAAAACCTGGACCCCTAGCTCAAAGGTCAAGTTCACAATTGAAGGTCAAATGTCAATAGGTTTTGTTCCTGTCCGGTCTAGAACTCTGTCATCCATCAAGGGATTGCAATATTACTTGACATAAATGTTCCCCATGATGAGATGACGTGTCATGCACAACACCCAGAACCCTAGCTTAAAGGTCAAGGTCACACTTTGAGATCAAAGGTCAATAGCATTTGTTCCTGTCCGGTCTATAACTTTGTCATGCAAAACAGGATTTAAATCAGTAGGCACAAATATTTCCCTGGATGAGACAACACGTCATGCGCAAAACCCGGGCCCTAGGTCTAAGGTAGCAACCACAAACGGAAGGCTGTATTGGATTTTCGTATCTGTCACAATGTTAACCTTGGTTTGTTTCAACGCCGATTAACCGTATACTTTGAATGAAAGTAATAAAATATTTGTATGAAAGTAAAGGGAAAATGATTAAATAACTTGTTTGTATAAAAGTCTTTAGTTTAAACCTTCCGATAACTGATAAAAAATACCACTAACCCGCGTAACAATTTCATTTCACCGGTCTGCGTCCGCCATTTTTTTTACACTGCGTCGTATCACATGGTAGGAAAATCCCATTTTTTAAGGTTAAACATGCGTTCATTTCATGGAAAGTTACCAAAAATAGAGAATTGAGGCTTCCAGTGAGGCCGTGCGATGTTTTCTTCGAAGATGGGGTTTTTCCGTCTTTGTTGTTTTTCACTCTAAAATTAGGTCATTTTTGTTGCTAAATTTAAAAGTGCCTCTGCTTGAAATAATTCAGTTGCAATTAAGTGAAAGTAGTGGTCCGCAAAATTTCCGCAAAGCCCTCAAAGAACTCCACTGTCGAGCATCTGCAAATAGTTTATTTATATCCGGGCACTCGATTACCTCCCTTGATGTTCCCAAAGACGCACTCGTTACTAAATTCTAGCGGCTAGAAAGACAAAGCGAATACTGGTCCTTTCTCAGGCGTAATCATAGCAAATTTGGTATGAATTCAATTCAAAATGTGTTATGTTATTGGAAAGGAGGTCAAATTAATGTTGTCATGAAGTCTAATGCAACATTTTGATGCTCGAGGGAGCGTTATCCGAATCTGTTGTACCGTAACCGAATTGCCAACAGCTTGTAATGCAAATCAGCGCAGATTGCATGAATTATGCTGTTATAACTACGTTATACGACCCTTTATAGATTAAGCATGCTGTGGTGAGCCCCTTCTAAACCCACGGGACAATTTTTGCAATATATGTCCGAGAATCTAGTCAGTTTTTGCTGTTAGTGTTAGTATTATTCTGTGTCTGTGATGGTAACTGTCAGCTGTCAATTCATTGGATTGGGTTGTGACAGTTTTCTATGCGACAGAGTAAAGTGTTATCATCTCTTTTCATTTAGATTCTAAGTGATTACACCTACAACAGTGAACAAGACATCTTTGTAACACCAACTGGCAGCCCAGCCTCCAGTCTGACAACATCACAACCAGTGTCTCAGCCACCACAGGCATTAGAACAGCTTCCTTATTGTTTACTGTATGGAGAAAACAGTGAAGATCTCCTCAGCACTAGCCCCAGTCAAACCAGCAGTCAATCAACAAAGCCTCCTTCACAGCAAGATATAAACACTAGCCACAGTCCAACCAGCAGTCAGTCAACACAGCCTCCTTTACAGCAAGATGTATTTTGCGAAAGCAGTTGTTTTGTTTGTTTTCTTTTTTGGGGGTTTTATGCTGCTTTCAACGACATTTCAGTCATATCATTACGGCGGTCATTTCTTTGTTAGAAATTGTTAGTGTAGTCAATTACTACAAGATAAGTGTTCCATTGCCTTTATTTTGCTACATCCGAGGATACTGTAATGTAGAAAAGAAATATACTGGCGACGATCGACTATGGCAAAACTAGACCATTAGTCACGTATCGTGCAAGTAACGACTGGAAAGGTATGTTTTATGGCTTCCTATTATATCCATCACGGGCAAACCAAAACGCTTGTCGGTGGCCTTGTCGTGATTATAGACTGTTTATATCACAGCAACAATGCCAGAAAAAAATGCTGGCAAGTTCAAATCGTTCATTTCCGGATTGGTTTGTGAACTTGTGGTACTGTAATGTAAAACTTTTCTCTTATTGGTGTGAAATAGAGCAACAACAAACTAATACACCTATATAGCCAGCTACAATTTAGCCCAACAGGGCAAAAGGTAAATGTTAATGACACTGGAAATTATATACCTTATACTGATTTTGTGCGGTTTCGGCTCCAGTCATTCAGCTGAGCACAACAAACCACTGTTGTACTGTGTACTTACATAGCACACAGTATCAGTTACTACGAATATCATTGTAGATTAGTACTTTGCCAAAGTCAGTATGCCGACTGTAATATTCATAATAGATTTAATTTTATGTTGTTGTTTTTTGACAGCCTAGTCCTGTGTTCAAGAGAAGACGCACTTTACATGACATAAGACGGCAATACAAATTGACGACGGTAAGCTGCATATAAATTTATGTTGCCTTTGCAACATGGGAGAAAATAGGTTTATGTCAATTAGGGGGTAGATTCTTAGTCTGGCAAAAAAAATTATCACTTGCTGCTTTGTATCTGAAATATAATATATTGATAATTACTTTCTTAGTTGCTCTCAGGAAGTTTTTGTATTAAAAAATAACTGGAAATTTTGAGGATATTACATTGAGGCGTGTTATGAAAAGTATCTGTTTTGCTCGCATGTCTCAGAAAATAATTTTGAAGTTAAAGAAATCAGTGCCCCACTGTGTTCCTTTGTTTGTTCGTTCTGCCTCGTGTGTTGGCTTTGTGTGTGTGCATGTGCACGTGTATGTGTGTGTGTGTTTGTGGTGTGCACGTCTGCGTGCTGTAGGTTTCGTTTTGGGGAGGCTGCGATTTTGGTACGTGGCATTCCCTGTTTGATATTTGTCTTTGTTTTGTATGGCCTTAACTCTGCTTTCAG